>NC_080745.1:16905035-17530035 GCF_020826845.1 Diceros bicornis minor | reverse complement strand
TTCCTCCCCAGCCTCCAACTCCTGGCAACCACTGATCATTTAAATGTCTCCATAGGTTTGCCTTTTTTAGAATGTTGTATAGGTGGAATCATACCACCTATCTGAAGGGGTATGTAGCCCCTTCAGATTGGCTTCTTTCGCTCAATAATATGCATTTCAGTTTCTTCCATGTCTTTTCATGTCTTGATAGCTCATTTCTTTTTAGCACTGAATAATATTCCATTGTCTGGATATACCACAGTTTATTGATCTATTCATGTACTGAAGGACATATTGGTTGCTTCCGTATTTTGGCAATTATGAATAAAGCTGCCGTAAACATTCATGTGCAAGTTTTTTGTGGAGGTAAGTTTTCAGCTCCTTTGGGTAAATACCAAAAAGCATCATTACTGGATCATAGGGTAACTGTATGCTTAGTTTTGTAAGGAACTGCCAAACTGTCTTCCAAAATGGCTGTACTATTTTGCATTCCCACCAGCAATGAATGAGAGTTCCTGTTGCTCCACATCCTCACCAGCATTTGGAGGTGTCGGTGTACTGGGTTTTGGCCATTCTAATGGGTATGTGGTGGTATCTTACTCTTGTTTTAATTTGCATTACCCTGATGACATATGATGTGGAAGATAAATTCAATTATAAAAACCAATTTCCATACCTAAAATCACAAGGAATTTTTTACCCCCTAGATACATACATATTTTTTCCCAAATATATGTGTGTGTGTGTGTGTGTGTGTGTGTGTGTGTGTGTGTGTGTATCAAAAGGCTGATAGGAGTTTAGCTGCTTGCTATTTTCTTGTTAGGTTTTTTCTTTTTGTGTTGAGATGTTTCCTGATACGTTGAGTTTTCTAAAGTAGGTACCTTTATTGTAAGATACTTGGTTTCTGATTATGAGAGGAGAATAATGGCTCAGGAGATCTTAGTTACTTTGTAATATTCAGTGTATAATAGAAAAGCATTTTAACATGTTGAAAATCATAACTTGCATTACTTTTAGTTGAGTCGGAGTTTCTTTTAAACCAGTCTCTGCCTCTGATCCATACATTATACTACTGAGCCAGACTTTTCACGGTGAGTGATAGAATATGACCTTCATAATCCTTTTACATATTGAAGAGTCTGATGACATTAACTCATTTAATCACTTGTTCATGAAATATTTATAGGCATCTACTGTACTTATAAAATGCTCTGGGGTACAAAAGGAGTAAAATCAATTTACCTAATAAATCTATGCAATCTAGTTTATTTTCCCCCTAAAATAAATTAGGAGGTTCATAAGGATCACATAACAGTTTTTTTTCTATCAATCCTCCACAGATTATCAAATCTGCTTCACTGATTTTCATTTTCAGGAAAAAGATTTTTAAAGGCTATAAAATACTAATTAAAATGCCTGAGGATATAACTAGGCATGCCAAATAATGAAATTCACAAGCTTCAGTGGATCTACATGACGCAATAGCCTTTTTACTAACAAGGAAATAAATATTATCCCTAAAGTTACTATGTGTGGATTTAGGTTGGACCAAAAATAAACCCAGAGTTCAAGGTCAGGCACTGCTTTTCAAAGAGAATACTCACTGTCTCTTAGTGTAGGTTCCCTGCCTTTCACATACTCTGAAATTTACAGTCCAGGATAGCATCAGTTACCACTTGAGTGTACAATGATTAATTTCATTCATTTAGTGCCTATTAAATATATGAAAGATACAAAGAGGTAGAAAACAGTGTTGGTATCCTTTGAAGAAATTAAGCTAACAAGAATGCCTTTTTCCTACCTTAGGATTTTGAAATGCTAGTTAACTAAACTTTGGACCATAATCCTAAACTACTTTCATTTCCATTTTACTGTCTCCAGATTCTTTCCCCCAAGATCAGGGATTCTCTGGCTTAGGATAAATATGGTAGAATGCTAGAAACTGTAGCTGTGACCAGTTATAAAAAGTAAGCAAGCCCCTGCCATGGGGTGAGCGTGGGGAACAGGCTTCCCTTGGTGTTCATCACATAACTCACACTTCCTCTGTAACCATCTCCCTCATCCTTGAAGGATGTGGATATGAGAGTAGTCGTGAAAGGGGACTCTGTTACCCTAAGATGGTTTATGGATGGTGACTGTCAAGGGGGTCTAGATGGTGAAGAGGAGAAAGACAAGAGAGAGGTTCAAATTCATAATCCCATCTGGAAGTGGTCTATTTGGTGGTTACCTACTCAGTCGTTCCCTAAGCAGTTTTATGATCTCCTGGGAAAATCCTGGGAACATCTTATTATTGGTTGGTAATTTCTCAGGGGTATTAATCAGCGGGTCTATGCTTCTGTGATTTGACATGGTAGATTTGAAAATTAATTCATATTCTACATTTATATTGAAATATATTAATCTTCCTCTTTAGTCATCTGGGTTTCATTTGTGTTTAATCTTACCTAATTAGTTGCCACTGTGCTGCTCCTATTTGCTATATGAAGAGAGAAGGGGGAAATGCTCTACATGTAGATTGTGGGCAGAGTTGCTTTTGCAAAAGTGAACTGATTTGGGCTTAACGCTTACCCCATGATATGTCACTTACAAGTGCTCGGCTAGGACGTCTACTTTGTTTACTTTAAGTTGGTTTTGATGGTCATTATATGAAAATGTGATGTGATAAGCAGCAAGATATGTATAAAAATGGAATGTATGAAAACCAATTCTGGTATCATTTAATAATCTAATTTAAAGACAAGATTGAGTTTTCTTTGGTACTTCAGAATTGAAAGAGAAACTGTCAAATTCAGTCAAATGCTTTTTCTATCCAAAGATAATAAATCTGTTAAATAATATGCAAATATCACTTTCTCAGCTGCTTTCATAGGTTCTTTCGTTTTCCCATGCTGGGGCTTTCCAGGATGGTATTCCTGGTCCTTTTATTGATTCAACAATTATTTATCGAGCTCCATCCTCTTCTATATCCTCCCCTTATCCCCAATCTTGACTTGATCAGTTAAGGCTTTTCAGCCAGCCCAGTCTGTCTTCATCTCTACCAGTGTTCTCAACTGTCCAATCCATGGCTTCATCAGATACCCCAAACCTCCAAGTCAAAGCTAGGATCCAAACTGACCACTCCCCAAATATCAAACCTCTACTTCCACGTTCACCCATGGGCTCAGTGAACGGAACTCAGAGGCTCTCAGTTGCCCTATTCAGAAAACTCAGATGCAGCAGAAATTCCCCTGCTACTGCACTCACTGCCTCCCTCTAGCCAGTCATTCAATTATTCCAATCTTATCTCCTAAATATCTCTTTTATCCCCCTTCTTTCTTTTAAAAGTACTTCTAGAGCCTTAATTCAGGCTCTTCTCATTTCTTGCCTAAATAAATACAGTTAATCCTTAATTAGGCTTTAGTCCTTCAGTCTTTTCCACCTCTCCTCCTCCCCCTACCTCAAAACTCCCTTTTGAAGATCAGAATCTGATCAAATTACTTCTTTGTTTGAAATTCTTCAGTGGTTTCTCATCAGTTACAGTTGAGCTTGAATGCTGGATGACTGTTTTAGCCTCATTTCTAAACAAGCTCCCTGGAGTTCAGCAGGTCATACATTGTGATCTCATACTCCTGTCTTTACATGTCCTATTTCTTCTACCTGGAAAGCCCTTTCTTGTCTTGTTTGTCTAGCTAATTCCTACTCTTCTTTCCGAACTTAAGATAAACATCATCTTCTCTTGGATATTTCCCAAGACACATCATCTATATAGAAGTAGAGTTATTATGCTGCCCTTCTGTTTTCCAAAAACATTTTTGTGCATGCCTTCTATAATTTACCACATAACATGTGTTTATGTGATAATCCTGTTTTTTCCTCAGATATATATTGACTGCCTTGAGAGCAGGTACTGTGTCTTATTTACCACTCTCTTCACGGTAATGGGCATATTCAGTTTAATTCAACAAGTATTTATTGAGCATCTACCATGTGCTAGACGCTAAGTGCTTATAACACATCAACGAACAGAACAGACAAAAATCCAGGCATACATGAATTTTTGTTCTAGCATATAATATTTGCTTGGTATTGAGAGAGAAAGAGGGGAGACAGAGGTAGAGAGCGAGAGAGAGAAGACAGAGAAAGAAGGAAGGAAAGAGAGAAAGAGGGAAGGATACATTAAGATTAAATTATAGGATTGTAATTGCTTTGAAAGGAAACAATAATGGGTATTTTGGTTGGGAATTTGAGATTTCCAAATATCAGTCTATAGGAAGGGAAGCAGAACTCTTGAGATCTCCTCAAAAGTTTTTCTTCCTGTACCGTCTGTTGCTTTAGGACTTTATGATAGGACTCTACTGCCTGTGGATGGCAGTATTGTTCCCATTTCTTTCCTATTAATAAACGTTTCATAAAACTTAGGGTAAAGGAAGTTATATGAACAGTTATATAATTTTTTAGAAATAAAAAAAACTAGTTAAGAACGCTCAGTACTTTTAACGGGCAATAAAAAGTTTTTCCTCTATTGCTGGTGGGGTTGCCACTTGGAATTATCCCAAGGAAACACTGAGTAAATAAGTGGATGAAGGGTTATACCTACAGCTTTCCTACAAATCAATTTCTGAGGTAGGCTAGGCATTTGGAAGTTTCATATTTATTTTTGGTAAGTGCCTATACTTTTAAAAATGTTCTCAGTGTGGCCGGCCCTGTGGCTTAGTGGTTAAGTTCGCATGCTCTGCTTTGGCGGCCCGGGGTTTGTGGTTTCTGATCTCAGGCATGGACCTACACCACTCATCAAGCCATGCTGTGGCAGCATCCCACATACAAAATAGAGGAAGATTGGCACAGATGTTAGCTCAGGGCCAATCTTCCTCACCAAAAAAAAAAAAAAAGCACTCTGTTTTCATGCTTTACAGATAATGTCTAGAGGTAATGAATGCCACCATGTTTATACTGTGCCTAGATTTAATTTAGAACTCAAACGGATCTTTGATTTTCCTGGAAAGCATTTTATACCGTTTTTCCCCCAACATTTCCTTAGTGTGATATTTTACACTGCTAGGGCTTGATATAAGGCATTGCTGAGAGGATCACATTTCTCTTTTGAAAATGAAAGATATGTGGTAATTTTTGAAAATAATTTGGAAATATATTGTAAATAATGATAATATGAGACAGATTTTTAAAAATGAATCTGTGTATGCATATGTGTGTGTGTGTGCGTGTGCACTCATGGGCACGTAAGAAAGAGAGGGAGAGAAATCTTGGCTGTTAAACTTAGTATTTTAAAAGGCAGTAAGATTAGTTTTGGAGAGTTTTCCAGCAGATTGTAAACACCTTAATTTAAAAGTACCACTTTTGGCCAGTCAAGGCATTTCTGAGCTGGCGAGTCTGAGAGACACAAGCCACTTAGAATTTGGAGGTCCCAGTGTTCAGTTGGTCCTGAGCGTCCTGGGGCAGGGGCTGCAGGATGTGCGCGTGCTTTCCTCACAGTAAACAGAGCTGTGTGTCCTGGGCTGCTCTTGCTAGGCCATTACGAAATGAGTGGGCAGGTTGTTCCTGCCCTTAGCGTTTTAATGTGGGCAGCCCAGTGGTGTGTGCAATCCAGAGATAACACGGTTTTATTTGTTCCTTTGAATCCACTGCTATACTTGTTCATCTATCTCACCAACCTGTCAGACCAGCCGGGGGATAGTTACTTGCCCTTGTCTTGATTGAAAGTGGGAAAGCTTTATAAATTTCTCTCCCATTCACTAATTGCGTGCAGATACTTTTTCTGTGTGGTGTTTCTTCTAACCTTCTACCTTCAGATGCTTTCCATTGAAAAACCTCAAAGTAGTAGTTACATTTTCTCCTAGAGCAAGCATGTTAGTTTTAGTAGCGATAGGGCCTTTAACTTTATGCCTTGTTCTTTTCACCAGCACCCTTCCCTGATAAACCCCTGACTTGAGTGTTGCTATTATTTCATCTTTATTGGGAGTTATGCTTTCGCTTCCCATTTTTTGTTTGATCTTTTCATTAAGGATGCCCTAATGAAGTGACCTCTCATGAGATTTCCAATTCCAGACCAAAACATGAATGGCTCACCAGGCACAATATATCACACGCAGGAACTCTTTTTTAAAAAATAAATGGCTCACACAGTTTACAATCTAGTGGGTAATGAAAATTTTTATTTCTGTTCCAGTTAAATAATTCTTGATGCCTTGGTCGTGCCTCTTGGAGAACTTTGAAATTGCGACACAATGTCTGCTCTGAGACAGTGTCTGCTCCCTCTAGTGGTCTTGGGGAAGAAAGCCTTTCTGATTGGACCTGTGCACACCTTTGAAGTGGTGGAAGATGAAAATTGACAAAATAGAAATGAGGAGTCCCAAAGGTTCACCAGAATAACTGGGGGAATCTGAGACCCAAATCTGAATCTAGAGACCATTGATAGCATTTGTTACCTGGCACTAAAAGAACAAAGCATTGTATCTGTTTAAGATAAAAACTGGAAGCATTTTTTAATTATGCTTGCAAATTTCTAAAGCTTATTATGTTCCTAGTGCCTTGCCCAGTGAGTAACTGTGATCTTCACTAGGGTAATCACATGGTGAAGGTCACATAGGGTATAAATGGCAGATATAACCATAGATCTTAAAGCTCGTTAATAACTCCTTGTTCATTGTATTTCTCCTTTAGCTGTAAGCACATTATATTTTAAAATAAAACATGCAAAAGTTCTCACCTAAACCATCTGTCATGATATTATATTTTAGGTACATTTACATTTATTTCCACCCCAGGATATTTTCTTCATAGTTAAGAAAGACTTAGTCTCTCAAACTATAGCTAAAGTCTTGAGATATAAAACTTATATGAGTTATCTGTAAATAGTGCTAATTTTTGACACACACATAAACACACAGACATATTCAAGTAAAGCTAACTCAGTGTGTGATTTCAAACTCATATCCTACTGAAAATGGAGTTGCACTTTATAAGCTGATAAAGAACAAGATTCTGTTTTGATTTGATCAAGCTAAGCATGGCATTATGCTGCTTTGCCTTGGCTTGTTGACCCTGATGGAGTCTGTGTCTGTATTTTACTTTGATACAACAAAGCTTGTCATACAGTCGCCTTCTTGTTGATTATCTGTATGATGTGGAGTCATGGTGAACCTGTGGTTACTATGAACTTGATAGAATTGTTGTGTCAGTCACAACAGTGACTCAATATTTGAGATTCAGGAAGCTTTCCTGAGCTACAAAAGCTTTAAAAGATCCATGTGTTAGAAGAAATAATGTTTACTTTTATGAACTTAGGAATATTTTCTAAAGAACATTAAGGCTTTCCGATTAAGTGTGCAATCTAAGAAAAAATAGCTATTTTATAGTATACTATTTTTTAGTAGTCATGTGTTCTAAAACCTATTCCAGAAGTCTGATATTACATAAGCAAAAGGTTGCCCAAATGTACACCAGTCATCAAATAGTAGAAAACCAGGGTAACTTAGGGACTCTGGAAACAAATTATGTTTCATATGGTATCAAAGTACAACCCCAATTGTAATGAACATAATGACCCCCTCCTCAACAGTTGTGTAAGTGGAGCCTAGTTTCATAGCCAGTTTCTCAAACAGTTGCAGCAGTATCTTCTCTTGGCATACTTAGTGTGAAAATTGACAGACTCAGAGAAGTTAATGGCAGTTTTGTTAAGTACAATTTTGAAACGTGCTTCTTGGGTTTGTGTTGAATTGGAACACCTGGCTTATCCTAGGTGGTCAGGTCAACATAGTTGGCTGTCTTCTGAGACCTAAATCTGAATGGCTCTGCTGACATTAATAATAATAACACTAGCACTTCAAAGCTTTTATATTGAGTCACTCATGGGAAAATGTAAAGAGTATTGAGGAAGGAGAAGTAATATTAGCATTTGTGGTACTTCTGAGGACAATAGCTGATGGGGGGCTAGGGTCAGAGCTCTGGACTGCTAGTGAGCTGTGGCAGGACGCTGGACTCCTGGAAGTTTGTGAGGGCAACGAAAGGGAGAAATTGAAAGAGAGTGCAAAGAAGGATAAGAGAGGGCTTGTTGGACAATTTCTAATTATTTGTAGTTTTTCTTAGAATAATGGAGAAGACAGTCAGCTAACATACTACAAAAAAATCCATCTTAAAAATGTACAAGTTATTAAAACTCCTTTAAACTTTGGTCTCATTGGTTTATTATGATCTATTAAGGTCATTCCAATATCATTTTGCCTGGGTCTTTGCACGTGAACGGTGTGGACTGGGCATGTCTAGGACGCAGCGTGGGGCTGTCAGTACAGAGAAAATGCAGTAGGGAGCAAAAGCTTTAATTAGGGCATGGCATCAGCCTATTGGATTTTAGGAAATAATGTCCAAGAAGTTGATCAGAAAGTTTAAAAGACCTCGCTGCAGGGCCAGGAACCTGGTAGGTTTAGACATGAGTGAAAAGTGTTAGAAGGTAGTTCTTGAGAATGAGTCACAAAGAAAAGAGAAAAGAGGACAGGAGACCAGAAAATCCAGCTAGGAAACTGAGCTGCTGGTCTTGGACAATGGGTGTATCCTGTTTAGGAGAAATACTAGCATTAAGGACAGGACTAACTCTATATACAGGTGTTAAGTTTTTCCAACTTGGAGGTTAGAGGAATAGAAGGCATATTTATCATTAAAGAGGTGTTTAGTTTGGTCTTTCTTAAAGTATTTCTATCTCATAGTCAGCATCAGCATTCATTGAATGTATTATTTTTTGTCAGAGAACAGATCTCAGTGCTCTGTTGTTCTTCAGCCAGTTAACAAATGTATCCTTTATAGTAGCACCAAAATGACACAACCCGAAAATTGTACCTAATTAAATAATTTCTTTTCTTTTTTTTTTTTTTTTTTGTGAGGAATGTCAGCCCTGAGCTAACATCTGCCAATCCTCCTCTTTTTTTTTGCTGAGGAAGACTGGCCCTGGGCTAACATCCGTGCCCATCTTCCTTCACTTTATATGGGACGCCGCCACAGCATGCCTTTCCAAGTGGTGCATCGGTGCGTGCCCGGGACCCGAACTGGTGAACCCTGGGCTGCCCCAGCGGAGCGTGTGCCACTGGGCCGGCCCCAAATTTCTTAATCCGTGCCTGGAGCCCTGTAATCTTAGCTCAGACATCTTTATGGTTAAACTCCATAAACAGCTCAGTGTCCCCTGGGTGATTGAATTTGCATTTACTCTTTGTTTGCAAGGCAGACATTACTCTGGGTGGTGTTTGTCTTTTAATGGCTTAGTACTCTTAGTGTTGACAGCTAAATGCATATCCAGCAGATTGAGGACAGAAATGGAAAAATAAGCAAAAATAAATTCTGATAGTGATTATTAACTAGTGGAAGGGTTTATAAAGTTTCCCAAAATTATTGGTTATTATTTTAAGCATGTATCATCATTTGCTGATGAATAGATCTGAAATGGAAACAAAATGTGAAAGAACATTTATAATTGGAAAAATTATTAGAGCCGTTGGTTCCTGGCCGAGTTAGGCAAAAGTAAGACGAAACAAAAAAAGCAAACAGAAATACAATCATTACCTAAATCGGAGCTAATTTTCAGGCTTTTCTGTGTCATTCTGAGTAAGTTCTTAGATACTTATACCTTTCACCAATATCTACTAAGATATTTCAAAATCTTTTGTCCCTACAAAAAGTCAGAGGAGTGAGTTGACATTTCTATTGCTTCATTTTTTTATTCAGAACTTCCAATATTTGTCTACATTGAGCAGAACTGAATCTACAAGTGGAGGGTGCAGGAATGAGCAGCTTTATAGTTGGACACATCTGTCTGCAAACCAATAGACTGGCCTTGTTCGGATGTTGGAAAGAGGAGTGGACACTAAGTGGACCATTCAAACCAACTGTCAGCACATTTTGGAAAGGTCCATAGATAATGTAAATGTTAAGTTGTTTGTGACTTGTGATAAAGCAGTGAAGATCCTTTCAAATAAGTCCTTGGGGGAGACCAGGAAAGGCTTTCCCAGGTTGTTAAAACTTGCTCATTTTTATAGTTATAACTAATAATTTTAAATAAAACAAAATTCTTCTTCAAATCTTACCATGACCAGTTTGTTCATACAGCTGTGTGTGTAAGAATCCATACACTTCTCATTAGCTGAACTGTTGCCTCATGTTACCATGCACAGATGAAGAATCTTAAAATTCTTGATGACAAACATTTAAGAGAAATTAAGATAAAACTCTAGATATATCATTTATGTTTTTAGCATCTGGTGCTGTTTGAATTTCATTGTATATCTAGATAAGAGGGCAGCCCATAGATTACTTTTCGAAGTGTATATAATTTCTCAAATGTTTCCTTTCAAATAGCTGGGTTGATATGAAGTTGTCTCATTTGAGTTGTTGTCATTTAGTATTAAAGGCCGATTAAATACATGTTAGTTCTTAATGCATGCATAGAGACAACTTTTTTTCCTTACTGTGTTCTTGAGGTTAACAAATTTTTCAGGTTGAGAGAAAAATTTCTTTTCCGGTGAATTCTCTGTGCTGGTTGCCTTTCTCTCCCTGGTAGTGGACGCATTAGTTGTTAATATGCACAAGTCCATGGGCTACATTTTAATCAAGTCTGAGGTTTTAAAAATGTATTTACAAATAAGAGTAAAATATCAATTTTAATAGATCCACATGTCTTTAATGTTTTCATTTGATTGTGCAAAGTATTAGTGCTTGATGGTTTTATGTGTTTAATTTATTGTGAGATAACAAAGCTTATTTTATTCCATTTAATAGTGAATTACAAAAGTCTGAGGTAATTGTTCTCACTTATAAAAATATTTGAAGTGAATTTACAATATTTTTCTCCTCCCATATGTGACTTGCAGTTTTTGGTGTTCAGAGAGGATGAAAGTCCTTTATGGAGTAGTCACGTATTTGAAGAGTAATCTGATGATTGTATAATTTGTCATGAGTCATAGAATCTCCTAATATGGTATTATAGTGAATATTTCTTACTGAAGTCTTCTGCAGTTTACTAAGGAAGGCTTCTTTTTGCAGTGTTATGAATATAAAATTCACATCAGTTTTTTCTAAACAAATAATTATAAGAACATCAAAACTGGAAAAAATTGCCAATGAACTACACTTATGTAAGCACAAATGAAGCTGGAATTGCAAAGATCACATCAAAGTGTCTGTGAAGAAAAACTGCTGCTAGGATAAGATTTTTCCGGCTGTTTAAGGTGATTGTGACATTGAAAGCTGTATATAATAAATCCAGAGTATTTTGTCGGAAAGTACTTACTTTAATGAAGAGTCTGAAGAAATGCTTAGGAAGTGAAGATGTGAGGAAAAATATTTTTCTTCGTTTGAACATTAGTATAATATTTTGACTCATCAAAGGCTAGATATACTTAAAATTGGTCGAGTGAAACTTCAGTCATCACAGAGAATTTGAGAGTAAAAGAAGATTCAATTAAATATTTGTTGAGACCTTCCTTTTCTCCTGATTATATCATTTGAGCTCTTTTGTGTGAAATATGTGTTTCATATTTTATGGCTTTCAAAATCCTTCTACATTTATTGTGTTATGTAATGCCTACCAAAAAATAGCTTAGGAGGCATTTGCTTTTAATAATTGCGATCATGACCTTTGAGTGCTAAGACCCAAGCGTCACGCCAGCATGTCATATGTTTTCTCCAGTTCTTATGAGAACGCTTCAGCTTAGTTATTAGCGTCCTGCTTTCCTCATGAGTAAAAAGCCTTCGGCTGGTTGTAGGTCTTCCCTCAAGAGTCACACAGTTTGTATGTACCAGAGAAAATATGAAAGCCCATTATATTTTACTCCACCTGGCTTCTCTCTTTATATTTTAGATTGCTTTCTCTTTAAAAAAGAAGAAAATAAGGTCTAAAAGAGTTAAATAACACACGCGCGCGCACACACACATTCTTCTACTGGGTACAATGAGTCCCACAAAGATAAACAAGGGATTTTACAATATAATAGGAGAGACAGACATTTCATACACAACTGTAATAAGAAGAATGTTTTGAATAAATTGAGAAGTATATAAAATGCTAGGGATTTATGCAAGAGGAAGCAATTAATTTGTGCTGAGGGAACAGGAAAGACTTCGTTAGAGGCCCTGCCGGGTGAGTTGGGATCTGAAAGGTAGGTAGAACTTTGTCAAGGAGAGAGGTCAAGTGTGAGGAATAGATAGGAATGAAGAGATGGAAGACTGGGAAGAGAGGTTGGAACTAGATCATGGAAGACCTAGAATGTCATATTAAAAAAGTCTGTGTTCAATTCAGTTGAGCTCAGAGAATTTTCGGGAAGAAAAATCAACTGGATAATCGAATTAGAATTATGACTCTGAGAAAATAATATTGCATCTTAGATGAATAAAAATACAAATCAAAGAGAATAGAGAATATTGCATATTTCCCAGTGGCTTAGAGGAGTGGTGTGAACTGATCGAGTGGGAGTGGAGAGGAAGGAGAGCTTCTCCAAGGGGGAGGGATTGGATTGCTTGATTATTTTCTTGATGATTATTTACTTGTAGGGGCAGATGGAGAGAGAAAGAACAAGAACAGTACTGAGGTCTCTGGCATCGTTAGTGACAGAGAGGTTAGAAGGTTTCGAAGGTTTTGGGTGATAGATGATTATTTCGTCTTGTGCAGCAGACCAGTGGGTTTGGCAATGAGGAGATGATTGACATTGGAGGTAGTATCTTAATGAATGGTAATTCGATTGTAATGTCAAAGACTATGAAAGTTGGGGAAATTGAACCATATAGATATACTTATTTTTCAGAAACTTGTCTGGTTTGGCAGAGGAGAAAGAATGAATTCATGGGTGATGCCAGCTGGTCTAATAATAATGATGTTGATGATAATAGCAGAGAGTTATGGAGCTTTTCCAGGTGCCAGGCATTGCCCTGAGTTTTCCATTTACTCCTCATAGCACTCTCCTGAAGGCCATTTTATTATTATTTTCTTTCTACTGATGAAGGAAAAACGACACAGGGAACTTACTGGAGAGTCATCACCCAAGTGACGGACGTGTTTCAAGGCGAAGGCATCTGAGCTTAGGGATGAGAAGATGGATTCATAACAGCAGCTGGGATAGATAGAGGATGTCATCAGTGTTTCGTAGCACCTTGCATACATGTTTATTTCACGATTGCTGGTGGACAGGGCAGCCTTCATCTAAGACATAGAGTGGAGGTAGAAGTTTGACAATTATTCTCTAATGCCCCTTCCTTTGAAAAGCAGGCTATCTGAGGTGGATTTCTGACTCTTTCCAAGATTGTTATATAAGTGTGGTTAAGACTAGAAACTTTAATGCATCAAGGAGTTAATATTTATAAAAGTGATTAGAATAGTGTTTAATAAGAAGTCAAATAACATGAGCCATTATTATTACCATCACCAGCCATTCATCCATTCATCTGTCCGCAGAGCCGGTAACTATGGAGTGCTGTTTACTAGGCACTGGGGAATTCAGATAAAAGACAGCCTGCCTTTAAGGAAAGTCCAGCGGGGGAGGGAGGCATAGTAGCCAACGGCAGAGGGTACTGATCCATTAAAAAAAAAAGCATTGAATTAATTACCAAACATCTTAAGCGGTGTGCACTTTCTAAGCCTTGAAGGCAGAAGTGAATATAATTTGTAGCAAAATAAAGGGAAACTGTCTTTAGTGTATAATAGTGTTAATCTGTTAAGAAATTAGTAAGCACTTCATAGACTAGTGATCAATGTATGTGACCAACCATTTACTAAAAAGTAATCAACATGTCTATAAAAGAACAAAAATAGTACAACTTAAACAGTAATCAGAGAAACTTTTATGAGCTAACTGTTCCTTCGTGGATTAAATACAAATTTTTAAGACATTTTCAGTGATGTCAATGTGCAGTGAAATGGGCTAGCTCATGCATTGCCAATAATAGTATAAGTGGTACAATCCCTCGAAAAACAACTTAGCGGTATATAAGTCTCTATGGCTTGTTCTACTGAAATACTATTAAGTATGGTGAAAGCAATGTGCCTTTTCATTTCAGTACTGTTTAAAGTAGGAGAAAATTGGAGTAATCTCAATGTTCGTCTAGAAAAGGGCAGTGATTAGGTAAACAGTGGTTCTAAGGGACCTTTTAGAAGGATGTTAGTAATGTTACTTAACACCATGGAAATTGCCCATATAAGAATATTAAATAAATAAAACAAGATACAAAAATTATGTATGTAAAAATATAGGCATTAAGAAAAGAGATGATATATTTTTCGTTGTATTGGGTCTTTGGGTAGCAGATCTATAAGCGACTTTTTTTTTCACTTTTTCCACATTTTACAAATTTTATTTAATTAGAATCTAATTCATGAGTATGTGTGTATGTAATCAGTTTCATCACCAACTTAAAATTGATTAGCATCTTAAAATACTCACTAAATGATTTCACTTAGATTTTTCAGAACAACTTGTTAGTCAGGTAGGGCTGGTGGTATATTTTTGTTTTTAGAGATAAGGAAAGAGAGATTCATGACTGTCCAATATTAAAAACCTTATTTTAGAAAAAGTCTTAGGAATCTTTATACAAAAAATAGATGTAGAAAGAGAGGATTAAGTAAAAGTAACTTTTCTAAGTTAGTTGCTATATACTGTTTTTTAGAATATTCCAAGAATTTGGGGAGAGAGAAAGGGAAGGGCAGAAGGGAAAGTTCTGGAGGGGGAAAAAAAATTGCCTCCATTTTTTTCTTTAAAAGCAACTGAGTGCCAGGAAAACAAGAAGAAACAAATTACAAATACTTAATACTATAGCAGGAGCTTTTGGTCCAGATAGGAAAGGAGAGCTTTAAAATTGGAATCAGGTTATTGAGAAGACATCATTGGAGTTGACATTATGAATTAGAGTGTTTTTCTTGGCATCTGTGCTCTTTTTAATATCGTCTTGTTTTTTTGGCTGGGATTGGTGTGTCATCATTCAACGCTAGATCCATCCCAGCCACACTAGTGGATGTAAACCCAACCCAGCGCTTTGTTCTTGAGAAAGCACGCACTTCAGGTCAGGCAGACCTGGATTCCAGTCTGAATTCTGCCATTTCACCATTACGAAGTCTTGGGCGATTCAACCTCTCTCAGCCTCAATGTCCTTGTTTTTAAACTGAATTCAGTGACTTATAAAGTGATATTCAAGGATTAAATGAAACAACATAGGAAAAGATTTAGCAAAGCATCCAACGCATAATTACTCAGGAAATGAGTCTTTACTAAATCAGCTGCTGCCAGAGTGTCATTTGCTTTGCTCTTTGTTCTGCAAGCTGGACACCATGTTCCTACGTAATTCACTTTCTAGATCAGAGTCTTAGGAGTTTTAGTCAAATTGTTAATGTTAATTTAAAAATATTATACAGGGCCGGCCCCATGGCTTGGCAGTTGAGTGCACGCGCTCCGCTGCTGGCGGCCTGGGTTCGGATCCCGGGTGCGCACCAATGCAATGCTTCTCTGGCCATGCTGAGGCCATGTCCCACATACAGCAACTAGAAGGATGTGCAGCTATGACATACAACTATCTACTGGGGCTTTGGGGGGAAAACAATAAATAAATCTTTAAAAAAAAAATATTATACAGAAAGTGCTTGGTAAATTATTAATATAATAGGTTGGAGCCTAACATATATTTCATTAAAGGATATATCAAATTTAGTGAATTATTTTGCCAAGTTACTGAGAAATGACATGTAATATTTATTATGAGCTTTGGGTAAAGATAATTGATTCTTTTTTTTTTTTAAAGATTTTATTTATTTATTTTTTCCCCCCAAAGCCCCAGTAGATAGTTGTGTGTCATAGCTGCACATCCTTCCAGTTGCTGCATGTGGGACGCGGCCCCAGCATGGCCAGAGAAGCAGCGCGTCGGTGCGAGCCCAGGATCCGAACCCGGGTCGCCAGCAGTGGAGCGCACTCACTCAACCACTAAGCCACGGGGCCGGCCCAAGATAATTGATTCTTTTAGAACATGAACACCTTATCAAGTTTGTAACAAATATTGAGACCAATTTTACCTCATAGGAGAAAAGGCTACCTAAGTTGTCTAAAAATTGAAATGTGTTCCTTTATAAACATTCAAAATGGTGTATTAACAGATATCTTTATCATGACTAAAATATTGCTGTTGTTACAAGATAATTTTAAAAGACGACAGAAGTATTGGTAATAATCATTACCATAAAACACCCAGATAATTTTATTGCAGGCAAATAGTTAATTTTTTTTCAGTCTGGTTACAAATCAGCAAACCCGTGAAAAAGGATACTAGAGCGTGGACCTGATGTAAAAAACTTAGACCAAAATTCTCCATGGATCAATATTAGGAATTGAGGGCTGTTCTACTTTTAAAATATTCTGGTCTGTGAGTCTTTAGTATCACAAAGTATAAAGTTGAGGAATATCAGATTCTTTTCAACCAGAAGATGAACACTGAACCTTCTATTTGATTTTTAACACAACGGCTCTGTTTATTATAACCGTTTGTTACCATAAAAGTATAAACTGAAAGGTAGCAATGATGGGTGAGTGTAATATATTACGTTAAATAAACTTGTCCTGTGCGCAGTACATGGAAAGCTCTGTTTACATTACAGTAAGCTGTTTTCTGCTGCATTTACAATTCTGCTGGGCAAATAAATTAAGAGGGCTTATGACAGCTCAATTTAGTTTATCTGGTCAGACCCCAAAGACATTATTAGTATAATTTTAGCAAATTTAACTCTATTTAGGTATTTAGTAATGCAATATCAATGAAGTCTTTTTTTAAAGAAAAGGATGTTTTAGCTGATCATTTAGAAAAAAAGAACAAAACAATTACTGGACAAAAATCTGAAAAATACAATCCAATATACATCAAACTCGCAAAGAAGGTGAATATAAAGGTCGTTATATGAGCTTGAAGGAGACTTTAAAAATGGAAGGGTGTGTAATGTATATAAAAATAATTTTTCATACTCCTTCCCATAGGTTGATCTAGGTTTCAACTTGGTGTTGGATCCAAAGTAAAAGTGGGGGAGTTGAGGGGGTATGGCATTTGCAGATAGTTCCAAATTCTCTTTTGTATTAAACGGAATAGATGCCACCAAGACAAGAAATTTAGTTAATCACAGTATTTACTTAACCAGACTTAATTTTCTCAGCTTTCTATTACTTAGGATGAATTGTGACTTTCTGGTGTGTGTGTGTGTGTGTGCGTAATTGTAACATAAAGAGGCAGGCAGCAATATGGAGTGGAAAGAGGGATGAGTTTGGAATAAGAAGACCTAAATTCAAGTCCTTGTTCAGCCGTGTGTTAGGTAGGTGACCATTTAAGCAAAGTGAATTACTGGGGCTTAGTTAAGGCTCTCAACATCTGTTAACTCAGAATTATATGGGAAATATGGGTGCCCTAGGCTGGTTAATAATATAGAAACCTTTGCAAGTTACACATTTTGTGCCTTTTCAAGCCACTATTCTTTACATTTCCCTCCAGCTAAATAAATCCCAGTTGTCTTAAACATCTCATTGCTCTGCATTTGCACGTGCTGTTCCCTTTGTCAAGAATGCCCCCCCCCCACTCCAAGTGGGAGTCTTATTATCCTTCTGTGCCCATAGCAAATGTCCCCTCTACTCTAAAGCTTTCCTCCAGGATACTTTTAGTTATCTCTTCTTTTGTTTTAAAAATATTTACTGCTTCTAAAATGGATATAAGTATGTTGCATAAAAATATAGAAATAAAAAGGTGAAAATAAATATCAACCATAATTCCGTGGGTAGGGATAAATATCATTAATATTTTCGTATATTTTCTTCCAATTTAACTTTATGCAAACCCATTTTTCCCCTCCAAAAAACAAGCAATAACAACAACAACAAAACTAACTTGGGAACTGACGTGTATATACTTTTATATTCTCTTTTCCACTCAACATTAGATCATGTGTATTTTTTTGTTTCTTTAAATATTCTTAGAAAACATGATTTTAATATTTTCCTAATAGTCCATCACACACGGAGAGCATAATTAATGTAATAGTTCCTCTCTTTTTGGCCATCAAGGCTGTTTAGAATATTTTGCTTTTCTAAGCAAAGCTTTCTTGTGCATGTCTAATACTATTTCTGCAGGACAGATTCCTAGAAAAAGAATTCCTGGGTATGTACATTTTTAATGCTTTTGAAATGTACTGCCAACTCGGCCCCCAGGGAGATTGCATCATTGTGCACTTCTGCCGGCCGTATGCAGCACTGGCTATTTTCACTGTGTTCTTCCTGCAAGGGCAATGCTCATCACTCTGTATTGTAACGATTTATTTACTTGTCTCTCGCCCACTAGACTACAAAATTCTAGGTGGCAGGAGCTGTATCTCACTTATTTGAATCCTAGGCTCTAGTGCAGAGACCACTATGAAAAGTGAGTGCTGAGTTCAATTTTGTAGAATGAATTATACTTTTCTATTTTTTTCCTAATCTCTTTGTTATATTTTTCTGTAAGTTGATTCTTAGTTGTCAATGATATTAAAAAATATGAAATTCTGCCATTTCTGCTACTTCATTGAACAAGACAGGGATTTCAATATGTTAGTTTTAGGACTGGCTTTGTTGTAGCCTGCGACAGGAGATTTCCTCTGCTACACAGTGTTAGCTGTGTAGACAATAAATATGGTCGTGAGGAAGGACGTTGTATCTTCCACTTCTGATTATGAGTACTTAGGAAAAACAATTCATCAAGCTAGATGTAAAAACATCTTTAAAAAAAGAGTGTAGACTTTTTTTTTTGTAAAACAACAGCTTATCTTTATTTAAAATTTTGAAATTTTATCATGAGTTTTTGCGTTAATTTTGATTTTTTGAAATCTTGCGTTTATTCATTTATACATTTATAATTTTTTTATTGTGGTAACAGCGGTTTATAACATTATATAAATTTCAAGTGTACATCTTTACATTTCGATTCCTGTTTAGACTACATCATGTTCACCACCCAAAGACTAATTACCATCCATCAGCATACACATGTGCTCTCTCACCCTTTTTGCCCTCTCCGCTCCCTACTTCCCCTCTGGTAACCACCAATCTAATCTCTGTATCTACGTGTTTGCTTGTTGCTGTTGTTTTATCTTCCACAAATGAGTGAAATCATATAGTATTTGACACTCTCCGTCTGACTTATTTCTCAAGGTCCATCCGTGTTGTCACAAATGTCAAGATTTCATCTTTTTTATAGCTGAGTAGTATTCCATTGTATATATATACCACATCTTCTTTATCTATTCATCCATTGATGGATACTTAGGTTGTTTCCAAGTCTTGGCTATTGTGAATAATGCTGCAGTGAACACAGGGGTGTGAATATCTTTACATATCCATGTTCTTGTGTTTTTGGATAAATACCCAGAAGTAGAATAGCTGGATCATGTGGTATTTCTAGTCTTAATTTTTTGAGGAATCTCCACACTGTCTTCCATAGTGGCTGCACCAGTTTACATTCCCAGCTGCAGTGTATGAGAGTTCCCTTCTCTCCACATCCTCTCCAACACTTGTTATTTCTTGTCTTGTTAATTATAGCCATTCTAACGAGTGTGAGGTGATATCTCATTGTAGTTTTGATTTGCATTTCCCTAATAGTTAATGATGTTGAACAGCTTTTCATGTTCCTGTTGGCCATCTGTATATCTTCTTTGGAAAAATGTTAAGATCCTTTGCCCATTTTTATATTGTGGTGTTTGCTTTTTAGTTGTTGAGTTCTTTATGTCTTGGATATTAATCCCTTATCAGATATATGATTTGCAAATATCTTCTCCCAATTGTTAGGTTGTCTTTTCATTTTGTTGATGGTTTCCTATGCTGTGCACAAGCTTGTTAATCTGATGCAGTCCCATTTGTTTATTTTTTCTTTTGTTTCCCTTGCCTGGTGAGACATGGTAGTCAAAAAGATACTGCTAAGACCAATGTCATAGAAGATACTGCCTTTATTTTCTTCTAGAAGTTTTATAGTTTCAGGTCTTACATTCAAGTCTTTAATCCATTTTGAGTTAATTTTTGTGCATGGTGTAAGATAATAGTCTACTTTCATTCTTTTGCATGTGGCTGTCCAGTTTTCCCAACACCATTTATTGAAGAGACTTTCCTTTCTCCATTGTATGTTCTGGGCTCCCTTATTGAAAATTACCTGTCCATATATGCGTGGGTTTCTTACTGGGCTGTCAGTTTGGTTCCATTGATCTGTGTGTCTGTTTTTGTGCCAGTACCACACTGTTTTGGTTCCTATAGCTTTGTAGTATATTTTGAAACCAGAGAGTTTGATACCTCCAATTTTTTTTTTTTTCCCTCCAGATTGCTTTTGCTATTTGGGGGTCTTTTGTTATTCCATATGGATTTTAGGATTCTTTTTTCTATTTCCATGAAAAATGCCATTGGGACTTTGATAGGGATTGCATTGAATCTGTAGATTGCTTTAGGAAGTATGGACATCTTAACTATGTTAATTCTGCCTGTTGATGAGCACAGAATATCTTTCTGTTTCGTTGTGTCTTCTCTGATTTCTTTCAACAATGTTTTGTAGTTTTCAGTGTACAGATCTTTATTTCTTTGGTTAAATTGATTCCTAGATAATTTGTTCTTTTTGTTGCAATTGCAAATGGGATTGCATTCTTAATTTCTCTTTCTGCTATTTCGTTGTTAGTATATGGAAAAACAACTAATTTGTCTATGTTGATTTTGTACCTTGAAACTTTACTGTATTTGTTTATTATATCTAGAAGTTTTTTGATGGATTCTTTAGAGTTTTCTATATATAAAAACATGTCATCTGCAAATAGTGATAGTTTTACTTCTTCCTTTCCAATTTGGATTCCTTTTGTTGTTTTTTTCTGCCTGATTGCTCTGGCTAAGACTTCCAATACTATGTTAAATAAGAGTAGTGCAAGTGGACGTCCTTGTCTTGTTCCTGTCCTTAAAGGGATAGCTTTCAGTTTGTCACCTTTGAATATGATGTTAGCTGTGTGTTTGTCATATATGGCCTTTATATTGAGGTGCTTTCCTTCTATACCCATTTTATTCTGAGTTTTTATCATAAGTGGATCCTGTGCCTTGTCAAATGCTTTCTCTGTATCTATTGAGATGATCATGTGATTTTTATTCTTCATTTTCTTAATGTGGTGTATTACGTTGATTGATTTAAAGATATGGAAATATCCTTGCATCCCTGGAATAAATCCCACGTGATCATCTTTTTAATGTATTGTTGTATTCTAGACTTTCTTGACAATGCATGGGAGTTCCGTGCTGGCTAGTGTAATTGTCCCAGGTAACTCAGGCTTATAAATGCCCACATTGGTTGTATATTCAGTTTTTACCATGTGGAATTATAAGATGTGATAATTTATCTTTGGTTAGATGTCTCTCCTTAAATCTTTTAATCATTCTTCTCAAGCCAGTATTGAGGTATTACTTATAAAATGGAATGTTTGTGGATCTGATCCTAAAAATTACATGATAGTGGAAACCTGATAGATAAACTCAGTATTCAAGTAGCAGTGTCAGTGATAAATTTGGGCACTGTATATTATAGGCCCAGTAAGTGCTCAGCACGTTCAAGAAGCACACCATAGTAGTCTGAATTTGAAGTAAAATAGAACAGCCTATATTTTATAATTCTGCAGAATTAAATTTGTAAGTTGTATCAGACAGTATCAGAGAATATTGTTGCCAAGAACAAATTTTTAGGCAAGAAGACACCTGTTAAGTCGGGGATGTGGAGAGCTGGCCTCTCATGGTGTTGAGAGCACAGACTAGGGAGCCTGTAGCTTGGATTTAGATCCTGGCTTGGTGAGGCCACACGCAGCTCACTCCAGCTCTTATGACTTCGTTTCCTCACTGGTACCAGAGATAAGAATAGTATCCACTTCACTGGTTTCATACAAATTAAATGGATTTACACATGGAGCACTTTAAACAGTACCTGGGACATGTATATATATACTTTTTTAAATCAGATTTTCTACTGAAGCAAAATTACAAACTTCAGTAAGATCTTATTTTTTTTGTGAGGAAGATCAGCCCTGAGCTAACATCTGATACCAATCCTCCTCTTTTTGCTGAGGAAGATTGGCTCTGAGCTAACATCCATGCCCATCTTCCTCTACTTTTTATGAGAAGCCACCACAGCATGGCTTGACAAGCAGTGTGTCGGTGCACGCCCGGGATCTGAACCTGCGAACCTCAGACCACCGCAGTGGAGCACACACACTTAACCACTTGCGCCACTGGGCTGGCCCCTTCAGTAAGATCTTTTTAATAAACTTAACCTGGTAACAAATAGGAAAATGTTCAGCCAAGGGATGGGAAAAAATAAAAGAAGATATATTTTACAATGCAATATTATTGAATGCAAAATATACAAGTAAAGTAGTTCAAAATGAACATAATACATAAAATATTTAATCTTGTTTTCCTAAATTCTATTGCTTTTTTAAATTGAATATTATATTTTACAATATCTGTTTTATTAGATTTTAGAAATATAATTATTGATTAAAATGCAATATATTTTGAAATAAAATATGAAATTTAAAGGCTATCTTTTTTGTTATTACATTACACAGCATTCTTGCTTAAATATATTTTCCATAAAATATTCTGTCCATCGTTTAAAAGATAGTATTTATCCATTTCCCATAACTATGTAATACAAACTTATGCCTGCATGTTATAAATCAAATACATTACATTCTACCCTGATTTTGGCCACAGGAAGAGAAATTCACGTTAAAATAATTGTGAATATGTGTGTTTGAATTATTTTTAACCTGGCTTTGGATTCCGTAAATGTATCAGAGATCACTGGCCATTTATAGAAGCTAATTTTAATTTTTTTCTTTAAAAAGTTTATGTAGTTTATTACCAAACAGTTAAAACAATGGAAATATAGAACAACTGGAAAACAAGAGATAAAATCGCAGTATTAAGCCCTCATATATCAATAATCACTCTAAATGTCAATGGATCGAATTCTCCAATCAAAAGACACTGAGTGGCGGGATGGATTAAAAAACAAGACCCAACAATATGCTGCCTCCAGGAAACACATCTAAGGTCTAAAGACAAACATAGGCTCAGAGTGAAGGGATGAAAGACAATACTCCAAGCTAATGGCAAACAAAAGAAAGCAGGTGTTACCATACTTATATCAGACAAAGCAGACAAAAAGATAAAAAAGACAATGACAGACAAAGAGGGACAGTGTATAATGATAAAAGGGACATTCCACCAAGAGGACATAACACTTATAAATATATATGCACCAAACACAGGAGCACCAAAGTATATAAAGCAACTACTAACAGTGCTAAAGGGAGAAATTGACAGTAACACAATAATAGTAGGGTACCTGAACACCCCACTTATCTCAGTGGATAGAATCATCCAGACAGAAAGTCAACATGGAAACAGTGGCCTTAAATGCAATATTAGACCAGATGCGTATAGAACATTCTATCCAAAAAAGGAATACACGTTCTTCTCAAGTGCATATGGAACATTCTCAAAGATAGACCATATGTTGGGAACAAGGCAAGCTTCAATAAATTTAAGAAGATTGAAATCATATCAAGCATCTTTTCCGACCACAATGCTATGAAACGAGAAATCAACTACAAGAAAAAAGCTGGGAAAGCCACAAATATGTGGAGACTAAACAACATGCTACTGAACAACCATTGGATCAATGAAGAAATCAAAGGAGAAATAAAAAAATACCTGGAGACAAATGAAAATGAAAACACAACATACCAACTCTTATGGGGGATGCAGCAAAATTGGTTCTATGAGGGAAATATAGCAATACAGGCCCACCTCAACAAACAAGAAAAATCTCAAATAAGTAATATTAAACTACACCTAAAAGAACTAGAAAAACATCAAACAAAGCCTAAAGTCAGCATAAGGAGGAAAATAATAAATATTAGAGCAGAAATAAATGAAATAGAGACTTAAAAAAAAAAAACAGTAGAAAGGATCAGTGAAACTAAGAGCTAGTTCTTTGAGAAGATAAAGAAAGTTGACAAACCCTTAGCCAGACTCACTAGGAAAAAAAGACAGCAGGCTCAAATAAATAAAATAAGAAATGAAAGAGAAAACATTATAATGGATACCACAGAAATACAAAGGATTACAAAAGAATACTACAAAAAACTATATGCCAACAAATTGGATAACCTAGGAGAAATGAATAAATTCTTAGACTCATACAACCTCCCAAAACTGAATCAAGAAGAAATAGAGTATTGGAATAGACCAATCACAAGTAAGGAAATTGAAACAGTAATCAAAAACCTCCTAAAAATCAAAAGTTCAGGACCAGATGGCTTCTCTGAAGAATTCTATCAAACATTCAAAGAAGAATTAATATGTATCCTTCTCAAACTATCCCAGAAACTTGAAGAGATGGAATGCTTCCTAATTCATTCTATGAAGCCAACATTACCCTGATACCAACACCAGACAAGGACAACACAAAGAGGAAAAATTACAAGCCAATATCACTGAGGAACATAGATGCAAAAATCCTCAACCAAATATTGGCAGACTGAATACAGCAATACATTAAAAGGATCAGACACCATGATCAAGTGGAATTTTTACCAGGGATGCAGGCATGATTCAACATCTGCAGATCAATCACTGTGATACCGCACATTAACAAAATGAGGAATAAAAACCACATGATCATTTCGATAGATGCAGAGAAAGCATTTGACAAGATCCAACATCCATTTATGATAAAAACTCTCAATAAAATGGGTATGGAAGGAAAGTATCTCAACATAACAAAGGCCATAATATGACAGACCCACAGCCAACATCATACTTAATGATCAAAAACTGAAAGCCATCTCTCTGAGAACAGGAGCAAGACAAGGGTACCCACTCCTATTCAACATAGTACTGGGGTTTTTGGCCAGAGCAATTAGAGAAGAAAAATAAATAAAAGGCATCCAAATTTTGGAAAGGAAGAAGTGAAACATCCAAATTTTGGAAAGGAAGAAGTGAAACTCTGTTTGTGGATGATGTGATTCTATATAGAGAAAACCTTAAAGAATCCACCAGCAAACTATTAGATATAGTCAACAACTACAGCAAAGTTGCAGGGTACAAAATCAACTTACAAAAACCATTTGCATTTCTATACTCTAATAATGAACTAGCAGAAGAGAAGTCAAGAATACAATCCCATTTACAATTGCAACAAAAAGAATAAAATATCTAGGAAAAAATTTAACCAAGGAGGTGAAAGACCTATGCACTGATAACTATAAGACACTATTGAAAGAAATTGAAGAAGACATAAAAATGGAAAGATACTCTATGCTCATGGATTGGAAGAATCAGCATAGTTAGAATGTCCCCATTACCTAGAGCAGTCTACAGATTCAGTGCAATCCCAATCAGAATCCCAATGACATTCTTCATGGAAATAGGACAAAGAATCCTAAAATTTATGTGGACCAACAAAAGACCCTGAATAGCCAAAGCAATCCTGAGAAAAAAGAACAAAGCTGGAGGCATCAGAATCTCTGACTACAAAATACAGTAATCAAAACAGCATGGTACTGGCACAAAAACAGACACACAGATCAATGGAACAGAATTGAAAGACCAGAAATAAAACCACACATCTATGGACAGCTAATCTTTGACAAAGGAGCCCAGAACATACGATGGAGAAGGGAAAGTCTCTTCATTAATGATGTCGGGAAAACTGGACAGCCCCATGCAAAAGAATGAAAGTAGACCATTATCTTACACCATACACAAAAATTAACTCAAAATGGATTAAAGGCTTGAATGTGAGACATAAAACCATAAAAGTCCTTAAAGAAAATGTAAGCAGTACACTCTTGGATA
The DNA here is from genome assembly GCF_020826845.1 of Diceros bicornis minor. Classification (NCBI taxonomy): domain Eukaryota; kingdom Metazoa; phylum Chordata; class Mammalia; order Perissodactyla; family Rhinocerotidae; genus Diceros; species Diceros bicornis. Next base: position 17,504,164 of record NC_080745.1, on the reverse strand, counting down.
TCAGTCTTAGCAGCATCTTTTCGAGTACCGTATCTACTCAGGCAGGGAAACAAAAGGAAAAATAAGCAAATGGGACTACATCACACTAAAGAACTTTTGCAAAGCCAAGGAAATCATGAACAAAATGAAAAGACAACCCCACCAACTGGGAGAAAATATTTGCAAATTATATATCTGACAAGACGTTAATTTCCAAAATATATAAAGAACTCATACAACTCAACAACAACAACAAAACAACCCCATCAAAAAATGGGCAGTTTATTACCGAACAATTAACCATCCTCTCATTACCCAACCATGAATATCTACAGAGATAAGTGACTGATGATGGTTCCAGGGGGTTGCAACTGTCATGAGAAAAAGACATCAGGAATTATTTGCTTCATTAAGCCCAGATTTAAAGGTGGTTTCCTATTTTGAAAATCTCTGCCTGAAGACCACTGGGCTACTAAATATGTTCCAGTATCTCCAGTACCAATTTTCACTGTAGCCAGGATATTTCACCAAGATGTAAGTTCACTGTTATAACGTAGGATCAATCACAGTCTATTGCCTGATGTCAGCATACAAAGAATTAATGAATGTGTCAAATTCATTACCCAAGGGGAGTATAAATTGTAGCAAAACTCGAGATTAATATCTGACAGTTATGTTTTAAAAGAAAGTCGTTCCTATTCCAGAAAGCAGTGCAAGTTAAAAAGATAAAACAGACTCTTTCTTTTTATAGACTTGCTTCTAATTAAATGATGGGGGGTGGTGGTGATAAGAGAGACTAGGAGGACAAGGAATCAGCTCAGAAACCCTTAAAACTTCAAGCTCAGGATGCTGTCATAAAGATAATTTAACTTCTTTATTTTATTTCAGCTTTACTTATGGGAAATGAGCAAGAGAAAATCTTTTACCTAGTAATCTTTTATTCCTGCCTCACAGGTTTATCAATATGAAATTGTAGTTAACTCAGACTAGTAAGTGGAAATGGATTTGTTGCTATCCCATGTGTTATTGTAGCAGAAGCTAAGCTAAAATGCCTACTTTTAGATAGATTAATTTCTTTAATATGGTTTCATCTAAATATATGCCAATGTCTACAATAACATGCATGTTCTCATTTTAAATGGCAAACCTACATCTTTGTCCAGTTTTGCACAAAATTGTTGTGTAAACACATTTTATGTCGTGTTCAAAACAAGACATTACCTACTTATATTTCCACACAGTGAGCACGAATTTATTCCAAAATGAATGAACAAGTTTAGCCATTAAAAACAGAAGGATGTGCGTAGATATAAATTATGCCTTCCCCTAGACAAGACATTAATTATGCATTCTGTCAGACAATCTTAGATACTGCAGAGATTCTGAAACAGTTAAAAGTGTTATTATTCTCATGAGCAAATCTGACGACGTCAGTTTGGAAGCAGGCACCAAAATAGATTTAGATGTACCAGAGATTTATTGGGGGAAATGCCTGTGAAGGGTAGAGGGAAAAGGAGTGGGACTAGGCACGAAGGGCCTTCACAGTGCAGCCTTGCTCATCTGAAGGGAGCGGGAAAGGAGTGATTAGGATGGGAGAGCCTCAGACTGCAATGCGTTTCAGAGAAAGTCGCAGCCAGGCTGATGGGAAGTCTCAGAGCCAAAGTGTTGGGTAGGAGTAGCCTGATTCTAGTACCCTGCCGTTGCTTGATCACTGGCTAGGAGTAGCTGGAGTGGGGCAGCAGGGGGCTGGTGGAAGGGCATGTGGCCCGCCGTGAACACCACAGTGGATTAAAAAGTACAGTGACTAGAGGCTGTCAGGCCATCAATGACCTTCCCAAAGCAGGTTCTGTTAAAGGGAGCTCTGAGCAGCGAGTGCTGTGGCCTCCTTACTGACAAGTATGCAAGAAGTAAAAATTCATCTTTTTCATGTGAGCAGCCCTTGAAAGTTTATCTACCTCTAACTTGCTTCATATTTATTTACAGATGTGCATCTTCACTTGGTGGTGTGGTTTCTGAGTTTCAGCCCTCCCATTTCTGACGGCTAGCAAAAGATTAAATGGCTTGCTTCTTATATTCCACAGAAATCCTCAGCTCAATGCGTCTTTGATATTTGTGTCATCCTTTCCCAGTTCAAACCAGAGAAGTCACTAGGTTCTAGATGCAGCTTTCCACGTGGCTTTCGTTGTTCGATTATAGGCAGGTTACTTAATATTTTAAGCCTCAGTTTTCTCAACTGTAAACTGGGAAGAATAATATAAAGAATTGAAAATGAGGATTTAATGAGAGAACATATATAAACCTCTCAATATGACACTTGGCCGATGTTAAGCACCTTAAAACATTAGCAATTTTTATTGTGACTATAATTTTTGAGTATCCTTCTCTATCTATGTATTTTATACTCTTATCCAGAAGCATCTGGGCTGCTGTATATATTGCTTCTATTTGAGCTTATGAGCTTTGTTTTAAAAGCTCCAATTGCGTCCTTCAATTTGATGTAAGGTATAGAATAAATGATGTGAGAGATCTGTAAAGTACCTAATTAGGACCTTCTCTAATGCTGTAGATTTTAAATGTGATGTTTTGCCTATTTGCAAGCAAAATCAGAGTTCCATGGTGTGTGTTAAGCTTTCATATTTCTGAGGAACAAAAATAAATGTCGAGGGCTGCGAGGCTTATGGATAAAAAGAAAGTACCGTACCTGTCTGGCCAGAGGCCAGGACACCTGCAGCTCAGAGGTGCTAGGTTTACTAATCAAGAAATAATACAAATTTTGTTACTTTTGTTGCTTTGTGAATGCTCACCATAAAATTATTAACTGTTTGAAAATGCTCTTGATGGATATCAGAAAAGTAAAGTAGTTTGAGAAAGAAATTATAAGCCAAAGAGTGGAATTGAATACAGTTGAGCATATGGACCCAAACCAAGTGATTTGTGAAACCGTTTTACCACTTGTCCCTGCCAGTGATAGAAATTGCTCTTCGTGGGAAAGTATAAATTTGTGGATATCAGTAAATTTCAGTTATGCTGCCCTTGTGTTTTGTCCAGGAAATTACATATCACAGTGACAGTTGAATATTAGTGTCTCAAAACTAAACCTTGTTCTCAAGAAACTTACATTACAGTTGAGAGAAAAAAGAAAAGACTAGAATATATACTATAAGAAACTGTAGAAGAAAATAATAGAATATATAGTATGTTGGGTGGTGATAAATCTATGGAGAAAAATAAAACTGAGAAAAAGTCCTTGGTTTTAAGGTGACAAGGGTTACCATAAACTGTGACCAAAGGCCCATATTTTTAAGATGACTAGCTGAGTTAAGAATGTGGTGTGTGGCTGGGAAGCAGAGCTTAATGCATGATCCGGGTTATATTGCATGGTTCTCACTAATAGAGCGATAAAAAGAAACTGCAGATGAAAAGAAACATTTTGCTCTTCCAAAAGGGAAGTCTCTACTATCTCAGTACTAAAACAATAAATTTAAATGCATAAGTATTTAAGATTAATAGAGAAATGAAGGTAGCTAAAATGAAGCAGAATAATTAAAATAATAAGGCCATTATGTCTAAATTCCATAAGATATTATAAATGTACAAGACTTATAACCTGAAAGTTTTGATTCTTGAATGTATTTTGAAGGAATTTCCAAACTTTATAAATGTTTGATTTAAATAATGACTGTTTTTAGCCTGCATTAATTTTTTTCCCCAAAATTCTCATCATACAGAGTAAGAAATTACTTGGTACTGATCTGGAAATAATGACCACAGATCAAAAAGTTTGCCTAGGACTCTGCAGTTTTCTGGTAATCTGCATACGGGAGGAAGAAATGGGAGAAATGCCATCAGGGCACAACACTTCTGGCTACTCGGTCCTTTGGATGTACAGGTCTTACTTACACCCTTTATGCAGAAATGGCACGATATGTTGAACAAAGCTGTCAGGAGTTTCTTTGAAGAATAGTTTTTGCTGTAGTTAGATGTCTTTCCCCACCATTAGCTGCTCCTTTCCTGCTAGATGTCAGGGTTTCAGGGTTTCTTGTGACCCAGGGGAGCTTTGGACAGGGAATTTTGTATGGTGTGGTGATAGTATTTCCAGAGAAGTGGGATGAAGTTTATCATCTGGAGTCTGGAGTGTTTTTTTCCTTAATCCCCAAATATAAAAGAAAAAGCAAGTACTTTTTAAAAAATATTTTATTACATGAATTGAATCTTTTCTACATCCCAATAATTCCAAAAAAATGGTCATAATTAAAACCAAGAAAGAAATCACAAACTTATCAAGAAAATATCATTATATTAGTTTGACTTCGTTTTCTACTTACTCAGATTTCAGTAAAATATGGCTAAAATTTTTTCTTAAAGGTGTCTGTAAGAATCTATTTAATCTTCTTAAACTTCTCTATGCCCTGTATAAGGGTATCTTCCCAGGGATGTAGATTATTTGTTTTTTTACATTTCATTTACTTTCCAGGTTCATCTTATCCTTATGATCTGTTTTAAGCACTAGTTTTTTAGAGGAATATTATAGGGATAAAAGTGAATTCCACTGAATGCTACATATCTTCAATTAACATTGATAATTATACCCAAATGGAAACAGAGTACGTTGATAAACATATTTTATTTTAATTTTTAGAGAGCATTTTTTTTTGGAGAGAATGCTCTGAGGCCCTTCCTCCCCAACTCAGTATTATTGTAAGACAGTTGACAGTTTTGTCTGCCAATTGCATAAAGCAAATCATGGTGGTGAGCAAATCTTCGACATTTTCTCCAGAAGGTTCTTGTTAAAAATAACTTCCAGATATCCTAAAGAAGTAGTGTAGGTGCTGGCCCGCTGGTGAAAGCGGTTAAGTGCACACACTCCGCTGCAGTGGCCCAGGGTTCGCAGGTTCGGATCCCGGTCGTGCACCGACACACTGCTTGGCAAGCCATGCTGTGGCGGCGTCCCATATAAAGTGGAGGAAGATGGGCACGGATGTTAGCCCAGAGCCAGTCTTCATCAGCAGAAAAAGAGGAGGATTGGCAGATGGTTAGCACAGGGCTGATCTCCTCACCAAAAAAAAAAAAAAAAAAGAAAAAGTAGTGTAAATGCATTAACGTAGAATTTTGAAATTAGCTAGCTGTCACCTGAAAGATGTCAGTGTTCAGAGTGCTCGTTTTATTTAATAATCATTTAGCACTTACCTTGTGTCAGGCACTATTCAGGGGCTTTATACCTATTAATTTATGTTAGCCCTATGAAGAAGGTACTGTTATCTCCATGATACAGGTGGAGAAATCGAGAGACAGAATGGTTATATAAATTGCCCAAGTCACATGGTTAGTCAATAGTGGAGCTGGGATTCGAACCCACACAGTCTGGCTCCAGAGTGGGTTCTAACGGGAAAATGTGCCTGGAAAAGGAGAAGGGTTAGATGCTTCTCCATTAACTTCTAAGGAAGTGTAAGGAGCAAGTATTGGGGAAGAATGGAAAAGCAGAACAACAAAAGAGGGTCAGTTAGGGAAGAAGTGGATCCAAATATGCTTTTTCTCCTCTGTTCCCTCTTCGGCTTGGGCTTCCCACTCCTGTTTTTTCAGTCTTAATTGAGGGGTTGATACTTATTGAGGAGAAGCTCTAGGGTATGAAGAAGAGAGCTCTGCCCTTTATCAGCCTGAACTCACCATCTGTAGTCAAAGGCAGTAAACCTCTTCCCGTTAGGGGATGGATTTGCTACCACAGTCCATTAGGGAATGATTTGTAACCAATGAAAGTGGTGGTTCATTTCAACCCAAGGTTACAGCTTGTCTTTTTTTTTTTTCTTCTTCATTGTTGCTTTGGGCAATTCTCTGCCTATATTTATATGTTATTGATCCGTCATCTAAGGAAACATTCTTCCTTAACCTAAATTCCTTTACATCAAAAAAAAATTCTACACCCCTTCTCCCAAAAAAGATTTAAGGTGATTTTCAAAACTACATGAAATACAACACAATAAAATTAAAATTAGATAAAGGAAGCAATGAGAAAAAGAAAAGCAGAACTGGCAATAAGTTAACATCAATTCATGTGTATTTAAAGGTGATGGGAAACAGACCCCAGCAATCAACACAAAAGGAAAATATAAAGTAAAAGGCAGTGTTCTTTGGGTTAAAAAAGACTCTTAGGAGAGGGTAGTTGTTTGTTGCCACAGAGAGAAATGTCCAGGGTTCCTTATACAGCGACATTGTGTGAAGTAATGAGTATCATCTGCAATATTGATAGTAAATACAAAAATGAAATTCAGTGGACTGTTTCTTAAAACAGGCTTTGTTGAGGTCTGTAGCATAATAGCCAGGAAAAATCCAGCCAAAGCAATTTTGCTAAGGGCCAAGATGATGTGGTCTGTGTGTGCAGCTCCTGAGTGTTTTGGCTTGAGTCAAGGATAAAATTTAGTATATTTAGAGAAGAAAGTTTAGGATTACACTCTCTGACAAATGCTTTAAATCTAGTTGTAATCTGCCAATAAATAAGGACAGATTTATATGGATTATGGGTTCTGATCAAGTTTATTTTTAAAATTAAATATTTTTCCTTTATTGTGTAATGAAAGCACTATAATTTAGAAATTGTATATGACTTCCTCTGAGAGGAGAAATAAATGATGCATTTTTTGTTAAATATACATAGTTGATATGAGGTTTGAATCTCAAGCCATCTCAGGGAGAAATAATTTAAAGATGACAGAATTTGCAAAAGCTGATATTATTTATTTATTGATTTGATATTTGTTTTAAACAAATTGCATTGTGGGAAGATTGGCTTTCTTTACACCATTGTGATTCCTTTACATCTGTTTTCCTTCTGTTCTGCGCATATTTAAAGCAGATTGTACACAAGGAAACCCTAGAGAATGTGTTTATCTCTGTATACACAAAAAAATAATATAGGATTTTTATAGGATAAGCTCTTCAGGTGGTATTTCTGGTTGATTTACAGTGTTGTTTCATCCAGCAGATGCAACTATATACCCTTTCCCCTGGAAATTCACTAATATCCTTGTTTAATTTTTTATTTTTATTGAGGTAACATTGGTTTATAACATTATATGGATTTCAGGTGTACGTCATTATAATACTCTGGTTTCTCTTCAGATCGTATAAATCTCACCTTTTACTGATACCATTTTCTGCCCCCTTCTCTCCTCCGCTCCCCACCAGGGCCAAGACCCCAACCTGTCCCATCTCCTCCTGTCTCCTCTGGGGACGTCTTTGTCAGTTATACTCTACGTTCATTTTCTTCACCATCTCGCTTCCTACTAGCTCTTTCTCCTCTGCATTCTTAACTCTTTCCCATTGTCAAACGTAAATAAGTCAAATGACAGGAAAAAACCCCCTTCTGTTGAACCTGTCCTTCGGCCACTCTATCAGATAATACCTCTTCTTTTCACAGAGAAGTAGAAATACTTTTTTAAAATTATGCTTGATTTAGTTATGAGTTGAATTTCTGTCTCCTGCATGCATTTAACTAGTAAATAATTGTGAAATGTTTTTTTTGTCTTTTTATCTGGAACATAAAATATCTAAGTGCTGAATTTGCTTAAAGGGGAAAATGAGGGGATTTAGGGGCACTTACTAAATTTGAGAACTGAGGGGGCATTCTTTTTATTTTCCCGTAAGCAGTTTTATCTGAGCAGAAGTGTTTCCTGTTTTGTTCTAGCATTGGGTAAATAAATACTGTACATTGGATGATACTGGGTTACTCAGATTCACAAGAACCAGGTTTTGTTACCTAAAGTTGACTTGTTTCAAAAGCTGTGATTCTAAAAGCCCATAGTCATCAAAAGAAAAAAGAAAAACTTTTTCGTATTTGTGTTCTTGTGCTAGATCATAAATACTTTTGTTTTGTTTTTAAAATCGAATGCATCCCAGGGATATAAAAAACAGTCAGTATTTCATTTTGTATATTCACACTTTAGCAGCTGCTTGCAGGGTATGTGTAAAAATAACTTGACTACAAGTTCACTTTTCTGGCAGATTAATATAACAAAATAGATGACTGATATTAAACTACTCAGAAATGCTCTAATAGAGATAACTATAAAATGCATAAAATAAAGTCTTAGATTAAATTTATGTACATACAGTGTGTTTGAAGTTAAAAATAATTTCATAAAGTTTTGAGTTTATATCTCAGATTTAGTTGACAACTATTTCTGCAGCATTTTTCTTGATACTTACCTTATATTAGCATAGGCTTTTAAAATTCCAAAGTGTGAAATAAACTTACTCTGTTTATACAAACATTTTATGGAATCAGTTTTGGGATATTGGGTGTTACATTTCTTCTACTTCAGTTTGACAAAATTAATTTTCTGACCACCAATCAGCAAATATATAACAAGAGGAACAGAGAAAATTTGAGTCATGATTCCTAGAAAAAGCAGTTTACTTTACGTAGCTAAAATACATGATGACGTTTTTATGTTATTCCAGACTATGTATAATTAATTCATTAATTGAACAGTATAGATTACAAAATGGAGAACATTAACATGTTCCTAGTAGTGGTTGAGATGATGAGATGAAATAATACTAGGCATCTGGCACAGAATCTTATGTATAATAGATAATGATAGTGGCTAGTAAGCAAATAAATGAGTAAATAACAGCTGATTATATTAGTATTGCAACTGTATGAGACATTATTTTCAAACCAAAGTCAGAGATTTTCCCACATATAATCTAGTTTTCATAAGTTTTCTTGCTAAGGTCTGAAAGCGTGTGCCCTGAAAGGCTTTCATGACAGTATTCCACTCTGATTCTCCTCATTCCTCCTTGCCTGAGCCTTGAATAAGCAGCTTCTCTGCTGTCTTATTCAATGTTGGCACCCTCGCTGCGCTTTTGGAGTCCAGGCGTTCCCAGTTCTAATCTATCCCTGTCATGTTCATCTTTCTTAATATTACTTTCACAAAATGCCTCTTCTCAGCAAATAAAAGTCCGGCTATCCCAAAATCACCTTACAATTAAAATCTAAAAACCAATGTACTTTATTTTCCCACTTCTCATTGGCATACCTTCTCTATTTCTGTCTGGTTTATCTTCTTCCCTTGGTGGACTCTACTTCCCCTTCCTGTGAACTCATTCTAGCCTCCATTTCCAGAGTGGCGCTTCTCCCCTTGTCTGAAGTACCTTCTATTTTCATCCCCAATGCCATGTACATTACTCTGCTGTAATATAAGCATATTTGCAGATTTGTGTTTCTTTTTAATTGTGGGGAGTTAAAGATGGCCACAAACTGTTTGACATTGTTCCCCCTGAGATGTGATGTCTGTGTCCCCTTCCCTGGAACATGGGAGGCTCTGCAGTGCTCTGACAAACACAGCATGGCAGGAGGGACACTGACAGTTTCCAGTCCTGGGCCTTCAGAGACAGGCAGCTTCTGCTTCCTTTCTCCTGGAGCACTCACTCTTGATGCCCCAAGCCTCCATATAAAATGTCTGACTGCCCTGAGCTGATCCTGTTTTTTTTAGAGAAAGAACTGTAATGGTTTCCTGACTCTAACTTACGTTTTCATTTCAGACTTTTCCTAAAACGGTGGTCTCCAAAGTACGATGTAAAAGACGATCTATTTGGGTGTAGAAAATAAATATTGTAATTTGCATTGCTATGTATTTTTCTTGCATATTTTAAAATTTCCATTTGGTGCATCATTTCTATATTAGTAATATATAGTGTGTAATACATGGTTGTGATTTATGTATAAATATACATCTACTTAAGATATATGCATAAATATCTTTAAAGAAAAAGTTGCATTGTTAAAAATGTGCAAAGTCCAGGAGTCTATAAAAATAAAAATACTCTTGGACCTATGTTGTATACGTGTATGCCTGTGTTTTCTAAAAGAAGAGTAATAAATAACTTCGGATACACTGTTGCAAGTCCTTGAAATTAGCGAATGCACAAATAAAAGAGAGGTGAGCCAAAGCCTCTCCTTGCAGAATTCCAGATCTGTGCCTCTAATTGGCTTATTCTCCCAAAATCGAATTCAGTTTCTTTAGGTGCCTGGAAAATTGTCTCTACAAATGTTTCATAATAATATTAAAATGTAAAATAGAGATTTGATGTTCTCTAAATTTTCTGTATTCATACAGTGAACACATCAAGATTGAACTGGGTGACCATGGTAGGCCAGTGTGACACTGCCAGGTGCCGGCATTACAGAAATGTGGAAGGTCCCATCACTCAGTTCACAGTCTGTTAGTGAAAGCTATGCTCTGAGCTCTCTGGAGGTCAGTGAGGTCACAAAGAGAACTTTCCAGGCTTATTGGATGGAATACGAAAAAACAAAAGTCTGAAAGTGACCTAAGACATTTATAGGCCTATGAGTTGTTCATTCTGGCTACAAAATAGGACATGTGTAGAGAAAAACTCAAACTAAAGTGGGAAGGATGAACTAGGAGTAGAGAGTCTTGAATGACAGGGTGAGGAGTTTAAATATCCCTCTCTAGGCAAAGTGGTTTCTGACACAGCCGTGTGGATGGTTGGGCAGGATGCGGGTGTGGTATTGACAGTGTTTGCTCCTCAGTTTCCCCCCGCTGAGCTTGTCTTCTCTTCCACAGCCAAACTCAGAGAGGTGTAAGGTTGAGGGTCACTTCTTACACTTCTGTGTCTCCATGGCCACGTTGATGAGTAGGTAACTTAGATTCAGGTTACGCTTAGTTGTACTTAACTGCGTAATTCCAAACCCTTGAATCTGAGCACTGAAATATATTTCCGAGAAGAAGGATTCTTAACTTTCAATTCATTATTTGGTAGCATTTATTATTTTAAATTATAAATTACATTTCTATTCCAATTATTTGGTTCATAAAAATCCCATAATACGGACAGGAGGATGGTATTTTCTTGCTAAACAGATGAGGAAAATGGGCCCAAGAGGTTTCTAGCAACTTCTCCTGGTCACTTATCTGAGTAAGTGCAGAACTGGGAATAAAGTTCAGATGTTTGAACTTCTAACCCTGTGCCTTTTCTAGTCACTCCAAAAGGTATAATCCTGGAGAAAGAGTAATACAGTTTTAAAAATAAGTGTTTTGTTGTTGCTATCTTTAAATAGGTGATTAAATATACTGAATATTTTCCCCTGGTTATTTAACATTTTTCTTCAGCGTGGTACACTTAACGATTAAGAAAGTACCCCTGTCGCTTTAAGAACTCCATTTCTAGGGACTCAAACATAGATTGCATGCCTTGAAAATGAGTGTTTGGTTTTCGTTTTTTTTTTTTTTAATTCTCTGATGAACAGGTTCCAGTGATGGATGAGTGAGTACAAGTTGTTGAGTTTAGATGCCTTTAGATCTTGAGTAAGAGAACACAGACTTTAAGAAAAAAAATAATTGGGGTATATTATTGCTGTGGCAATGGATGTATTCTATAAGCTATAACTTACTGGCTTTATTTTAAGGTATGCAGCTATAGTGCTAACCCTGAACAGCACATAACACTTTTGAGGAGGTAGTTTGAATTTGGGGTTAAAGCAAGTTATGATTAATGTCATGCTCTTCTCTTGCTTAGAGGACTGGATCACTTTTATTTTCTGTATGTCTCAGAGTGTAATTCCTAAAATAGAATCATAATTTTCTTCACCAATTTTCCCTACCCCTCCCAACTTTATTCTAAGAAGAAAAGATGACAAAATGTGATCATTTGTCTCCTCAGAGTCTGAGGGTGTTCAAGAGCTCTGAGTGGTGAAACAGATGGAATTATGCTAAAAGCACATGGCCCATTATAACTTTTTCTTTGAAAAGCTACAAAACTTAGGCTTGGTAATGGAATACGCTTTGCTATTCTTATGTAAGGAATAAAGAAATCTCTGCTTCTCCCTATTCTGACTCACTGCTGTTGTTCCAGAGTGCAAATGTCCATTTTGGATCAGCCACTAAGAAATGCTGATTTAATAGACTCTCATTGCCACTTCTGAAAAAAGTGACCATGATTCCTAATTTTATTGATAAGGGACATAAAGTATATCAAGTTATAAGATTATTACTAAGTTTTCTCTGAAGCTTCTGACTTTTGGTGAAAAGTAAAGAGAAGTCTTCAGCTCCCTTTACCATTAGAGTATATTTCTACCATTACATAAATGATGATAAATATATTTTTTCTATAAATAATGACTCAGTATGTGCTAATTGTAAAGTATAGTTTCCTCCTTGAAAAATTAAATTTGTTCAAGTTAATGTCTGGCATTCTGTTTTTGGCAAAATGAGAGTGATAGTTGCCAATCCTGTATGAAAGAAATTTGCTATTTTAGGAGGAATTTTTGTTAGCTCCTATAAATAGCAGCAAGATCTTTAAATTCTTTGCTTTAGGTGGCATACTCAAGTATTTGGAACAATACTGTTTTACTGTTTAGCATTTGACATACTGAAATTAAAAACAGTGGAAATTGGACGTCATTCCTGAGACTTGAGCTTTGAATTTAATGTTATGCTTTAAATGATTAATGTGTAGTGACTATATATTCTCATGTACAAAAAACATTGAAGGGATTCAGCATGACCCTGTCACTTTGAGAACTCTGTTCCTGGGGGTCTTCAAACACAGATTACAAACTACAAAACTCAAAAATTGATTGCTGGCTCGTTAAATCCACTCTCTCAGCTAGATTAGGAAAGATATGATCAGAAGACCAGATAAAGCAAGATACACTGTTCACAAGTCCAATAAATTCATTAGCACTTCATTATTAGTAAATAATATCAAATTACTAATATGTTCGTATAGAAGGAAAAATTGTACTGGGCTTATAAAACCCAAAATGAATAAGGGAAGACCAGAGGTTGTTAATTCATATGAAAGGCAAGGATAAAGAGGAATACAAATTAGACTAGGAGTCAAAAGTCCTTAGTTCTAGCTGTGATTCACTTCTACCTAGCAGGGAAATCTGGGTAGTTTATTCAGCCTGGGTCTCAGGGCTCCTCCCCTAAACCTAGCCTATTTTATGGGATTGTTGTGGATGGTCAGATGATACAGTGTATGTTAAAGTGCTTTGCAGTTTGACTGTTTCCACCTAGAACAGATCATACCTGTGCCTCTGTTCCCCTTCCTCCCATACCTAGTACATGCAGTTTATGATACCCATTTATTTTACATGTCTCTCTCTATCAGACTATAAGCTCTTTAAGGTCTGTGTCTGACTCATCTTGGTATCCCCAGCTCCTGGCACAATGAAAGTTCTTAATAAATGTCTGATTGCAGGAATGAGCACTACTTTCATAATCATTACTACCACGTGAAGATCTTCAACCTGGACATTAACTAAATTTGGGGTATGTTCTGGATATAAACCTTGAGCACTTTCTTAGATTCCTTTGATGGCCACGTTCTTTCCAAAACCACCACCCATTTCAGAGACCGTGCCCGCCCCTGTCCTTGCCAAGCTGCCTGAACACACTGGAGTGTGAGGTGAAACCCTAAGGCTGTGTGGCTCTTGCACTTCATCCACTGAGTACTATCTGCCGTTCGCCCTGCAGTGGATTGAATAATGGTCCCCAAAAGGTATGTCCATGTCCTAACCCAGGTACCTGTGGTTGTGACTTTATTTGGAAATAGGGTCTTTGCAGATGTAATTAAGTTAAGGATCTTGAGATGAGATCATCTCTGTAAATGAAATAACTGGTGTCCGTATAAAGGGAAGAAGAGGGAGATTTGAGATACACAGACACAGAGAAGAAACACGGAGAACGTGGTGTGAAGATGGAGGCAGAGAATGGAGGCATACAGCTGCAAGTCAAGGAATGCCAAGAGTTTTTGGCAGCCACCAAAAGCTAGGAGAGCTGCTTGGAACAGATTCTCCCTCAGAGCCTCCAGAAGGAACCAACCTTGTCAATGCGTTGATTTGACTTTTGGCCTCCAGAGCTGTGAGATGCCACACAGTTTGTGGAACTTGGTTATGGAAGCCCTAGCAAACTAATAAACACTTCTCCATTCTGTTAGAGGAACTGCTACACTGTGGGGCTTGGATCTGGGTTCCAGAGTGGCCATCAAGGGCCCAGGGAAGCAACTCAGAAGTGTGGATGCATTAGCACCCTATAGCATGAATCTTGACCAACTGAGAACAGGAGCAGCCAGCCAGAAAATGTCCCCCTCCTTTCTTCCTTCTTTAGAATATGCCGTGATGTGCTTTCTTCTTGCGTTCTTTCCTGGGAAACCTCCATGCCTACCTGTCAGGCTTGCCAGGCTACCTACATTGTTTCTTCCCAGTTCATTGTGGAGGCCAACACTGTAATAATATCATATGGATTGTTTTGTGTTTTTCCTTTGCCTCACTCCTTCTTTCCTCACCATCACCGCCATGGAACTGCACTTCACAAAAAAAGTGTCAAAATTTTAATACTTGCTTCAGGCTCTGCTTTGTAAAAGACTTAGCTAAGAGAGTACATGTATTAAGTTCAAGAATGCCAACAAGGCTTTACTTTTTATTAAATTCACGTCCTGAAAAATTCCTGGTGAAATAAAATAGTTTTTTGTGGAAACAATCTTAAGGAGATGAATTCCCCACCTAGTATCAAATATATCATTTATATAAACAATAAACAATTTCCTATAATTAGATATAAAGGCTATATATTTTTCTAATCTTATAAATAGCCCTAACGAATGAGCATAAATTCACTGATTATATGAGATAAGCCAATGAATCATTAATTGTACCTTGAAGAATTTACAAATCACATGCATTTGTAACACTAAATTTTAAATATTTCGTTATTGATGGACGTTTTTTCCTATCAGAGAGTGCTGTCAGTAACTCAGCTGAGCTGGAAGAGAGAGCTGAGATGCCAAGTGTCTAAGTAACTGGAATAGTCAGTTAGAGTAACAGACCCGGTGGCTTAGTGGTTGAGTCTGTGCACTCTGCTTCGGCAGCCCAGGGTTTGTGGGTTTGGATCCCAGGCACAGACCTGCACACTGCTCATCAAGCCATGCTGTGGTGGCATCCCATATACAAAATAGAGGAAGATTGGCCACAGATGTTAGCTCAGGGTCAATCCTCCTCACCAAAAAAAAAAAAAAAAAAAAAAGCAACAAACCAAAAATGAAAGAGTTAAACCTTTGATCACTTACTGAGATGCTGTAAGCAATAGTCTAAAACTGGAGAAAATGCTGACTCCCACTATTCAGTTTTCCCCCACAGAAGGGTGCACGGTTGAGGGTCAGGTGGATAGCACACATGTCTCACTGTGGAAGGAGCTCTGGACAAAATAGACACTGGAGTGAGGTGGGGGTTGGGGGGGGGTAGGGAGCAAGACATGTAAAACCTAGGAGTAGAAAAGTGCTGGGTATTGAGTCAGGGTGGGGAACGGAGTCTTCAGGGTTTTCCCCTTCTCCCCCCATAAGGAGGTCTTGGCAGAAGCACTTGAAGAAAACCTCTGCCCAAAGCCTCGGATAAGGAGACCTAGGAGTGAAGCCATCATGGCTAGTTATGCAAACATGTAAAGAGCATGACCAGTGGGGGCAGAGTGACAGAAAAAGAAATGGTATCAGAATCTACAGATTCAATGTAATTCCTATCAAAATTCCAATGGCATTTTTCACAGAAATAGAACAAACAATCCTAAAGTTTGTGTGGAACCGTAAAAGATCCTGAATAGCCAAAGCAATCTTGAGAAAGAAGAACAAAGCTGGAGGCATCACACTCCCTGATTTCTAACTATATTTCAAAGCTGTAGGAATCAAAACAGTGTGGTATAAAAACAAACATATAGATCAAAAGAACAGAATAAAGAGCCCAGAGATAAACCTATGCATATATGGTCAATTAATTTACAACAAAGGAGCCAAGACTATACAATGGAGGACAGTCTCTTCAATAAATGTTGGGAAAACTGGACAGCCACATGCAAAAGAATGAAATTGGACCACTATCTTACACTGTACATAAAAATTACCTAAAATGGATTAAAGACTTGAAAGCAAGACCTGGAACCGTAAAACTCCTAGAAGAAAACATAGGCAGCTCCTTGGCAAGCTCAGTCTTGGCAATGATTTTTTTGATCTGACTTCAAAAGCAAAGGCAACAAATGCAAAAATAAACAAATGGGACTACATCAAACTAAAAGCTTCTGCACAGCAAAGGAAACCATCAACAACATGAAAAGAAAACCTGCTGAATCGGAGAAAATATTTGCCAGTCATTTATCTGATAAGGGGTTAATATCTAAAACATATAAAGAACTCATACAGCTCAATAGCAAAAGAACAAACGATCTCGTTAAAATATGGTCAGAGGATCTGAATAGACATTCTTCCAAAGAAGATATACAGATAGCCAACAGGTACATGAAAATATGCTCAACATCACTAATCATCAGGGAAATTCCAATCAAAACCACAATGAGATATCACTTCACACCTCTTAGAATGGCTGTTATCAAAAAGACAAGAAATAACAAGAGTTGGTGAGGATGTAGAGAAAAGGGAACACTTTAGCACTGTTAGTGGGAATGTAAATAGGTGCAGACACTATGGAAAATAGTATGAAGGTTCCTCAAAATAATAAAAATAGAACTACCATATGATCCAGCAATTCCACTTCTGGGTATTTATCCAAAGAAAGTGGAAACACTAACTGAAAAAGATATATGCACCCCGTGTTCATTGCAGCATTATTTACATTAGCCAAGATAAGGAAACAACTTAAGTATCCATCAATGGTGAATGGATAAAGATAATGTGGTATATGTACAATGGAATATTATTCGGCCATAAGAAAGAAGGAAATCTTGCCGTTTGTGACAACATGGATGGACCTTGAGAGTGTTATGCTAAGTGAAATAATTCAGACAAAGACAAATACTGTATGATCTCACTTATATGTGGAATCAAAAAAAACAAAAACAAACAAAATGAGCTCGTGGGTACAGAGAACAGATGGTTGGTTGTCAGAGGGTGGGGGATGGGCGAAATGAGTGACGGGGGTTAAAAAGTACAAACTTACAGCTATAAAATAAACAAGTCTTGGGGATATAATGTACAGCATGATGATTATAGTTTATAATACTCTATTGTATGTGTGAAAGTTGCTAAGAGAGTAGATCTTAAAAGTTTTCATTACAAGAAAATCAAAATTTCATGACTATGTATAGTGAGGGACGTTCAATAAACTTATTGTGGTGATCATTTCACAGTATATACAAATATCAAATCATTATATTGTACACCTGAAACTAATATATGTCAATTACACCTAAATTAAAAAAAAAAGAAACGGTATCAGAGAGAACTTTAGTGGAATCTTTATTGTTTTATTACAAAAGAACTGAAACAGACAAATACTAAGATTTGAAGACAGGTGTATTAGGTAAAGATTTTTTAATATTATATAATAATGTAATTATACATAATGATATGTCACAACACAAAAGAAGAAATAGAAATAAAATCATTATCGGTGTAAAGATGTCCAATCTTCTTTTAAAGGATAGCAACTAAAGCCTTGAGATGTCATTTTTACTTATGAAATTAGAAAAGCCTTTTTAAAAAAATAGCTAGCAGAGATACATTGAAACATCTCATAAACTTCATTGTGACTGTGAATTGGTAAAACTATTGTGGAAATTAACATGGCAGTTGTTATGCCTCATGCTCTTTGTCCTACTATTGTTTCTACTTGCATAACTCTGTTATAACTAGAGATGCAGTCCAAGATATATGAACAAAATGTATAATCACAACAATAGAAAAGTGAAAAAGTAGCTACTACATATATATCATAAACATCAAATATCTAATGTCTATCTACCTACCTATATAGCACAATTAGACATCAGTCACTATTCAAGGTGCTGGTGACATGGTGACGAGTGAACAAAACAAATTAGCAAAAATATAAACACATGCATACCAACCAACAAAATATACATATATATAGTGTATCTATATAATAGATATACATATATAATTTTGTTTGCTATATGTGTGTACATGTGTATGTTTTTGCTAATTTGTTTTTTTCACTCTTAAGTCACCCTGTCACCAGCACCTGGAATAATGACTGATGTCTAGTTGTGCTCAGCAAATATCTGTAGAATGATATATTATGGAAATATAGAGAAAAAATAATTGTTAAAAATAAATATATCTTTGAGAATTAACGTAGTCAATAACAGTTTGGTTGCAGAGGGTGTGCTACTGCATACAAAGAATCTAATTATTACAAAAGAGTTCCCTTTCCGAAAATGATCTAAAATCACTTTTAATTGGATGCCTCAGATAGGTAGAAACTATTAACTTTTTTGAAGATCATAAACTGACATAATTTTACAATATTAGACCATATTTACATCAAACAAAATAAACTAGGTGTCTAAATAAGCTGACAGTACTTATACTGTGCTGTTTTGGGCTACAAGCAGAGACAGTGATGCTATCTACTCACAAGAATAAAGTTAAACTATATTTTTGCTTGTGTATTTGTTTTAGGGCACCAAAGTACCAGACAGATATATACAATTAAGAGGAAGTTCCTTGAAGAACAACAAAACAATTAGGAAAATGGGATGATTTAATTGCTAAGTAAAATTAAGTTGACAAAATTGTGTGTAGTCTGGTTAAGAAGTAATTAAGTTAGAACAAGCCATCCATGTTGTATCTGTGAAGGATATATACAAGTAAGAATGTGACATGAAGAATATAAGAGCTGTATTAGTAAAAAAAAACAGATTTTAAACATTAATAGTTATATTAAAATCAGCAGTGCTAAACCCATGTATACATTGTGAAATGATCACCACAGTCAAGCTAATGAACATATCCATCACCTCACATAGTTACCATTTTCTTTCTTTCCTCCTTTCCTTCTCTCTTTTCTGCTGTTTTTTTTTTTTTTCTTTTGGTCAGAGCTCTTAATTCTTTTAGCAAATTTCAAGCTTATGTGTGAAATCTAAAATAGTCCAACTCCGTGGAATCAGAGGGTGGTGGTTACTAGGGTCTGTGGGGAGGAAGAAATGGGAGATGTTGGTCAAAGGGTACAAAGTTACACAGGATAAACTTACTTTTAAAACGTATGTTGATTATATTTTCAAATATGCTCGATATGTTTTTCTTAAACCTCCAGATATCTTTTCAGAAGTACCTCTGAATTTAAGGTAATTGGTCCCATTGTTAAGCTGAAAAAATATAATAAATACACTACCAAGCAATCAAAAAGTCTGGAAACACAGGGAAGATAGGATAATTTTCAAGGGATTGGAGGATATAAAAGACTACTCAGAGCACAGGATGAGTGATTTAGGTATTGGAAGATGAGTAGGAATTAGACCAGCAGACAGTCCAGGGAAGGGCATCCTGGGCTTTGGAAACAGAATATGCAAAGGCTGGGGTACAGTACCATGGCAAACTCGTGGAAGCCCACCTAATTCTGTATGACTTAAGCTCCAGTTAAAACAAGGAGAATAATAGAGTAGGTCGGCTCCATAGGTTAAAATCCTGACTCAACCACTTACTACCAGTATAAATTGAGCAGGTTATTTAATTTCCCTCTGACTCAGTTTCCAACTCTAAAATTGAGGCAAGGCTAGCAATGATCCCATAAAGTCATGAGAATTGGAAGAATGAATGCATAGACAGCACTTAGATACGTGACTGAGGAATTGCCACTTAAAGTTAAGATTTAGAAAATAGTAAGACACTGTTGTTACCATCCTAACAATAAAAACAATCTAGATGGGCTACAAAATCATAGTTTTTTAAAGGTTTAAAGTTTTTTAAACGAGGAAGCAAAGAAACTTAAATGAACTGAAAATCGAGGGAGTAACGAAAAGTGACCCCCAGCTGCTCTCAATCTTATAGAAGCAGCAAGAGAAACAGGAATCTGCCATTGAGGGGTAAGAAGAAAGCAGCTGAATTTTAATACACTTTTAACATCTGCGCGAGGACTCGTGGTGGTTTAGAATCCTGAGAAACTCCAGCTACAGAATGAGTCTGTATCTACCCATCAGCTCTTTCCTGTGGGCCTTCACTGATTATAGCGTGCCTTTGCAAGTATAAAGCTGAGAGCGCGGCTGGAAAGCTTAGGGAATCTGAGAAAAAAGATGTAGGACTGTAGGCCTTCATTGAGTGCAAAGCAGTGGAGGAGCAGGAGAGCTGAGAGGATCCTCTTGGAAGCACTCCAGACTTTATCAAGTGCAAGTAGTGACTGCTTAAGGCTTTGAAAGGAGCAGGAATGCTGAGAGACATTCCCTTGAAGCTCTGCAGGCCTTTACTGCATGTGCTGCAGATGCTGTGAAGCTCGGGCAGGACAGAAAGTGAGCTCCCAATGTGCAGTAAACCAGGAATAGGAGAGAAAGTGAATTCCCCAGTGAAACAAAGAGCTGGCAGGAGGATTAATAAGGCAGAGAAAGATCTTCCCCACGATGGAAACCGGGAGGCTGGTCCATAAGCAAAATTAAATATCTAGAGTCTTGCTGGTGGTAAGTTCTCAAGTTCTGTTGAAAGGGAAGTCCTGATTCTTCCTTCAGTGGTTAACTGAATCAAAGATGTAAAAAGCTGAAACAAAGCTCAAATTCAGATAAGAGTGACTCATTGCCACACTGGCAGCCTGACAGAAGAAGGGGTGTACCCATTTCTGGAAGAATATGTTGTTCCCTTCAACCCTGATTGTTCTTTGCACACAATTTTCAGCATA
This sequence comes from Diceros bicornis minor, assembly GCF_020826845.1. Lineage (NCBI taxonomy): Eukaryota > Metazoa > Chordata > Mammalia > Perissodactyla > Rhinocerotidae > Diceros > Diceros bicornis. The sequence goes on along the minus strand of NC_080745.1, from coordinate 17,483,538 downwards.
AAATGAATAATAACAAAATGTTGAAAAAGCAAGAAAAGGTGACTTATAGCCAAAAGAACAGTCAATAGATGCAAACCTAGAAATTTATATGGTATAGATCTTAGTATTAGTAAAGAATTAAAAATACCTATAATAAATATTCCAAAAGATCTAGTAGAAAAGGTTGTCAATATGAAACAACAAATGGAATTTCAGCAGAGTAATAGAGACTATAAAAAAAAAACCCAAAAGAAATGGTAAACTTGAAAAATATAAAATATGAAGAATTAATTCCAGAGACTTAACAGCAGAATGGAGACAGCATAAGAAAGAATCCGTAAATTTTAAGATAGATAAATCTAAACTAAAACCTTTATAAAGAGGAAATAGAGAGTCAAAAAAAAGTAACAGAATACCTGGTAACTGTGGAATTATATCAAACAATCTTATATTAGTGTAATTGGAATCCCTTTAAGGGAGGAGAAACAGAATGAGGCAGAAGAAATATTTGAATAAATAATGGCCCTTTTTTTTTCAAAATTAAACAAAGACAGTAATTACAAATCCAGTAAACTCAGTAAACCCAAGCAGGCTGAATACAAGGCAAACCATATGATATGCGTATAGTCAAACTACTGTAACCAAAGATAAGAAGGAAATTTTAAAAACAACCAGAACAGAAGACGTATGACCTATGGGAGAACAAAGAGAAGAAGAACAGGTAACTTCTCATCAGATACAGTGGAGGCCAAAAAGATGATAGAACATTTTCAAAGTGCTGAGAAATATCTGCCAACCTAGAATTCTACATCAAGAAAAAAAATATCCTTCATGTTTGAGGCCTAAATAAAACATCTCAGGCAGACAAAAGCTAAGATAATTTGTTGACAGCCAACTTGTGCCAAATGAAATATTAAAGGAAGTGATTTAGGCTGACAGGTAATGATATCAGATGAAAGCTCACATCTATAGAAAAGAATGAAGAACAGCAAAAAGCTTAAGTATGTAAATTAAAAACAAAGGACTTTTTGGTTTATATATATGTATATATACACTTATGTACATATATATTTATCTTTAAAACTTATTAACAGTACAAAGCTTATATATAGCAATGACCTGTGAGATTTATAGCACATGAACAGCATCTCACAACACTCAATAGAATCTTATAAAAATGAGAGAGATAATTTGTTGAGTGCCTCCTGTGTGCCAGGCACTTTACCTACAGACTTAAACTTAGGTTTATAACCCTCATTTTGTAGACTAGGAAACTGAGGCTCAGACGAGTGAAGTAACTTGCTTAATACCTGCAGCCACCAAGTTGCAAAGCGAGAATTTCAGCCCTTGCTCTCATACACTCCAAAATGCATGGACAAGGTTTTAACATCATTTGTATGAACAGAACACAGCAAATAGCTCAATTCTGCCTATAGGAAACTGTTTAATAAATTATAGTGTTTCCATTCAATAGAGTTCAGTAGATTTAAGTTTGCTGACCTGGAATAATATTCATGACATAAGTGGGAAAAGTCAGGTTGAATATAGTGAAAGTAGTGTATTGCCATATGTATAATGAGCAATATTTTGATGCTTTTATGCACAAACACACACCTGCACATACAGAGAGAGAGGGAGAGAGACTAGCTCTTAGCAATACATAAGAAAACTGCTAAGAGGTTTTGAATCCAAGTGCTTTAGAACTCGAAGGTCAGGGTTGAAAGAGAGACCTACTTTTTTATAGCACTCACTTTTGGTGTTAAAATTTTTACACTACATATTAGAATTATTTTTTCCAATTTTGAAAAGCCTAGTTTTTAAATAAATAATACCTTTGCTCATTTCACTGCACTAGATTGATGGAAGACTCAAGTATAAACTTATTAAGGGCAGAGGTCATTCTTTCTTTCTTTCTTTCCTTCTTTCCTTTATAGTCAGCATAAAGTCCTGGTATATAGGTATTAATATTTGCTGAACTTTCGATTAGAAGAGTGTTGGTAATGGTTGAGTAAAATTTCATTGAAATATTGGTATAAGAGACAAACACTGAAATAAATAGGACTGCTCAGAATAACGTATAATGTAGGAGGTAATATTTGAAAAAATACTTACTGGATGGGTAGTATTTTGGGGGCTGAGATATAAGATGACACTATAGGCAAGAATGATACACACATAGATGGGGAGGCAGAAGAGTGTGGATATGTGTTGGTGAAGTGGAGTCTTCTTTGGGAAATAATGAGCTGGGGAAGGTAAGTTGGTGCCATATTGGGGAGTGAAGGGGTGTCATTGATGGGTCTTGAACGGGCTGCACTTCAGACATAAGAGTGCTTTAGGAAGATTATTATGGCAAGGAGTTCTTTCTTTGAAGCACATTTTCAAGGCAGTCCTCTTGGCCATCATAAAGCCTCTCTTTTTTCATTTTCTCATCTCCTTTCCTCCCCTCCCTGCCACCCCTCCCATGTTATTCCTCCACTTTCTTTTCCTCTTCTCTGTATTTTTCCTGCACTTCTGCCCCTGCCTGGGCGTGGCAGTGCCAGCCCAGTGACTCCCTCATGCTTTTCTGAGCTGCTCTGCTTACTCCTAGAACGAGTATTCTCTCTGGCTACTGTTGAATATTATCATTTCTCATTTTTGTATGTCTTTTTTTTTTAACCTCTGTCCACATGGACATACAACTGTGATGGGAAACACTGTGACCTTTTCAGGGAGAAAAAACCCCACAGGACTTGGAAAAAAAAAGACCGTTTTCTTGTTTCTACTCCACAAAGTGATGGGTCTGAGCTTGGAAAGGCACATACCCTGCTTGAACTACAGTTTCTTTTATTGGCAAAACCAAGATAACCTTTTTCCTGGAATACCCGTCTCCTCCCCGCTCTGTTCCCCACCCTCAATTCACCTGGCTAACCCCTGCTCACTCTTCATTTCTCAGATTAGATATCACTTCCTCCAGGGAGCCTTTCCTGACATCCCACACCCGGGTTGCCCCTATATAACCCTGAACTGCACACATCTGTTGTTATTACACTGAGCTGCAATTGCCTCTCTGTATTCTCTACTGGGCTATAAATTTTGTTCAGTTTTCATATCTGTCATATTCATCTTTTATGGCCAGTACCTAGCTTAGTAGGTGGAATTTAGTAGCCTGTCAGTAATATTTGTCAAATGAGTGAATGAATAACATGATATAAAAATATAGGGAGGTATTTCCTTTATTGTTTTCATGACACTAAATTCCTCAGAACTGTTTTCATGTCTTTAATATTTTTTGTATTCATATAATTCTAAAGCATTGTTCCCCCTTTCCCCAAAAGACATTACATTATGTCTGTGCTGATTTCATAATCATGTTTGTGAAAGGCACTGTTTGAACCAAATGGATCTTTTAGGGTTACTCTTTTGTTTTGGTGTCTTGCCTTCTGAAAGTAAATTGGAAGGGGGTAAGGGGAATATTTTGAGGACACTGGTTTAACATAGCAATAAGTAACATACTTGTTAAAGTGTTTGAAAAGACTACAGTAAGTCGATATTACGTGTCTTACAACTATTACATGTCTCTTCTACATTTTCTACATTCTAATTATTCTAACCTTCATTATACAGGAAGGTATTAAGGATTTACTGACTAAGATGAGGCTTAGGAATGTTGCCTCAGTAGAAAAATGCTCCTCTCTGGAAGCTGTTAAGAAGCTCTCATTGTCATAAGCTCTCATTGTAATTCTAAACTGCTCTCTTGCAGCTTCTGTAAAATTAACTAATCATACCCAGCTTGGGTGCCCAGTTTCGAGTCTCCATTTCCTGCGCTCCATCCTGAAAGAGACTGTTCACTGTTGGACTTCCCAGTAGATTGAGCCCAAATAGGGGAATATGGTCACCCCTCAAAAGAGTGGATGGAGGAGGCACAAACTTGGTTTTGCAGGAGCACATGGGAGCGGTTTGCTCTTCTTTTGCAAAGTTTCTCCAGCTGTGAAATCATTTTTGACAAGATGCTTTGTCACATGCTTGACATCTTTTTTCTTTTTTTAATGAGGGAGTGACTGGAAGATAATTTAATCTGAAATGCTGCCACCTGCGTAGCTAGAGATTAATTGGATATTGTCTGAAAAATTATTTGAGCACCTCAGAGACAGAGTCTATGTAAACAGAAGGTGGTATGAATAAAGTAGAGGCTATTCAATGAGGCTGTGGGTAAACCACGGCCCTCACTTTTTGTCTACCCTTAAAGTGGCTAAACTGATAATTTGATATCACAGCAAATGTGGATTTTACACAACCAAGATATTGTCTGCTTCTCACACAGTTATTAATATAGCTACCTTTCTCTTGGATGCTTATTTTGTACAGGAAGGAAAACAATTTAATGGCAGTGGACTTTGTTGAATAACATAATGTTATTAACAAAATAAATGTGTAATCTTTTCAGCTTTGAAACATCTCTTCAAACTCTCCAAAAGATCTTTATTTTGAAATGTTTCTAGAGTATAATTCCAACATGTAGAACATGGTTATTAGAATGAAAGAAAGTCAGACATGAGGATAGGGGATAGGAGTGGACATCGTGGAGGGCTGGGCATCCTGCATTGACTGAGACAGTGACGTGGTGGGAAACTCCATGTGTGAAGCTTATATCCCCAGGTCACTGTGTTCTGAGAAAGCAAAGGTATAATATAAAGGGAATCTTATGACAGATCCTTCTGTAAAATAAAACCTTCTCATATGAGAGAGAATATTGTAAGTAAACTCCAATTCATACATTTTTATAAACCTATACATTCACCTATTCAGTTTTGCTGGGCAGAGCAAAATCTCTGTCACAGGAATCTCGAAATCAAGTTGATTTTTGCTAAACGTTTCCCCGTTCATTATGACCTTTAGGTTCGTCAGCACACCCTTAGCGTTTTCTTAATATTCTGAAATAGAGCATTATTAATTTTTATCTGTTGCATTTATTTATTTTATCAAGCTGTGGAGACTTTGTAGGCTAATTTATAGACTACCTGGGAACCAAACTATTGCCCATTTCTTTGCTGTGCTGGCATTAATAGGGTTAGGGGCAGAAGCTCAGCTGTCTACAGAAGTCACAGAGTGGTCCAGGAGTTTGCTATTAAATTGGTAAGGCTGGTCTTTTCAGTCTCAGACAATGTGCTGCCTCCCATTCCTTTTCTTTAAACATGCAGCAGTCTTGATCTGTCTTTTTCCTTCTCTCTTTTGATAGGAGATGTGGGAATAGAAGAATATATCTCCACTAAGGAAAAATATAAATTCCAGCTCAGTAAAAAATTGCAAATGACACTTGGCTTCAGTGTTGGGAAGCATCAGGGAATAGTGGGGCTATGGCACTGGGGACCCAGGCCCATCCTGAGGAGGACCCCCTACACAACTCCTACGTGTCACTGCCATGCATGACCAGGGCACAGTGAGGGCCAATCTCCCAGTTATTTCCAGAGAAAGTAGGTGTCAGGTTTTCATTTTAAACCTCCTGATTTTAAAAGATTTCCCCCCAAAGCATATGTGTCCCCTGTGAGTTTTCCCTACTCAGATTCTTGGCCTCAGATTCTCAGCCCTGCATTTGCATCTGCGAGGGACATTTTCTCTGAGCGTGCTTTGCTGTCACCTAGAACTTGATTTCTCTAGTGCTGAACTGACTACCTCCTGTCAAAGCCATGAAATTTGCTCCTTCACCTAATATTTTATTTCAGTTAATGACCCCCCAGTACTCCTTGTAATGTTATTTTTAAGTTCCTCAATATTGTTAGGCAAAATCTATATTTTTTCTTCGTAATCTTCTCAAAATTATCTTTCTTTCTCCATCTCCACTATGCATCTCCTTAGGGTTCCTGTCATTAACTTACCCCTGACCTAATGCAATAACTTTGCTATTTTCTTCATTCAGGGAGAGAAATTTAGTTTACTCTCTGTGTGTTGGACACTGTGTGAAGTGCTTGAGACACAAAGCTAAATAAGCTACATTCCCTGACTGTGACACTGGTTCCCATTCAGCTGTCTCTTTTTGCAAATACTCCAGCACAGACATCAGGTTTATCTTTCTCAGTTTCTATATTGATCATGTCCCACCTTCTAGCAACATCTGTAAATACCTCCTGCTGCTAAATGCATTCTAAACGACTTAGCCTGGTGTTCAAGCCTTTATTCAGTCTAGCTGTGGTCTGTCCTGTTGTACTTTAGCCTTTATTTATCATGGTGCCTACTGCGGACATGACAGTCATGGATCTTATCTGCTAACTTGCTTCTTTACAAACCACATCTGCTCTCAATCCCATTTACCTCCAACTGTCCTTCACCCTCCCCCCAACACACACACACAAATGGTGGAAAATATCTAGTTCTTTTTTGTTTATGGGAACTTGATCATGACATGATTTAGAACAGGGTTGGCAAACTTTTTCTGTAAAAGAGCAAAGAATAAATATTTTAGGCTTCGCAGGCCATATGGTCTCTGTTGAAAGTACTCACCTCTGTAGTTGTAGCATGAAACCAGCCAGATAATATATAAGGGAGTGTGTTCCAATAAAACTTTATTTACAAAACAGATGGCTGATAGGCTATAGTTTCCTGACTCCTGACCATGAATATGCTCCCCTGCCTCTGTGTTCCTGAACTTTCTGCTCTCTGATGCTTTCTCATCATCAACCGCAGAAAAGAATTCTTGTTTCTGATCTGTGTCACTCACCTCTACTGCTGTCTACTGTAATATAGAGGTTACTTCCTTAACAAGATGGCAGATTCCGTGGTGACAGGGTCAAATGTCACTTTTCTTTATAACTCTTGTATTCCATATTGACTGAATGGAAATATGAAGAACAATTTGCTCTATACCCCTGAAATTTCTGGGTTTTGACATGTATTACAAGTCCCAACTTCTAGATAGAACTTACTGAGAAAAGCAATAAAAGCCAATTCACGGAAGACCAAATTCTTGTTATATTTATGCTCCTCTTTCTTGTTTTCAAATATGAAAGTCAATAAGGAAAATTGAAACCATCCATGTATTGAATTTTGTAGAGTCAATAAACTCAAAGTAAATGTAAGGAAAAGGCCCTTTTTTTAAGACATTAAAGTATGAAAGAAAGACAAAGCTATTTTCTGTGATTTTTGTGTGTGATAGTTTGGGTGAAGAATATTCAAAATTCCAATCAAAAACTTGTTAGCCTTTCAAATTACCTACAATATTATCATGATTTTCAGATAATATTATCTATGGTAAGCCTGAAAATCTCAGTGAAAAGAAATGGAAAAAAAAGAACTTAGTAAAAGGCCTCCTTTAAAAAATAATTGTACAGAACTTAACATAAGTTTTCATACACACAACAAATAAACACTTAGATTTTGGAAGAAGAGCCCTCATGTATAATATCAACAAAACGGGTACCGTGTCTAGGAAGAAATTCAGTCAGAAATGTGTAGGACCAACATGAAAAACTTCAAACCTCCATGGTTGCATCAAAGAATGACCAAATACATGGAAACATATGGCATGATTTTAGATAGGAAGATTTGGTATTGTGAAAATGTCAATTTTCCATAAATTAATCTGTAACTACATTGCATTCCCAATCAAAATAACAGAAGACTATTTTAAGAATGCTTGCAAAGATACTAGAAAAATAAACCTAAGATAATATCAAATGTATCAATCATATCAAATTTATAAATCATAATCTAGAAAGAAAAAATATTATTCCTTTAAAAAAATCTGTACTATTAAATATACAAAATCAAATGACAGAAACATGCTTGTATAATATTTGCAAAAAAAGGGCAAAGGAGAAATATCCTTACAATACAAAGAGAGAAATACAAACCACACAGTAGAAAATTAAGCAATTCATAGTTAAAGAAATATGTATAAATAGACAGTAACCATATGGAAAAAAAAGAAACAGCTTCATTAGTAAGTAAAGAAATTCACATTAAAATGTACTTTTTAACCTACCAGTTTGGCAAAGATTAAAACGTTTGATAATTCTCAGTGTAGTAAGGGTATTGGTAAATTGGAACTCGTCATATTCTCTTGGTGAGAGTGTAAATTGGTGTAGACCCGTCAGTAGGCAATTTCAAAATATGAAATGCACATACCCTTTGACTCCTCTTAAGAGATTCCCTTAATTCCCAGATTCCCTTTTTAGGAAGATTTCGTACTGATGTACTTGTAAAGGTATAAAAGATACTATTGAAATTAATAATGGTCACATCTAAATGTTCATTAATAGGAGACCAATTGAATAATAGCAAATCTCTATTTTGGACGATTAAGTAATTGTTAAAAAGAATTAGATGCTTTTTTAGATGTTGATATATGACAATCTTCAAAACAGAGGGAAGACAGCAAGATGCAGACTATATATTACAATTTCTCCTATGTAAGTTGTTTTGCACTTGATATGTGTAAAAATTTTAGAATTAGTAAGAAATTAGTGTCTGTAGTTTCTTCTAGATAGTAGGTTAGGAGATCATATGGGAATTGATAGTAGATATATCTAAATTTTTACCTGTTTTCAACTTATTCATAATCTATTTTTATAATAAAAATCCGGTTGCAAATAAAGATTATCAAGCTTCACCTAGATACTCTGCAGGTAGAGAAAGGGAGGATACAATTTTTGAGTCCTTCTTTTTGAGTAAGAAAAATACTTTGGTAGAATAGTAACAACCCAGCTTCTCATACTGTGTATCAGTCATATCGCTGTAATGAATGTAGTCTATACCTTTATATATTTTCAGGACCTCCAGCCTCGTAGCTTTGTATGGCAGGAATCACAGTTTAATTTGTTAAAGGGAAATGCTTCCTCTCTCTTCCTGATTTCCTGGAAGGTGTTTTTGCCCACACACACCTGGCCTCTCTACAGTCTCTCTCTCTTTCCACTCCATCATGGGAAAAGTGATTTAGCAGAAATGCGGGCAGAATAACCTGGCACACTCTGCTTAGTGACGTCTTTTTTCTCTGCCTGCTTGCAGAGAGTGGAGCCTTTGATGCTCTGGGCCAGGCTGTGAATTTGGGGGTAAAGTCCCTGCCCTGGTAGAGGGGGCCTGCCCGCTCCAGGGCTGCTAGCAATGACATGAGTGAAGTTGACCTCAGTCTGCCCATTTTCCAGGCCAAATTTCATCAGGCTCAGGGGAAAAATGGGTTCCATTCTGACTCTTTGGTCTTACTCCTCATTTGCCAAAACCATCTGGGAAGACAGATAGTATTTAGTGAGTCTCCTCAAAACTCCAGTAGTATACTATTCAGGAATTGCTATAGTCCCGAGAACTCACCATTGCGAGCCTCTCCGTTTCTAGGTGAAGAAACTTGTATAGTTTGAGACAGCAGCTGAACTGAAACTAGAACACAGAATTGGTACTTTCCCAGTAATTAAAGGATGTTGCAAGGAAAAACTAATATTAAAAACAAAAGACTCTTTGGAATTGTGTTTATTTTAACGTAATGAAATATTAGAAATACACAATTGATGAAGTTATACATTGCTGATGTATTAGTACCTCTCATGTAGATTCATGCAAGTTGCCCAATAAAATTTCTCAGTAAGATCTACAGAATCCACCTGGGAGATCCCCAGTTACTATCTGAGAACTGTGTTTTTGTTGCTAAACTAGACACAGTAGGCCAGGCTTTACATGGCAGATTGTCACCTTTAATCACAACCCTATCAGATGAGTCTTGAAAAAAATCCTATCCATCCCGTACTGAAAATATCTCAGCTAAATTAATCTCCGTGGGAAGTTGCTCTTATCACGTTTATAAGATGGAAGTTTATTTATAGTTGAAGTTGCATGAAAACTTCGTTAAAAAAAAAAGCTTTAAAAAATTACTTGAATAGACTACCAGACACACAGTAGGGATTTCAAAAGCAGTAAGGCTAATAAAAGTGTTTTGTATTTAGTTGATAGGTTCCTACTGAGCAAAAAAATTAAAATCCCCAACTTGCAATTTGGTTTAATGTGGTTTAACTATGTATAAGGAGGAATGGGAATTTAAACTCTGGGCATTATTTATACTGAGTTGAAGTCAACTAGTCCAGGTACTGCTGTTTAATAGTGTCCAGTAGGGTTCCTAAATACAAACTATATATTCATGATAAAAGCAATAGTTCAGTCTGGCTAAATCTACACTATGTTCACTTCAATAGACAGTTGATATTGAATGTATGTGTGGATATTTACACATGTGACACCTAACCAGGTTACCAAAAATGTTTGCATAGTTCAAGTTTTTATTCTGTCTCCTTCTCCCTAGGGAAAAGCTTTCTTCCAAGTGGATAAAAAAATAATATTTTTGTCCTGTTTCTCCCTGGCTCTTCTTTTTGGATCATCTTTGTATTAAAGCATTCTTTGACATTTTTCAGTGTTCCATTTTCCATGTCTGTCTGGACTTGGACAGTCACTTCCTCATATTACAGCTTTTATTCTAATGGAAAACAAAATTTTTAGTGTCTCTGCTAGCAGTTTTTCAAAATGCACATATTAGCTACAGGACTCATCAAGTATTTCTGTTGCTTCATGTGTTGTTATTGAGTTTGTCTGCCAGCTGTGATACGAGACGGAGGGTTACATCAGTGTCCTTAGAATTAAACTCATTGGAATCCTTGTAGATATTTGGGTTTTCTCCACATTAAACCATCATCTGTTAGGCAAAAGCCAAGACCAAGAGAGCAGCCCAAGGAACAGGCAGGCAGTGGACTGCTAGTCCTGTTTCTCTTGCCTCTAATTAACCTTCCTTTCTACCTGCAGCCCTCCCTACCACTCCCTCTGATGTGCAAATTCGGCATCATTTCTGTGAGCCACTCTCAATCCAACCTCTAAAATACTTCTGTTTCTTGCTCTTGACCTGTTCTGATGTGGTATTTATGCTGTCTGTGGTCTCAGTGGAGTGGGGGATAGGGCGCTGCATAAGCAGCAGGCAGGTCACACTTGAGAGTCAGGCCACCTCCCTTTGAACACGGTTCTGCTTTTCACCAGCTGTGAGCCCTCAAACTAGTCACACTCAGCTTCAGGTTCCTCATGTATAGATGGAGATGATAGTAATAATTGCTGCTGTAGAATATTGAAGAAAGAATGAAGAAATCCATGTAAAGTTCCCAGCACACGGTAAGCACTCAATAGATATTAGCTATTATTAATTATCACTGCTGCTGCTATTGTTATTATTCATTCCTGCACACTCTGTCTTGGATTTCCCTTTTTCTATCCAAAGGCAAGCACACTTTCTTTTAGAGTTCGTTTCTTATCCATTTCCCCCTACTTTTGGCAACTTGTAAAGTAACTAGGATTATGAGGGCAAAGGGGTGTAATGTTTGTCTGCTGTCACTGGGAGGTTGGAAGGACCAGAGATTCTGTGGCAGTATTCCCTGTTACTGCTAACTAATGCCCAAGTCTGTGCTGTGTTGGAACCTGAAGACATTCGTCATCTTTCATGCAGTCTCTAAAATAATACCTCTACCACTCCTTAATTTCTGATGTCTCTCTATATTTCACTTTCTCTTGGGTATGTAGATGCAGAAATCATTGAGGAGACAAACCAGATGAAAATAGCATACTGGTGTCATCTGAGGGTAGGCTAGCAGGAACTCGGCTTCTGCAGGACAGACAGTATTACTACCATTTTCCATGTAAGAATTCCAAGGCTTCGAGAGACTGAACCAGTCACCTACATTCACATTCCAGCTCTACACCTGCTAGTTTTATGAGTTTATTTTAACTTTCTAAGCCTTAGTTTCTTCATTTGTAAAACCTGTGTAACACCTACCTTGCAGATTATTTTAGAGATCAAAGGCGATAATATCTGCATAATGGGTTATATATATAACAAATATGGATATAATATTTTTCTGCAGTGACGACTCCTGTCTCTTTTATCTCCAGATTATATCACAAATTCATTTTGAGCAGCTCCTTGTATTGATATTTAGAATTCTCCAACATGGGTGATGTGTTTTGAACATAACTTCGTACAACTTTTATGTGTGTACAGTAATTACATAGTCTGAAGGTTTTGTTAGATTTTATTTTTTTAACCATCTGCAGTCAGGGCCCTGTTTTGATGAATCACTAGTGTTCTCTGCTAAAGAGAAGCTGCTGCTGAACCAAGTTTTCTCTACCTCACCATTGCTTTTGAAAATCTCGCTTTCCCTGGTCAGTCCTCTTACGTGTGTGTGTATACACAGACACTAAACTAGACCTCTAGTGCTTTCAGTGAGGAGTGTTTGGGGTTGGGTGTGTGCTAAAATAACTAGGCAGACCCAGAAAGTACGGTTGCATAGAAGTTCCCAAATATGGTCTATTGAAAACAGTAACCAGAATCATATTTTTAGAGAGTAAATTTAGAGAGAAATGTTATCCCAAGGAATGTGAAGCAGTGCTCACATTTTTGGAAGATGGTTGGTGATGATGATGTAAATCAACATGGGCATTCTTTTTGTACTTTGGGAGAGGGGCCCAATGCCCCACTTTTTTTGTTTTTGTTTTTGTTTTGTTTTTTGTGGGGAAGATTAGCCCTGAGCTAACATCTGTTGCCAATCCTCCTCTTTTTGCTGAGGAAGGTTGGCCCTGGGCTAACATCTGTGCCCATCTTCCTCTGCTTTATATGTGGGACACTACCACAGCATGGCTTGATGAGTGGTGAGTAGGTCTGCGCCCGGGATCCGAACCTGTGAACTCTGGGCCGTTGCAGTGAAGCGCGCAAAGTTAACCACTATGCCACTGGACAGGCCCCTCAATGCCCCACTTTTGCAATTACTTTTCATTTTACTCAGTGTTCTCCAGGGATTGTAAAAAGATTGATTAATGTACATTCAAGCTTAACTGACTTTGGAATAAACAAATCAATAAATACATTATTAGGCAATTTCCTATGAGGTAGTAATAGTGGCAGGTAATGACTGGGCAGCACAGCTCCAGAGACTGAGTGTCACTGAGCCCCACAACACCCTGAGGATGGTGTTTGAATGTCCGTTGTGCTTCTTTCATTGTCTCACTCCTTTGCTTGCTCATGAACTGTTTCTCCAACACTTTATTTGGATGAAATAGAAGTTAATCACAGTGTTGTTCCGAGGTCTTCCTCTCCCTATCTGGAAGTTACCGTCTTTAAAGAATAATAGAATGTTGAAGGATTTGTAGGTACTCACTGTTTGTGCTTTCTTTCCTTTCCTGAGGTGCCAGAGAGAGGTAAAATAGTGGAATGAGGCCAGGGCAGAGTAATGGTGATGGACCTAGCAAGGAATGAGGCCATTGCCAATGCTTTGAGAAGATCAGAAGGAGAAACTAGGTATTGGTAATATGTAACTTATTTAAAACAACTGGAATAGTAGAGGCAGCGACCAGTCAGAATGTGTGTGGCCATGGCCATGGAGCAGGGAACCCACCATGCCACTCATTAGATCTCCAGTGGAAAGTTCTAGGTGTCTTAGGATATGAACCAGGGCTCTCTGGGCAGCAGGGGAACAACTAGGGTGCTCGAGTCAAGCAGCAGCTATTTACTAACTGGTATTAACATGTCTTAATAATTTACCAACTGCTATGGATATCTGCCTTAGGGCTGCAAATGGAGCAAGATTGAGGTCCCAGTGTTGGGAACTGCTGGTCAGTATCCACACTGAGCATTGTTGATTTGAGGAGTTATATATCTGCTTTGTTCAACCTTTTCTTCATCATATGTAAGTCCATATCAAGACGTTGGCCTGGTAGAAGTAGAAATCTTGCAAGTATCAAGTTTTTACTATAAACAATAAGAATTCAATTTGTAAAGATGTCGGTCATCTAGCGATTTTTAAATACCTAGCATATTAAATGTGATTATTAGTCACATACATTCTTGGTTCTTGTAGTCACTGTATTTGTTATTTAAGACAACCTACTAATTAAAAAAATATATTGGAAGAAATAGTTTATTCTCTGAAAAATAAATTTGATTTACATAAAATTAAATTTCTACCTAGTGAATCCTGCATCTCGGTTTTTGTGTAATCCAAGTTTTCTAAAGGGCAGCTGGACCCACAGAAGGCTAAAACTTTGCTTTATTAATTAAAGCAGGCGAACATAAATGATATGTATAGACTTTCTGAGAGTTCATAAGAAAATTGTATCTCTCTGACTGATTAATACATTATTAATTGATGTTGTAATAGACATCACCTTAGTATCATGAGCTGAAATGTAGGTATCTGGCAAAGCCTGATGTGTTTCTGTGTGTAAACTAATTTCTAAGAGTTGCATGTGAAATGTATCTTTTCCCTCTTGTCCTGCTAGAGAGCAGATAGCTAATAAAACTGTAATAGATCAGTTCCAGCTTCCAGGCATTTACAAGCTATCCAGGTACATCTTTGACATACTTTGATCTCTCTCTCCTCCATAGTTTGCTGTATCTATTTTAATTTATTTAGCATGCTTTCTAACATGTAGATCCTCCTTCCCTAGTAAATGTAAAGATACTTGCATCCAGGAACCTTTGTCTTTATGACCTCTTCACTGCTGAGCAATGTGGAACACTTTTAAGAACTGTTTGAATTGAATTTCATTCATGGCTGCGGTCTTCTAGCTCTATAAGGTAGAAAACAACATTGGGGAATGGCTGGAAACAAAGTGGGGACCACTCCAACTTGGTATGTTATCTTTGATGATCCCACGATTTAGAAAGGATTTGGCTTCTAGATTTAGGAGATCATGTGTTGGTATCTCATGCTTTTAAGGAGGTACAGATAAAGGACTTTTGTTATTCACACTGAGAGGCTATTTCCAGCAGGAAGATCAGGATTGGCATCTCAGAGTAGATAGTAGATAGTATTAAAAGTCCTATCAGAATAGATAATATTAAAAGATAGACGTTTTAGGGGCCAGCCCAGTGGCCTAGTGGTTAAATTCAACACGCTCTGCTTCAGCAGCCCGGGTTCAGTTCCCAGGTGTGGACCTACACCACTCGTCTGTCAGTGGCCATGCTGTGATGGCGGCTCACATACAAAAAGTGGAAGATTGGCAGCAGATATTAAAAAAAAAAAGATGTTTAGGCAGAGGGAAGAGTTACTCATGAACTCATTCTCTGAATAACTTATTCACTCAATAAACACATATTGGATACTTACTATATGTAAAGCAAAGAAAACAATGTTGAGACATGTAAGGTTAAAACAAAGAGCTTTCAATGACTTGGAGGTTAGGAGTTAAACTTGGAGAGGTGGATTGGGACCTCAATGTATAAAGGTTGGTGAAAGATTGTGTTTTCAAAAGAGAGAGATAACAATACCTCCATCCCGTGTGCTCCTTGAACTCTGCCACCACCACCACCACCACCAAGAGGTAGAGTCTGTGTCTCCTTCCCTTGAACCTGCCTGGGGAGGCCTTTGTCACTGCTTTGACCAGTCGATAAAGTGGAAGTTACTTCCAAGGCCAAGTTACAAAATGTCAGTGCACTACCATCTGGTTCTCTTGAAGTGCTCATGCTAGGGACCCAGCCACCATGCTATGAAGAAACCCCAAAGCAGCCCAAGAAGCAGCCCATGTGGAGAGGAACCAAGACCCCTGCCCTCAGCTCCAGCTGAACTCGCAGCTGGCAGCTAGCAGCCAACTAGCCAGCACTGTGACTGAGCCACTTTGAAAGTGGATCCTCCAATCCTCAATGGACCTGCTCTGGCTGATGCCATCTGGAGCAGAGATGAGCCATCCCCCAGAACCCTGCCCAAACTGCAGATCTGTGAACAAAACTATGGGTTGTCAGTGTTTAATAACTCCATATTAAAATGGAGTTTAATAATAACAAAATTGTTTTTAGCTTTATTAGTTATATTAAATTTCAATATATATTAACCATTTATAATCTAATTCTCTATATATAATTTATATAATTGTTTATTATATAACATTGATTATTAATATATAGTTAATACTTATGTTGTATTATAATTGATAATATTAAGAAATTATAGTTTAATAATAACTAAAGACTTCACTGTTTACCAACTCTGTATTTTGGGAAAATTGTTGATGTCTTGAAAATCCTTGGCCTTGGATTCTTCACCTTTAAAATTGGGGATCATACTTACCTCTTAGAGTTGTGAGAAATAAGTGGAATTAAAATATAGAAAGTGCTGGGGGGCCGACCTGGTGGCATAGCAGTTAAGTTTGCACATTCTGCTTCGGTGACCCGGGGTTCACTGGTTCAGATCCTGGGCACGGACCTGCTCACTGCTCATCAAGCCATGTGGAGGAGGCGTCCCATATAGAAGAGCTACAACTCTACAACTATGATACACAACCATGTACTGGGCCTTTGGGGAGAAAAAAGAAAAAGAGGAAGATTGGCAACAGATGTTAGTGCAGAGACAATCTTCCTCAAAAAAAAAATAAAGATATATGTTTAAAAAAAAAGAAAGTGCCTGAGACATAGTAAATACTCAGTAACTGTTGTGATGATGATGATGATGATGATGATGATGATCTTGATAATGCTAGTGAGAGGGATGAAAACATGAAGAGATCACCTTTACATGGACTAAGTGCTTACTGTATTATATTTTCAAGAATACATTTTTAGGCATATTTATATGAATAGACTAAAACTCACTGAATTCAGGGAATTGGTCTCATTTATTTTTGTGTGTCAAGCACAGCTGTGCTTGTTGGACTGTTGAAGAACAGGCATCAGAGTGAAAAAGATAAATTCTATTTTGAACTTCAGGGGTTAGGATGTGAGGGGGATATCCCTAGAATTTATATGGAAGTCCCTGAAAATATGAGCTTTATGCTTATGAGAAAAGCAGAGATTTGAGTGATAATTGAAGACACGGTTAGAGAAAATCTCCATGGTATATGAGTGATGAGAATACAGGCAGAGTGCAGTAATTATTTCAAGCACAGTGCTACAGAGCCCGAGGCTGAAAATATTAATTCTGACTGGGAAGACAGAGGAAGAGTTCACAGAGAAGGCGATACTAGACAGGCTCTCCTTTCAATCTTGAATAGTTATTGGAAATGACTTTTAATTATATTCAAATTTATTTTCCAAAGAAAAGAATTAAATCAGCTTCTCACCAAGTTAGCATTCAGCGAAAAATGAGAGGTGAAGCTGCACGTTTTCAGTTTAAGTGTAGTTGATAGTTGGATATGGAAGGGCGGTTAGGAAGGTGGGCAGTTCTGTACAATGAGATGGGACCTCAAACCATGTACCTCAATATTTTCTGGAATTTGAGTGAATTATCATGAATGTCAGAAGTTCTCTTTAAAATATAAATACATACAAGCACCAAGGATGAGCATGAATGAATTCCTTGCACTTTTTTTTGTAACTACAGCATTAACTCTGTGTTGGCCATGCTTTAATTATTTTTGCTTTTGTTGTTTGCAATTTAATACTTGTAATATTCTTTCATCTTCTAAGGTTTAGTGTACAAGTGACTATACATCTTTAATCTCGGTTCTTGTCCTCAAGCCACCAAAGTCTGGCTTCTGCTTCGAGTGTAATCACCAGTAACCTCCTTTTATAATTCCAGTGGGCGCGACTAGGAGATTACAAAAAGGACTAGAATGTTTCCTGTATTGGTGCTTATTTCTAGAGTATGAAAGTTAAAGTGTTAGGTATCCTCCTATGAATAAAGGCAACGAGAGTTGTGTTAATCATCTTCTACAGTCATCTGTCTTCTGTGTCCACTACCATCCAAAAGATATTTATTGAACACTGTAGTATGTGCCAGCGCGGTTTTCATACAGTGAGATGAACTTGACAAAGCTGACAAGGTCCTTGTGGTCTTGGAGTGAGCATTTTGGTGCTCTTAAATTTGATGTTTGTTAAAGTCATCTGAGCTGCTTGTTGAAAATTCAGATTTCTAGACCTCACTCCAGATCTCCGAATCACAACCTCGTGTTGGGGCCGATAAGCTTAACAGGTAGTTCGGACATAGGAGGTCCAGAAACTGTGTGCACTCTGAGCCTTGAGTGTGCCCTCCTCCTTTCCCAGCATGACCAGCTCAGAGCTCCCATCACCTATGTGTGTATTACCTTCCTAACACTCCTCACTGAAGTTCTTGCTGTGAACTTAATTCTCCACTCCATAGCTCACCCTTTTCCTCCTCTGCATTGTTAGCACCTAAGGACTTCCAAACCCATCTGGGAAATTAATCCTGTATGAACTTGAGCTGGCTCTTTTATTTATCTCGTAATATTTTTTTCTTCTGTTTGTATTCTTTCTGTATCTGCATTGTAAACTTCTTAAATACACAGCAAAGGTATGATGCTTCTGTAATCAGCCCTAAAGCTCAAAGTGCTTTTGACATAGTGGGTGTTCAACATAGAGTTATTGAGTAATTGAACTATGAATCAAGTATCAAATAAGCTCTATTCCAATTCCAGCTCTATCTGTGAAGAGTTATGCTGTGACATGGGGTAAGGCACTAAATGTCCTTCAACTTGGGCTTTTTCATCTACCGAACTGTGTATTCTTGAGGGCCCTTCAGCTCTATATTGTGAGATGATGGCTTGGAAAATATGAAAAAAAATAATCAACTTTGCATGAGTTATAAACAGTGGAGAAGACTAGAAAAAGTAGTACTTTATTTCAAAAGAAACGATTCCAAATAAATATACTGGATAAACAGTTAAAGGACTAGGTCTCTACTTCACAGTGTGTAAAATGTCTCCAGCCCAACCAACGCTTGTTACACTATCTGAACCAGGTATTAGCTGATAAGGAATTTGTCACTTTAGCTCCAACACAAGTTCTTCAGAATCGAACCATTTTACTTTCTTGATTTAACTAAACCATCCATTGAAAATGAGTAGGGGAAGAGTGAGTATATTTGATTAATATTACTTCTGGAGAAATATTCTTTCTTGTTCCCCTCTCTTCCTGAATGCATTATAGCAAGAACGTATTGTTTTTTTTTGTTTTTACTCTTGAGTAATTATACATCCTATTGTGGTCTTGAAATTGTTTTAATAAATTCAGTCATTGGGAATATCCAGTTATATACTATTTTCATTTATATAAAGAGAAAATTAACTGAGAATTTCCATCCAACAGCATCTGTGCTTTTGACTTGGGGAAAATCTGTATATAAAATACTGCTTGCAAATGTTTTCCTCAAGGTGCAGTTGGAGTTGGTTCCCATGTTTCCAGCCAGAAACTCACAAGCTTCTGAGATCATGGGAAACCATGCCTGTTAACAGAGAAATGTTGATACTCTAGGTAAGCAGATAGACAGTTTTTTAAGAACAAGCTATTTTGAGCTTTATTTATTTACGCTATTGTTAATATCTATAAGAATAACATTAAGCATTTTTCACATGTTTTGGACTAAATTCAGTGCATAAAAATATATATGCCTTTATGAGCATTAATTTTGCTTAGGAATCGTGTGTGTTGTTGAGTTTTATTTGCTTGGTCAACAATTGAAAAGTTTTAAGAAGTAAAACAGTTTACCCTGGGTGAAAATTCTGAGATATTCTTAGTAGAATAAGGTTTAGTTTTCATTGAGGTTGAACCTCAAAATATATCCTACTCCCAGATTATTAATTTAAGCCAAACAAGGTAACTCTATTTTTCCTACCAAATATTGGCTTAGAAAAGAGCATGTGCAGTAATCAAGGCCTATGAGACATGAGTGGAATCAGTTGGGGACTTCTGCAAAGTCTTCTTGTTCATCAGAAAGAGAAATAAGAAGAAATTGTTCCCTCTTCTTCCGTTGGGTGTTGAGGCATGAAGATACTGCAGCCATCTTGTGAGCATCACTGAGAAGCTAGCTAATGGCAGAGTTTAAGAGATGGGAGAACCTGGATCTTTAATGGCATTGGATTGGAATGTGCCTGGAGCCTGTGCTAACCCCCTTGTAATGTGATATAATAAGTTTCAGCTAGTCTGAGTCTGTTTTTTTCTTTACTTGCAGTTGAAAACCTCCTAACAGATACTGAATAGATAATGAAGACTTAAGGGTGAGATAGAATAGTCCAGAAGAACAAAATGAAACTACAGCAACAAAGATAGAATATCAAAGAAAGAGAGAAACACCTTTATATGAAAAGTAGAATGACATGCCCAAGGGCTAATCAAAGAAAAGTACCAGAGGCAAAGAATGGAATATCATTCGTCGGTGAGGAGGTCACATAAATGTGGTTATAGGTTATGCCCTCTAATGCAAAAAATTGGAGAGAGGTATTAATCAAATTGATAGCAGGCAGTTTTATTTTATTAACAACTATGAAGACCAGCTAGAACCATGGATGTTACTTTCCAATACTAGATATCTTTTAAAAATTAATTACACATAGAGGAAATAAATCATCTATATAGCTCTGCAGTTATTGGTTACTGTTTCCAGTTTTCTCATAGTTGTTATTGTGTAGATGTATTTAAGATCAAGGCATTATAAAGGTGAGACTTATAATTTGCTGTTGTAATTTTGTTACTCTGTAACTGAAAGTAAATGTTCCATTTCTTTTGGTGAGATTAAGTGTTTTAAAGGATTCAGAAATGAAAGTGTCAAGTCTGATTTCTATGGTTATTTTTCTCCTTAAAAAATAAATTTCCAAAAAGATTAGATATGTCTATTCCACTTTTGTCTTTACTGTGTTAAATGATTTCAACTGTGGGGGACTTAAAAAATAAATCAGGCTCAATTAGTTTGGGAGTTGGACCAGATTATATTGGGAGAAGAGTTTGGAGAATTTTTGCCTGGCATATAACAGATTAAATCATTATTTTGATTAAGTTTAATTCCATGAAGTATAGACTGATATTTGCTTTCAGATTTACTTTTTGATTGAAATGAAACATGTTTCATGGGAAATTAAGAGGAAGAGAACAAAAGTTAAAATCCTACTATTGCCAAATCGATAGATCAAGGAAGCAAAGTAAGCTTTTTGTAAGGTAATTGAAATTGTAATGAGTGAATACTTTGAATTTTTATTACAAGTACATTTTAAATCACTTATTTAAAGAGAAAAATATTATAAGAACGTTAATTGGTTATGATATACGTGGATTGGAGGGTTAAGACTGAAAGAAAGAAGATGGAAGGAGGTACTGCTTCTAGATGAGGGTCTGGGCTAGGACATTGGCATGGCACCTGGATGAAAGCAACCAGTGTGAGAGGTGAAGCAGGTGACTTCACAGGTGAGCAGGAGGACGAGTTAAGAGAGAAATCGGAATCCAGAAAAAGGGCAGTGTAGGGGGTGTGGTTTTGGTGGAAACCCCACTTCACCCAGGGCATTGTTTTTAGGGGCGCTTGGCCTGTTTATTCTCTTTGAAAGCTTGTAGTTGTTTGCTTTCTTTTCTTTTTCTTTCTTTTTAATTATTTTTTGTCATATTCCTTTGCTGATGGACATTCTTTTCTTTTTCTGGTGCTCCAGTTTCTTGAAGGCGTAACCAACCCTCTAAGGGACCTAGCTGTTTGTGGAGGTTTCAGTTCCATACCTTGTGTGGGTTCAAGGCTTAACCTCTTTCCCTGAGAAAAGCTATTAGAATCAAGACCCTTGGTTGAGCAGAGAGGCAGATCGCCCAGAGTATCTATGAATTCTGGGCCAGCCCAACAACCCTGCTGTCAGCTTCCCCTTCACTCTTGGCTCTGGTGATTTCTGTCACATTGTTTTGAGGAAAGCCATGCATTTGAGCGATGCATGTTCTTGTGCCCTCTCGCCTTTAGCATTGATAAGTGTTTTATATTGAGAGGGATTTTACATTTTAGGTCATATTTCTGATATCAGAAATCTAGATTTCAGAAGTTAATCCAATACCAGCTGAATCTTCCAATGATATATTTTAAATATATGGGTATTGTAAAAATATAGTAGAAGATAGCAGAAAGAGCATACTGTTAGCCTTTTGGCATCTTAACCTGACCTTTTTTGGGGGATCTTGATTAAATTAGCTTAAATCTATTTTAATTTTCTCTTTGTTTTTCAAAATAACATCTTTGATTTCATTTTGTATCCATTGATGCTGTTTTTTTCCTATTTCCTACAAACTGTGTAAATTTTCTAACCATTGGAAATAGAACTATCTATAAATTAAATATACAAAATTCTAATTTTTTATTATCTTTTTATTAGTCATTCTCCTATTGTTTAAGATATTAATTAACTAATTCAGTCAGACAATTAGTTGTTTAACAAATATTCATGGCATTGGGCAGACACTGGAGATTCAGTTGTTAATCAACTTCCTGATATCACAGTGCTTACATTCTTCTGGAACAAATGCATTATTTACTTGTTTCAACTATAGTTTGTTTTGTGAATGAAAATAATGTTACTGTTGGAAATTGTGCCTTAAATTATAGCTTACTTAGGAGGTGCCTGTTTTTTTAATTGGACTTTATTTTTTAGAGAAGTTTTAGGTTCACAGAAAAATTGAGGGGAAAGTACAGAGTCCCTACATGCACCCGCTCCACACATACTATCAACATTCCGCACGAGTGGTATATTGTTATAATCGATGAAACTACATTGATGCTTCATTATCACCCAATGTCTTTAGTTTACATTAAGATTTACTTTGGGGGTTATACATTTTATGGGTTTTGACAAATGTGTAATTTATCCACTATTACAGTATCATGGAGAGTAGTTTCACTGCCCTAAAAATCCTCTGTGTTCTGCCTATTCATCCTTTACTTCCCCCTAACCTCTGGCATCCACTAATCTTTATGCCGTCTCCATAGATTTACTGTTTCAAGAATGTCATATAGTTGGAATCATACAGTATGTGGCCTTTTCAGATTGCTTCCTTCACTTAGTAATATACATTTTAGGTTCCTCCATGTCTTTTCATAGCTTAATAGCTCATTTTTTTAGCACTGAATAATATTCCATTGTCTAGATGTACCACAGTTTATTGATCCATTCACCTACTGATGGACATTTTCATTGCTTTCAAGATTTGGCAATTATGAATAAAGCTGCCACAAACATCCATGTGTAGATTTTTGTGCACACATAAGTTTTCTACTGATTTAGATAAATACCAATGAGTATGAGGGCTGGATCATAGGGTAAGAGTATGTTTAGTTTTGTAAGAAACTACTAAACCGTCTTCCAAAGTGGCTGTACCATTGTGCATTCTCACCAACAATGAATGAGAGTTCCTGTTGCTCCACATCCCTCCCAGCATTTAGTGTTGTCAGTGTTTTTGGATTTTGGCTATTCTAATTATTCTAATAGGTGTGTATCCTGTTTTAATTTGCAGTTTCCTAATCACATAGGTTGTAGAGCATCTTTTTGTATGCTTATTTGCCATCTGAATATTATGTTTGGTGAGGAGTCTGTTCAGGTCTTTGCCCATTTTTTAATTGCATTGTTCATTTTCTTCTTGTTGAGTTTTAAGAGTTCTTTGTATGTTTTGGATAAAAATCCTTTATCAGATATGACTTTTGCAAATATTTTCTCTCAGTCTGTAGCTTGTCTTCTCATACTTTTGACAGTCTTTCACAGAGCAGAAGTTTTTATTTTAATAAAGTGCATCATATCAGTTTTTTTTTTTCATGGATCATGCCATTGGTGGTGTACCTAAAAAGTCATCACCATACCCAAGGTCATCTAGGCTTTCTCCTCTGTTATATTCTAGGAGTTTTATAGTTTTACATTTTACATTTAGGTCTGTGATCCATTTTGAGTTTGTGAAGAGTGTAAGGTCTGTGTCTAGATTTTTCTTTTTTCTTTTTTTTTTTTTTTTGCATGTAGATATCCAGTAGTTCCAGCACTATTTATTAAAAGGACTATCTTTGCTCCATTATATTGCCTTTACTCCTTTGTCAAAGATCACTTGACTATATGAGAGTCGATTTCTTGGCTCTTTATTCTGTTCCGTTGATCTATTTGCCCTTTCTTTCTCCAGTACCACACTATCTTGATTGCCCTGGCTTTGTAGTAAATCTTGAAGTCGAGTAGTGCCAGTTCTCCAAATTTGTTCTTCTTCAATATTCAGCTGACTATTCTGGGTCTTTTGCCTCTCCGTGTGTAAACTTAAAATCAGTTTGTTGATACTTAATAACTTACTGGGATTTTGATTGGGGTTGTGTTGAATCTATAGATCAAGTCAGAAAGAATTGACATCATGACAGTATTGGTTCTTCCTATCCATGTACATGAAATATCTCTCTATGTATCCACCCAGAGTTTTGTAGTTTATCTCATGTAGATTTTGTACTTCTTTTGGTAAATTTATACGTGAATATTTTATTTTTGGGTGGTAATGTAAAGGGTATTGTATTTTTACTTTCACATTCCACTTGACCGTTGCTGGTATGTAGGAAAGTGATTAACTTTTGTATAATCACTTTGAATCCTGCAACCTTGCCATAATCACTTATTAGTTTAGGAGTTAAATTATTTTTTCAAATTTTCTACATAGACAGTTATGTCATCTGCAAACAAAGACAGTTTTATTTCTTCCTTCCCAATTTGTATACTTTTTCTTTTCTTATTGCATTAGCTATGACTTCCAGTGGACAGTTGAAAAGGACTGGTCAGCAGGGAAGTCCATGGCTTGTTCCTGATCTTATTGGGAAAGCTTCTAGTTTCTTATGAGGTACCTTTTTTAAGCTTACTGGTTTTGAGCATTTTCTGTGTGCAGAATTTAAGTGTTTTACATGCATAACTTGTTTCAATCCTCCCATCCTGACTACTTTCTGATGAACTTGATTAAGAAGAAAATTTGCAAGTGGAAGTATTGCATTATTTGGTGTTGAACCATGGAATAAATAAAATTTTGAAATTTGCAGGACTCAATCCATCATAACATCCTCTCTAAACCCAAATATCATCTAAGAAATGAAGATTAAAATTATCCCATTGAATATTTGAGAACTTACAAATATTTTCCTTTGTCAACATGATTTATATGTGTAGAAATAACAGCAATGTGAGTAAGTATAATGCTGAACTGTACATGGAAATATACTGATTTGCTCTATCAATATGTGTATTCACCTGTCATATTTTTAATGCTTAAAATTTTGCTAGTGTATGATAATTATATATATTTCGCTATAAATAAACCAAATATTCAAATCCAAAGTTTTTTAAAATGCTTTTTAAATTAATAAATAAAAATTTTGTCTAAAAATCCAGAAAGACTCCGTGTGGCTTTTAAATCTTATACTGACTTTACAAATAACCATTAAGGTAAAAAAATATATGAATCAATGGCAGAAAATATGTCATATCATTGTAACTTTTAATGAGACATCCTGAATAATTTGTAATTGTTAAAATTCTGGAATAAGGGTGAGGTAGGGGGAGTACTTTATCTTAGCTTAAAGAATTTCACAATTTTTATACTTCAAGAAGAGCAATGTCTGTTGCAAACCTGTTTTTCTGCCATAAACAAAGGGAGAATTATTTCTGTGGGCTTTAACTTATTTATTTTTCTAAAGCATGCTGTATGGCTTCAAAAGCATTGCAGACAAACAACTATTATGAGAAATGAGAAGTGACAGTGCCTTTAACTCCTTGCATCATATTTTTAGGCAGGCGGAAATCTGCATCTTGAATGAATAAAATGTGATGGAATAGCTGAACTCGGTCATCATTTTGCCAATGTAGTACAAAGTGATTGTAACTTATTCACAATAAGTAAAAGTATATTACCATTAATAACCAGGTAGATATCTAAAATATATTTTATGTTTTTATGACTTTTATGTTTATTGAGATAAAGCTCATTAAAATCCTTTGAACTTTTTAAAACATGAATTGTGAAATTAAGACTGCTGCTCTTTGGCCTGGTTGTTGACTGGAATCATAGGACATTTACCCCTGGTAATCTTCCTTTCAACAGCTATTTGAGAGCTAGATAACTCACTGCTTTCCCCAACTTTTTTTTGTCTAGATTGCCAGAAAGCTCAAATCTTTTTGCTAATTTTTGCCTTATTTTTGCTATTTTTTTTCTTATCTGCAACAACAGTTTATAGGTTAGTCCTTCTAGTGTAGTATTGCCTTTTCTTTTTTTAGAGAATTTACCCATGAAAGAGGGGCATTCCTAACAGGGGGAGCATTGCAAGCAGTTATGCAAACATATTAAATAAAGAGAAATAACTAAGAGAGATATGCTAAGAGATATATTTGCACATAGTTTCTGCAACTTTGAAAATATTGCTTAAAAGCTCTGACCTTCAACTTCCTTGTCTGTAAAATAAGCATCATGATACTTACCTTGCAAGGCTACTGGGAGAATTAGGGCAGATATCACTTGTAAAGGTGCCTTGCACATAAGGTCTTATAAATATTAATGACATCTACTTTTGAGTATTTTTTTTTGAGCTCTTATTCTCATATCAGAGACTTTGATAATCCTGTATCAAAGACTATGGTTAAACCCAGATTATTTTCTAATAGTGTGTGAGATAATAGGAGTTACATAACCTCTTTAACCTTCAGTTCCTTACCTCTGAAATGGAGAACACCAGTGCGTCAACCTCTCAGGACTTTGGAGAGAATTAAAGAAGAAAATATATGTAAAGCTTGGCACATAGTAAGTTCCTGAAAAATGCTAGCTGTTGTTGTCACTGACTACAGTACTTCAATAAAGCCTTGACACTTAGGTTAGGATTGGTTATTTCTCTCAATTCGTAGATGGAAGACCTGAAGCAAAAAGATGCTAAATAATTTGCCCAAGTTCACTCAGCTGATAAGTAACTAAGCAAAGAGTTAAATATTCCCTAGTTCCAAAATCTTCATTCTCCTCTTTATTGACATCTGTTGCCATTGCTGTGCTTTTACTTAGACTATAAACAAACTAATAACATGAGTTTATTATCAGCATAATATACCTTATAAAGTTACCCCAGAATATAGTGAGGTATAATGCATGAGTTGTTCAATTATCAGCTAATATTAATGAAAATAAGGCAAAGAGTGTCTTTTAGACCTTCTAGGAGTGTCATAGAGTTAAGAAAATTTTATCGTCTGAATTATTTTTGATTTGTCTTCAGGAACTACTTTTATCTTTAGGAATGAGCTTTTTTTTTTTTTTTGTGAGGAAGGTTAGCCCTGAGCTAACATCCGTTGCCAATCCCCTTCTTTTTGCTGAGGAAGATTGGCCCTGAGCTAACATCTGTGCTCATCTTCCTCTACTTTGTGTGGGATGCCGCCACAGCATGGCTTGACAGGCCGTGCCACAGTCTGCACCCAGGATCTGAACCTGCGAACCCAGGCCATTGAAGCGGAGCAAGTGCATTTAACCGCTGCGCCACTGGGCTGGCCTCTAAGAATGAGCGTTTTTGAAGGACACATTTTAAGAAGCACTACTTGGATTGTCTTTGTATATTTTACTTTAAAATTAACTATGGCAAACTGAGCATAAATAATCAGTATATTTGATGAGATAAAGACGATTTCTCCATGTTTTAATTTAATTGCTTTTTAAAGATTACAGGGGAACACTAAATAGTCAAATCAGTTTTCCAGGCTATCTCTAATAAGCAGAAGTAATCAGCTCATTAAATATATGCAGGGGAATAGTAAATACAAATGAAGACTTTCACCCATTTATAAAAGAGAATCAAGTGAATGTGGATTTGAACCTATCTCGATCATCATTTAACCCCACCGCCCCCCTCAATCACCCCAGATTATTCTCGACTTTACAACTGGACTGGATGCATAGTATAAGTACAAGGGCAGTTGACTGGTTTCAGTGACATTGTGCTGTACAGTCTCCCAAACTGATGTCCACAAAAGACCATATCCCATTGAGGCACTCTTGATGGGAAATGGAGAAGGCAAATGTGGCCAAATGTAGACAATTGTTAACCTGGGTTGAGGCCCTTTCCATTTTCTGCAGGTTTGAAATTTTTCAAAATTAGAAGTTTTGGGGAAAAAAAGCAGAGACTATTTCCAGGAAGTTAACTGATGTTAGAAATTAACCTTTAAGCACAGTGAAGATGGTAGCATGGTTTAGTGTCATCATGGGGAAATCTCTATACCAGTACTTATGAAGAGAAAGTTTATGTGCAGCTGTTCCAGATGAATCTCCTTGTCTGAAAGACAGAGGGATAGTGGTTGGGCTGCTAAGGCACAGCATGCCTTCCTGTCTAGGGTGATCTGCCTTATCCCATTCCTTCTCCTTCTGAATTTAGCCCAGTCCACATATATATATATATATATTTTTTTTCTTTTTTTTGCTGAGGAACTCACCCTGAGTTAACATCCATTGCCAATCCTCCTCTTTTTTTTTTTTGCTTGAGGAAGATTAACCCTAAGCTAACATCTGTGCCAGTTTTCCTCTATTTTGTACGTGGGACACCGTCACAGCATGGCTGGTGAGTGGAGTAGGTCTGTGCCGGGGATCTGAACCCACAAACCCAGGCCGCCAAAGCGGAGTGCATGGAACTTGAACCACTCGGCCACGGGCTGGACCCAGCCCAGTCCATATTTGATACAAAAGTTTCTATGACCACAGAATAGTGGGCTAATGGTATTTGTGTCATAATAATTTGCCTTTGAAAAGTCATAAACATATATTTTTGTTTAAGTATAATTTAGGGATAATTTGAATGTAGTTTCTTCAATGTAAATAATATAAAAATTTAGCATGTGGTACAAACTTATCTAGATAAATAAAAATTATACGAATTTTCAACTGTAGCAATTTAAATTCAGATTCTGAGATTACATATTATAGTTCAAGTAAAGCATCCATTATGAGGCAGTCTTAACAAATATAGCATCTTCTGTATGTTTTAAGACACACCAAAATTAACTTGCAAAGTTTTTTGTAATTCTTTCGCTGACATTAGAAATATGGTTTTCTCTGCTTGACACTTGAATCATTTGTGATTTATAAGTTAAACAGTTCATTAATTAGGTTAACTAGGCATAAATATTCTTTTTATTATCAAAACAAGACCTATTTTGAAATAACTCTAAACAATTGTTAGCAGAGAGCTTTTTAACAGAGCACTATTCAGTGTTCATCAAATTTATTTTGACTTCTCAAATATTTCTCCATAAGAGAATTGTTCTCCCAGGTTCCTTACCATTTGAACTTAGTCATTTTCACATGGTTAAAAACTAGCTCCTTGGTACTTCTTCTTTTACTTTCCCTATCTCTTACGGTTCCAAATGTCTTGTCTCACATGTCAGATACCAAATGTTTAATTCTAAATGTGCTCAATTATTTCTGAGAAAAAACTATTTTGTTTAATTCCCATAATGTATTAATATTCTTGCATCGAAGAAATGCAAGCAAAAATTTAAGTTGAAATCAGGAATATTTGGAGATGGAAATGTTTTATGGTCATCAAGTTCTCCAGTGCTTAATAGTAAAGCAGGTGTGTGGTAATTTAAGTCAAATCAATAACTAAAATAACATCCTAACCAGGTTCTTCTAGGCCCTAGAGCAGCGAGCTTCCTTGAGCAGATCTAATATTGACCCTGTTTTAGGTGAGCTTTGATGTATTCGCCCAGGCATTTGTTGACTTTCAAAGGGCAACTTCAACAACCAAAGCATTTTGTACATACATGACATACTGTTAATACAAACTTATGAAGGTTTTTAAATGTATCCTGATAAAAATTCTATCTCTTTGGTGTTACATAATTCTAAAGTGCAGGAAAGACAGAGATTTGACCCAATATGAACTTGAAGGAATCAGGGTTGGCAGTGAGAGTGCAAAAATAGACATATGCAGGAAATCCTTTAGAATGTATTTTATTATTCAGTTTTGGAATAAAAACAATTGGCTTAGATGGTGCTCCCATGTTGCTGTAACAGCATCCAGAAATCTGTTATCTTTACTTCCAATCTCAGCAACAAACCTAGACTTCATCTATCAGCCAAAGACTAAAGATCCTCCTTTGTAGTTGTCGTTACATAGACCAGTTTGAAGCTCTCCAGTGGTCGACAGATGGTCATTGCTAAGCTCAGCGTTGCCCTGATCCAACTTCCCTTATGACATGCAACTATAAACATAAACTATTTTCCTGGCCATTAGGCATTTAGAGTTATGGCTCCAGTGAAGCCCAGAGGGCCATGGTGGCTTTGTGAAGACAGTGGATCTCTGAGTGATACAAGAAAGCAGTAGGTCTTCATCCTCCTGGAAGGTAGCTTCCTTCAAGTATTATTCACTGAAAATATGTGCTCCACGTAATTCTCTGAAATTCTCCTGTGTTGACAGAGTAGTAATGGTTTCCCATAAATAGAATGAGTATACACTATGCATTTTTTGGTTTTTCACTAAATGTTTGAAGTAATTTCTGATATTGAAGTAATATGCCATATGAATTTCTTTTAAATTGTCAAAGGGTTTCTTCAGTGTATTAATGTTCTAGAAAGATAGTGAGATTTCATTGCACAGCTGGACATTTATGTTTACTATATGTTTTGTACGTGGGAGGGATGTACATTATTTTCACCATAGTACTATTCTTACAATGTGACACTGAAAAACCTCTATCGAAAGATGGGAGTGTGTTCCCTTTCCTTGAACATAGGCAAACTGTTGCTACTGCCTCACCGTTAAGAGGTTTTGATTTCCAAGCCATGTCATTAAAGGCTTTACTGCAGCATCCATCTTGCTGTCTTGGATTGTTGCAATTAGGGGAGCAGGTGCCGTGTCATGAGGTCCTTGAAGCAACCCTGTGGAGCAAGAGGGCCGTGTGGAGAGAGGCTGATGCCCTTGGCCACCAGCCAGCACCAATTTGCCAGCCGTGTGAATGAGCCTCCTGGGAAGCTGATGCCTCAGCCCTAATCAAACCCTTAATGGATCCTCCAGGCTCAGCCAACACATGACTATAACTGCATGAAAGACCCGAAACTAGTCCTACCCAGCCAAAGCCTTCCCAAGTTCCGGTCCAACAGAAACCAGGAAGAATAATAAACCATTATTATTGTTTTGAGCTACCCTGTTTTGGGGTGATTACTGTATGCAGCAATAGATAGCAGACACTGATTTTGGTTGGGCGTATATGTTCATTATATGTTCTGCTTTTGTGCGTGTGGGGAAATGGGCTTTCTGGCTGCCTAAAGTCAAGAGGTAGAGACATTGTCCAGATGGAGGACTTTAGGCTTTGAATCCACTTTCTCCTTCCAAGAAATATGTCGCCTTACAGATGCTGAGCTGGATTTAAGAACAGGGAACTCAATGTTTCTAAACATTCCCCTACAAAAGTTTATACATTATTAGTTTAAGTTCTTCTGGAAAGGTTATGTAAGCCTACAGCAGAAAAAGGGATGGTCTAGCAAAAATTTGAGCTTTTCAGACCTGGCAAAATCCTTTCTTGAGTGTACAGTGTTACCACCCCTGGGCGTCCATATGGACTCCCAGATCCAGGAAGCTCTGCTCTAAGAGATTGAGTCATCTCTAGCCTTGCATCATAAGATCAGACGTCATAATTAAGTGGAGCAGAGAATTAATCTAGCTCACAGTGGGTAGTGCTGTGTGGACTCTTCCCACCTGTCTAATCCACGTGAAGAGCAGCAGTGAAAAAGAAGAAAATGACAAAAATCAAGTTGATCGCATATGTAGATGTATTAGTCAGGATTCTCCAGAAAAACAGAAGCAATAGGATATACATGATTTATTATAAGAAATTGGCTCATGCAGTTATGGAATCTGAGAAGTCCTGAGATCTGCAGATGGCAAGCTGGAGACCCAGGAGAGCCCCTGGTGTATTCCAGTCTGAGACTGCAAGCTTGAGAACCAAGAGAGTGCATGGTGTAAGCTCTAGTCTGGATGCAGAGGCATGAGAAGACAGATGTCCCACCTCAAGACTTGCAGGCAAAGATAGTAAATTCTCCTTCTTCCTTTTCGTTCTAGTCAGGTTTCCAACAGATTGGATGAGGCTCTCCCACGTTGGGGAGGGCAGTTTGCTTTACTCAGTCTGCCAATGCAAATGTTAATCTCAGCCAGAAATATCCTCACTGACACACCCAGAATAATATTTCGCCAACTATCTGGGCACTCTGTGACGCAGTCAAGTTGACACAAAATTAACCGTCACAGTAGATAATATTTGTGTTGTATGTGCATTCATATAGAAACATATTTGTGACTATATAGTGTACATATGTACACACATATACGTACATACATATATCTAAACCATTTCTTGACCACTTACAATATATAATAAATAACCATTTCCAGTGTGTCAAGTTAGAGATTACCATGCTGCCTCATTAAATTCTCTCAAAATTCTTGACAGCTATTATTTACATATGTTACAGATGAAGAAACAAAAGTTGTCTGCACTAGGCCCATCCTACAACTAATTTCAGAGCTATAGTTTGAAACAAATCTGATTTTAAAGTCTTCCCACTGCCTCAAAAATATATATCACGCAGCAATGATAAATAATTATGTTCATTATTCTCTTCTAATAAAATAAGGGACTCAATAGGATAATTGCGCCTAGCACATAACAGACATCCAAAGAATATCTGTGGAGATATTGACTACATTACAAAACACACATAATGGAAAGTTTTGTAGCAAAATCATTCGAAAACCTAGGCTTAACATTTAGAGAGAAAATCACAGACGGCATCTTATTCCACAGTCATGCCTGTTAAGTGAGCAGACATTGAGAATGACATTCTTTAATCTCCACATATTTGTGGCTTTTCTGATTTTCTTCCTATAGTTGATTTCTAGTTTCATACTGTTGTGGTCAGAAAAGATGCTTGGTATTATGAGAATGACATTCTTAATGGTGACCTGAAGTCTTTCAGAATCATCAAAGGATTTACGCCATTTAGTTTTACTGTTTCATATACTCAAGGTTTATAAATTATTGGAAATAGGATATCTCTCTATGTATGTCAGCTTCCTATTAATGAATTATTTGATCAAAAACATTTCATTCTCTAGTGATTCCAAATAGGAGTAAGTATTATAAAAAATTGTTAAATATCAAAAATATGGATAATATCTACACAGTGCAATTCAAACAGTGCCCAAAAATTGGCCACAGATATCTTCCATGCATTCTGTGGTGGAAGAAATTGGATATTGTTGATTGAAAATTCCATGCTATTTCCATTTGCAAATCATTGTTGCCACCTTCCGGCAGGTTCAGCACTGCTTTAGGTGCTCTCATAATTTGCCTTTCACAGACGTGTTAGAAGATAAATTTTAGAAAAGTTAAGGGTTGCATTACATTTATATTTGGAGTGTCTCACTGTCCATATGAATTCAGCACATCAAAATGAGATCAGCTAATTCTGCCAAGAAATTGCGAACAGTTCTTCTGATCCAGTTATTTTTCTTTAGTGCCTACAATTATGAACCTTTCATTCAGGGCCTTGCATGAGATCTGGCAGTTAAGTGACAGTGGCGTGAATGTAGAACCATAGAGACAGACACACACACAGGCGTGTGTACCTGTCCCCGTTCCCATTTCCTGGAAAGCTTTTCCTCCACCTCTGCACATTACTAGCTCACTGTCATCCTTCAGGATCTTGCCCAGATGTCACCCCTTTAGAAAGGCCTTTCCAAATTATCCACCAGATGTCATCCCATGCCCCATTGCTTTATTGCATCTCCCTGTTTATTTTCATCCTAGCAGTTGTCACAGTGTAATTACCTGTTGATGTGTTTGTTTCCTTGGGTATTGTCTATCTTCCCCACTAGCATGTCAGCTCCACAATAGCAGGAACGTGCATTTTATTCACTGATTTATCCCTAGCTCCTACCAGAGGACTTGGCACACAGTAGGTACTTATTCAGTATGTGGTGAATAAGTGAATGTTTGGCTTTTATTTGAGCCTATTGTTTCATCTACTGGTTATCCTACAATATTCTGTAATAAACCAAGCACTTTTACTGTATATTGGCCTGTTCCTTCTCACTAAGGAAAGTGCAGCATAGTAAGAATCCTTGCATCTTAGAATCTTGAAGCATAAAGTAGCTTTTTGATCTCTTTAGGTTGGCTCTGTCATTTAATAGTCGACTTAGAGGTTTTAACGATAAGGGAAATGCCCAGGGTAACACAGCATTAGTAATGTGTCCATACAGGGCGTCTGGCTCACAGGTCACTACTCTGCATGCTAGCACTGCAGTAGGAAGTTAATTTCTCAGCAGTGATGTTTTGCAAATGAAAATATCACTTAAAAATTGCAGATAAGCTGATGAATGCAAATAATCAGAGTAACAGATATGGCTTAAGATAAAAATAAAATCTGAATCTGTTGTCCCCCATATGTGAAAATGTTTTATGTTATTTTGTTTTTTAAATTCCCATTTGATGTCTCTTTGTTATTGTCATATTGTAATTCTGAAATTCTGATTTCAATCTTTTCTTGATCAAAACAGAACCAGGAACATAAGAGGTACCATAGAGACATCCAGTAACAATTAGCAAGAACCTCTTGTGTGTTTGCTAGAACAGTATGTTTCAGAGGGGCCAAAAGTAGAGCTGAAGTGATGGAAGATAAAATGAAATTAATGGGAAAAAGGTGTGATTGTGTCAAATAAAACAGTTTTGTTCAGATTGTTGTGATTCACTACAGAGGTTACAATCAGAAAAGGAAGAGTGGTCAGATCAGGAAATTGAATAAATAAAAGAACAAACTAATGTGTGAAATATATATGATGTGAAACCACATAGAGTATATCAAATCAATGAAGTTTTTTAGAAAACAGGACTTACAGGGTGGAACTGATAACCAAGAGGGCCTGAGTTCTGGTCCTCCTGTAAAATTTGAAGCCACATTTTTCAGCTTTTGCATATTAAACCCACCAAAAGCATTAAACCTGCATCCCACCTTTTTAACAGTTTTGAAAACCAAATAACCCCACCTGGCTCATAATTCTAGGTTCCTACTGATTTAAAGAATATCTATATATAACAATTCCTCATATTATTATTTGCATTTTTTTTCCAAAACAGGCCTTCTGTGATTTTCAAAATAAGTACAAATTTTACTGACAGCATATATTTTTATCTTCTCAAGAAGACAGTTCCTTGTCATTGTTCTTTCTGGCAATCTGGCATTTGATTTAAGTAACTTATTCTCCAGTTCGTAATTCTTGAGCTATCATCCCAGCAACATTGTTCTGTATCTCTGTAGAATGGTGTTTTTTTTGAGAACACGGACAGAGTATTCAATTGTTTGTTGCCAAGTCTATCCTCAGGGTTGGCTAACTACACACCCAGCTAAAATTTGATAAATGAAACTAAGAAAATTGTTATCGTAGGGGTCATTCTGTTAAATATAATCAGTGAATTCCACAGACTGAATTTATAACCTGAGCAAGAAAAGCAGGTTTCCTTTCCATTTTTAAAGTTTAACCAGGGTGAGCCATGTTTTACCTCAGCAATAAAAATTAAATGATTAAACAAACATGAAAAGTTTGAAAAAGGAAATGATAAAATCTAAGTGGATCCTTTGAGCTGAAGCTCCTTCACAGTTCCTCCCAGTAGCCTGGCTTAGGTCAGAAGACCCGATCAAGAAAGATTGCTGGGCCAGCCCCGGTGGCCTAGTGGTTAAGTCTGACATGCTCGGCTTTGGCGGCCCGGGTTCGGTTCCTGGGCACAGATCTACACCACTCGTCTGTCAGTGGCCATGCTGTGGTTGTGGCTCATGTACGAAAAGAGGAGGATTGGCAGTGGTTGTTAGCTCAGGGTGAATCTTCCCTTGGCAAATACAAAAAAAAGCTTCCAGTCACTACTCTTTGATTTTTCTCAGGTCTGTCATTTTTTTTGGAAAAGTATTTAATTATGTGCTATTTTGATACTTGGATAAATTAATATTTTTAAATATATATTGGGTTTTGTAAAGTGAAAAACAGCAAGTTCAGGCATTCCAATCTGTTGACATACGCATCTTTTACAGAGTACTAACCAGAATATGTTACTGTGAGTTGAGCTTCATTTTACAAATTTCCATGTATTTAGATAGTCCTCCTAATTTTCAATTTCCTAGCCACCTGATATCATGTTGCTGTATCCTAATTTGATTGTCAGTTACTGTATTGTTAAGCATTTTGGTTTTCGTTCTCTCTTTCTGGTTTTTAACCTTTAATCATATATAGTAGGAACACTTATGTACAGGTTAGGCTGTTTATTTGGAGTTTAATCCAAAAGTTCAGCTGAAGTTGAATAATATAAATTACAACATATTCCCAGATTGTTCTTTAGAAAAAAAGAATGAATTAACTGGCAACGTATGTGTATACACCACTTCACCTTCCCGTACCCACTGTCTCACGACAGCTTAATATTTTTATTTTAATGCTTCAAAGTAGATTAAATTTGTGACTCTTTAATCACTCTCAGGCTGATACATTTTTCCACAACAGCTTTCTGTCTGTTTTATCATTGCTTCGAATAACGGCAAGTAAGCGGGAGATGAGATACTGTCCATAATGTATTGCCTGCCCCAGTGGTTCTCCACCATGGCTACAATTGAGGAGCTTTTAGAAATCCCGATGCCCAGAACACCTCAATTCCACTTAAATCAGAGTCCCTAGGAGTGGACCTCAGGCATCAGTATATTTTAAAGCTTCTCAAATGATTCCACTGGGCAGCCAGGTTTGGGAAGCACTGAGCTAAACTGATCGCAGAGTTTCAGCTGGGTTTGATGGGGGATTGGAAGGAGAGAAGTAGTCTTAGCTCCATCATTTGGGGCAATTGGAATTAAGTATATTGCCTGCCTTACTCATATCGGTTGTGCTGAAGCAAGTGTTTCCTTGACCCTAAGTCTCTTCTTATTGGAATAGCTCATAAGACAGGTCTCCTTACCCTATAGTCCCTCCTTACCCTGGCGTCCGTCTGATTAGTACCTCATCTTCTACTTGCATGCTTTTCTCTGAGCTAAATCGTGGTTTCTGAACTTCTGAACCCTGGCTGAAGTTGTACTCTCAGTGGATGACTGATATTTTTACATTAGTCAAGAGCCCCAGCAGCTCTACTTCATCCCAGTGTTTTTAGCAGCTACTAGGTCACACCTTGCCCACTGGATTTTACCTCTGTGACTAACATGAATGCTGGCCTGGGGACCGGTAGTTACTAAAGGCCCCTTGCTGTGTTGGTCTCCCCATAGCTTCAGTGAGTAAGACATCTTCTGGCCTCAGCAGACACACCTCCTGCTCTGATTCTTTTGTTGCAATTAAGTACAAGTGAATGTACTCCATGTTGATGCTGTATTTGATAGGACCAACTTCTAGAGCAGGGAAAAAGAGCCCATTTTCATTTATAAGACTTTTCCTTTTTTACTTTTACTTTCCGCCAGCTGCAAACCAACTGTCTCATCCATAATGATCATAACCACATTAAAAATGATGAGAACTAACTTTCCTTGGAATTTTTTTACATCTATATACCATAATAAGTCTTCTGCAAGTGCTATATCTCATTTACTGCTATATCAACCTACAAAATAGTTACTATATTTATTCCCATTTTTCAGATGAACAATGTATTAGATAAAATTTCTTGGCCAAGGTAATATATTTAATAAATGATAGAGCTAAAAAGATTCCAACCTCAAATTGTTGAATTCCCAGAGCCTGAGGTCTTAACCATTGTATTGTGAAAACTGGACTTCTTAAAAAAATGCAAAGTGATCAAAAAAATCTCCTCCCAAACTCCGTTTATATCCTTCTATGTTCTCACTCACTGCTGTCTTCACCACCCTTGCCTGAAGCACTTCCAGCCTACTGGTTATGGCTGGAACTGTGACAACTGTGTGTCTTTCCACATGCTGTTCCTTAGGTTTGAGATTTTTGTTCTCTCCAAGATGAGCTGCCACTTAGAATTTTCGAGCCTCAGTTCACATGTCAAACAGTTCTATGCGAAGCTTTGAGGAAACCCCCAAGTTGGTTAACTGCTCTCTTCTTGGTGTTCTTACAGCACATGGTAAATATCTCAATCACAGCATTCATCACTTACCAGCTAAGAACTTTTGACATTTTAATTAATATCTGTAAGCCTCAGTTTCCTTATTTACAAAAATAAAGATAATCAAAGAACGTACCACTGAGGCTTATGAGGATTAAAAGAGATAATGAATATAAGGTACTTAACTGCATGTTATATAGTAAGCATTTTTTAAAATATTAACTAGTTTTTGTTATTACCATCTCATTGTAGTACAATTTCTTAAAAATCTATTTTCTCATACTGCACAGTTACTTTCTACAAGGAGGGGCATAATGACATATATTTCGTGTTTCCATGTTTTGCAAAGTGCTCAGCACAGAATGGGAGCTTGTGAGCTCTTAAAAGTTACTTAACTCCTCCATCTCCGAAAGGAAGACCCTCATGGGGTGATATGAGGATAAGGGGAAAATGTAAAACGGATTAGCATAGAAAGCCTTTAATAAATGTCAGCAGCTATCATTATTTAATGTTTGAGTAAATGGATGGATGAATTCAGGAGGGAGTCAGACTCGTTCCTGTTGCTAGTTTCTTTTTCTTATACGGAGATGATGGCAAGTCGCAGCTGTCCGTGTCAGCTCTCTCTTAGATAGATCTCGTTGTGTGATATGATATGACAAGTCCTGAGATTTTTGTCTTATTAATACTCAGCAGGACTGATTCCTGCGTCATACAGGGAATAAGTAACATGTTGATCAGTGAGAAACCTGGCAAGTCTTATTGAATGTCTCTTCTGTTAGTAGGGTAAATGCTTTCCATAGATCATTTCTGTTCCGCATTGAACTTTTGGCTCACCATCTGTTTGAAGGTGCAGGGCATAATGGTGACAGAAGAAATATGGTGCCCTCTTGTAAATTCTAGTAATCCAGCTATAGTAAATGCCAAAACATGACTTGAACAGTGTACCTGGAAATCTTTGTTATAAATAGAACCTGCAGGTTCCAGAACAGTAGAGGTTAGAGATGGACATAAAAGAGTATTCGTTTAGTTTGGGATGGAGACAACCATAATAAAATCTTTTTTTCTGGAATAACCAAAAAATCCCATATGGATATTCCTCTTCTTATTCAGGCTTAAAAGAGCAGTCTACACTTACTGGATGCTCTTCCTCACCTCCCATTCGCTTCTCAACCCACTGATGTCTTTTTTTTCTAGTACTTGAAGAAGTGTTTCAACCATGGTTGCTTTTCAGGAAAGAAAATATGATTTAAATAATTGTTACTGAAGAAATACTTACAAGTGTTGCTTTGTTTGCAGAAGCGGTACATCATAAAATAAAGCATATTTTCAGTTTAGTGAGTACCGGCTGCTTTGATTTGGTAATTTGAGAAGTGAATATATATGAAGTTCTGATTTCAGATGTCTTTTATTTTGAAATTTAGATAGCTGACATATTATGCGATGTCTTGTTAATTATCTGTTATTTTACTTTATTAATTATATATTTTCTTATCTCTGTCCATTCATCATTAATTTTCACGTCAACCCAACAGTCATCTGTCGTCAGAGGTTACCCTATGCAGGTTCAGTGCTAGCTTCAGGTACGAGTCTCAACCCTTTTCTTCTATTAAAAACAGTTTTGGGGCCGGCCCAGTAGCATAATGGTTAAGTTCTGGAGCTCCACTTCGGTGGCCTGGGGTTTGCGGGTTTGGATCCTGGGCTGGGACCTACGTACCACTTATCAAGCCACACTATGGCAGGCGTCCCGCATATAAAGTAGAGGAAGATGGGTACGTATGTTAGCCCAGGGCCAGTCTTCCGCAGCAAAAAGAGGAGGATTGGCAACAGATGTTAGCTCAGGGCTAATCTGTCTCACCA
Source organism: Diceros bicornis minor (assembly GCF_020826845.1). Classification (NCBI taxonomy): domain Eukaryota; kingdom Metazoa; phylum Chordata; class Mammalia; order Perissodactyla; family Rhinocerotidae; genus Diceros; species Diceros bicornis. The sequence goes on along the minus strand of NC_080745.1, from coordinate 17,443,926 downwards.
AAAAAAAATTAAATAAATAAATAAAAACACTTTCAATTGACAACAGACTCTTTCCTTGATCCTACTCCTCAATCCCCTCACAAACTATCATGTGTCTTTTTACTTTTGATAATAAACTTCTCCAAGAATAGATCAAATTAATGAATTGCACTATTGAATTAGCTGCTAATTTCTCAACTCCTAAAACTCAACTTTCTATCCCAACAAATGAACTGAAATTAATATGATATATTTTTTATCTATATTGCTTGATCCACTAAAATTTTTGTTACATTAAAACAGTGAACAGTTCTCAGCAGTGTGCCTATAAAAATTAAATTAATAACTAAACATTTTAATTAAGAAAAATGGGACTTTCAGAGTGTGACCCATACTAAAGAAAAAAAAGCGTTTAATAGAAACTGTCAATGTGAGGGCCCCAGTGTGGAACTTCACATATCAAGACTTCAGGGAGCTATGATAAATACGTTCAAAGAACTAAAAGACTCTATGCTTAAAGAATTAAAGAAAAATATGTGAATGACCTCTCACTAAAAGAGAATATCAACAAAGAGGTAGAAATTATATAAAATAAACAAATGAAAATTTTCTACGGAGACTCAAAGCAGACTTTAGATGGCAGAAGGAAGAATCAATGAACTTAAAGATTTATGAATAGGAATAATCCATGAAAACAGGAAGCATGAAGAACAATGAACAGACTGGGGGTCTGTGTTTGGAGGGGGGACTGTGGTACAGCATCAAGTGTACCAACATATGAGAGTTCTAGAAGAAGAAAGCATGAGAGGCAGAAAAAATATTTGCAGAAATAATGGCCAAAATTTTCCAAGTTTTATAAAAAATGTCAGTCTACCTACCCAGGAAGCTCAATGAACTTCAAGTCAGATAAACACAAGGAAATCCATGCCTAGACACATCATGGTCAAACTGTAGAAAGGTGAAAACAAAGAGAAAAATCTCAAAAACAGACCAACGGAAAGACCAAAACATGAGAGACAAAGAGGGACGTTTATAGTGCTAAAAGTGTCAATTCGTCAGGAAGATAAAACAATTAAAAACACATAGTCATCTAGCAACAGAACCCTAAAATATAGGTAGCAAAAACTGGCAAAATTGAAATGAAAAATAGATAATTTAAGAAGAATGGTTGGAGACTTCAATACTTTACTCTTAATAATTGGTAGAATAATGAGACAGTAAGTCAGCAGAGATATAGATTTGAACAACACTATCAACCAATTTGAAATAAAAGAAATCTGTAGAATGCTCCACCCCTAAATAGTGAAATACCTATTATTTTTAAGTGCAGATGGAGCATTCTTCAGGATAGATCGTCTGCTAGACCCATAAAACTATACTCAATAAACTTAAAAGGGTTTAAGTCACACAAATCATGTTCTCTGACCATAACAAAATTAAATCAGACATCAACAATAAAACAAAATTTTGGGAAATCCTCAAATATTAAAAATTGAGCAAAATACTTCTAAATAGCCCATGAGTCAAATAAGAAATCACAAGGGAAATTAAGAAAATATTTTGAATTGAATGTAAAAGAAAATACAATATATCCAAATTTGTGGGATGCAACTCACACAGTGCTACAGGAAATTATATAGATTTCAATGCCCACAATATAATAAAAGGAGATCACAGATCAATAATCTAAGCTTCACCATAAGATACTAGAAAAAGTGAAGCACACTAAAATGAAAATATGGAAGAAAATAATAAAGATTGCAGTGGAAATCAATGAAAGAGAAAACAGAAAAAAAGTAGAGAAAATCAATAAAAACAATAGAGAAAATAAATAAAACCAAAAGTTGGTTCTTTGAAAAGATCAACATAATGGACAAACTCTTAGCTAGACTGACCAAGAAAAAAGAGAAGACACAAATTGTCAAAATCTCCCGGAACAAAAGAGAGGACATCAATACCAAGCCTACAGAAATTAGAGAGATTGTAAGGAAATACTTTGAACTACTTTCTGCCAACAATAGACAATTTAGATGAAATGAACAAATATCTAGAAAGATACAAATCCATAACTGACTCAACCAGAAATAGAAAATCCAGATGGCCAATAAGAAAAGAAATTGATATAGCAATTTAAAATCTTCCCACGAAGAAAAGGCCAGGCCCACGTGTCTTCATTGGTGAATTCTTTTAGGTATTTAAAGAAGAAATAATACCAATCCTTCATAAACTCTTCAAGATTTAGAGGAGAGAACACTTTCCATCTAATTATGTGAGGGCAATATCACCCTGATGCCAAAGCCAGACAAGACGTGACAAGAAAAGAAAACTACAGACCAATATCCCTCATAAATATAGATGCAAAAATCATCAACAAAATAGCAGACCAAATCAATGTGTATAAATTATCTAAGTGTGATTTGTTGTTTGAATGCAAACTCGATTTAATATCCAAAAATCAATTAATGTAATGCATCAAATTAATAGAATAAAGGGGAAAAAAACGACACAATCAATTTAATAGATGCAAAAAAACATTTGACAAAATCCAATATTCATTCCTGATTTAAAAACAAAAACAAAACTCTCAGCAAACTAGGAATAGCAGGGAACTTTCTCAGTCTGTTAAAAGACATCTACCAAAAAATCTATAGCTAACATTATTTTAAAGAACGAGAGACTGAATCTTTTCTCCTTATGATAGAGAACAAGACAAGATGTCCAATCTAAATACTCTACTCAGCATTGTATAGGACATTCTGGTCACTGCAGTAAGGCCAAAATATAAATAAAGAAAGAAGTTCAAGGCATCCAGATTGGGAGAGAAGTAAACTGCCTTTATTGGCAGATGACGTGATCCTATATGTAGAAAATCCTAAGCAATCCACAAAAATACTATTAGAACTAATAAAAAGTGTTTAGCAAAACCAGAGAATGTAAGATCAATATGCAGAGCCAATTGCATATCTGTATACCACCAATAAACTGTCTGAAAATGAAATTAAAATAATTTTATTCACAAAAAATCAAATATGTAGGAATAAATTTAACAAAGGAAGTACAATACTTGTACATCAAAAATTACAAAACTGTTGAGAGAAAAGGGAACTTTCTGGGAGAAGGAGCGTGTTAGTTGAGGGAAATTAATGAAGATTTAAATAAATGGGGAGACGTCTCATGATCATGGATTGAAAGACTCAATATTATTAAGATGACATTAATGTAACATCTCTCCAACTTTATCATTAGGTTCAATAAAATCCTACCAGTATTCCACTAGGAGTTTTGCAGAAATTGATAAGCTGTTCTGAAAATTTAGGTGGGAATTCACAAGATCCAAAATAACTAATTTGAAAAGGAGGACAAAGCTGGAGGACTTAACCCTTCCTGACTTTAGAACTTAATATAATGCTGCAGTAATCAAACAGCATGATACTAGCATAAAGACAGATATTAGATCAGCAGAACAGAATTCAGAATCTAGAGGTAAACTCTTACAATTATGGCCATTGATTTCACTTAGCTTGCTAAGTAAGAGGCCAGACGAAAAAGGCCTTAATCTGTATGATTTCATTTGTATGGCATTCTGGGAAAACTTCAAGCATAGAAATCAGAGCAGTGGTGACCAGGACTGGGTGGTAGAATGGTATTGACTACAAAGGGACACAGGTAACTTTCTAGGATGATGAAAATGCATATCTCGATTGTGAGCATGGTTAAACTACTGTAAACATTTATAAAAATGTTCAATGAGCCATACACTAAAAACGGGTGAATTTTACTATATGTAAATTATTTCTAAATAAACTCAACTTTAAAATTGGATTTATTTATAACAACATGTTAGCAAATATTACCAGTGTGGTAAAAAGAGCATGAGCAGTAGCACGTTAACTTAGACTTTGCCACTTACTTGCTGAAAATCTTTATTTTCTCGTCAATAAAATGCAATCACAATATCTACCATGTAATAGATATTGTTATTTATCTGAGTTATTGGGAATGCCATATTTAGAGCAAATATATGACTGCCACATAATTTTGTATTAATTTTCTTCATGTCTTATAATATTGGAAGTATCACCTGAAAGTTGAGAGAGATTTTTAAGTTTGTCTTTTCTATTTTTGCCATTTCAAAGATACAAAATTTGAAAGAAGTGCATTTCTCTTCCCTTTGCCCATCCTGTCAGACAAGCCTCATTCCCCGATGCAGGCAGGCTAGTTCCCCACACTAGGCTAGTGAGTTGCCATCTATTAATAGAAACCTTTCTCCTGCGTTCGGAGCAGGCCAGGCCTTTCTTGTGTTTCTTTGCTGTTATCTGGTCCAAGCTCAAATCGATGTATTGTGGGAAGTTTTCCCCAATCAACCCAGTGTGACATACACATCATCTCATTATCTTCAATAACCACTCTCATCGAAGTGTACAGAAATTTGCATGCATGTGATTTCTTTATATATTATATATATATATATTATATTTCTTTATATATTAAAGAATTATTTGTCTCATTTATTCACTTCATAACGTTATATCAGGATTTATCTCATTCCATTGCTTACACTCTCGAAGGAATAAGATTTCCTCTAATCAAAGCCGGTGAGCCTATGGTGCCTAGAATCATACTCTGTGCCAAGCTCACTGTGTTAATGTGTTTGATAGTGATAATAAAAGAATAAATAGGACTCATTTCAGAATTTGTTTTGCATTATTGTAGTTGGGTACTATTTTTTAAAGCCTTGGGGAAAAACATAAGGAAAAAAATACATATTTGCTAGAGATGATGAAGTTAGATGAGGAAAATTACATTTAACAATGGGAGAGGATCATGAAAATGTCTGATCAGAAACTTTTAAAAATAATTTAATGGGAATCAATGATTGTATTTAGAGGTTAAGCATAAATCATATAGTTTGATCATGTCAGGACTCATAAAATGTTAGTAGTATTTTCTGTTAGTCTACTTAAAATAGAATTATGAATTAAGCGTTTTGGGATATCATGAACTTGGTTATTCTAAAGGAAAATTATGTATGCTCTTTACTTTGTCCTGTATAAAGAATGTCTCTAAAATGGGTTTCTAAGATGAAGAATTTTTCTTTTAAGATATGTAGGAGTTCCACTCTACTTGATAAAGTTTAACATTAAGATCCTGAAAAACAAAGCAAAGTGTAATGAAAACTGGGAGGTTAAGTATGAAAGTAATCAAGAATATACTAAAAAAGGTAATTAAGAGAAAATACTGTCTGGTGAAGTTTAATATAATCTTTGCTATAAATCTATGCATAATCCCCTCTAAGGAAATAAGAACAAAAAGGATTGAAGCAGATTCAGCTAAAATAATATTTATGTCTTTTAATTGATTTTCACTGATTTATTAGTGCATGAAAAAAAGATTGTTTTTGTTTTTGAAAAATTCCCCCTTAATTAGAACCTTAAATAATTCTGAAGCATCATTTAACTATTCCTGGCTCTCTGATAGAAATAATATATTTTGAAACATTTTTACTCTCCTTTAGGGGAAAAAGAAGGTCGAATTATTCCAAGTTTTTAGGAAAGAAAACCATCCTATTCCTTCTAGTCCTCAATTTTTATGTGAGCATGGTACTAAAACATACTAACTAAGGCCCCCCATAGCTGAGCTAAACTTTCCATAATTGTAAAGTGCTACATCAGCCAGGAGGCTCATCTGGCTGCCCCTCCATTGCCCCATTGAATCTAAGCTGACTCAGCAGTTCTGGCCGGTTAGCTAGAAGTCGCCTGTTTCCTTTCCTCACCGTTACATGAGTGTCAGAATGGAAATGTTCATTCTGGGAGAACACACACACTGATTTGCACCTGTATGTCTTTAATTTTCAAAGCATTTTCACATATATATATATTACTTTATTTTATCCCATTTAATAGATTGGGAGTGGATGACTGGCTAGATTACTGTCATATGACTGCATAATGATGCCAGAATTGGCAGTCACCTCTCACCTCCAGAGGTCTACCTATTATTTCTGATTTCAGGACATCCTATGAAATAGAAAATAAACAAAAACTTAAGTTATTTTATTGTGGAAAGTGAATGAAACTTGGCAAAATCCAACCTAAGTTTGAATCATCAGTTTCCTAATCTGTAAAATGAGGCTTTATATATTTTCAAGGTTGTAATAAAGATTAAATGATACAATCCATATTTGGAACAATTAGCATTTTGCTTAGTTCGTGAGAGAATCTCAATAAATGGTGGTGAATAATAAAAGTAATCTGTGATTCTGGTAAGGCTGCCGTTAACTGAAAGTTGTAGTACCACTGCTGGTTGCGGCTAAGCTTGAATAAAGACTTATTTTGAAGACACTATCTTTCTGTAGGAATATTCATACATTCAAAAATAGTCCACTATGTTCCAGGCACTGTGCTAGGTGCTGGAGATGCAGCGGTGAGGAAGAGTCTATTCTCATGAAGCTTATGTTTTGGATGTATCTTTCAGCATTTTCAGCCTGGACTTCTTCTATAGCTTTCTTCTGCCAAATAATTATACTTTTACTAGAACTTCAGTAGTGGAATTAATTCAGCACCAAATATTTGTCGAGGGAAGGAGGATGGACGGATTAAAACTTGACAGCCCATGGCCCAGAGTCCATGTGCTGTAGACTGAAACTTAATTGGGAGAAATCTACTAATAGTTAATATTGGTATTGTACACCCATCATATCTGGTGCAAGAAGCTCTCAATGCCTTCTGTCTCCTCTCTCCGAAGAGAGATGTTCATCATTTTGCTGCTGCATTGCCAAGTTAGAACTTTGAGTAGAGCCCCAGTTGTTACGTAAAGGTCTTTCTTAAGAGACCTTTGTTTCCTATCTAGTATTTTTTAATTTTTGCCTAAATTCTAACCTTGGCTTTGGTTTTCCAATTCCCAAAATGTACAGTGTTTGAGGAGCTTGTGGCTTGAGTACCCTGCATTCTATCTCAATCATTTATTTACAAGTTCTAGCTGGAAGACATGGTTACTATTATTCTCTTGGCTAAAGCCATCCTCCTCCTGTGGCAAACAATCTCTGTTGAGATGGAGAGCATAGCTTCAAGATTAATACTCATGAACAGTGACTGAGGAAGAGTGCATTCGACCCACTGGCCCTGGCAGTTAGTGGTGAGGCTGCCAGCCAGGGTGTTCCTGTGTCCATCAGAAAGCTGTATGCTTATGGAATTCAGCAGATTCCTGCCAAGGTTGATCATCTTACTGGTTGTCTTCACTGTATAAATGCATAGCTTAAGAACAACCTGTGCATATGCACATATGGTAGAAGAGCTCCTGTCCAAAGCCTTTATGCCCCATACCTTAGGAACATTGCTTGTTCTTTGTGTCTGAATTCTGTTCTTGATACCAATTTGTAATTGACCTAGAAACCTACTTTCTCTAAGTGGAGAGGCCATCCTTTTATCCATATTTAGAATGCTACTTCCCTTGCTTCTATGTGTAGGGTAGAGAGGGCCTGGGCCAAGACAGCTGCTTGAAGAGATGCACTGAAATGCTGAATATGTTTTGCCATAGGCAATATGTTTGCCATTTTAAGCTATGAGGATTTCTTCTTTCTACCCTCAGAGCACAGTGCCCTGTTGCCCTAAGTGTTTACTGCAGTCCTCCTTGTTTAGTCAAGAGAGCACTGAAATACCAGCTTTAAGGAATGCTTACCGCATTGTCTTAACTCTGCCCTGACATTAAAGGAAGTGTTATCACTTCCAAAGACTAAGGAGTTTTTGTTAAATTTGTAAATATCCTAACTCCAAAACATACGTGAGACGTCTCTGTGCCCAAGATACTGGTAAACCCTCGTCTTTTTGAAAATTGTAATATCCACTTGAGGTAACTGGATGATTTCTGAGTCGCAAATCACTGCCTTTCAAGACAAAACTAGGAAAGTATCCAAAGACATTCTTGAAGGTAGGAATATCCAGGCTGGTAATGTGAAGAGAGAAAACCCCAGCCTTAATAATTTCTATGATCCTTTGGCTGCCTTCTTTCTTACTGTGCTTCCAGGAAACCAAGACCTTTTCAGGTTTCAGACTCACTAGTGCCCTGACTTCTCAATTTGAAAGCAATCATACATTGTAGCAGCAGACAGTTTAGAAAAAGTTATAAGGGAGCCATTTCCATTTCAATCTAAATGTATATTTTGCCTTTGTTGCTGTATTCTGGTAGAAAGCTTCAGCATTCCAGTAGTGGGTTCTGTTAGGTCTTAAGATAGTAATTAAGCTTGTTTTTCTTTCTTTGGTTTCTTTTTTTTTCCTTTCTTAATCTTCAAAGATGACTTTTAAGTGTGCTTCCTTGGGCTCTATATCTGGTATCTTAACATATTTCAAATGGCTTAGGAATTCATACATTGCTCATTTTGTTGCAGTTTGGTAAAAAAATAACCCTTTAACCACTCTCCCAGTCTAGACACCTCTTGGTCTCATAACAATTGTTTTTCTTTTTTTTTTATCATCCATAAGTTAACTGGTACATTGGCACTAATAATGGTCCCTCCTAACATTAAGATTCAGAAATTAATTCCATTTGTTCTCTAAGTCCTTATTCTGTTGCTTTTAATATTTAAGAATGTTTAGTCGAATAGCTCTCTGAGATGCAATTATATTCTGAAGGGTAACTTACTTCAGCTCCCAGTTTCCTCCCCTCAAACCCACGTTGTAATTCCTTATATGCTCAAGGTCTGCGATGTTACAGTGAGTTCTCCATTTATACGGAGTCCTACCCCCAGGAATCTTTCTTTTATTAGTAAAAGCATCAGACAGATTAGGGTTTGATTCCTACTTTTGCCCACTCAGCTGGCTATTTGGCTTTGAAATTCAGTCTATAAAGAACCGCAGCTTCTGTAAAAATAAGGATAATAATAATTGTGGGAGATTGTGAAAAGAAAACAACTATGCATGTAAAGGAATCATCAAAGTGCTTGGAACATGGGTAAGCACATGAGCAATGATGGGTATGAGGATGTTCCTGGTAAAAAGGATGAGGAGAAAGGAGAGAAAAAAGGAGGAGGGGGAGGAGAGGCAGAGGAAGAAAAGAGCAGGAGCATGTAATGGCTGAAATAATGAGATTGTACCATAGCATTTTGGGAGGGTTTTCCAAGTATCTCTTTCTTTAATGTACATAGTTCTCATCTTCAACGCAATTACAAACCGTGATGAGAGTCTCTGAAAGGTTTGGTTTTCTTTTTCAGGAAGATGCCAAGAGCAACTGCTTCCCACTTTCTCTGTGATGGCCCTTTGCCCTAACCTGCGACAGCTTTTCTGCATTAGCTAGCCTCCACAGCGCCCCTCCATCACACAGCTTGACCACTTTTGTACCATCGTGACAGCTCTGATTCATAAGAGAGCCCTTTATCCACAGCCTGCCAAACGGATGTTTCAACCCAATTAGATAATACTGGAGTTAGATTTAAAATTTAAATAGAGTTAGAAGCTGCTGTCTCTGTTTTGTAAATTACATATGAAAAAATCCACTGATTTTTGTCTAGTTAATTAAACTATTCTTAATTAATAGAAAAGACGAATTGGAACAGGAGAGCAAATGTAGAATAAACATAGAAGTTAATTTTCAGTACAACTATCTTTGAAGTTTAATAGCCGATAAATATAAACATGAAGTGACAATTGTCGCATTACATATGTAAATACAGATGTAAACCTACAGAGTAGCCATTTAAACAAACTGTGGAGTATACCTCCTACTTTGGTTATGCCTGAGCCTTTTCACCAAGGCTCTCATTCTTTTTGATTTATTATTTCCCACCTTATCACTGTGACCATCAAATACAGTTACTAAAATAGTGAATTCTAGTGAAAAATAACTCTGGAGTCTTAACAAAGAGAGAAAAAATTCTCCTCAGATAACCCTTCAAATTATGGAAATCCTAGCTGAAATGTGTATTGTTGTTACCGAGCAATGCGCTCGCTCTGCTTGCCGCAACCAGATCCAGTTAATCACGAGTTAGGGATTGAGAAACAAAGTTTTAATTCGATTAGCCAGCATAACCGGGAAGATGGTAGACTAATGTCGCAAAAAACCATCTTCAAAGATTACAGAATCTTGAGGCAGTTATATAGGGAAAATGAGCAGTAAGGAGGGAGGTCCAGGGATGTTGGTCTCCAGGCTTAACGGGCTCCAGGCATCACGTTGTTCCATTCTTCTGTCAATTGTGATGGACACCTTGTAGGTGTGTTTCCTGTCTGTGGTCAGCCTGTTCCTGGAGATAAACTCATAGAACAAAGTTTTGAATTTATCAAGCTATTGGGGAGTACATACGTAAGCGGAGGCCATAAATCAGGAGAGCATGTGAATTTTTTTTTAGAGTACATGCAGAACAGTGAATAACCACACGGAGGAGGGGCTGGGGCCATTTAGTGTAACAAGATGGCTTCACTTATGCTCGCTTATAGTTGCCATCCAGAATATCACCATTTGCCCTGGGCCTAACCATTAGTGTGCTGAAACCATGGATATAAGAGGTGTGAAACTCTGGGCATAACCACTGTAGGGAAGAAGAGCCACCCACTCACCAGAAGGAGCTGCTGCTGACTCCCCGATGATTAGGTTTCATAGCTATTCAATCAAGGTCACTTTTCTGTACTTTCTTTGATAGAAGATGCTTTTGATTAAACAGAATTCTTTCAATTTTTTGTGCCTTTGTTCTGTTATAATGCAATGAGAATAAGGACATCAGTGGCTTGATGAGTGAGTGACGCTGGTTAGAACTGCCTTCAGAGGAACGGCTGAAACTCAGATGGCCTGTGAGCTAGATGTCCTCTGGCAGGGTCGGCCCTCGGGTGGCTCTCTGAGCACACATCAACATGTTTCTGAGTCTCAACTGTTGCTCTTGTCAGATATTCTTACCCCTTTTTGGGTAATAACTTTTGTCACTATTGTCTTTTTTGCGGTTCTGCTAAAATAGCACACGCTCTTTCTCATTATATATATATGATGTATATGAAACCTTTGAGTACGGGAGTTGGCAGCATTGTATGTTGATTGCTTTTGCTAATTGGGAAATGTTAAGGTAAACTATGTCTATTTTAAGTACAGTAGATGGTTTAAATGACTCCATTTCAAAGAAAACTTTGCTTTAGTAATCCTTGTTTTTTAAACCTGCCTCTAAATGTTTCCATTTCCAATAGCAAAGTAAATAAATAGACAAACAAACAGCTCTTATTAAAACAGCAGTAATTTATTATCTTGCTGAGAGAAAAAATGAGATTTCAAACGTGGAGAAGGTCTAGGATGTTACCACCACTTTTAGAAATTTATACACCTTATCTTTTGTTTTTAAACATAAATTTGAACTCAAGCAAATTTGCACTTTCTCAAATTGATGAACTTCAGATAAGTTACCTATAATCACACAACGTTATTTTTAGTATGCTGTCCTCTAATTTTTATTAATCTTCCCTACATGAAATTGCCTGTAATTTTAATGAGCCTATATATAACATTTTGTATTCTGCATTTAAATATATATATTTCCTTACGTTAGCATAACTTTTATACTTATTATAGCAATAAAGCATAATGTGAGTTTAATAATGTAACATTCCATAGTGTTGAACTGTTTCCCTTTTGTTGGGTTATAGTATTAACAATAGCAGTAACAACAACTACCATTTATTGACTGTTTACACAATAAATGTCTAAGAGCGTCTTTTAACAAAGTAGAGACCAAGCTTATTTTGTTATGTGGAAATGCCTCAACTTCAGAATTTGATATACTTAACGTTTCTACTGTCTGTGTGATGTTAGGTGAGAAGAAAAAAATTCTCTTGTTTCCTCACCTTAAGTTTCCTTCTCTGAAAAGATAAGAATAGTAAGAGCTTACTTAGAGGTTATACCTACCAGAGTCTGGCACTTAGTAGATGTTCAAAATATGGAGGAAGATTGTTACTGGAAACTACTTCTAAAATTTACCCAATTCTATAAATGAAGAGATTCATACCATTTTTGTGCTTGTTTCCAGATGGATTTCCAGGATAATTAAATGGTCAGTGCTACAAGCAATATGCTAAGTGTTCATTTTTTTGTATATCAAATCCTCACTAAGTTTACCTTTTAATCATTCTTCTTCTTTTTTTTTTTTCCATTAATCATTCTTTCAACAAATAATAGAGCTTGTTGTGCACCTAGTGTTTCTGAAGTCACTGTTAGACTCCAGGTTGCAACTGGCATGAAGAAGGTGGTATCTACTTAAAAAGAGTCAAAAGACTCAAGTGCAGTCTCCATTGCTAGACCAGTGGATAGTTAGAAATGTGTGTGTGTGTTTACATGTCTGTCTTCCCCATTAGGTCATAGTTGGTCATCTTGATATTATATCAATCAAGATGATCAAGATATAGGCTCTTAGGAAGGACATATGTAAACAGATAATACAGTATGAATTCTAATGACAGATTTGTGCACAGAATGCTGTGGCTGTATATTTCTGCCTAAGGGATTAAAGACGGTTACAGAATTCACTTCCGAATTAATTTTTTTTTTCAAGTGAATACTAACTTACCAGTTATCTAGAGAAGGGCCCAAAGTTAAAAGATGTAGTCTACCCAGAACAAACAGAAGATACAAAGTCAAGTGTGACAGCCTAGGAGAAACCTGCATGTACGGCAGCCTATGTTTGTCTATAGCTGTAATAATCATGGTAGATGAATTCGTATTAGAACAGGAGAGTGAGAAAGTGAGCACAGCCAGACCGAAAGAAGATAAAAGCTTGGTAAATACCATGTACCTCCCATGTGACAGGTGGTATGCTGGATATTTTATGCATATTTTGTCACACAACTCTCAGAATAATCCTATTTTGGAGGTGATGGAAATGAGACTTTGAACATGAAGTAAGTTTTCCAAGGTCGTATAGCAAGAATATGGGGGAATTGGTGTTCAGACCTAAGTCTTTGAGATCAGATCCCCTCTTCTCTTCACTGAGATGCAGTTAATAGTTAAATGGGAAACCACTTCAGTGTCTTCTCATTTATTTGGGTTTCATTAACTTCTCTGAAGATAAATCTTTGGGATTTTGTTCCATGTTGTCTCAAACTTCATTGAGAGCACAAAGCAGATGTTCTGCAAAACTTATTTTAACTTTCTTTGATGTCTTTCAAATGTAAATGCTTCCTCTCCATAAAGATAGCTATGGTTTCCTTCTGTTATGTAGCAGATTCTTTTTTATAGCCTTTATGCTTTGTTTTGCTTCATCACCCCTTTATCTATCCTTAGATATGGCCCACTATTTGGCCTCAAATGGGGTGGATGGAGTGTTTTTTAATCTGCTTAGGGTTCTGTTTGCTCTGTAGTCTTCTTTCTCAGACCTTCAGCAAGAGGGCTGGTTATCTCTCTGCCATTCTGGAGGCTGGTGCAGAGAGGGAGGGAGTCAGAGTCCTGGAGATTTCCTTCATGAGAACTTCATCCTGCCATGTTGGAAAATGGCACTTATCGTGGTGGCCAGCTTTCTGCATCCATCCTCATTGGCCCAGCTGTGTGCTAGATTGAGTGTGGCTGAGTCGAACCTCCTTTCTAGTGCTTCCTCTGAGGAAAAGCCCCGCTGCCCCCAGACAAAGCCCTGCCATACTCAGTGCAGCTATTGCCTTGTCCCTGGGCCTCTTGATCCTCTGTAGAGAAGTGGATTCCCACTCCTGCTTCCAGTCTGCCCACTTTCTCTAAGATCCTCTCTTCCAAATTGAGAACTAACAATTCCCTAGACCAGAAATCAGCCAACGATTTCTATAAGGGGTCAGATAGTATATATTTTGGAGTTTGTGAGTCATACGATTTCTGTCACAACCTCTCAACTCTGCCGTTATAGCATGAAAGCAGCTAGAGACAATATGTAAATGAGTGGCTGTGGCTGTGTTCCAATAAAACTTTATTTATAGACTCTGAAATTTAAATTTCAAATAATTTGTGGTTCTTTTGATTTCTTTCAATGATTTAAAAATGTAAAAAGCATTCTTAGCTCACGGGCTACCCCAAAACAGGCGGCAGGCTGTGGTTTGCCAACCCCTGCTCTGTTGTGGCACCGCTTCTTCTGCAGGGTAAATTGGGGTCTGACCATCGAGGTCTTCAGTCTGGCTCTTCTCTACAGCATCTCCCATCCAGAGCAGCTTTTCCTAGTTCCTTGTGATCATGAAGTTTCTTCCTAGAGTCTTTAACAGTTTCCATTTTCTCCTTTATTTGTAGTCTTTGCCCCTTGGGATCTGGCCATAGGGAAGGTGGTTAGGTTCTGTTAGCAAGCTGATATCTGATCTAGAAGTGAAAGGTGGATTTTTTTTCTCTTCTGGAAAATTTCTTTATTATTTAACCTTTTGCTGTTCTTCAGGAACCTATGCAGTGAAACTAAATTAAACTGACTACTAACTAGCTTGTAATTCTTTGAATGCATATATTTGAACTTCGTTCACATGATTTTTCAGCTTATTCTTTTTACTTTTTTCTCTTGAGATTGTGTTGCAAACAGGAAGATAGCTTTGGCAAGTAAGTGAAAGGATTGATGAAGCAAAAGTGTGAATTGAGACCAAAAATATATGCCAGTTCCTGCTTTTGTTGCTGCTGTTTATTCATTCATTGACTCAGTAGATATTTATATGTGCCAGAGACTGTATCCCACAACGACATCTCACTTTGTATTTTGACGTACAAAGATGAGTATGGTACCATGCTTGTCTTCCAGAGAACTACAGGGGAAACAGAGACCAATGAGATGTGTCTACGTAATTCGCTTGATATTTGTTACTCATTTTTTAGGACAGAGGGAGCACAGGTAAGCACAGGAAGATGTACGTGCTCTTAATACTCCACATGATTTGGTGAAAGAGCATGGACGTAGAGTTCAGAGTCCTGGGCCATTGCTCTCCTCCTCTGAGCCTTAAATGCTATAAAGGGAAGAGACTACCTCCATTTGCAGCTTTGTTGTGAAGACTAGATGAAATTTCATACACAGGGATGATGTAATGCTCAGCACATAAGCCCTAAAAAGAATTCCACATCAGACCTCTTTTTGTTTGTTTTGTTTCTTGTTGATAAGCATATAGCCTTCCAGTAATGTTATACCAATTTATTACTAAATTTATTGCTTCTTAATCAGACTTATTTACTGACTACGTAATGTGTTTCCACTGCTATACTATGCATTGTGTGGAAAACAGAGGGGTGTCAATTAAGGCCCTTCTGTTGGATTACCTGTCAAACATCTTTTTTTTTAATGCTACAGGTTGAGAAGATACTTCTGTGTGAATGATGTGAAATCATGTTTGTTGACTGACTTTGTCATCTCTTTGTGTGTCTGTCTAGATCTGAATAGTGATGGCACATATTTCGGTTACGAGTTGCTCAGTGCACCATGGATTGACTGAAGTGTATCCATTCCCATCATGATGTACACCACTGAGGCTCTTCACTAGTAGGTATTTTCTATTCAGTATCAACCATGTGGTTGTACGTTGAGATTTTCAACAGAGTATACGCTTTTAATGGAAAATGTGCAAAATACATGTGTTCGTGTTGTTGTTATGAAATACGGCTAGACCGGCTAGATTTAGTCTATGTACCAACCAATTGCAAAAGGAAAGACCAGGTTAAGATATATCTATAATATATATGTATATATATTAATTTGGTAGTATATATGTATCTATATAGGAAGAATTTAGAAGTATAGAATTTTACCTCTCTTAACTGAATAAAAAAAGTCACTCAAAGGGGCCAGCCCGGTGGCGCAAGCAGTTAAGTGCGTGTGCTCCGCTGCGGCGGCCCGGGGTTCGTCAGTTCAGATCCCCGGGCGCACACTGACGCACTGCTTGGCGGGCCATGCTGTAGCAGCGTCCCATATAAAGTGGAGGAAGATGGGCACGGATGTTAGCCCAGTGCCAGTCTTCCTCAGCAGAAAAAAGAGGAGGATTGGCAGATGTTAGCTCAGGGCCGATCTTCCTCACACACACACAAAAAAAGTCACTCAAAAAGATTTAATGTCTTTCAGTTCTTTAATATCATATAAATCTGGCAATGTAAGCCTAAAACTTTTACCTAGTTTAATATTTTGAAACAGTTCAATTTTATTGTAGTTTTACCCAAAAGGGCAGCTGATATGCATCCTCATACGTAAGTATCATACGGTAATTGACATATGATGTTTATGCTGTTAAGGAAAGGAAATTATACTCAGTATCAGAAGACCTTAATTTTAGTTTCAGCTCCAACGTTTATCATCTGACTAGTCCCTTAAATCTCTAGGCCTCAGTTTTGTTGTCTGCAAAATGAGTGGAAGAATTTCTGCTTTACCTACATCATAAGATTACAGGTTAAATGAGATGGTATTGTGAAATTATTAGTTAACTGTAAACCCCATAAAAATAGATGGTTTGGTCTGTGGCTGACTAATATTACAAGTAGAGAGCTGGAAAAATTTGTAACCATAATTTTCTTTTCAAATTGGATAATACAGCCTAATATTTTGTATGTTATTCACCTAATAGATAAGTAATAAAATCAGACTTAATTTTAATTCATGACCCAAATTTATTTCTTCCATTTGAGAAAAGTATGTTTAAATGAAATATGAAAAAACACATATGTTTTGCACACACTCTGCATATACCAGTCTCCACCAACGATAAGTATGAGGTTTCTGCTTCTGATATCTAGGATATTTATTCTCTTATTAGATTTTATTTTTAGGTATTTACACTTGGGGGAGGAAAGATACATCAGATACTTTTTACGGATAGTTGAATTTCAGAATACTAAGGGAACAATGTAGAAATTTGATCAGATATTATGCATTTAGCTTACTATATTTAATTCGTTTGTTTACTGAAATCTCTTTGACACCTTATATGACCATTGTCTTTAGCTAACAGAATACAACTAGCCTGTTTAAAGTAAAAGATTGAAAATGAAAATCTTAACAAATATATTTAGTAATATTGAGAAAGATTTTTCCACTAAAATTAAACAAGTTATTGTTTTTATACTGGTTGTAATATAACCAGGACAATCCAGTATAACTGACTTACAAATTCTTTTCCAGAAATTAGATATGATTATAATTGAAGAGGCAATAGTTTATTATAAAAATAAGATGCTTTCATATAAGTGAAATAAAAAGCTTAATAATTAGCAGCATACATCCACTTGCTGATATTGTAGCATAGTCCTTAAGTATGGGGGCTGTCTAGAGTCAGACTGCCTGGAGTTGCAACCCAGTTCCATCGTTTTCCAGCTTTGCAATGTTGGACAAGTCATTTAACCTCTCTATGCCTTAGTTTGCTCATCTGTAAAATGAGTCTAATGATAAGACTAATTATTTCATAGGGTTGTTGTGTGGATTACGTGAGTTAATATGGTCAAGTGCTTAGGAGCACTGTGTGACACTTAGTAAGTAACCAATCAGTATTAGTGATTATTATTCACTGGATGAGTATTGTAATGATTAAGGTGATGACCACAGATATTGGAATCAGAAAGCCCTGTATTCAAAACCATTAATAATTAATGGTAAAACCTAAAGTAGTTACTGAACTTCTGGAAGTCTCTTTTCTGAGAAATAAAATGGAAATAATTAAAAAATACTCCATACTGCTTTTGTTAGGATGTTTTAACACAGCATCTGGCAAGGAAAGGTAGCTATCACCTTCACTGGAGGTGTGAAGATAATAATCACAAAGTATTATATAATGCAATTATGAAGTAATATAAATCAGAGATTCTCTGATTCTGAAAAATCTCCTTGCCATAAGTTATATTTAGGGGACTTTTAGAAATGTGCCCAATTATAAGATTTGCTTTGTTAGATCCAAAATCTCAAACAAGACGGATAATTTGAATCAAATTACAAATGCAAACATAACTTAAATCTGGAATCCTGATTTAAAAAATAAAAATCCGTTGGCTTTTTTAGGCCTAATGGGGAGTATCAGCTCATTGTTTAATTTTTTAGGAAGATTGCGCTATCACATTTAAAATGACTTTTTTTTTTTCCTGGAAAGAAAACAAGAAAGGAGGTGGAAATATAGACTGTGTGTCACAAGGGGATGGAGAGGAAGGGCTTGAACTTTCACTTTCGTAATCATATGTTCCAAATCAGACTGTATACTTGTTCTTGTTCTGAAGAAACTTAAGGTATTGTCCTTTGGGCTTGTATTGGACAAAATTCAGTGGTTGTAATGGGTGGCGTTTTTCAAATGAGTCATAATTTGTTCCCAAGGTGGGAAATACTGATAACTCGGGGCAATAATCTGAGCCAAGAGTGGATTGCCTGGCTGCTCTGTATCACTCAGAATGGAAAGCCAATTAGAAACCATCTGAATGTGTCAATTAGAAACCGTCTGAAACAATGGTGGGGTTTAGTCACTCCATCTCGGTATCCATCCGTATCAGCAGCAGAGAGTTTGTCACATATAAATTTAATCTGCCTGGTTTGTAATTCAGATTATAATATTGTTGAATGCTGCTTTGCACACTCCCTTTTGTTCTTCTTGCTGTTTATTTTTGCAATAGCTTTAGCCTTCATTGTGTTTGTCCATGATGAGGACAGTCATGGCTGTGGAGGAGGCTTTTGAGTGTAAAGCTTTTGGAAGTGGATTCCTAGCTAAGAGCCCACATCCATGGACATAGGGATAAACCTGACTGCTGCTTTGCTGTCCCTGCTTGGAGACCTGGGTGAGAGATGACCATGGTGCTTGTTCTGACCTCCTTCGACAGGGCTCTGCATCATCCAGGACTTTCAGTCCTTCAGTGTGGTCAACATTCACATTTTGAAGTCTCATGTTGGAATTTACAATGCCATAAAAAGAAAGAGCCAAGTCGTGGTGTTGGACTGCCAGCCCTACTAAACAGATTGATTCTCATGTCTCCCTCCTTATTTTCATGGCCATTATATATTTGTGATGTTTATCTTAAAAATTATTTGTGGCTTTAGAAGTCTTCTTGTAAAGGAGTCTGATTTAGGTATCCGTCTAATACTTCCTAAAACAGTATCTCTGAAAACTAAATAAGTGCAGTGTTTCTTTCACTCTCACAGGGCCAGAGTTGGGAGGAGACATGGGGTATTCAGAACTGAAGTCTACTGTAATTTGGAGACAGAAGATAGA
Source organism: Diceros bicornis minor (assembly GCF_020826845.1). Lineage (NCBI taxonomy): Eukaryota > Metazoa > Chordata > Mammalia > Perissodactyla > Rhinocerotidae > Diceros > Diceros bicornis. The sequence continues at coordinate 17,424,838 of NC_080745.1, read as the reverse complement.
TGAGATCTTTATCAGTGGGACTTGAAGACTAGATGGACTTAGTCAGGCCATAACTGTTAGCATAACATAATGTGGCAAGAGGAACAGTTAAGCCTCAGAATAGTTGTTCTGAGTTGTGAATGAGCCACATGTATTGCAGGCCAAGCAGGAGATGAGTTCATTAAAGGTGAGTGTCTGCTGAAGAGGGACTAAAAGTAGAATCAGATGAGCTGTGAATGCTCCAGAATGGTTTAAGTGGCCGCCTCTCATTTGTCTGCTGTAGATCTCTTCCACGTCTTTGCTAACCAAGCTCCAACTAGAGGCTTCCCATCCTTACCTGCGTGGCATGACACCCCAGGCCTCTTAGTGCCTGCATATACTGTCCATCAACCTCTGATTCTTCATTCCAAACTCATTTTGCATGCTCTACCATCTTTGAAAACTTTCTTAATCCTCTTCTTAAAGTGAACTGTTCCCTCCTTTTCTTTCGTCTGTACTGTCTACATGTTTCTGTGATAGACCACACTCACTTCTTTTGCAACAATTGGTTTACATTTCTGTCTTACTGAATTTGGGCTGCTGTAACAGAACACCATCAACTGAGTAGCTTATAAACAAAGAAATTTATTCCTCACGGTTCTGGAGGCTGGGAAGTCCAAGATAAAGGCACCAACAGATTTGGTGTATGGTAAGGGCCCGCTTCCTAGAAGGTTGTCTTTTTGCTGTGTCCTTACATGGTGGAAGAGGCAAAGAAACTTTCTCAGGCCTCTTTTATAAGGGCACTAATCCCATTCATGAGGGCTCCCCCCTCATGACCTAATCACCTCCCAGAGGCCCCAAATCCAAATACCATCACATTGGGCATTAGAATTTAACATATAAATATTGGGGACACAAACATTGTGTGTAGCAGTATCCATTTATCTCATTACTCTCTTGATTTGTAGAGGACAGTCCTTGTCTTATTCACTCTTGTATTTCTAGTGTCTGGCACTCAACAAGTAGTTGCTGATTAAATTAATGATTGAAACAATATTGTCGTCTCTCCTCAGACTGAACAGGAAATAATTGCATTTACCATGTCAAACATTTCTATGAAATGTCTTTCAAAATGGATGTTAACTTAAAATTGTTATTAATATAAACCAGTAAAAAATATAACCAGAAAAATGAAAAGTGGCAACTTTTAGCATATCGTGATATTTATATCATTTTTAACAGTTTTAGCAAAAGGTAACAGGAGTTTTGAAAATATGGAACTGACTCTACTAATGTCCTTATCAGTTTATCATTAAGCATATTATTTTTAGGACAACATTTCAATAATGAGAATTATTTGACCTCATCTTGACTGAGGTTGGAATGATTTCCTCCATGTAAATTAGTAAGAAAATAATAAAGAAAACAGTTCTTAAGATTTTGTTTTATTATAGTAATTATTATATATATTTTGAATTCATTTTGCTCAACACTTGAGACCTGAATTCATGATAAACTATTGAAAACGTATATATATATATATATATATGTATATATATGTATGTACAAACACATGCACACATATATATATACACATACATATATTTCATATGTCCATGGAAGGACATATGAATCTAATTTGGGAAAGGTGGAATGTGTATATTAAGTGAAATTAAATATTCCTGTAGTTTTTAGCTGTTTTTTTAAAAACAGAAAAATAACTGAACCAAATAAAAAAACCTCTCTAAGTCAATAAATTAAACTTTAGTTAGATGGTCACGTGAAATTTCATCTGAAATTTATTTTAGTAGCTGTATATCATTTAGAGGAGGACTTAAAATTGTTTAGTTTAAATGTTTGTTCTTGAATAGTACCATTTTAACAGGAAGGACCATTAAGTCCACTAAACGAATATTTTAACACTCAGCCCTCTGTTACTTAGTGTACATCAGTCGTATATAAAGGAGTCAATACGGGCTAACTAGGTAGGGTTATAAGTAGCACAGGGTGTCTAGCCATTCAGCTTTCACAGATGGCTGCAGGGAGGTAAATGGAAAGCATTAAGCTGATAAAGACATCTTTAAGAGAGGAAAATGGGCTGACAGGGTACTCCGATTTTTGATGCCTGAGCTATTTTAGATTGATATGCTTCAAGCAAAAAGAAAAAAAAAATATGAATGAATCATATATCAAGAACATTCACCCAATCGTGTAAGCAGGAATATAATGGAGTAATGTAGGTATTGGCACGTTATTAAAGCTTTGATAGGCTCAAGTAGGTAGAGTAATACATTAAGAATAATATATTCTTAAAAGAAGTGGATATTTTTAAAATTATTCTCAAAGGTAACACTTGAGAAAATTCCAGATTGTTTCCTGATAACTTCATAAGTCTCTACTTCACATATTTGAAGATTAGAATGTTTTGGTGACTATTTTGTGACATTCCTTTTAGCTAAAGGACTTATAGTTGTATGTTGAAATTTAATAATAATAATAATAATGGCTACCATCGACTGAACTAGTAACTGTGCAGTGGGGTTTCACTGTCACATCATCGTTTAATCTTCACAACAGCTCTGCAAGGACGGCATTGTTATCTTCTTTTACAAAGGGAGAGATGTGTAATGTGCAGTGTACACAATTTTACATGAGTATTTTTATAACCTAAATTTGTGACAGCCTCGCCACTATAGGACCACAGAAATATAGAGGTATGTAATATTTTATATGTGGAATTAGAAAACTAATTTTTTTAATAAAATTAATTTTGAAAGTATAATATGTTTCAGTTTTTAAGTCATGCTTATTTAATATCCTGGAGAATAAATAGCTTATAAAATTGTAATTAAAGAGTTCCTCTTCCATCTTTGTGCGGCAACTGATATGAATAAAAATGAGAATCTGTATCTATTTGAGATGTGTCCTCAGGAGCAGACGCAAGCAGATGTCTTTCAGGGGAATTCATTAGCCATTTTTAAGATTGGAGAGTTTATCCTTAAAGTCAAATAATATATTCATTTAACATGTTTTTTCTGTCTTATTTTTTTCACTTTAATGGTCAGTGTAGATACCATGGAATGAGCATCTGTGGTAGTGTAATTGATTGATTCCACAAGATCAAGACTAAGATTCTTGGGTCTCCACACCAGGCACCCCACCAAATGATTTCACATTAACACTCTCTTTTAGCTCAATTAGTTGAAAAGAATTTTGTTGATTCAGCTCATAGTTTGCTTATCTCAGTGATGGACCAGTGTTTTACTGTCTCTTAGATGTGCACTCAACTGATCTATTTACCCCAACAAGGAAAACATACATGTAATGACAAATATGCCTAGGAAGCAGAGATAGTTTTGAAAAAGCAGTGGTTTTAACACCTGCTTTTTAGTAAAGAAGATAATTGTAATATTTTGAAGTCCTTTGAAACTTGAGGGGATTATGTTATCTGAAAAGAAAATCATGTTTTAAATTATGTTAGTTAAATATTTGAAGCTGGAGAACTCAGGCATTCCGTTTATTCATTCAACAAATATTTGTGGATCTCCTTCTATGTAGTAGGGCCAGAGGCTGTGAACAATAAAGTCCCTGTCCTCATGGAGTTTCTATTTTTAGGTAGCCATTGGGGTGTGAGGGGCAGGGAGGTGTGGAAGGGAAGGGAGTAGAATGTGTGTGTTTATATATATATATATGTGTGTGTGTATATATATGTATACGTACACATATATTTATACAGTCATGCACCGCATAAGGCAGCTTCAGCCAACGATGGACCACATATGCAACGGTGGTCCCATAAGATTAGTACCATATGGCCTAGGTGTGTAGTAGGCTATACCATGTAGGTTTGTGTAAGTACATTCCATGATGTTTGCACAATGCCGAAATCACCTAATGACACATTTCTCAGAATGTATCCCCGTCGCATGACTGAATAGAGAATATATATATATATGCAAGTAGTAATAAATTTACTTTTAAATAAAAGCAACTCCTTTGTATAGCAAAAAGAATTATCGCGTCGAACTTTCTTTAAGGCATAATTTTAGATTACAAAGTTTTTACCCACCAAAACTTCATATTTTGATCATTTCCAGAAATTAAAATTTTGATAAAATCTCAGTTGTTGTTTCAAAATGGTTCATGTGTTTTCTATCTTATTTTCTTTACTTATGTTAAGAATATTTGTAGGTGTTCCAGAATCTAAGGGAGAAATCCCTAGGACTCTTTTGTACATGATCAGATTGCACTGAGAGTGGTTATACGGGCTGATGGGGGACAGAAAATGTGAACACCATGAGACCCAAAGGGGAAAAAATTACACCCAAGGAAGAGAAGCAATTCGTAATTTTTTGTTCTTTAATCAAAGTTCAAGTCCTCTCTGTGCTGGAGCCTGGAGTAACGTGGGCGTGTTGTGCTTGTATTACTTAATCTTGTGAAAGTTGGTTATAGAACCAGAGTCACTGATTCAGGTACATTACTTACTGAGAAATGTATCATTGGATGTGCATTTAGAGCTTGTGACAAAAGGAACAATTCAGAAATTGGGAAAACAAAGTTTTTCAGCCAGGTACTGTGCTCACCCAGTTTTCCAACTGGAAAGTGAGTCAATCGTTTTTAGTGATTTTTGGATACAATTTAATGACCTCTTTATTAAACTCACCAAGTAAGTAGGTATTAAACGCTGTTTACTTCGATTGCAAGGATAGATAAAGTAGCCCATTATTCTTGAGAGACGAAAAACATCATAGGGCATTCATTTAAAAACACATTTTCTTTTCATGAAGCACAGATTCATATTTGAAAACTGACCTACTTTTTAGGTTCTCTTAATACTTAGTTTTGGTGGCTTTCTCAAATCAAAAGCCTTCAGCTTTCAGGCCATTGATGTAAAAATCAGTGCTTCCTACGTCAGTGTGCCGCAAAAGATTTTGTAGTCATTCTTGATCATTCATTTTTTAACTTAGCTTTTTTAAAAAACCTAGACTAAAAAATAATGTAGTCAAATGATAATGTCTCATGGCTTTTGACAGTGAGGCAGAAGGCTGTTGAGGTGGACGAGCACTAATAGGACTTCAATGCTAATTTTACTTTTTTCCACCTCTCTATACAGGAAGTAAAAATAGATTTCTGCCAAAGTAAAAATTGTTGACAAAGTAATTATCATTGGGTCCCCACCCTAAGTACTAATAACCTGAAAAGTGCAGCACTCTAATAATCGAGTAATTAAAGCTGCATTTGTGTCTAATACTCTTCATGTTAAGCCTATTAAAACATTAAATAGATTAATGTCAGAGGCTTCCTGAAGCTGGAGATACGTCTGCAGCTTCCACCAAGGGGAGGCACAGAAGATAAATTGCAGGATAGAATGCTAAGTCTAAGGCAAGGAAAAACCATTGCATAGAAAGAGTTCCAGGTTGGTTGGTTGTTTCATTTTGTTATAACTCTCCCCGGGAAATTAACACAAAGCAGGGCACATAGGAGGAAGCAAATAAATGTTAGTTGAATTGAATGATGTTCTTGCCTATCAGTTTCTTTGAGAGATCAATTACATGCTTAGAATATATTAATAAAGGGTTTTTTTTTAATTTTAAAAAGTGACTGGATCGTGGACTGGAATCTCATTCTTTCATTCATGCCTTGGGCTAGGAGACCCTCACGGACTGTGCAGAGTAAGGAAAGGCCCCTTAACTATGAGAGAGAATCTTCTTCCTTTGCTCAGATTCTCTTTGCCTGCTAGTGGGAAAGGCAAGAAAGGCAACTTGATCACATTGCTCTTGACACCCAAACTTCTTTGTTCAGCTGGCTGCTAACAACGCAGAGCTAGTCCTTCCTTCTAAGTTCTCCATCAGTGTTGTTCAGACTTTAAGGGCAATTAATGAATCAATCACAAAACTAATTTAGTAGGTTGCCCCAGCATTTTTAAATGAAATACAATTGGGGCCGGCCCCGTGGCTTAGCAGTTAAGTGCACGTGCTCCGCTGCTGGCGGCCCGGGTTCCGATCCCAGATGCGCACAGCGTCTCTGGCCATGCTGAGGCCGCGTCCCACATACAGCAACTAGAAGGATGTGCAACTAGAAGACATACAACTATCTACTGGGGCTTTGGGGAAAAAAAGGAGGAGGATTGGCAATAGATGTTAGCTCAGAGCCGGTCTTCCTCAGCAAAAAGAGGAGGATTGGCATGGATGTTAGCCCAGGGCTGATCTTCCTCACACACACAAAAATAATAATACAATAAAATAAAAAATATCAGAGTGTGTCCCTGTTATGAGAGGTTCGGGGATTCGATCGGAGATGTAAAAGACACTTTCCACTCCAAACAAATGGACTGAAGGTATATTTTATTATATAGAGGATAGTAAAGGCGATAGTCTGCAAACAGATCCAAATAGGTCAAATATTAAGAGGGAAAAAACATCAGCCCGACTGGAAAGGGAAAACACCCACATCGGCTGAAGAGAAATGACACAAATCAACCGGAAAGAGAAACACCAGGTTGACCGAAAAGAGAACACATCAGATCAATTACTTCATATCAAATCAATTACTTCACATCAAATCAAAAACTCACAATATCCACGCCCCACTGCCGGGAGAGTCCTGTCAATCGACGCGGCTGGGCAAGGATCACACGTCCTGGGCAAGGTGTCCCTTCCACAGGTGGAACTCTCACTGGGTCTCAGTTTCCAGCAGTTTTTATACCATCAGTAATTTTCAGAGTAAGCAATTACAGAGTTTGCAGAGCAAGCATTTAGTGTTCCCATGCACAAAATGGTTATCAGTGGCGTACGTGCACTGAGCCCCCTGGCTAACGTCCCAGCCCAGTAGTTGTGTACGTGCATTGTTCTCTTTGGTTATCGTCCCAGCCCGGCATAGATGGCCAGTCCATCCCGTGCTACGACGCTCCAAGAGCCTTGAAATGTTACAACCTGCAACTCCCTCCGTGAGAGAAGGGCCGGTTCCCACCACGCAGAAAGCAGCTTTGTATTTCTTTTTGTGCTGGTGGCTGTAGGTCAATGGAGCGGCCAAACATGGCTGTACTCATGTCAAGACAGTCCCATAATTATTTTTTATAAAGCCTTTGTTTTGTTTATATTTGTATGTATATGTGTGCTTGTTGGGTCACACAGTAAAAGTGTGTTTTTGTTGGGAGTCAGAGTCAAATTATTTTTAATCTAATCCCCTCCCATTCTTCTGAGCGCTTGTCTTCTTGAGTGAATCTGTAACTTGTACATTTTCACAGCCTTCATTTACCCTTTTCTTTCAGTTCAGACAGCTCATTGGTTTCTCTGTATCTCCATCTTGAGAGCCAACACTTAGTGTAGTGACCACTGGAGGAAGTGCTTACTAAACGTTGGAAGTAATGAATTAGTGATATTCTAAAAGCAATTACAGAGGCCGGCCCCGTGGCTTAGCGGTTAAGTGCGAGCGCTCCGCTACTGACGGCCTGGGTTTGCATCCCGGGTGCACACCGATGCACCGCTTCTCCAGCCATGCTGAGGCCGCGTCCCACATACAGCAACTAGAAGGATGTGCAACTATGACATACAACTATCTACTGGGGCTTTGGGGAAAAAAAGGAGGAGGATTGGCAATAGATGTTAGCTCAGAGTCGGTCTTCCTCAGCAAAAAAAGAGGAGGATTAGCACGGATGTTAGCTCAGGACTGATCTACCCCCCCCCCCCGACAAAAATAAATAAAAGCAATTACAGTTTTATAAGTCCAAATGTTAACTTATTTATTAGCCCCACCCTCTTTCTCTTCCCTTAAACCCTATTGTGACTACTGGCAATTGCCACCATGAAGTTGCCCATTAGAATTTCTGAGTCATTTTCCAAGTTCCCTGGCCTCTTTAATCAAAATGAGTGATCTATCCAGGGGATTCTATTGTTTAATATCCTTTAAAACACTCCTCTTCTTTACCTTGCCGTGAATATTATTTGGCCCTGTGATTTCATACCTAAACTATTGCAATAAACATTCTAACAGCCTGTCTAACTCCAGCATTCCTCCCTTCTGATACCTCATTGCCCTGGCCAATGGAGTTCTTTCTAACTCACAAATCAGAAATTTACTCTTTGTGTAAATTTCTCCCACAGCCACACTCCCCTTGCCTTGAAAGTACAATCCAGACACATTTGAATGAGAATAAAAGGCCCAACAATACAGATTTCAAGATATTCTCCAAACATATCCAGCCACGCCCTCTCATACACCTAACATTTGAACTCAGGTCCAAATTCTCAACTATTAAACAGATTATGATCTTTTGTGTTACTAGGCCAATGGACTAGCTCATATTCTCCTCTTTGCCTAGAATGTCTTTACCTTCTATTATGCCTGGAAAATGCCTATCATCGTTAAACTTATTGGTCTAAGTTTTTGCCTCGTGTAAGTGTTCTGAGTCACCTGAGTCAGCTCTTCTGCCTTTTCTTACTAAGTATTTATGGAACTGACATCCTTCACTGTCTATATGTTCATCCGCCTGTCCCTAATTGGACTCTGAGCTTCTCTTGCATACATATTGCCAATTCTCTTTTGTAACCCTGGCTAGAACCTGTCACAGTACTGGGCACCTGGAGGATTCTCAGTAAATATGGGCTGAGTGAATTCTTATCCCAGACACATCTAAGATATTTACCAGTCCTCCACCACTGATATGGCCCTCCTTATCCCTGCTTTGCCACTGGTATAGATTTTTCCTGGTCTCATCAGTATGACACAAACGATATGAACAACAGCCATTCCATCACTTTTTCTTTGACTTTCTTACCTAAGTCTATGAGTTTTATAACCTGTGAAAAGGTTATGTAAACAAAACAGTTTATCTCCATTTTTCACAGTCTAGAGAATGCTGTTGATAACCAGCTGATGCTCTGGACCCTGGGTTATGATCATTTTACCTGGATTCACCAGTTCATATATCTGGTAAGAGTGTTTCTACAGTGTATTTCTTAAAGAAATGTTCCAATAAGAGCTTAAAGACTTATTTAAACACTAGGATTTAAAGTCACGTCTTGGGTGTCAGCCTAACCTTGACCTTGAATACCATTATTTAACATAATTTTCCCTAATTGCTTCCTTAAGTCAAACATTTCTAATTGAATGACAACAACTGACAATTTAACCACTGCGTCAAATTTTACACCAAATTCCCAAGGCTGGTTTTTTAAAATATAAGATTTCCTTCATAGGATTTCAGAGAATGTTAGAAAGAATTTCGAGAGAGCACAGTGATTGGTTTAACTTGGTAAATGAGACATTACTGTTAGCTGCAGGAAGCTAATCAACATTTCTTGTGCGTGAATTGATTACATTGTTACATTTCATTGGATGGTCATGAGAACGTGTTTCCATAAGGGAAAATATGGCGTTAACTCCGTAACTGTAGATACATATAACACTATTCCATTGACTATGATACACCTTTCCGTACTTTCCCCCTTTTTGTCATTGCAGAGCCCAATTCTCACACAATTGATATTTCCAGTGTCATCCAAATCAACCATTAAGGGGAAACAAAACATTTCATGGCCCTAGTCCATTTGTTTTGGAATTAACAGCAAGGGGTGTCACATTGCATTATTCCAAGTGTGATGGATGGATTAACTATATACCACTTATTCATAATAAAACATACAAATTGTCAAATATAGCACTTTGTATGCAAAATTCTCTGGGATCAAAAATTTATGTATGCAAAGAACAGGAAAAAAAATGAGAATTTTTTGTTTTGTAAAAAATATTAAATAATACCATTATATAACCAAGTTAATTATAAAATATATCAATACTTCTCAGTTCATAAATTACAATAATGTTAGGAAAAGAAATATTGTTAAACCATTTTTGCTAAATCTTTCTTTGGTCCCTTCAGCTGTTGTTATTCAGAGGCTAACTGATGTTTTAAATGATATTTGTTTTTATCTTGATGAATGAATTTTTCCGTATTTTTAAAAACTTGAAAATACAAATAGAAGATAGGAAAGTAATACAAAACACCTCTACTCGTAACATTGAAAAACTGCAAGTAACTCTTTGAATGTTTTTATATTCTTGACTTCTAAAATTTACATATTTTTATACAAATGTGGGATCATATTACTCATACCTTTTTCCTCTTAATAGTATAACAATACATACCCATTTTTCTATTCTTCTAAATGTTATTCTGAAAGATAATTTAAGGTATACATAACGTTATACTCTATGGATGTACCATAATTTATATATTGCATATCAGTGACCATTTAGTTTATTTTCATTCATTCTGTATTACAACATTTTTTTTTAACATCCTTGCATATGAGTCTTTGACTACGACTGGATCTGTATGACAGCTCCAGCCATGATCCCTTTTCTGAAGATAAGATTCCATACAGCAAAGATGGCATTTTTACTTGAATGCCTAATAGCTCTAAATTAACATGTCCAAAACAAAACTGTAGATTTTTCCCGCCCTACCCCAAACTTGCTTCTCCCCCATCTGTCTCATCTCCCATTTCCAGGCTTCACTCCTTTCCCAGGAGATGGAGGCAAAAGCCTAGGTGTTATTTTTCTCCTTTCCTTATTCCCCACATTTAATTCATCAGTAAGTTTAGTTGACTCAGTCTTTAAAACACATCCCGAATCTGCCCTGTTCCTTCCAACTCTTCCAGTACCATCTGGTCTTGCCCGGACTGCTCTAGGATGTCACCTCTCACCTGCTTTCCCCACAACCAGTCTCGTGTCTATCATCTCTCTCCTTTGCTTATAATCCTGCAAGGGGCTTTCAGAACACCTGAATAAAATCCAAACTCTTTTCTGTGTCTGTCAGGGCCTTGTACAACCTGCCTCTATTCCCCTTCATCTCCTCCCACCTTCCTCCTCTTTTCATTCTTTATCTACCAAGCTGGCTTCTTTCTGCCCTTGTGGGCTGAAACGCTGTCCCCCGCACTCCAGCTTTCTCCTCCTTTTTGTTCAGGATTCAGTGGAAATGCCATCTCTCTCAGCAGCTTCTTGCCTATTGAGTGTGAAAGGAGACTCCAGTCACTCTCCAACAGACTTCCAGATTTTGTTCCTTCATATGTGTATTATCTCTTAAATGCTCATGTATTTGTTTATTATACATCTACTCATTCGAATGTAAACTCCACGGAAGAAGAGAAAAAACACGGTCTTGTTCACTCACAGCTCTATCCCCAGAACTGAGAATAGTGCTTACTATGTGCTGGTCACTAAATATTTACCAGAGGAACAAATAAATCCATGAAGATTTACTACTATAAATTGTGTAAGTAGAATTTTTCAGTCAAAAAAAATTTTCTAATTTTTTACCTGTTAATCTATAGTCCTCATACCCTCAAAATACCAATTTTCCTTCCTATCAGCCATTATATGGCACGGCTAAATTTACTGGACCGCCTGCCCAACATTGCATGCATAAATTTCTTTTCTAGTTCAGTGTACAATATTTAGCCAGTTGTTTTAATTTTCATGTTAGTGTCAGCATATGGGGCCAAAACATTTTGAAGTCGGAAAATCTTTCTCGCTGGAAGGCATAGTCACTTCTGACCCAATCCATGCAGGCCCCATATATCTGATGACTTCTGGAAGTAAAGGCTAAAGGAAGTGGGGACACATTTATTGAGATTCCATTAGGGACCAGGTTCATTATTTGTTTTTCATTTACATATTTACATTTAATTCATTTGATCTCATAACAAAATAGATATTATCCCCTTTTTTCAGATGAAGAGACAGTCTCTGAAAGATTATGGTTCATGGAGCTAATAAGACATAGAACTGAAATCTGTACCCATGTCTGGCTGGTGGTAAAGCCAAACCGTTAATGTGCCATCATTAAAATAAAAGGTTTGTGTCTATTGTCTAAACTTCCTGAGAGTTAATGATTGTGTTTTACTGTAGATTCTGGATATTAGTGTTCTGTTCAGAGCATTTTTAAAAGAAACAAGTGTCATTCCTTTAGAAGATTTCCGCAGGCTCAAATATTTGTTTTACTATGTAAAGGGAAGTTTCACAGGTAGTGAAATGGAAGAGACTGGAATTCATCATTTATATAGGCAAAGAAACAATAAATTGCTGTTGGAATTTTCAACAAACCTTTTATTTATGCCATTAATATAATGGCATCATTATTATCTGCACAGATGGAATTTATATTATCCTCTAGACACGGAGACTTGCCCACCTTCGCAAGAAGGGTAATGTTTTCTTTATTCCAAGGTTGATGGGGAGCGACAAGGAAAGAGACCATGAAGAGATCCATCCAGGTGCAAATTCTCTCTCTTAGTTTATATAATGAAAATTATGAATATTTATTTGTTTCTAAGAATAAGTGGAGCATCACAGACATAGCTTACCTCAAATCAGGAAGATGAGGTCAGATTAGAGCATGCAGAGACTGTTCAAGTTTCTCAGATAGCTAACTTAATAAAGAGTCATCAGAATGTCACTAAAATAACCAATATTGAGGAAAATAGGAAAAGATAGAAGAGATAAGAATGACTTAGGCTGAAAAAAATAAAAGGAGATTTGACTTCCTTTTATACTAGTTCTCTAGATATATGTGATCTTTTCATTATTGCTATTTTTTAATCCAAAACATTTAACAGTATAATTCAATAATCGTGAAGAATTCCAAATTGGCTCATAGAATTTTGGTTTTTATACTATAGCAGTGAACTATTTTAAGGCAAGGAGGCAAAATTTCAATGAAATAGTTGTGTTTTGTGACTTTTTAATTAAAGGGAGGTGGGTATAACGAACTGGGGCGTCTCTTATTATTTATGGTAACTCTCTGAAGATAGCTAAGTATGGTAACTCTCTGAAGATAGCTAAGTACACATTTGACAAGAGGCTATTGTAGGAAGCTAATTTAGAATGGAAACAAATAGTTGTGAAAAATGAGGAAATCCTGCTGGAAAAAAAAGTGTGGCAGGATCGCATCAAATAGGAGTGTTAGAGTAATTTGCTATTCTAGGAAATCCAGCAGCTGGTTTATCTAAAGTGTTTCTCTTTTTCGTGAGCGTTAGAACAAGGACAGGAAATGGTTCAAAAAGCACACTGACTTTCCTGCAACAGATTTCTGTAAAAATTTAATAGCAAAAAACAATTTTAGAAGCTCAATTCTTAGCCATTTTGGGGACTCTTTAATGAGACAGTGTAAAGTATTCCTAACTTCAATTACTTAGAAATTATCCAAGGATGAAGAATTTCAAATAGAAAAAGATAAAACAAATTTTTACTTATGTCATTAATAAAAAGTATAGTATATTGAGCTCAACACTTAGAATTCATTCTACAGAATATTGAAGATTTTAGCTCAACATTGAGAAAATAATCCAGAGATGTGATGTAAAGTAGAGTTTATTTGTAACATATTGTAAAAGTGCACTTAATTGTTCCAAATAAGGAAATAGTGAGACTGGTATAAATAGTAGTTAGAATCCCAAAAGATACAAGAACTGGAGTAGACAAAGGAAACATATGTAAATAACACAATGTAAAAATATATCTAGAGGAAACTCGGAAAAATATTTTAATGCAACAAATTACCTACAGGTAGGATTATCTTGTTTTTATTTTTAATCATCCCAAGAGATTTAAATGTAATCTCTTTAAAAAGTCCCACAAAGAAAAAGATTTTCTTACCAGGGGCTAGGGGGTGGGGAAAATGGGGAGATGTTCATCAAAGGGTACAAACTTTCAGTTATAAGATGAATACATACTTAAATGTCTCATCACACCATAAAAAAAAGAAAATATTTCCATTTTCCCGAGTGATACAAATGGAGAAATTCTTTGTCCCATTCAAAATATTACCTAAGTATTTAAAACCATTTCTTATTCTCAAGGTTGATATATTCTATTCTCATTGGTTAGCCACTGCAGATAACTATGTTTTTAAGTAACAAAATGCATTTTTCTTTGGAATTTTTGACTTTGTCTTGCTCCAGAGTCGTTAGGGAGACTCAGCTAGCCAAAAAAATATGTGAAAACACTTTTTAAAGGATATATCTTTGTTCATGGAAGATTCTCTTTGATTCTAAATTTTATTTGGGTTGGGAGGGGAACTAAAATCAAATGCTGTGTATCAAATTTCCTAGGGCTGCTGTAAAAAGTGACCGCAAACTTTTTGGCTTATACAACAGAAATTTATTCTCCCACGATTCTGGGGGACAGAAATCCAAAATCAAGAAGTTGACAGGGCTGCACACCCCCTGGAGGCTCTAGGGGAGAATCTGTTCCTTGTGACTCTCCCAGCTTCTGGTCACTGCCTTCATTCCCTGGCTTGTGGCCACATCTATCCTATGTCTGTCTTGATCATTACATCACCTCCTCCTCTGTATTGGTCAAATCTCCCTTTGCCTTACTCTTCTACATGTAATACGTTTAGGGCCCACCTAGATAATCCAGGATAATCTCCCCATCTCAAGATTCTGAATTTAATCACATCTGCAAAGACAGATTTTCCACATAAGGAAACATTTACATAAGGTTCCAGGGATTAGGGCCTGATATCTCTGGGTGGCATTGTTCATCCTACTATGTGCTGCAACATGTGATTTCCTGTTCTCAAGTAGCTTTAAATCTAATGCAGTTTGTGGGATATTTTGGAATGTAGGTGTTAAGTAGAGCTTTTAGTTAAATAAAACTAATCAAAGCTACCAAAGCTATAATAGTGGAGGATAGGAGGTATTTGGGGTGAAAAAAATAGCTTTGTACCCAAATTACTTTTTTTTGTTTGTTTTTTGGTGAGGAAGATTAGCCCTTAGCTAACATCTCTTGCCAATCCTTCTCTTTTTGCTGAGAAAGATTGGCCCTGGGCTAACATCGGTGCCCATCTTCTTCTTTATATGTGGAATGCCTGCCACAGCATGGCTTAATAAGCGATGCACAGGTCTGTGACTGGGATTTGAACCTGTGAACCTCGGGCTGCCGAAATGGAGCACGTGAATCTAACCACTATGCCGCTGGGCTGGTCCCCCAAATTACTTTGTACCCCAAATACTTCATGTGTTCTCAACTGCTGAGGTCATACTATAAAGCCCTGTTGTTCCGTGCTAATTAAATGCTGTAAAAATCAACTTTTAAATGTTTCAGTTAAAAATTTATTTAATTTACTAGAAATTTATTTTATAGGGTTTCTTGACACATTTTGCCTAAGTGGTCTTTGGGATATATATTGGAAGTAGATTAGAATATTGCCATTAGGCATTTTTAAAATTCCACAATTAGGCAAATAACTCTCTCTTGTTTTTGTTTTGTTTTCTGGTGATAGCTTTCCTTATATTCAGGCAATCTGTTATCATGGTAAAGAAATTAAGATAAAATAGCTCTGATCTGGCCTTGTTTTATAGCATTTCCAACTGAGAAAATGATATGTGTTAAAAAACCATGTGGGCAAAACACTGTTTTCATTCCAAGGATCTTTAATTTTGATCCAGCAGCTCATCTGCAAGAGCAGGCCAAGCTGTAGATACTAATGTGAATCCGGAGATTATGTCATTGTATCTGTTATTATATTAATCAGGTTAAGTGAATTACCAATGTCCAGCAAGACATTACTCACTTTGGAATGCACTCCACCAGCAATTTATCATAGTAATAAGAGGGAGAAAAGACATATTAGTTCCTTAAGTGGCAGCAATTATACCTGCTAATGGAAAGGGAAGCTGTAGTTATTAAAACATATTGTATCTTTTGTATCAGAGTTGTTCACCTTTACTTAGATGCCTCATTTAGTTTCTTTTGATTCTCTTCTATGTATGTTTATTACCTCTGAAGAATTCTTTGGACTAAGGTTAATTATTTACTTTTTATCCTAAATTGCTATCAACTATGATGGGACATTAATTCCCTTTAGGACTTGAAGATGTCTCCTCGGACTATAGGTTTGAAGAGAACTTTGAAGAACTTCCTTGTTGACCCTTCACCCAACATTCATGGAGAAATGTTTGTAATTCAGTATTGAATTTTAGGCTCTTCAGCACTGCCGGGCCCCCACAGTCTTAGGGAACTGTAGATCCAGGGGCAGAGAAGTGGCCCCAAGAAGAAAGCTTGCCCACAAAGTGCAGCTTTCTCCTGGTAACAAATGTGGTTCCTTTCACTAATCACAAATGCATATAATGTGTCTGGGTGTGAGTGCATTTGCAATGATAGATTAAAAATTCTTTGCAGAAATTTACCAAATTTGTATAGAGCTAAATTGACTAGATCAAGATCTTTATTCCAGAATGAAAAACACCATTGTGTTAGAATGATTGAATGGAGCAGTCATGTATTTCATAAGTATCTCAGGAACTTAAAATTAATTCTTTGCCAAAATTTTATGATTGCCCTTTCTGAACAGTAAACAAAGTTATAACTACCTTATCAAAGAAATATTTAAGAATTACCGTTAGGGCTATTTGACCTATCTATAACCTCATTAAAACTGATAAGCTTTCTTAGGTACTTGCTCTCCAATTAAAAAAAAAAACTTGATAAAATCCTCTTTGTGATGTAGTTAAAATTTTCATTCTTGGTACAACACAGATATGCAGATAAAATACATTTATTGTATTTTTAACTCTAAACTGCTGGTTTAAAACACTCAGAATTTATTTTGAAGCAATAATTTAAACAGTGCTTTAGGTACTGCTCATTCTCTAGAAGGAATGATCTGCCTCAGGCCACCCACCACCCACCACCCCCACGGGTGAAGACGGCTTCTGTGAGTAGAGGTGAGTGTGTGGCTTCCATTATATCGTGGAGCATGTGATGCACGTCATTGGGCACAAGGGCCCTCTGACTGTCTCCAGGATGCTGCCCCCATCTCCTCCACCCCGCTTGTCCTGTTGGCATTTAAGAATGAAACCTGGATCCTTGATAACGCAGAGGCTGCTCTGAGTCAGAGCCTGGTGGCTTGGCCTGACTGACTCCCCCTCTCTTTGGCACCTGCTGGTGGCTTCCCTCTAGGCACCCATGGGGACTTCACTTTATCCCATTCAGCTCCAACTGGGCTCGCACTCTGCAATCCCTTCACCTCTGCTATGATGGCGTGTGTTGGCTAGTCTGCAGGCAGCCCCTCAGCCACTTCTGAGCCTGTCTGCACCTCACAGGAACTGAGACAGGCCAGGACATGGACCTTGCGACGTCTCCCCTGCCCGGTTCTGCTCGGCAGCCAAGTTCACTTTTATGTTGCTGTACCCAAACTGGTATGGGCAGCCTCCTTCCAGAGTCCAAGGTGGGGAGTGAGACAAAAGCCCCACTTTGCTTGGTGATATTCTCTCTTCTTTAACCTACCCTCCCATCCCATGGACAGCATGGAGAGAAGGGCAGACTAGGAACACGTACCTCTCGCCCTTAGCCTCCCCCCTTCTCTCTTCTTTCCTTGGCCTCCTCTATTCTTCTGCTGTTCCCCAGGACCCACAAAAGGGCAGCTTTTCCTAGATCATCTGCTGCTTCTTCTGGATACAAGCCTAATAATCTCTGTGAGAATAGGGGCACGGTCTCTACTCGCTGGGACATCTGGGATCAGAGTCCCTCTGCTTAGCTCTTGAGAAACTAAGTGAAAGCAGCTGGAATTCAGCAAGTCTGTTCTCTGTGTATCATGCCTGGCTCTCAATGTCTCCTGCTAAAGATAATCAAGTTCTTTCCATTTTGTGCCTGGAAAGGGAAAGGCTGCATCAGAAAATAGTTAAAGGAGAAAAAGTAGAGTACGTTGGTTTAGTATTTACAATCACATTATCTCTGCTATTTAAATATATATGTGATGTGTATATAGACATACATATGTGAATCTAATAGTTTTGTCACCTGTTAGCTACCTGGCAAGCAGAAAGTTGCTTCATTCTGTAAGCTTCAGTTTGCGCTAAGTTTTGAATATAAAAGTACACTCCTCACAGGATTGTTTCTTAAAATGGTAAACAGAGTTTAGTAGGTGACATGACAGTTGAAGGCTTTATGAACTTTAAAGATAACAGATCTCTTAATGATCTTTTTGACCCTGACTGACTCATTTCACAGCTCAACCCAGTTGACTCATCATACAAATAGCTCAGATGGCTGCTAAGGAAAACTGTGGAAAGGACCTTTGTAATTATTTTAAACTAAGAAAAATTTAAATACCATGAAATGAAAGTTATTAGGAAATGCATTTATGTATTAGCAGTAGGTTAGTAGTGTCAATCAATTTGTCAAACCTGTGCCTTTGGAAAATGATTATGTCTGTTGGGATTTAAGAAGTCCACTCTTTTTTCCAGTATGAGTTCTAAATCTAATAAAAAATAAGAAAAAATAATTGGGAGAGGACAGAGCAAAACATTACAATTCAGCATTACATTCAACAGTAAACTTGAAGTGGGAAAAGGTTGGTTTGTGTTGGTACTGAAGTGGGTTTCCCAATACTGACCTCAGAAATGGGTGGCAAGGCTGGGTTGAGTCAGGTGTCTCCCTCGGGGATGAGGTCCGTCCACATAAACGTCGAGAAGGGAGGTCCAGGGATGAGTAGCAGTCACGTGCCTCACTTTAGTCCTGAGAGATTTGTTTTTTAAGATGACTTCTGTAGGGTTATGATTTCCCCCACTGTGTGTTATTTTGCAAGTTTAACTGAATTCTGAAGATTCTTCTAAAGTTTACCTATTCCCTTCCTAGGAATTGAAATGGGACATTGATGTTTTACGTTTTAACAAAAAAAGAACAAAACAAAGAAAGGTCAGGGTGGTGCTTCTCAACTGAAAAGGTCAGAAGCTCCTGCTCCCCTGGGGGAGGGGTGGAGAGCGGCGGTGGATATGGACAGTCTCATCCTTCTGTTTCCTTCATGTTTGTTACTGACACTGAATGGCATAGTGATTTGTGAACAGCCGATTTGTTGATGTGCTCAAATCTATTCTAATGCTTACACATCAGTTTTGTTTGAGGCTGAGCATCGATATGTCCATTGTCTCAAATAATTGATAGTTGAGGGTGCTTTTCCAATAAAAATGGTGAAATGGTACAGGTTGTTCCCTTAAATCATATAGTTTGCTCAAAAATATAAGGTAGTTTAATGTGAATAAACTCTGGAGAGAACTAAGTGACTTAGATAGAGGTCACCTTAGTGAATGGGGCACATTTATTTAGATTATTTGAACTGCTAGTTTTGAGATGGAGTAAAGATGTTTCCATTCCCTTCTCATCTGGACAGTCACTTGCAAACAAAAAGAAGAACAAGAAATAAACTCAAACTCCATCTTCTCTGATAGTAGGAGCTACCGGTAATTCTGGGAAAATGGGAAGAGGAGCAGAGATTAAATACAGGGATTTATGTGAAAGTCTGCAGAGTGAACTTTGAGACCCTGGTGCCAAACCTCCTTCTCTGCCCAGTACTAGATGACAACAACTGAATAGTGAGGCTGGGGGAGCTTTCTCTGGATAAACTGAATCTTCCCAGAGAAATGACGTAAAAATAATGACAATTAAGGGGCCACCAGTTAAAAATCACTGATGAGGACTGCAATCTGCCTCCCATGAAGTGGACAAGCAGACATGAACTTTCCCTGAGACCCCTACAGCTTCTTGCAGTGTCGACCACTGCGTTGGACTTCCTTTACTCCCAGTGATTTCTGTCTCCCAGGCTTCATTACTCTCTCCTGCCCTGTCAGGATAATCCCACCCATCAGCGAGGTCTCAAGCCCAACTCCGAATGGATGTGGTCAAAACTCCAGTTCCCTTTCTCTGGCAAGTCATCATTGTACTGATTCATGAATGCGAAAGCATATGTGATCATTGGGCATTTGCCTCTTTCTTCCTGTTAGAATTCAACCTCTCACTACTGGTCAATGCTTCGGAGTAGAGCTGACTTCTTTGACTTCTTTTCTCAAGCCCTGACTCAGTTAGTATGTCCTATCAGCTATCATTTAATTATAACATTACCCGGTGTGCCAGACGCCATGCTAAGTAATTTGCATATAATGTCTAAATTACCTTTACAGGTAAAATTTATTTATTTCCCATAGGAAAGTTGCATTGCTCCCCACTTAAACTTGGATTTGACATAAAGCTGTATTTTTAGCCGTTTTGCCACCAAAATCTCCTCGAATCGCCACTTAAGACTTTTACTTACACGTGGCGCAGGAGAACAGAGGCAGGTGCAAGGAAATACTCCTTTACCCAGAATGATTTTGAGCCCTGGGGGATTTTCACAATGACTGCTGAAGAATCCCTGTACCACCTTGATGAGGTGGAGAAGAGATCCCAATGTATGTTTTTCACAAATTCAGTCCTCTTTTTCAGGCACTTTATAACAAATTATTGTTATAAATATGATATTGATGAAGGTCATGTTGAAAGAGATTTGCTAATTCTGTATAAACTTGCATCAGGATCATGTACACTTTTTCCAGCCAGTATCAATCATAGTTAATAATCATCAGCAATGACCAAATTCATAAATTTATATTTGTCTCCACTGCTCTTTTAAACAAGTTTATTTAAATGATGCCTTCTATTTTCATTAGGTATTTAATGTGAGAAACAATCTTTATTCTCAAGGATTGTTGGATTTTTATGCATCATTTTGACATGATGATGTTCCCCTGGTCAAATATTTAAGTAAATAGTGACAGCGAATGCCAGTTCTTAATGGGTGTGATCTGGGATATGTATTATATACACATATACGTACATTGTTTCAAATTTCTTTTAAAGTGATTATTTTTATTTCAAAGAATAAATAAAATCATGATATGAAGGATTCCACAAAACATTTCAAAGCAAAGAGAAAGAAAAATGAGCTTGTATACTTTACATATAGCCCTCCCTTGTGTGTGATTATTTATATGCCTCTTTTGAATTTAACTTTCATGGCCAGTATTCTTTCTTCTCTCAAACATTCTTGCCTTCTGCTTCACTTAATAGGTGTTGTATACTCTCCTGTTTTCCCCCAAGCTTCCGGGGGTTTGTTGGCATTCTGAGAGCTTTCACCTGACCCCAGTACTTCCGTGGGCATATGAACACAAAGGCCCCATATCTTTTCTTCCTCTCTGTACTCCTTCACATTACGAGGCTTGTCTTCTGCTCCGCCGTCCTTTCTCCATCTGCCATTCAGTGCCAATTTTTTTCCCAACTTTGGCTGCCCTCTTCCCTTTTTTACCTCTGATCACTGCTTCTGCCCTTCCAGTGCTGTGTTGATTTAGCTAACCAGGCAGTTTTACTGAGTGCCTTCTATGTGATGAAAATCAAAGAGATGAGGATGGTGAGTACAGTTATATTGAAATATAGTCAAGAAAAGATTCTCTGTAGAAAGTTACTTTGATTGATTTAACACTGATGCATCACAGGGCCAAAACTTGGCCCTGGTTCTCTGGCATGTCCCGAGAAATTCTCTTCCCTAAGCCATATTCTTCCCAAGGTGATTGCTAAAGTCCTTTAATGATTTTACTACACAAGAAAGAGTTATTGGGATAAGAACAAAATTACATTAAATGCACATAACCTATATTAGAAACAAATGATACTAAATGTATATAATCTCATATAACAATGTAATATAGGTCTCCACAAACCATGTTTTTTATCTCCTTGAGTTCTCCTGCTGGTAGCTATTCTGGCTGAGATTTCCTTTAGCTGGCCCTCAGATCCTTGGTCCAATCTCTTTACTCTGTTATTGTCCTGTTCTCTTCTAAACAATTTCACTGAATATTGCTCAGAGCATTTCTCTGAGCTGAAAACCCCATTTCGTAGATATATTAATCTTATCCTTCTTTTAAATTTCTCATTTCTGAGTCCACAGTTTTCATATTACTCTTTCCCCATAGCTGTATCATTCTGGACTTTGTCTTCCACATTACGGCCCCGTCACGCCCTAGAAAGGCTTCTAGATAGTTTTTCAGTTAGTGGTGGAGGTTGGATCTGGTCTCTTGTCTCCTGATCTAGTGCTCTTCGTAATGTACAAGGATGACCCTGAAATCATCACATCTAAAAGCATTCCACACCAACTCACCGACAGTCCATCGAGAGGTAGTGTTTTATTTGTACACAACTATTTTTTTGGTAAGAGGAAGAGATATTTGATCTTCCTATTCCTTGCCTCGTTTTAGTTTACTCTCAGCAGAGCAGCCAAAGTGATCCTTGTAAGACATAATCCAGGGCACACTACTTTTCTGCGCATATCCCTGCCATGGCCCCTCATTTCACTTCGAGTCAAAGCCGGAGTCCTAAAGGTCCGGCATGGTTTAGGTGTCCGTTTGTCCTACTTCTGCCTTTCACTTCTCTCCAGCTCATTGTCCTTGCTGGTCCTCATACATGCCACACGTTTCCGCTTTGTGGCCCTTGCTCCAGCTCTGGACCTGGACTCTTCTCCCGGATATGCACTGGGTCAACTCCTTCACTTCCTTCAAGCTTTTGATTAAATCTCACTCCCTTTACCAGGCCTACCTGGACTGTCCTACCTGTCCTGGACTGGTAGAGCAAGCTGCTCCTCTACCCTCGCCAGCACACCCTAAGCACTTTCAGTCCCTCGCAGCTTGCTCTTATTCTTTTTTTGCCACGTTCTTATCACTTTCTGGCATTCTATATAATTTACATTTTTATTAGATTTATTGTTTATTGTTTTATTCCCTCTGCCATAACTTATGTTCAGTAAGGGCAATGATTTTCACCTTTTTGTTATCATCATCATCATCATTACCTAGAAGAACAATGCCTGGCATATATTAGGTATTCAAAAAATATACGTTGAATGGACTATTAATCTTACCCAATTGACATTGGCCCTAATGTTATCCTTAGGATAGAAGACACCATTCCAGAATTTACTAATGCTGAATTTATAGTGGCAGAAACTATGCCTTGATTCTGATGTAAAATATGTCAGTGTAGTGAAACTCTTTAAACCTCATATGTCCTAAACTAAGGATTGAAGGATTTGAATAAAGAAGACCCAAGTTTTTGTTTTTGTTTTTCCAACTGGAATATTATTTTTGTGGTTAGGTTTCTCCTTCTATGAAAATAGATTTTAAACAAAGAATCCCTATATTTATCAGCATTTACTCCTTTAAACAGGGGGACTTCTTTGAGTAAAATAGAATAGAAAGCAAGGGTAGTCTAAAGGGTGCTTTGGGGGTATTTCTTATACCCCTGGTTAAGCAGAGCCATCAGTGTCTTGTGAATGAAGAGAGAGAAACTGTGAATCCTCGTGAAGCCCGGGGACAACTAAAATAATCCATATTATTTTATTCTTAATATCTTATAAGAACCTCAGAGGAGGAACCAGAGAATTTTTTGATTTACTGTGTTTCTGAATTCATTGCATCTCACCACATCTCACTTTCTAGAGAAAGTAGAACGCCTTTGAGAGTAATGATCACATCACAGCCAGGACACAGAGTTAATTCTGACTCCTGATTTAGGTCACTGTCACCAGAGGTAGGTGTGGGTTGAAAGTCTTGGATGCTTTGTGGTGTCTTGTAAAGGGATTCGTGTTTTCTCCTAGGGTGAGCTGGTTGTTTGAGTTCTATGCTAAAAAAAGATTCCCTTCTAGAGGTTGGGGAAGCTGCAGAACATCAGACCCGGGAAGGTGTCTAGTCCCGCACAGGCAGCTCTGGTCAGTGACGGCCGCGTGCGGCCATCAGTCAGGGCTTGGACAGGAGAGCTATGTGATGACATCCTGGATCTGGAACACATGTGCGCTCCCACGGGCTATGTATGTTTTTAATTTTTTGAACACACACACACACACACACGTTTCCTCCTCTATCCAAAAGTTCACTTTACCCCACTTTGCTTTTACAAAAGACCTACATTAGGACCTGTTTTTGATAACCAAAAGAAATCTGAAGAGAATTTTTGCTTTTATGAAAAAAAGGCAAAAAGCAAAAATAAGCGTTCAGCGTTTGCTTTGCAGCGAGCTGTTACAGAGGCAGTGTGCACCCCAAGCAGCGAGAGTGGTGCCGCCAAGCTCCTTCCCCAGAACCACACTCAGCATCTCGGCATCAAGCTGGCAGAGCTTTGAACTGTGTCTGTGAGCATGTGGGCTTTATCTCCATTTATTTTGGTAGATTATTCTTTGGGTCTGGGAACATTTAAAAATGTTTCCCAATAAACTAATGGTAATTGCTTCTTTGCTTTATACCATTTCAGCTTATGAATGGTTTTAGATAGCAGGGGAAAGTTGTATATATATGTTTTTAAATTATTTTTTATTGAGGCAAAACTACACATTGAATTTATCATGTTAACCAATTCAAAGTATACAGTTCAGTTGTGTTAAGTACATTCACATTTTTGTGCAACCAATCTCCAGAACTTTTTCATCTTCCCCGACTGACACTCTATACCCATTAAACACTAACTCCTTATCCTCTCCTCCTCCTAGCCCCTGGCAACCACCATTCTACTTTCTGCCTCTATGAATTTGACTACTATGGGACCTCAAATAAGTGGGATCATATGATATTTGTCTTTTTTGTGACTGGCTTATTTTACTTAGCTTAATGTCCTTAAGGTTCATCCATGTTGTAGCATGTGTCATAATTCCTATCCTTTTTCAAGGCTGAATAATGTTCCACTGTAGGTATATACCACATTTTGTTTATCCAATCATCCTATGAGGCTAGCTCTCCCCTCACCCTCTGCCCCTCCTCCGAGGGATCATAGTTAATGGCATTTGTAAATGAAATTATAGTGGTTACAGGATGTACTTGAGATTATTCAGAAAGTGGCCTCAGAGAGAGCATTAGGATGACTGCTGTTTTAGGTGAGGGTGAGAGAAGTAACTGGTGAGCAGTTTGGCTCATGATGAGGAAATATGAAAGTTCACCATTTCTGCACAGTTGCTATGGACTACACGTGTTTCATCGCAGCAAAGAGACCAACAGCTCCTCTTTGTAACGCTCTGAAAAACACCTTGTGCTCACAAACACACAAGCACAATCCTTCTCAGTAAAGAGTAAACACAAGGAGATTTTAGCTTTAAAGCTGAGCTACTTATTTCTCTGTATAAAAACATTTCCAAAGGAAAAAAAGTTATCACAAACAGTTTAGAATTTTCAAGACTATTTTGAGGTCTTTAAGTTGAAAGTAAAATATTAGAAACTTCAGTGGTTGGTAATTGCTCCTCTAAAATTTGTAAAGGACTAGAATCCAGAGGCTTCTAAAGCTTCTCCAGCAGGTGTTATTCTGGTCTTGTCTAGTCTTTTCTCTTCCTCCTTCCCTTTCTCTTTCTTTCTTGGTGTTTGTTCACTGATAAGGTTATGCTATGACCCATGTCCTTTTAATATTATTTTAAAATGAGAAATACTTCTTTATTTGTTTAAAATACATTTTGAAGAACATAGTGGGAAAGCAAGCTGTTCAGAGAAAATTCATGATGAATGCAGTTCTCACATCTGAGATGAGGAAGGGGTAAGCCTGTAAGGCCAGCTCAGCTGGAATTGACACATGATCCTCTCATAAATGGGAGCCAAATGGCACATGTTCTCACCGCCACCATGCCTCATCCCCTCCCCTTGCCTCGAGGTTGCAGGAGGATTGGTTATACAACTGTTAACATCGTGCACTTGGGTTTCGGAGTCATGGGTTTCGGAGTCATGATTGCTTCTGAATACAAACTGCTTAATAATTTTGCGTTGATACCTATTGCATTGTAAGTCCTGCATACATTTAGTCATATTTGAATGTAACATCCTAAATGGTTTTCCAAATCTTGCTTCCTGTCGGATTTATGTATTGGTTGCCATTTCGAATATGCCCAAGCCATGCATTATCTTGAAGGAGGCAAGTCCTGTTTGTAGCATCCTCACTTCCCCTGTCATTGGCGTTCCCGTAAAGTGCCCATCACGGGCATGCTGATCCCTCGTGAGAATCATTACATTTCTAGCAAAACCCTGTTCGTAAAGGAAATGACAGGCTTATTAATGTGAAGACATAAAATATCTGAGAGGGCTTATTATGTCATTCTTCCCAAGGGTATGCACATTTTTGTAACAGTTAATGCTTTAAGCCTGAGGTTTGGAACACTAATGGTTAGATTTTAAATGTCTACAGTGGACCAAGGAAATGAGATTCGTTTTTTGGTAAGATGTAGGCTTCTGAGCCCCCCTGAAGTCATATCACACAGATGATTGTCTTTATAGAAGGCCAGCTGGATGTTTCGGCGTGTTCCAGCAGTTTACAGCCCCATCTGTGAGTGCAATTACAGTAAATACATTCATGAGTCTGTGTCTTGTGACTTTGCAGTTTCTTATACAAGAAATATTTGTTGTATATTTTTATATTTTATATATTTAATATTTTTATATTTACCGGAAATATTTACTGAGTTTTGCAAGATATATTCTATATATTTCAGCGACACCACTTTGTTCAGAAAAATTATTAATGAGTTAATTATGCACCTTATTGATATTATTTATCTCTGAATAACTGGACTTTTTTCTAAAAATAAAATCCATGAGTAAAGGTCAGAATTCACTACCATGGTCAACATTCAGAAGATCACACTGCAGAATCTGAAAGACATTCCAAAAGAGGCACTCTATCATGTTTTAGTCAATGATCTTGTCTTTGTCATCAGTACATAACCTCTTAATGTGACTATTTTGGAGATGACCTGGCTTACTAGAATGTATAGATTGGAGTGTTTTGGATTTTATAAAATGAATCTTATTATCATAGGTTAAGCTCTTCATTACTTACTATCTTTTCAGCCATTTTCAAATCTAGATTAATATCAAAACCACCTGAAGAGCATTTTGCACTGAGATCACCAGACCCAGCCCCCTGACCCAGACTCTCTAGGTCTCCCACCCAGAATGCATAGTTGTAATTGACTCCCCAAGCAATTCCTATGCAGCCAGGTCAACACCTGTTGGTGGACCATTGAGAACCATTGATACAGTTGCCCTGGTTCAGAAAACTTGGAGCAACCCCAGAGTTTCTCATCCTCCTTCTGTTAAGTAACTAGATCTTATTGGCTTTGCATTTTAAATATCTCACTGTTCCACTCTTATGTTTATTAGCATGATTGTCTCACCACTTAAATAAAGGGATTAGATTCTATTCTGGCATAATTTTAGCATTTATTAAATATCTGTTGAATGAATGATGAATGAGTGAAAGATATCATGATACACATTGTTAAATGCCTTTCTAACCCCAGGTTTTATCGTATTCCACATTTCCCTAGGTTACCAATGTACCAACCCTACCACAGAAGATAATGGGTTTTGTTAAACCCATACTGGTTCTTAGGGATTCTCTTGCCTCTCTTCATGATGTCCACTGCTATGCTAGTCCATTATAGAATCATTTCTGGAATATCAAACGTATTAGTCTCAGTAATTGGTAATGACATTGCTTTTAGGAAATTGGAACAGCACGTGTCATTTTCCAGAATTATAGGAACTCTTGTTCTATATATTGTTTTAAAGATCACCAGTCATAGCTAAGTATTCCTCCTTGTGGATTCTTTCAGTACCTATACAGGTATTTCACCTGAGGCCAGGATATTGGAATCACTTAGAGCAGCCCTTGTAGAATGTCTGCATTCGTGTAACTAGAGTTTAGATTTCACCTTAGCAATTTTCGCATTCACTTAGAAGCTCGTTCTTCTAATGAGCTTTTTGACCCAGAAGATGAAGATATACTAAAAGTTGGAGAATTTTTACTTTCACTTTTTCGTCCAGTAACATAACTCCATTGCCCAAAAGCAGTAAATGTGAACTTTCTTACTCCTAAAATAGTTTTTCTTGCCTTTAATAATCATAGTGCAACTCAGTTTGAACGTTAGATTTTTTAAAATGTTATCAGTCCTTAATAATAGTTAATACTTAGTACTAGCTGTGTGACAGGCATTGCTGTAAGTATTTTTATACATATGTATTATTCATTAATCTTTACAAAAACACTGAGTTAGGCACTATTATTATCACCATTTTACAGAGGAGGAAACCAAGGCACAGAGCAGTTATGTAATTTGTGAAGGGTCCTACAGCTCGAAGATACCTGAATTCAGATTTGAACTCAAGCAGCCTGTCTCCGATGCTCTTATCCACTATGTCAGCCTGTCTCTTTAATACTTAGTTGTTCTCGGTTGTGTACCGTTCGTCCATATCTTTTGATCATAGCTTAGAACTATATGAATTCAATGAAGGGTACCTTATGCATCCACATTGATTCTGTTAGTTACCTGCCCCTTCCTCTGTCACTTAGAGAATTTGTGAATACACAGATGATGTTACTTTCCTCCTATATTTTCCCAAGTCTCTTGGAACCAGATTGTGCTGTGCAAAACACACACACACGCGCGCACACACACACACACACACATACACACACACATCATAAGTTGAAAAGAAGTTGGCTAAACATGTTTGACTGAGCATTATTATCAGTTTCCATATTTTCTTCTTTTCTAATCAAATTGTTAGTATGCTATTATCTAACAAGGAAGGAAACTAAAACTCCTCCATGCTGTTCACACTTTTCAACTATTTATAAAATCTTCTATTTTGACAAAGAGTTTAGCAACTGCTTATGCCTTGCTGGAAAGTCACTGTTATTCTCACTCAACAAAAGAAAAAACTGGTAAGTGATTGATTTGTGGTCATCGAGAATTTATCAAAACTGATAGTACAATTAACTGTTTCTGCTCTGACCACCAGATCTACTGTCAGGATATCCACCAGTGCAGGCTCCCACTTGTTATTTGTCTGTGATTTTAGATACAGCACTTTGCCAAATTTCCTGATATATATATATTCATATTTTTTATACATGAGTCTGTAATAAATCTTGTGAGATTTTCACATGCAGAAGTTTTCAGTGAAAGTGCTTCTTCGGATGGGTTTTTCAGATCAGCACACATCTCCACTGTTGAACAGAAGATTCTTTACATCTAGGGCATTTGACTACCCAAACATATGCTCTTTGGGTCAGACTCAGAGCACTTGGCAGTGACCCAGCACATGGACCTTCACACAGACCTCAAGATACTCCACAGTTGCATTTTGTCACCTTTTTTTTTTAACCTTCTTAAGACATCCCTTGATGTTCATTTTACTTTAGGATTTATTGGTAGGAAGTTACTCTATGAGCCATATAGTACCACTACAGACCCTGTTCTCTTTATATGTATGGTTTTGTTTCCTCTAATGAGAATGTTAATACTATGAAGGAGGAGGGGGAATATGTTGAGGACGTATAATAAAAAAGTTATCTTTAGTTTAGTTTTTTTTGGGGGGGGAAGATTTGCCCTGAGCTAACATCTGTTGCCAATCTTCCTCCTTTTTTCCCCCGAAAGCCCCAGTGGATGGTTGTGTGTCATAGTTGTACATCCTTCTAGTTGCCCTGTGTGGCATGCCACCTCAGTGTGGCTTGATGAGCAGTGCGTAGGTCCGTCCCCAGGATCCGAACCGGCGAACCCAGGCCGCCCAAGTGGAGCATGCAAACGTTTAGCTGCTACGCCACTGGGCCGACCCCTAAAAAAGTTATCTTATTTAAATTTTAAACATCAGTATTTAGTAGGTATTTTTATTCTTGTCTTTCAGATGGAGAAATCAAAGCTTAAAGCGTAAGAACTTGTTTAAGGTCACACTGTTAAGTGGCAAAGCTAGAATTCAAATCTAGGCCTGTCTGATAGCAGCACTCTTCCTTCTTAGGGAGGTTGCTGCTGACACCTGCCTGTGTGTGCTTGTGTGTGTGCATGTGCGAGTGTGTAAAATGCTTGCAAAGTTTCCATTTGGCAAACATTTATTGAGGACCTGCAAAGCCAAACTCCCTGCGCTGCTCATCTTTAGGGCATTGACATGATTAAGGCCCAGTCCTTAACAGAATACAATTTACCACGTAAACTGTGTGTTGAGGGATCTGTAGGTGACCAGCACTATGCTAATGTCTTAATTACATTGCCTCATTTAATATTCACAGTAATCCTAAAAGGTAGGCAATGTCCCCATTTCATAGATGATGAAACTGAGGCTTAGAAGATTAAGTTATGGTGTCATTTAGCAAGTAAGTGGGAGACCCAGGGCTTGAACCTAGGTTGCCTGACTCCAGAGCCTGTGTGTCTAACCACTTTGCTATTCTGAAAAGAAATTCAGAGAAAAGTTTTCATGCTTTCGACTATATACAGAGCAGAGGAAATAAGTTCTACAAATAATTTGTGATATCTTTCTTTTTATCCATTTTCATCTCTACCATAATGTTGTGACAATAATATAAAAGAATACATATAAATATCCAATATTTGTAGAGTTTTTAACCTAACTACTTTGCAAATATGTGCTATTTAAGTAACTAAAACTTAGAATTTCTTGTAAGAGAGCACAGTGAAGCTACATTGTGTGCTGAGTAAAACCATAGTTTGTGTACTATGAACTTAGGATACTATTGGCTAATACAAATTATGCCAGCATGCTATAATTTTTATAAATTGTCCCGTTGTGCTCTTGTTAACTTGAGAATATCAAACTAAAGAGAACTTAAGGTACACTGTAGGCTTAGAAAATTAGCAGGCTTACTTTGTCTGCTACAAATATTTAGTTCTAATCTATATTATCATCTCATTAAAAAAAGGAACTATTTTTGTGTAAAATAAGTGTGCTTATGGTACTTACCTTTTGAGTATTATTTTATCACTAACTCAGTTTTCCACCTGTAAAAAAATTGTTCCTTCAGGTGGTAAATCTCCCAGGACACGGTCTCCCTGAGAGCCCATGCACAGCGTGGCTTCGGTTGCTGGCTATGTGCTTATGGCTCTCAAAAGATTTCCCTGGTTAGCAGAGAGCTGCTGAGCTCCAGAATAGTACATCCTACATTTTATTGTACATCACCTCTGTGTGCTATAGACATCTCAAACACACCACCTCTCAAACCAAATATGTTGTTTTCTCCCCTCCTCTCCAATCCATCTCTCCAACCTCATCCTAATCCATGGCACCATTCTCTCTCACCTTGGTTACTAAAACAGCACCCTAGCCTGTCCCTGAACTAGGTTGCTCCCCTTTAGAATCCATTCTTTGTGCAACGACTAATGTGAACTTTCCAAAATCACATGATGAGATCAAGCTGTGCGTTTACTGAGACCTCTTCAGTGTCTTCCATTATGATCAAGTCCAACATCTTTGATTTGCAAGACAGTTGCTGATGTGGTCCCTGCTGAGCTTCCAGAATCATCATAAGTCCCTCTCCTTGTTCCCTGCTGCCCTCCAGCCAGTCTGCATGTCTCTCAGTGTCTCTGAAGTGAGAGCTCACTTGTACCCATGCCTTCACATGAGCTGGCTGACGGCTCTCGCTAAATTCTTCCCTGTCGCTCATTCAGTGAGGCTGTGCTCGCTCTGGACCATGTGAAATTCCCACACCACTACTCACCACACTTTAGTGTAGCTGATGGTTTAATATCTGTTTCCTTGAGAGAATGAAATTCTATGAGGGCAGGTCACGTGTATGAAGGAACATATGGGAATCCAGTATGCTAATACTATTTGTGTGTTTTGTATTAAATATGCATATATATTTGTTTATAGCTTAATTAAAAATAATTCACTGAGTATATGAAACATGGAAATAGGCAAATATATCATCAGTTTTAAAAATATTTATATTTATTAAGTACTTACTAAATCCTAGGCACAAGAAAGAATGCATTCATTCCACAAATATTTAGTAAATGCCTCTGCTGTGCCTGGAACTGTGCTAAATATAAGAGATATAAGGCACGGTCTGTGTCTTCAAAGTTTTGGACAGTTTAGGTGGGAAGATAGAACGCAGACACAAAGAACTATGGTAATGTAGGTCAGTTTGGTATGGGGGTCCTAGGTCTCAATCTATTTTTACTGATTAATTACATAGCTAAGAATTACTTTGAAAGTATTTTACTGATTTTGACCTGCTTATATCTGCCTTTTCTCCTCCTCCACACCCACTTTTCTGAGCAGAAATGTAAGATTTATTTAATTCCCTTCATTTGGCATCA
Source organism: Diceros bicornis minor (assembly GCF_020826845.1). Taxonomy (NCBI): domain Eukaryota; kingdom Metazoa; phylum Chordata; class Mammalia; order Perissodactyla; family Rhinocerotidae; genus Diceros; species Diceros bicornis. The sequence goes on along the minus strand of NC_080745.1, from coordinate 17,392,938 downwards.
TGACAGCATAAAGTCATCAGTATAATCACCATAAGAGGACTTTGTTTTGTTTTTTATCACCCAGCACATTTTTATTGTCAGAATGGTTACTAATCATTCATTTTTATTTACTCTAGCTGGGGAAGTTTTGCAAAAATCTTGTGACTATTTAGAAAAAAATGCTTTAAATTATGAGTTCTGTCCTAGTCTGCTGACCGGTGAACACACCACAGACTCAAACTGTGTGACTCCATTAGATTAAGCCTTGAGTAGTAGACAAGCTGGGCTTCTCCCCTTGCCAGCTGGGGCCTCCTGGCCCCAGAACCCCCGTACCTCCTCCCAGACCAGGCTAACCACCAGAATGACAGAGCAAGGCTGTGTGTTTCTCAGATTTGATTGGAATAACCGTTCTGAGAGGCTGAGATAGAAAACAAAGGTACAGATGATTAGTGTCTATTTCAAATTCTTGGGCTCTTAAGATTTTTTTTTAAATAAGCATTATTTTATAGTTTTGTTAAACTGAATTCAAATATTTTAGTGGCGTGTTGAAGAGCATATGTAAGACAAGAATAGAGAGAATTTAAGAGTAAACATGAAATAGACTAAAAAAATTGCTATGACATAAATGATGAATTCTTTGGGAGCTGATGAGAGTGGCTGAAACCTTGTGTTGAGAATAGAGTCAGGGAGGCTTGGGGTTAGAGGAATTCTCATAGTGTCCAGATTTAGCTTTGCACAAAGTGCCAAGTAAAGTGACATCTCTCCTCAGCTCAGGACATGCTCCTCATAATCTCCTTCAAAGTGCCAGTTTGAAATGCATCTATTGGTTGTGTGGACATTGTGTTGACCAGAAATGCGTAAATTGTAGTCCCTGATATTCCTGAAGCTCATTAAGACCTCGAATCCATCTTTACTGAGATATCAATATTGTAATTCTAAAGTCAAATTAATTTTGTGAACTTGGGCACTAGATTCTGGTTGGAGTGATTCAAATAGGCCCATGACTTATAGCTGTAAGAGGCAATAATTCTTCATTAAAGCAACAAAGTAAAACTTGGAAAATTACATAAATGATCATTTGAAGATATAGTGAATATATATAAACTTTCAGATACATATTCACATACAAATATAGTCTAAGGACTTTGATGCTAAAAGGATAATAATCTGGAAATTCCGTTTGAATAAGTGGGTGGCTGTCCTTCCTCTCTTGTGATTATTCAAATGAGTTATCTGGAGAATAAAATAGACGGGCCTCTATGAGAGTCAACCAGCTGGTCAGGAGAGAAGAGTATTTCAGTTTGGTGAGAGTGGAGAGATATTTGAAGCTGAAGTCAATAGGCAAAGATTTTGAGCAGTTACGTCTGACGTTATTGAAGGAAGTGACGAAGATTATCAAAGGAAGAGATGTGATGCGTTCATGGAACAGAACCCTTTGTAACCTTTGGTAGTTCAGAGAAGTGTAGGAGAAACACCTCACCTTGACCATATTGTCATAAAAAGCACCCATCAGCCTTTCGCTAAATAGCAGTATTCAGGAGTAAGCACTGAGCTGAATGGATCCAGAGTGGCCTGTGTCTAACAGTTACAGTTAAGATGGCTATAAATGCTTGGCAGACATATTGCTACTTTTTCTTTTGGGCTGAATGTTATGAAAGCCAATAGAGAGCTGTATTTCAATAAGTCCTCATACTTTAAAAGAAGAGATAAAATATGAAGCTAAATGGCCACATCAGGATTAACTTGGTTTGTAAACTGTGATAACCATCTTGTATCAAATTTTCAATAATAGCATGCAAGGAGAAAGAAAAAGAACTAGATATTAATGTACACTTGTTATTTCCCAGGCAGTTTGCTTCCGTTTAAAAAAAAAAAACTTGTTCCTCTGCAATGTTGGTTTTATTTATCATTCCCATTTTAGAGATGGGAATACTTCGGCCCAGTCAAGTAATCTTGTTAGAGGAAACCGAGTAATCAATCATGATGCAAATCCTGATCTGGTAGGTCAGCAGTCCATCTACTTTCTACCCCACTATGCTTCCTGTCTGAGAGAAGAATTTCTATCTACCTTGCCTGGCTCAGGAAGCAGACAGCCCCAGGGACCTCTGATGTCTGTGAGTTAATGTGTTAAAGACGTTTAGTTTCTTTATAAAATAATATCTGAGGCCAAGCTGAGTCAGAATTGACAGAAAGTTACATAGGTATTTTTTGTTCCTGTCTGTTAGTGGATTTTGGCTCTGGAATTACACCAAAGCTTATTAATATATAACTGTGGTCCATGCAGCTGTAAAGGTCTTTATGTGAAAACTGCAGAGGTGAGCTTGGAGTGCAGCCTAGTTCTTGCAGCATGAGAGTGTTTCAAAGCAAATGTCAGGGCTCTGGATACTCATGAATCAAAACACAGACTGAAATAAAATTTTAGATACCTCTTAGAACCAAAACTAAAGGCCAGAAAATAATCCCCTTCCTATTCTTTAATGTCTCAAGGAGATTCTTCATAAATAACCATTTATTTATTTGTAAAGTATTCAGATGTTCTTTGAGAAACATTTCAGTTCTTTTCATTATGTATTTTGAAATGTTATAAAGTAAATATGTTGCATGCTTCCTTCTTATTTCTCTGTGAACATTGTAACTGACACTTGGGGAAAAAAATGTGCATTGAGGCTTCTTAAATTTTTTGAGTAAGTTAAAATTATTTTCGGGGCTGGCCCCGTGGCTTAGCGGTTAAATGCGTGCACTCCGCTACTGGCGGCCCGGGTTTGGATCCCGGGTGCGCACCAACGCACCACTTGTCTGGCCATGCCAAGGTGGCATACCACATACAGCAACTAGAAGGATGTGCACCTGTGACATACAACTATCTACTTGGGCTTTGGGGAGAAAAGGGAATAAAAAAAGGAGGAGGATTGGCCCTGTTAGCTCAGGGCCGGTATTCCTCAGCAAAAAAAGAGGAGGATTGGCATGGATGTTAGGTCAGGGCTGATCTTCCTCAAAAAAAAAAAAAAAATTATTTTCTTTGACTGTATGTGACACTTCTTGAGCTACCAGAGCTCTAGAGTTGGTACTGGAAGTTTGAGGTACCAGTTTATTGCCTCTTCTTTCTAGATTCTATCTGATAGATAAAGAGAAAAGGGAAGGTTGAAGCTTTAGCTTTATTTAGGATAGATACTGGCATCTCCCACTTATAAGACTTTTCAGTAAAGCTGGATTTGAAAACGTGGCTGATTTAGAAATCTGGGGCTCCTACGGACTCCTCAGGACTGTACCATTCTGGGCTTGTAGAGAAAGCTGGGGGCACGTCCTCTTACCTGCACCAGCTGAGATGGACCTCAGCTCTACCTCACACATTCTGTCACAGGCAGACCATGGTCAGCACGGGGTGACCCTCCTGGCCACCCTGTGGTAAGTGGGCCTCAGCTTTACCCACAGCTGTTGAATGGAGGAGCCAGTTAGGTCCTGGTGCCTTTCTGCAGAGCTGTGATGCTCGCCACAGAGAGACAGTGACCGGCCAATTCCTGCTTGAGCTCTGAGCTGAGCCCTCCGGCCCGTAATTAACAACGCCCCGTAGAGGCCCGTCTCTTACTAGTCAGTTCACTGCAGCTCCTTTTCTTTGATGGGGAATATGGTTGGAAAGAGGGTTATAAGGTAGAAAGAGGAGCTTCTCTTCTCATTCCCATCCCCACCCGCACTCCAAACACACACACCAGAAAGGACTTTTCTTCTCATCAATAAATTCCTTCCTTTACTGGCCAGGTAGGGACATGAGGAAGCAGAGGGTCGCCCATACAGTGTGCGGGGGCCTTGCACAGTTTAAAGACAATGAGGTTGGCAAAACTGTTTAAATTACCTACAAACACTTACTAGGCTTTATTTTCTTTTTCTGTTTATCTGCCTGTCTCTCTGTCCTGCCCTCCCTCCTTTCTCCATTTCTCTAAGCTCTGAACAGTAGCAAAAACATTTTTCCAGGAATTATAGCCACAGTTACAAAAGCATGTTCTGGCAAAGAGAAACATTTTCTCAGAATCATATATAAGGAAACTTTCTCATGTGCTAAGCAACAAAAGAAGCTTCATATTTCCTTAAATTTTACAAATCTCATTTAACCAGTATAGTTTTCTCACACATGCTAATTAGACTTTTATTAGACCAGTAAACAAGCTTATGAGTTCTGATTTTCTTTTATTATTTAAGTACAAAGGTTTCTGAAATTTGGTTTTTGAACATCCTATTAGACCGATAGATGAGCTACATATCTCTGCTCTCTTAATTCAAATCATGTAGCATATTTTTAATTCTATGTGAATACTGCATAGAAACTTTTGAATACATTATGCCATTTTCTAATTTTAAACAAACTTGATTTAAGCGTGTATGCAGATTGGTTCATTTGCTAGTTAGAATCCCATCCCTGAAGCTCCCAGGGAGTGGATGAGACTGGGGACAATATTTATGAAACTGTAGTTTAGAATATTGATCAACCTTCACACTGGCCAGTTGACAATGGTCTGTTGGAGATAAAGTCACATACCTGGAAGTACTTCTCTGCATATGGAGGTGTTTTTATTATTGTTCACAAAGTACCCATCTCTAGAATTCATGGACCTCCAGTACGTAGCACAGTGTATGGTTTGTGGGAGAAGCTCAACAAATAGTTGTTGACTGAATGAATGCTGGTTTATTCAATCTGTGGCCATAATCAAGCCCCACTAGAAATACTCAGTTGTCCTTTTCATTTTACATTTTCAGATGTTAGATTGCAGTGATTGAGTGCACAATCATCTTCCTCTTGTGAAGGAAAGGCGATTTGAAAATCAGAAGGAAAGTAAAAAAAAGAGCATTGAGACACTTTGAAAAATATATGTATTTTTAGCTGTCTTGTGCCCTAGTGTCCTGCTCAGTGACAAAGGAACCAGAATGCCAGCAGGTCTGGGTGTACAAGCTGGGGAAAATGCTGCTCATAACAGCATTTTACAAAAACTGCAAAGACTTTAGATGTATAGAGAAGAGGAATGAATATATGCACATGTATATGACAGTTCACAAATGCCCAGACCACTCTGTAGAGAACAAAGTCAGTTTATAAAGCCATCTTAGACCTGCAGCTATTACAAGAAAGCAAAACTGTTACCTTAGTGAGTTATTGAAGCATCATTATAAATGAGACCTGAAAAATGTATTAACTTATGAATAGTCAATGTACTGATTGCAATGAGGAAGCAAATTTAATGTCTACGCAATCACTTAACTGGGTGAAAATAGCCTCCTACATGTGTAGATATCTCTCTGCCAAAGATGATTCAAGGTGCTGAATGCAAGCACTGTTCATGAAAAAAAATTATATATTAGTACATGAAAATTACATAAAGCTATATATTTCTGATTTTGCATCTGAAGTGCTTTGTAAGTCCCCATTAAATACATGACTTTAGAATTAAGACCATTTATTTACAAATGCCTTAGTGATAAATAATAGAATCTTTTATTTTTATATGAAAACCCACATTTTAAGCATCAGTAATTTTAAAAATCTTGTATTATTTTAGATTTCTCTCTGAGACATATTACAATGTTTGTATGTAAATGGTTTGGGACCTAAAATTGTGGGTGTAATGGATCCACGAGATTCGCGATCACCTTCATCGATCATCTGGTCTGTCTGACTCCCTTCCTCTCATCGTTTCCCAGGAGGCCAAGAGTGGTCTTGCCCCTAAGGATCTCTAGCTCTCCTTGGAATATAGTAGATGCTGAGTGTTTGTGGATGAAATGATTGAATCTCTTTCCCTTGTACTTGACCTTCAATTCATTCACTGATTTATAAAGTCAACCATTAAAATTCTGTTAAATGCCCTGGGGATATAAAAACTAATAAGATATGATTCCTATCTCCAAGAACTTTACAGTCTAGCATAAAAAGAGGACAAATAGGGGCTGGCCCGGTGGTATAGTGGTTTAGTTTGTGCTTTGCTTCGGCAGCCCGGGGTTCATGGGATTGGATCCCAGGCACAGACCTACACGCTGCTCATCAAGCCATGCTATGGCAGCATCCCACATACAAAATAGAGTAAAATTGGCAACAGATGTTATCTCAAGGCTGATCTTGCTCACCAAAAAACAAAAGAAAAAGAAAGAAAAAACAAAAGGAAAAGGACAAATAAGCAGAGAAGGGCAATAATCTTACCAGTATTATGACCCTACTTATAAAACACGTTGTATTTGGGACGCAAAGAAAGGGTGGCCAATTCTCCTTGAGGCAGGGATAAAGTTCACTTAAAGGATTGTGTTGCCACCATTTTTAATAAGATTAAACTTTAAAATTTTTACAAAAAGGTCTTGAAAATTAAAAAAAACATAGAGACCAAAATCTTCACTGTATCTATTGTAGCTTCTCTGAGCCTCCCTTTAGGAAATTCTTTATATCTTACCCAAATTCTTCAGGATGCATTTTTAACTTTAAGTTCCTTAGTTTCTCCAGGGAAGATAGAAAACAACTGGTTTTCTATCTTGGTATCCCTTATTTAGCAATTTGAATTTTTGGCAGGCTGAATTACTGGATCAAAACCAAAAAAGATTAAATATAACAGGAATAAACATAAAATCCTATATATAAAGTTAAAAATGTTATCATACAGATAGAACACAAGAGAAGCACTGACGCACTGACTTATGTGGAAAAAAAAGTCTGAGGATTTTAGTTGGCTACAAACTTAAATATAAAACCTTTGTAGGGTGTAGCTGCTAAAAACCTAACTCAGCCTCTTGCTTCCAGTTGGCATTAATGGGAACAGCCTTTACATCGCAGTTAAGTGTTATGCTCATTATGCTGGGCACTGGTCAGAATATATCTGGAAGATAATCCATTTGGTTCTGTGTGTCACGTTTAAAATCATGAAAAACCTAAAAGCTTCTTATGAAGAAGACATCCACATATATATCTCTAGACTAGCTCTGGCCTCCATCTTGATCTTCAGTTTCAAGCGACTACTGAGCATCTCCCTGGTTCTAGTTTGTAACAATTCTCAGTTGTTCAATCAGTTCTTCAATTCAAACAGTTTTTGATCAGTTCTCTAAAATGAAATTGCTATTCCTTCCCTGTGACAAGCTCCTCTCCCTGTAATGCATCCTTTGATTCCTAGCACCACTGCTCTAATGTTCACCCAAGATGGAAAACTTTGGGGCTAGCTTCTCCTCTGCTTTTCTGACATTCCCTGGTACCAGAGACAGGGCTTACGTACTTCATTGTCTTGCCTATAGCTTTAATCATCTTGTTCTTTTATCTCTAGTATTCAGGTCACAGCTAAGGTGAAAGAAAATGGTCACTCCGTCCTAACATGCTAAAACCAGGATTTAAATTTACTACTTAGGAAGTGTTCTTTCTTTTCATTTTAAAGTAAAGACTATAGCAAAATTCACCACGCGTGCAGTCTTTATTGAAAAGAAAAAAGAGAAGAAACAAGATTACGATGAACTAATACTCTGAACTGAAGTTTTCATAACCACTTAAGTGAATATATGGGCTGTCTGCTGAAAGTTTCGAATAATTGAGTCCCTAAGAAGTATGTTATTGGCCCTGTGTCTGAGAATGTAGTGAAGTTAACACAGTTTGAAGTTTATCTAAGCAGAACCGCTACAAAGTTTATATCCTCAAAAATGACAGCATTGTTTCTATTTTTATAAGGAAAAGGGGTGTCATTTCCACTTCCTCAAGAGGGAATGCAGTAAGTGAGATGGGAGACAGCTGCCTTGGCTTAGATGCAGGAAGTCAAAGTTCAAAGGCCTTGATTGGCAAGGCTTTTCACTGTCAGTCACTCTGAAGTCCCAGATCCCTGCTCAAGAGCTCTGAGCTGGCAGAACAAACGGTCCCGTGCTTGCAGAGTTCCAGACTTTTATTTTCTCTCTTGCAAGGTAGCTTGCTCTCTGTAAGTGGAGCTTATTCATTTGAATTAGACCTTCTCACCATGTCTTCATTAAAAATAGTTGGAGTCCCTGATACATGACATCAATACATTCCTTAGTGTCCTAGAAATTGTAGTGGCATAGCTGTGTTTAAAAATGAATTTTACTGTTAGAAAGCTTCATTGCAGTGATGAGATTTTGACATTTTTTTCCTCAACAATATAGCTAGTCTAGAAAAATGTGCCCTTAAAATTATATGAGCATGAAGTGATCTACCATGATTGACCTTAAAACTAAAATTTTATTCTTCATTCATTGTAGCCCTGCCATTTTTCTCCTCATCCGAAATTGTCAGGCTTTTTGGTTTTTTGGGTTTTTTGATCTTTATTCTAATACCCAAAGGCCCTAATTTCTCCTTTAGTTTCTAAAATCTGTTTGGGTGTCAGACCAAAGTAATAATTGAATTCACTTGATTTATTTCTTACTTTAGACCATTCTTTTAAAATAAAAATAAAGCTCAAATATTTTATTTCATTTGGCTGAGATCAATTCTGTGATGTTTACTAGGTTGTTATTATTCAATACTGAGTTCATACCATCTGGGAAAATATTAAAGACAATGATAACCATATTAATTTCAGCAACTGCCCCAAACTTTTCCCCTTTCCATGTCCAAAAACAAATGGCCAGGTTTTTGTTTTATTTTCTCTTATTTTTACTGATTTCTCCAAAAGTATGTACAGTCATGTGTCACTTAATGACAGGGATACATTCTGAGAAATGCATCGTTAGGTGATTTCATCATGTGAACATCATAGAGTGCACTGAAAGGGAACAAAATTTGCCACTCCAAAATGTATCTCTTTAACTTGAGGATTATTTTAGGCTGATTATTTTTAAGAAACAAAAGGCTCAGAAAGTTTTTCTTGTTACTTCCCCCTTAACTGCCTAAAAGAATTCAGACAAAAAAAACTATCTCAAGAAGTGAGCTATCACCTTAGCATAACATGAACTAGGTGGTTGACAGGAAGGAACCTAGAAAAGCCTGTTTGTTGGGCTCCCCTCTGTGTTGTTATGTTTCTGGGTGGCCAAACACTTGTTTTCCAGATGTTTGCTCCTTTCCTCCTACCTGTGAATTGCCTTCTTTCCCTTTGAAGTCCCTGACTCCCCCACTCTCAATATCTTCTTTTGTCTTTAGCTGAAGATAGTATTTAAGGTGAGGGCTTCAGCCATTTTGGTGAGTTACTTGGTTTTCCTAGGTTTCTGCCATGTATATTTTATTAACCTTTTGTTTGTTTTTCTCCTGTTAATCTGGCTCATGTCAATTTAATTCTTAAACCAGCCAGAAGAACCTAGAAGGGTAGAGGAAAATTTCTTCCTCCCCTACAGTACTTACACAAACTAGATGGTATAGCCTCCTATACACTTAGGCTATATGGTACCAATCTTATAGGACCATCATCGTATATGTGGTCCATCAGTGACCAAAATGTTGTTATGTGGCGCACGACTGTTACTTATGGACCAACTCATATACCAAAGATAGCAATTTCAAACTTGTTGCCTGTTTGTAACCTCATCCTAGAGAATATAGGTGTTACTTTGTCAGGCTCAGAATTTCACCAGAAGCACAACTTGGAGTAATTTGAGTTATACATCCTAAGTAGTTCTGGACTAAGAGTAGTCCAGTAAGGTAGCATTTTTCAACTAGCGGATACAGTGTCAAGCCCTCAGTGAACCACCAGGTTCAGCAAAACATCCACTAATAGAGTCTTTCATTCAGGCCAAAGAAGAGCAGAAGTCATTACTGTATCTGACATATTACCACAGTTAATTCTACGCTTGTACAAAAGCAATCCTTAGTACCCAGAACCCTTACCCAAAAGCAATTGCCATTATGTTGTAAATATATCTTCAGCATTGTAATTAAAACCTGATGTTCAAATCCACTGATAAGCAAGTTCATCATTTACTGCTCTGTACATGCACTTTAATTGTGCTCTTAGGCATTTTCCATATGATTAACATCTTTTTTCCCCTTTTAAGTTGTATAAATGATTACTGTTGGGCATGGGATATATCAGATAGTATTGTAAAATGTGTCAGTAGATAACCTTTTTCTCCTTTTAATGTCTAAATTATTTTACTAGGCATAAATTATTTCTGTATTCTGTGTTATGACACAATTTAACGTTATTAGTTTTAACATTTGGAAATCAGAAGTGAAGTACTTTTCAAATGACTCATTTTATTTACAAGCAAGGGAATAAAACTGCATTTCTAAAACCAGACAAATTTGATAAGCACAGTTGTATTACTCGGGTGTTTGTTGACTTTTGTTTTAGGCGACTGAAAGTGGTAACAACAAAGCTTTTCCCCAAATGGTTGGTTTTCTATATGTGGTGTGATTGTGAGATGCATTAACAAAGAACACATTTTGCAAGATGTTTGTGTTTATGAGAAGCACTGTTGGTATCTATACAAGAATGTCTTTATTGTGAATATAGTAGTGGTAGTGTTGTACCTGTGTATAGATTCCAGTCTAAAACCTGTGAATTTGTTGTTATGAAATCAACTTGTCATGTGTAGAAAAGTTCATTTAACTTCAGAGTCGGCTTGAGACTGTCTTCAGTGTTTCAAGCTTTTAAGGTGTTTTGAGAAAGTATAATTTCAGATACATTTGTGGCCATTTCTCAGTTAGATCACAGTCTTACAATCTCATTTTTATTAGCTAGAATTCCAGTGGCATGCAGAAAATTGCTGGAATACATGATTAAAAGAAAGTCTTTTAGGGAAGGAAATAGTATTATTTTGATAACTGAATGAAAAGTACTTCTTCAGAAGTATCTCTTGTAACTTAAAGTATTGACATATGCAACTAAACCTCTACTGTCTTAATCACTCATCTTTATTTTTATAAAGCACAAAATCATTAGATTTATTTAAGTATTTGGAAACCGTGTATTTCCAAGATGTTTGTTATATCAGAGCATTTTATAAACTTTTCTTTCAAATACCCAGTTTTCCAAGGCTGTGAGTATTATAAGTAATCTTTGAAACAATGTTGGATATTTATTCATTTGGGTGGAGGAAATTAGAGTTTTCTTTAAACAAACAAATCTAAACCTACTTTAACCATTTCACCATAAAATGATAAAGTTAGCTCCTGTATTGTTGGAAATTGGATTGTGTACCAGGGGAAATATGTTCTGATATAAACATCAATGCCAAAATTTAGTCCTGTTTTTCTATTTTATACTTGCTTAATTTTGGAGTTGATTTTTAGAATACTGAACGTTTTGCAGAGAGTCCCATGATTTTAAATACTAAGTTATACCAGTCTTTCTTACTATATGTTATACATATTATATTTAAGAGACAGAACTTTGCCTAAAACATATAGTGTCTTTATACTAAGAATCAGCATTAGTTCATGCTTCTTAGTTTTAATTAGAGCAAAAAAAAATCCAGTTTAAAGTATATTTCACCTGGATGGATTTATAAAATTCAGTTTAAAAAATTTGATATCGAATGTTTCTTCCATCTGTCTATTTTCACTAGACCATCTGAAGTCTCATACAAATAAATCAATGTTGCAATAACTCCTTTCAGACTGCCTTCTTTTTCATTCTTTAAATCTAGTAATTTTCCATCTCTGACTCTGTACATGAAAAGTATTTGCAGCTCCTGGGATATTTCAGCTGTTGACACTTTAGAAGCCTCCAACTCCGTGTAGGTGTTTTGAAGTAAATTTGAAACATGGAGGTGGAAGAAAAGCCATATGTCCCTAAAAGTTTTATTTTATTTTTTTAAGTGAAAGAATTGCTATAAGTACCAAAGGAGAGACAGTAAGCAGCTCGTATGTGAGGAAAGTCACTAAGAGGAGAACCAAAGTAGGGCCTCTATTGTTTAAAAAATTCTTAGCAAAAATAACAAACCATTATTTTACCATTTGGAGAATATGACAAATTTTAAAAATAGCTACATAACTATGCTGTTTCTTTTCGATGGATAAAAATTTATTATAAAAGATAAGTGTATCACCTAATAAATTTTAATTTTAAATACTAAATTAATTGGTTAATTTTAAATCGAAGTATGGACTGCAGCTCTAATCTTCACACTTAGAGAAGAATGCTTTCTTGCAGCAAAGTGTGTTGGAGTGTTCTCAACTGTGAAATCTCTGTTGATGATTTTAAAATAGGTTAATATTTAATGGATAAGGAGGCACAAAAAATGGTTTTTTCTTTGAGTACCTGCACATATATACAAATACTTTATATACTTGTAAGTGCTACACAAGTGACCAAAATTTTTTTAGTAAGATTCGGGCAACAGAAAGCAAAAGAAGCTTCATTCTTCTGTGTATGTCTATGGGAGGGAGACCGGGGGGAATCTGAGAACAAGAACCTTTTCACAAAGAAAATAACTATTTTTTATTTTGCAAGTAGCTCACAGTTTAAACAGAAGAGTCAAAACAAAAAGTAAAATTAAATAAACACAACTAAGTAAATAAAATTAAATTAAACCCAAAGACTTTATGGATGAAAATTTAATTATAATTCACTTCAGCTTTTTGAGGTGGGGGATATTCCTCTTTTTACATCATCCTCCCATTTTATTATCATCATCAAAATGCATTTTGGAACATTTCCCATGAGTGAGGCACTGCAGATACGAGAAGGTATAGGGTGTGTTCTCTACCGTTTAGTGATTCTGGTCTATTTTGTTTTTTTTGTGTCATAGAAAAATAATTGCACCTTTATTGTTGTTTAAATGCCTTTATCAAGAGGGAAATTTGTTTCTGAAAGCTAAAATGTTGTACAATAATACAACTATCAGTAGCTAACCTGTAGCAGATGCTGAGAAATCTTATCCAAGGTACAAAGTGAAACCATAGTAAATACGGTGGTCTCTGAAGTCTCTGATCTAGTGTTTTCTGTGGTTTTTTAATGAAATAACTACAGTTAACTTTCTCATCATGAATTTCTAGTGATACCTTTTGATTTTTCTTTTCCATCTCATATTAAGATCAGGCCAAATGCTTGCAATATTAACCTGTGTTTACTCTCTCAGCTTTCCCTTGACCCCACTTCAGCGTATAGCCACGCTTTAGTGTTTTCTTACCTCTGTTTGGTTTTTGTTTTTTTTTTTTCAATCAGTAGCATTTCCTGTTTTCTGTAAAAGCCTAAACTTGTTGATGGGGTTTTTGCTGCTGTGAGTCTGTGAGAGCAACAAGAAGAGAGAAAAATGATGTGCCAGAGCCTTCCCTCCCCCTAAAAATACAGCTCTGGTAGTTGGGGTGTCTAAGAGTGTGGGGTCCCTTGTGTCATTCAGTGGCAGTGCCTGGGGACATGGCACGACATCAGAGGAAATTCTAGCAACAGGCTGGGCTTAGACATCCAGTTCTTGATTGTAAAATTAATTCCTGTGCTTCAACATGGCACAGAGCCTGGGGTTCTGAAGGCAAAATCCAGTGTGGACAGCTGACGAATGACTGTTGGGGAGGTGAGGGGCTCCCTCGTGCTTTGGTACTGGGTATGACACCAGGCCCTCAGAAAGGCCTCAATCGTTATCGAGATTGTTGTTATTATGCTATTGTTAGTGTTTGGATTTCCCTGCTGGCCCAGCAGACCAGAGGCTTCCATTTGGATCTTTGTTGATTCAGAGAAAATAAAAAGCATGTTATTCCTTGGCTCCTGTGCATCCTGAATGTGCACTGAGATACATTCGTACCCATTATGTTTATATTCTTGTGAAATTGGTGTAATGGAAAGGCTGCTGGATTCAGGAGATGGAGTCCGAGGCCGGGGTTGCACCTTGGTCTCAGTATAACATGGGACATCAGTGCCTTCATGACTACATTTTGATTGAAGTGATGTTAAACTGAGTTTGCTTTATCCATGCCCCCAAATTTAAAGGTGAGGTTGCTTTATTAAAGGTTCCCGATTAGGGATAAAACACAAATGTGCTTCAGGAACGGAGGCGCAGGTAACTCAGAGCAGGGTTGGTGCCCCTTGACTTGTTTGAGGAAGCAACGACAAAGGTTTCCTATTTAACACTTTAATTTGGCTCCCAGATTTTGAGTGTAGACACGCTGCTCAGAGCTAACTTTTCTCCTTTACACACCAAAGTGTTCTTTGCCTTTCCTCTTCTCCTTGTTCTCTTTTTTACAAAATTTAGAGTGCTTTTTCCAAATCTGAGAATGTGGGCTATGAAGTTGGAGTAGATGAGACTGTGGACTAATCCTCTTCTCCCAACTCCATACCCATACTGCCATCAAAGTCTGCATGGAGGCCACCAAGCATGGACAGCCTCGACTTCTCATGCTGCCACCCAAGAGTTTATGTGCCCCTCACTCATGTTTTGGCTCTTCCTCATCCGCTCTCAGCTGCTCCCTCCTCCTGTGACATCTCTTTGGGGATTTTATTTCTTCTCTGTGTTTTCAACTCTTCTCTGTTTTAGCTCCTTCCCACAGCCTGTCCTCAACTTTCTTTTATTTTGAAAAGAGATCTTTCCTTAGTCCTGTCTTCCATTGTAGACGTTGCTCCATTGCACACCTTCCCATCGCTAGCAAACTTTTCAAAAGGTTCTAGGGCCTTTGCTTTCTCCACTTCATCTCTCATTTTCACCTCTAACAATGGCAGTGAAGATTCTCCTTTCATCGCCCAATAAAGCTGCTCTTTCTTGGGTCAACAATGACCGTCTCATCACCAAATCCACTCCTCCATCCTTCTCTCATTTCAGTTATCTTTCACAGTGACACTCTGCATGACTCTCTTCTTTTACAGTTTCCACTACTTCTCATCCTTTGGCAGTTTCTTTTGAAGGCTCCTGCTGGCTTTTCTTCCTTTCTTAGATGCTGAAACATTAATAATGTTCCACAGGGTTACTCCCTGACCTTCTGCTTTTCTTTTCTGATACCATATCAAAGGTGTTTATGTCCTTTCCCTTCACTTTAACTCCTACCCATTTGCTGATTATGCCCAAAGTTTATTTCCTACTCATATTTACCACTGTGAGGGGGTACAAGACCCACACTCAATCACTTATAGTTTATGCCCACTTTATGCCCACTTGGCTGCTCTTCAGTCATAACATGCACATATAGGAACTGATTTTTTCCCTAAACCTTCATTTTAATGTGTATTCCTTTTTCTTATTAAAAGCAACGCCACCAACAAAACCAGAAAGATCCAAGTCATCTGTGAATGCTCCCCTTTTACCCCTCTTTACATCCCATTCAGAATTCAGTCATGTTTAGTGTGACTCTCAAATAATCTCTGGTGTCTTCCCCTTCCTCTCAATCCTCACTGCCACTCCCTTTGTTCAGGCCCACATCTTCTCAACCATGAGTGTATCAAGAGCCATTTTGATGGCGAGTCTCTGTTGGCCACCACTATCCCGGTACCTTCTCTGCCCTTCATCCTAAACCATACTTGGGAGGCTGACCTCCATGTGGGCTCTTCTGCTTGAGCTAGATCAATAGGAGGCGCTGGAGGATGATGGAGGGAGGGTGCGAGGAGAGAGGTTGGGTCCCTGTGGTTCTGGCTTTGATTGCCTTCCTCTAGGGACACAGCTCCTCCAGGCGGGCCCTTCTTCCATCTCCAGTTCTCTCCAGGCTCCAGTAACATTGTGCCCTCCTTCCCCTTTCTGCTCTGGGCTAGTAACAGGTTTTCCTTGTTGCTGGTCCCTGGATGCATCCCCTTTACCTTGTGGTTCCTTACCTCTGTGCACACCTCTGCAAATAGCCCCTTCTGTCAAGTGTCTTTGGTTTAACCCTTTGAATGTGCTGGTCTGTTTCCTGCCAGGACGCAGACTGATACACCTCTGCCTTTAGCCCTGCAATTCTGCGATCCCTCCTCCGTGCTCTTAAGCAGAATGTACTTTTAAACGTAAATCTGATGTCACCCACCTACTTAAAACCCTGCGATGACTTCCTTCACTCTAAGAATGAAAAGGCGGTTTCTGTGACAAACAGTGTCCTCCATGATCTGGTGCATCTCCAGGCTTCTCCTACACTACTTTACCCTTCACAGAGGGGAACTGCTTAAGTGCTCATAAACCCCACTCTGTGCTCTAGCTCTGGGGAGACTAAGACTCTGGGCACGCTCTGTTTGACCTGCTGGTATGCTTCTCCTAGTGCTACCACCATGTGAATTGATAGGTATTTTTTCAGATTGTGTCACTTAGGTTAATAGCCAGGAAAAGGAAGGGAAATGAGAAAGATTACTTTCTCCAATGGATGGATTTTTTTCCCTCAAAAGATGTTAAATTGGAAATAAGGCATGTTTTATTTTTCACAAAAACAAGGATGAAATGATGTCTTACTCATGGAATCTCAAGAAAAAGGTATTTTCTCATGGATGCAGCAACCTCTGAATATATCAAAGGAGAATTTCTCCCCTCCCCAGTCTCTTCTTTCTTTCTACCTTTCTTTCATTCTTTTCTTCTTTCTCTCCATCTATTCTCCATGTTTCATTGAGCATCAATCTCTGGACATAATGTGTTTTCCCTCATCGTATGAAGTATATTTGAGATTTTTAAACCCATTGATTTAAAGTATGTGGGATGGGGGAGGGGGAGGAGAGTAATTTTAAAACCCAGTAATAGGAGATTGGAATCATCTTTCTCATCTGAGATATTACCTTTGAGAATCCATTGGAGAGGATTCTGTAATTTCTTAAGTGGATCTTTACATTTCAGGAAAGGTAATTGTTAATTGTCCTAAAGTGAATCCCATGGTGGAACATTCCTTTCAGCTAGTTCCCCTCATTCTCCACTCTCAAATCTTGTGTTTTCCACAGTTAATTTGCTGAGGTCTGGACTGTCTGGTGATTGATGGGAGATTTTACAAAGGCATGGGCTGTGAGTGATGTTGATATGACTAATGGCAGTGTTGGGTTGTTTCCTGATCCATAAAACAAGCAAGTAATTTTTGTGACCTGATTGATCCCCTGTGATGGAAGTGGTTTTTAAACTGTATTTTCTTAAAGGAAATGTCAATATGCATGAAAATCTGGCAGAGCTTATTGAATAATAAAGTGGAAGGAATTGGAATGAGGTTAGAGCCAAATAAAGGGCATGCATTTTAGAGGAACGTCTGGGCCCATCACAGTTTTATAGTCCTAAAAGCAATTAGAAAAAAATGGTAGGCTCGTGGATACAAACTGTGTGATATTGGACAGATTACTTAAATTCTCTAAACCTCAGTCTTATTTGTAAAATGAGGGGAAATAGCCTACCACATATATTTATTGTGATGATTAAATAAAATAGATAACCTATAAAATATTTAATAGAGTGCAAAGCATGAGTGTTCAATAAATGGATAACTGATGGCTCCTTCTCTGTTCCTGTGGCTGCTCTCATGGTTGCTATTTAGACATTTTTGTGCTTTTCAATGTTTTCTGTGTTTAGGCTGTTTATGTAAGTCTGGTCACTATCTTTTTGTTCCTAGTTGTGCAATAAGTGTTTTCCACCATGTTAGTCTTCAGTTTACAGCTTCCGTGGTGGCCTCCTTCTTTCTTCTCACAAAACTTTTGGTATATAAATACTCATAATGCCAATAAATTGGTCTTGTTTTTTTAAATCATGTTTTGAGGAAGAAAATTTACTTCTGACTTTAAGATTGTGATTTTATAATAAAAACTTCATTCTAGTAACAAACCTGGACATTTCAAGGTATTGTTAGAGATGAAGTATCCATTCAAGATCATGAATTTTGGTGTGAAAAGAAAGTAAATAACTGTCTGGGAGTGTGAAATGCCTAGCAAACAAGGGATTTTCATTAGTGATGCGTTTAGCAAGGAGAAAATAGATTCTCTCTGCCCTGAAAAACCCATCCTGAACTCCAAAAAAATAAAAGTGTCCATTGATAGATCTTTATGTAATAAATAATAGTATTTTAAGCCACAGGCTAATAGCAGATACATAATGCTTATTTTTTAAATTAATGCTGTGTGCAATTATTTATTAAGCCTGCTGGAAGTGTGTCCTTATAGGACTAGAAGCACTTTTCTAAACATCTGTAGAAAAGCTCACTTTTTAAAACTATTTGCAATAGTAGTATAAGGAACTTTCACCATTGCTAAGTGTACAGTTCAGTTGTGTTAAGTACATTCACAGTGTTGTGCAACCAATCACCAGAACTTTTTCATCTTGCAAAACTGAGACCCTATACCCATTAAACAACAACTCCCCATTGCCCCCTGATCCTGGCAACCACCATGCTACTTTCTGTTTCTATGATGTTGACTATTCTAGGTACCTCATATAAGTGGAATCATACAGTATATGTCTTTTTGTGACTGGTTTATTTCACTTATGATGTCCCCAAGGTTCATTTATGTTGTAGCATATATCAGAAGGCTGGATAATACTCCACTATATGTATATACGACATTTGTTTATCCATTCATCTGTTGATGGATACTTGGGTTGCTTCCAGAACTCATTGCTATTATGCATAGTGCTACTATGAACATGAGTGTGCAAATATCTCTTTGAGATCCTGCTTTCAGTTCTTTTGGGTATATATACCCAGGAGTGGAATTGCTGGATCATATGGTAATTCTATTTTTAATTGTTTTTAGGAGCCTTCATCCTGTTTTCCATAGTGGCTGCACCATTTTACATTCCCACCAACAGTGCACTGCTGTTTCTCCATATCCTCAAAAACAGTTGTAATTTTCTGTTTTTTGATAGTGGCCATCCTAATAGGTGTGAGGTGATATCTCATTTTGGCTTTGATTTGCATTTCCTTAATGATTAGTGACATTGAGCATCTTTTCATATGCTTATTGGGCATTTGTATATCCTCTTTGGAGAAATGTCTATTCAAGTCCTTTGGCCATTTTTTAATCAAATTATTTGTTTTGCTGTTGTTGTAGTTGAGTTGCAGTAGTTCTTTATATATTCCGGATATTAATCGCTTATCAGATATATGACTTAACAAATATTTTCTCCCATTCTATGGGTTGCCTTTTCACTTTGTTGATTATGCTCTTTGATGCAGAGTTTTAAATTTGGATATAGTCCAATTTGTCTACGTTTTAGAGTTTTTAGAATTTTTTGTTTTCAAATATAGAGAATGAATATATTCATATTAAGGTACTTTTAGTTCATTATTGTTTTTTGTTATAGTAAATGAGTAGCATAAAAATATTTAATGTCCCTTATCATAGTAGGATAACATTTTTAAAAAATATAATGCTTCTTATTTTTTATCTCAGGTTTATTGTAAGGAATTCCTACAATTAAAAGCAAGAACTTAGACAAATTAACTTTTTGGAATAGATAGGTAAAGCAAGAACAAATAATAATGCATATTTCAGGAATATCTGAGTTTCTCTAAACAGGTACTATCACTACTGCCAATCAATGATAGGCAAGGCCACATATCCTATATCTTTATGGGCATTCTGTCACCTTGGACAAAGTAGGCATATGCAAATTATAGATTGGTCATTGCCATGTTCTCACCTGGGGTTGGGTGGTCAGTCATTCTTAGCCTTTGGAAGGAAATTGGCTCTAAAGTAAGCATGTATAGTCAAAGCTAGTGAGTTCTAGGTTTGACTTTTTTTTTTTTAGTTGAAGAATAATTGACATTCAATATCCTATTAGTTTTAGATGTCCATCATAGTGACATCATGTATGGGTTTGACCTTGTTATAACCAAGGGTTTTCTTTTGGTCTTTTTGAATCTGGATGTAGAAACTGACCCTCTGCTTTACCAGAGAAAATAGATTAATGCTTCATGAAAAATAGCCTTTTATAATTCAGGGAACCTCAAAGGTAAGCTGAGTTGTGGGTGCCTGGGTGTTTCTTTTAACTTTATACGCACATACACATATACAATGTTCATATACATTATGAACAGCTTATAGATATGATAAATTTCACAATAAAAAAGGAATAGCTTTACATTACGTTCTGTTTGGAGTGAAGTTTATAACTATAAATAATTTTCTATAGCTTAGTCATTTGCCACTGAAGATACTAATTTATGGCTCAAATTCTATTTGATATTCTTGCTGATATTATGAAGTTTCAGCCACGCAGTAAAAGATGAACTTTGATAAGAACCACAAGATATCTAGTTGTATGTTAGTAAAAATGAAGAGGATTCATAAAATATAAATTTAAAAATTGAAATATGTTTTAAAAAATTTCTCCCCTTGAGTAAATCTTTTTCCTTTGAATTAAACATCTTCTTTGTTGTCAAGTTTGAGATTTAGATGATGGATTAAACATTTCATGCCTGTGCTTTTGTGCTTCCTGGGTAAAAGATGGTAATTATTTACATTTTAAGAAGTAACATTTATTAAGTTGGAAATATAATAAAACTTTAAATGGATTAGAAAACTCTCAGCCCATCTGGGAAAATAGGCTGGATTGCTTTTTTTAATTGACAAAAGCAATCTGAAAAAAATTGTTTCCTAAATCCAACTGTAGAATATTGCCATGATATTCGTTTATTCCATTCATTTCATCTACTCCACTCCTGTATTTCCTGGGCTAGATGAATTCTTGAATATGCTTTCACCTCTCTTCAAATACGACTGACATTATTAAGAAATGAAAAGATTCTCTACAGTCTCTGACAATATGTCTAACAATACACTTACTTTTCTGAGATTTATGTCTAGAGCCAATGAATCCTGTTGGGCTTTCTTTGCCCTATACACTCAGCACATCAGTTGGCAGCTGCCCTCTAATGAAGTGACAAACTGTGGAACTCCAGAGACTGAGATCATTTTCTGTGGCTTACAAATAATCCAAGAGAAGTAGGTCCCAACGTATATGTTATCTAAGACATTCCAACCTGAGAATTTTTAGATGCTATCATTGTTCCTTTATGCTAAGGATTTGCAGATATTTTTCTTTGGATGTGGTGCAGTGGGGCAAAGTGGAATGCCAACTGATATTTTAAAATTTCTGTACCTTTTAAAGACTGTTAGACTATTTCTTGGCTGTTTAATGGCAGAATAAGTTTCTTCCATTTTACTCTGTTAATTTATGATTACAGGGGTTAATTTCATTAGGGTCTCTTTATTTTCAATCAAAATGCCCTATTTAATGACTCAGATTTTTAATAGAAGAATTTGATTTGATAATATTTTTATATAGTTAGGATGAATTATATATCTCATGAGATCATTTATGGGTTGAGTTACCCTGCTTTTTATGCCAGGAAGAATCACATGAGCTATCCAAAATTCAATCAGTGAGCATTTTAAATATCTTTATGGTTGCATAGTCCAGATAATATGAATGAATGAAGAATTATTGTCCAGTTCAAAAGTCTTTAGGCAAGAAGACATTTACATATCTTCAGATCCAGTTATACTCAAAATCCAATCAAGCCGTCAGCCTGTGTGAGAGTTTCAGACTTTTTTTAGTAGAAGGAAGAAATAGGTCATGTCCATAAATGGTTAGGGTTATGGGCTGTGTGCTTTCTCCCATCTTGATGGTACGGAGCCACTCATGTAAGGACTATGTGGAGTTTAGTCCTCTTATAAGACCACCTAACAAAATCCCATGAAAGTCTTGGCCAAAGGAGTAGGTCAAAAAGGAATCCCAATTAGGCTGAGAAGATAATTGTCTTCCCTAGAAAGCAAGCACCTTTCAACTCTGAGAAGATGTGGAATTAAAATGTAAATGTTTAAAAGAATCAAGACAATAATATTAATATTTTTGTTTTAAGGAGAATTTGTGCATATTTGGTAATTTACATGCTTGTAATTTTAAGATTGTCTTAGTGGAATTACAGTCTGATAATTCCAATTTAAAGTGTATAAGCAGAAATCTCACTAAGTTTATGTTCTCCATTAGAATATTTAGGATAACTTAAAGTTTCCGGAATTTATAAGGTTAATTTATTAACTGTATGAAGACTACTTATGTGCTTAGGAAAGTTTTCCATTCAGGCATTTATTACACTTAAAAAGTATTGGTAATATCAATGAGTAACAAACATCATTCAAGGTCACCCTGGGATCAGTTTCTGAAGTGTGCCTTGGGACCGTTTGGGGTCCCCCAGGTCCTTTAAGGGGTTTAATGTGGTCAGAACTATTTTCATAACACTGCTGAGAGACTATTTGCCTTTTTCACTGTCGCCCTCTCAGCATGTCCAATTGACTTGCCCAGAGGCTCCATGAAGTATGATATTGCAACAGACAGAATGCAGAAACAGATAGGAGAACCCAAGCCAGACATTAAAGAGATTTGCAAAAATGTAAAAAACAATGCTACTTTTTTACTGCATTTTTTTTGTTTTGGAAAGCATAGTTATTTTTCACAGAAAGATACTACTCATGTTTGTTTATGTTATTTTGGTATGAATTTTTTATTTTAAGTGAATTAAATATATTTTTATAATTTCTAGTTTCAATTTCTAATGCAATAAATATTGATAGGTGTAATTTACTTAAAGAACAGCTCTTCAGGATCCTCAATAATTTTTTTTTTTTTTTTTTTGTGAGGAAATCAGCCCAGAGCTAACATCCATGCCAATCCTCTTTTTTTGCTGAGGAAGACCAGCCCTGAGCTAACATCTATTGCCAATCCCCCTCCTTTTTTTCCCTTTTTCTCCCCAAAGCCCCAGTACATAGTTGTGTGTCATAGCTGCACATCCTTCTAGTTGCTGTATGTGGGACGCGGCCTCAGCATGGCCGGACAAGCGGTGCGTCGGTGCACACCCGGGATCCGAACCTGGGCCGCCAGTAGTGGAGCACGAGCCCTTAACTGCTAAGCCATGGGGCTGGCCTCCCTCAATAATTTTTAAAAGTGAAAAGGGATCCTGAGACCTAAAACCTAGAGATCCACTACCCTAAATTGGTTGCTAAAATCACCGGGTTTATAAGGTGAGGTAGGCTAAGTAAAGCTAGCCTTGTGGTCTAGTGGTTAAGATTCAGCGCTCTTATGAAGAGGAGGTTGAGGGGGGATTCATTTCGGGTCAGGGAATCACACCACTCGTCTGTCATTTGTCATGCTCTGGTGGCTGAATGTTGCTATGATGCTGAAAGCTATGCCACCAGTGTTTCAAATACGAGCAGGGTCACCCATGGTGGACAAGTTTCAGTGGAGCTTCCAGACTAAGGCAGACTAGGAAGAAGTACCGGGCCACTAACTTCCAAAAGCATTGGCCATGGAAACGCTATGAAGAGGAGCGGAGCTTTGTCTGATACAGTGCTGGAAGGTGAGAGGATGGTGCAAAAAGACCGGGCAGGGTTCTGCTCTGCTGGACACAGTGTCGCTAGGAGTTGGAATTGACTTCACGGCACTAACAACAAAGGCTAAGTAAAATGCCTAAGGAAACCTTGATTTTCATTTGTAACTTTAATGAATTGAAAATTAAATTCTAAATCCAAAGTAAACCTCTGAATAGTCTCTTCTATGCACCAAAAATGCTTTTAAGTTCATCAAAAAAAAGTATCACTATGTAAACCAAGCATCACCAAGATTTTAGCCTCCTGGCTACAATCCTGTCACACACTCCCTCTGAGGAGGGGTACTGGGTTCTCATTCTCATCCACATGGCCTCTCTTCGCTCATGCTGTTGAGGTTTCATTTAGGTGGAAATGTATTATTTTCTAAGTAAAACAGCAAAAAATGTTTCCACACAAGAAGAATGTTAATAAAAGTGCATTTGTTATAGGCAAACCCAACAGACTAACCCCATTTTTTCACCTGGGGCAAATTACTTAATCACTGTGGGCCTCAGTCCTCTCACCTATACCATAATAATGCAATAATACTGCATAAGATTGTTATGAGAGGTGAATTAGTACATTTAAGGTGCGTAGAATAATGCCTGGTACATGGTAACTATACAAAAAGTGCTAGATTTTTTGTGTGTGTATTAAAAAAAAGAGTTGTCAAATTCCATTTAACAAAGGCATAGACATCTTGTTGGAACAACAACTGTTTCTCGTTTGGAGGCTGCCTATATTCCTTGCTTTTATGTCCCTAGGAAAAATAAAAGTACATATAGGACTGATATTAATGGTGTGGTCAGTTTCTTCAGTAATTTGGAATGCTGGCAAATAAAAAAAATCCTGACTCAGCTTTTTCTTTGTCATAAGAAATTGATTTTATTTTTCTATTTAAACTATTCATCTCACTGGAGTACTATTAATATGAAAAACTAAAACTAAAAAAGTCTTAATTTAAATCAACCATTCCATTATACCATTATATAGGGGTGTGTGTGTATGTGTGTGTGTATCACAAATTAATTTTGGAATTTTTTACTTGACTGAAAAATACCTAAAAGCTAACATGCATTCCTTAGATTTACTTGAAATGTTTTTTTTAATGCAAGTCCTGGTTGTAAAATTTAAAACTATGAGATCAAATGGGATTTATTCTAAGATCAAGTGGGATGCAAGGATGGTTCAACAGCCACAAATCAATCATTGTGATATACTATGTTAACAAAATAAAATATAAAAATCATATGATCATCTCAATAGATGCAGAAAAAAACATTTGACAAATGTCAACATCTAATCATGATAAAAACTCTCAACAAACTGAGTATAGAGAGAATGTACCTCAACATAATAAAGACCATTACGACAAGCCCACAGCTCTAACATCATACTCAACGGTGAAAAACTGAAAGCTTTTTCTCTAAGATCAGGAATAAAAGAAGAATGCCCACTATCACCACTTTTATTCAACATAATACTGGAAGTCTTAGCCAGTGCAATTAGGTGAATAAAAGGAATCCAAATCAGAAAGGAAGATGTGAAATTGTCCTATTTGCAAATGACATGGTATTATATAGAGAAAACCCTAAAGATTCCACCAAAAAATTATTAGAACTAATAAACAAATTCACTGAAGTTTCAGAATATGAAATCAATACACAAAAATTAGTTTCTTTCCTATACACTAACAGCAAATTATCAGAAAGAGAAATTAGGGAAAGAATCCCATTTACAATAGCATCAAAAAGAATAAAATACCTAGGAATAAATTTAACTAAGGAGATAAAAGATCTGTACACTGAAAACTATAAGACATTGATGAAAGAAATTGAAGAATGTACAAATAAAATATATTCCATGCTAGTGGATTGGAAGAATTAATATTGTTAATTCCATACTACCCAAAGCAATCTACAAATTCAATGCAATCCCTATCAAAATTCCAATAGAATTGTTCAGAGAAATAGTAAAAACAATCCTAAAATTTGTATGGAACCACAAAAGACCCCAAATAGCCAAAGCAATCTTGAGAAAGAAGAACAAAGCTAGAGGCATCACACTTCCTGATTTCAAACTTCATTACAAAGCTACAGTAATAAAAACAGTATAGTATTGGCATAAAAACAGACACATAGACCAGTGGAACAGAATAGAGAGCCCAGAGATAAACCCATGCATATATGGTCAATTAATTTACCCCAAGGAGCCAAGAATATGCAAGAGCCAAGAAGATGGAGAGAGAATAGTCTCTTCAATAAATTATTTTGGGAAAACCAGATAGCCACCTGCAAAAGAATGAAACTGAACCCCTACCTTACACCATATGTAAAAGTCAACTCAAAATAGATTAAAGGCTTGAACATAAGACCTGAAACCATGAGACTCCTAAAAGAAAACAAGGGTAAGTTCTTTGGCATCGGTCTTGGCTATGGTTTTTTGAATTTGACACCAAAAGCAAAGGCAACGAGAGCAAAAATGAACAACATCAAACTAAAAAGCTTCTGCACAGTGAAGGAAGCCATCTATTCTACTAATTTGATAATCAAAAAAATGCTTCACATTATATCCAGGGTTCTGTTTTAAGATTGTGACATAAGTATGCATTTTGTGTGTGTGTTGAGAATTAGAGAAACTTCATTTGGCAACCTCTCATTGCCTGCCAGGAGTTTGTATATTTTGAAAGGAAGGTGTCTTTTCACTGAAATAAATGCCCAAGTATTTATTATTAATAAGCAAAGCAGTTTTCATTCTTTCTGAGGTCCTAAGTACCTTTATTTTATAGGCCCCACCCTGTACCATAATAAATATAAAAGATTACACTCACATCCTAGGTTAAATATAGTTTTTGTTGTAAATTTTTAATTTTATTTTGAAATCATTTAGTTATAAATGAATCTCACTTGTCATTGGTTGAGATTTCTTGATAAATCGTGGTAGATGCAGGATATAACCCAAATATTCTGCCATCTGGGTTCTTATGTGCTTATCACATAGGCCTCCCTTGTTGTTCAGAGGTTGCTTTTGAAAATGTTCCCCACATCCTTATTGTTTAAATCAACTTTTGCGAGTTTTAATAAATTAGAGTTTCTGAAAGAGCTACTCTGACAAAATTCTTGTTGGCAAGGCTATTTCCTCCTAGATACTTCCATCTTTTTTAATTATTCTTTATGCCCTAAAATAAGCAACACGGGTACTTTTACATGCAAGGACATGCCTTGGCTCTCTTGCCAAACCAAAAAATAATAAACCTTGAAGTAATGTGGTTGAGAACATGGACAGATTCATTTGGTACTTTTGAGTTAGTACCACCGTGCAAATGCAGTGAGGAACAATAGCACCACTAAGCCAGCAGCACACATGCAGGGACATTAATGAAAGTCAATGTTTATGAGCTCTGTTACTCAATTCCGGGGAAAACATGGCAATTTTCATCAGGACAAGGCTTTTAAATATATAACTATTAGACATAATGTCGGTTCAAGAAGATTTTTACCTTCACAAGTAGATTCGACATGCTATATATGAGTGTACCAGCTGAATCCGAAATGATTTTTCTTGCAGAACCCCATTTTTTATTTTCTATTTGCATCAATTGCAGGACTCTGAAAAATACTATAAATTGAAACAGTTGATTTATTATTTTTTCCAGCTTTATTGAGGCATAATTGGTATCTATAAATTGCACATATTTAAAGCATATACTTCGAAGTTTTGACATAATGTATACATGTGTGAAACCATCAACGAAAGCAAGATGAGTCTGTTTGTCACTTTGTGATGTGTTGTAGTGTCGTAATTCTTTGTAATCCCTCCCTTCCACCTCCTACTCTTCATTCCCCATCACCAGGCAACCATTGCTGTACTTTCTCTCAGTATAGATTTCATTTTCTAGAATTTCATATAAATGGAATTGTGTAATAGATATTCATTTTTGATCTAGCTTCTTTCACTCAGCATAATTGAGATTTGTTCATATTTTGTGTGTATCCATAGTTTATTCCTTTTTCTTGCTTATTAGTATTCTATTATGCTCATACACTACTATTTGTTTATCCATTCACCTCTTAATAGACCATTTGGCTTGTTGCCAGCATTGAACTGTTAAAATAAATCTGCTGTGGACATGTGTATACATGTCTTTGCATGGAAAATGCTTTCATTTCTGTCAGGTAAATACCCAGGAGTAGAATGTGTGGATCATCTGGGAGGTGTATGTTTAGCTTTTTAGAAACCACCGAACTGTTTTTCAAAGTGGTTGTAGATTTTACATTCCCAGCAGCAGATGAGAGTTCCCATTGCTCTCCATCCTTGCTGACCCCTTGCTATGGTTAGTATTTTTAATTTCAGTCATTCTAGAAGATGTTTGTGGTAGTTGCTTTTATCTGTATTTCCCTAATGGTGTGTGATTTTAAGCATCTTTTCATGCTGCTTATTTACCATCGGTATCAATTCTTCAGTGAAGTGTCTGTAGAAATCTTCCGTTCATGCTTTCTGTTGGGCTGTTTGTCCTGTTATTGAGTAAAACAGTTCTTCATATATTTCAGGTATAATTCTATAAAATTTACTGCTAATTTGATGCTGTTTGAATCACATTTTATCCATATATTCGTAAAATTACATTTCTTTATCCTTTAAAATTGATCTTAAAAGAATGGTCCAAAATGTGAATCATTTCTAGTATTACTGTTCGTGCTTTAAGAACTATGATATCATTATTCACGCCTCTTATTTTTTACTGTATATGTCTCGTATATATTAGATTATAATTTCTTCTTAAATAGTACATTGCTGTCCCATTTCTCATGTCATGGTTATCAAGTTCTCTCTAATGCTATTTCTGATCTGTAATATATTTATAAAACCTTATAGCTTTATAGATACAATAATAGCTAAAAGTGAACAGCAGTTTTACTTGCTAAGCACTGTTCTAAGCCATGCTAAGCTCTTTACTTACATTAACTGATTTGGTCCTCACAACAGCGTGAGTGTGCTGTTGTCATCCCGTTTAGAAATGGGAGAACTGAGTCACAGAAAGGAAAGACAGTTGCCCGTAGTCATGAGTGAGTAAGTGGCAGAGCTAGTACTCACGTCAAGGCTGTCTGGCTCCAATGTGCACACTCTGCCTCCGTTAAAGGCTTGAAAGTTTTCTTAAAAAAAAAAGCTCTAGACATTAATGATCTTTTTGCCATCAAATTATAAACCATGCCTTAATTGTCCCCCTCCAGTTAACCTTCGTATAAAAAAAATAAATAAATTTGAGTGCTCACTTTATTTCTCTAAGCAATGAAATTGCCAAAATGTATGTAATGGGAGGAAAGAAAACAAAGTTAAGCTTACTGGAAAAATCTATAAATTGTAAACTGAGTTCTTATCCATTATACTCATGGAATGTGATGTACTCATGCTAATTTTTATAATGACCTTAATATCGTAAGTACGTACATGAGTATAATATCATAAGAACAGACAGTCCATTAAACATTGGCTAAATCCACAGTTTATAAGTAACATTTTTTGCATATGAGACAATTTAAGATTGGTAATTTCTCTCTAAAGACAAAAGTCTATAAACATGACAAATTCAGACAAATCTACCTAAAACTTATTGTCAGTGGGTTATAATTAAGAAGTTTGTGACATTAACCTTGCTGAAAATTTTCATAGATTTTAAGAATTCTAAGTACAATTTATAAAATTCTAATTTATATAAATGAATTTATACGTAGACACATTCATAAAATAACTTAAACACTGGGTCATAGAGCTAGAATTGCTCTTGTGTCTTTCTAATTTGGCTCTCTGCCTTTAGCATCTCCTCACAAACTTGGCAATAAGGTCCTCTGTCTGGTTAAAGATATTCAGAGATGGACACACCATGCCTTTTTTTAATCATCAATCTCAGTATTTTGTCATATCAAAGTGACAATCACAATTTCTGCTGGGCTGACCTTCTTAGAAGGGAGACCCTTAGAAGACAAGACGTGTGCCAGATTTTTAATTAGTATGTCACAAGACATAATACCACATACCATTTAGCAGCTTTTGCTTAATTTTTGTTAGGTAATTTTATTAATTGATATAATACAGCTGTAGTGTGCATTTTTGTGTATTGAATTGCCACTTCTATAAATGAAGGTTATCAACACTTTCTGAGTTTTGCGAAGTCCTCTTTATAATTTAAAACTTTTCCTTAAATCAAAAAATATCTTTTTCCCTGTTCTGGAAATTGCATGCCCTCTTCTTCAGAGAGATAAGAAAAAAGCAATCAAGCCCACAGATAAACAGAAACCGGCCTATTCCTCACTGCCTGCCAGCCTCACTCTTCATTACGCACTGAGAAATGTTGGCCTGAACAGCGCTCCCAGAAGCAGTTTCATTTCTAGTTTTTTTTCTTCTTCTTCTTCTCCATTATTTCTTTTCACATTCCCTACAGGGTGCTCCTAAAAGAATACTGACTATTGCCTCACACTTATACCTCTGGACCCACCAGAGAATTGACTCCCTACTGTATGTTTCCCTGTGAAATAAAATGGGGTTAACTCACCCAGCAGCAGTGTGCAATAGGGTGGTAGTGAAGAGCCCCAGTTATGGAGCCAGACAGCCCAGGATCAAACTCTGCCACAGGCATTTACTACCTGTGTCATCTTGAGGGAGCTACGCAACCCTTCCAGACCTTGGTTTTCCCTTCCTAATTACATAAATGAGAATAATCGTACACTTACCATAGAGTTTTCATGAGAATTACATGAGGTAATTCATAAAAACCATCTGGAATATGTTAAATGCTATATTTTGGCATTTGGCATATATTTTTGGACATAAACACAAGATTAGGAGAATGCTACCTAAAACTATATGACAAAATAGGCAGATGTGATTTGGGATGTCCTCTCATCTTCTTCCGTATGGCTCCCCAACACTCCTACGAGGACCTCAGCAGGGAGTGAGGAGGTGGTGTGATATTTCCTGAAGCCCAGGTTTTTGCTAAGACAGGTTCAAACTGCATTTACTGTGCACCAGCAAAGGCTAACCAGTCCATCATTCTTAGGGCTATTTCTGCCATGTTTCAGATTATCTCTAAGGAGCAACTGACGACTTGGAGCAGAACAAGCAATTTCAGGCAACAAATTGCCATGATTTGTTTTTAAATAGAATTAAGACAATGTACATCTTAATGCATATATATATTTTTGTGTGTGTGAGGAAGATCAGCCCTGAGCTAACATCTGATGCCAATCCTCCTCTTTTTTTTTTTTCCTCATGAAGACTGGCCCTGAGCTAACATCCGTGCCCATCTTCCTCTACTTTATATGGGACGCCACCACAGCATGGCTCGACAAGCAGTGTGTCGGTGCGCGCTCGGGATCTAAACAGCGAACGCCCGGGCTGCTGCAGCGGAGCATGCACACTTAACCACTTGTGCCACCAGGCCGGCCCCTTGATGCATATTTAAATATAGAGTTTGCAGTTATAGAAAAATGAGGATCACACAGATTAAATACTAAATCTCCCAATCTTGGGGCCGGCCCCGTGCCTTAGTGGTTAAGTGCACGCGCTCTGCTACTGGCAGCCCAGGTTCGGATCCTGGGTGTGCACCAATGCACCGCTTGTTGGGCCATGCTGAGGCGGCATCCCACATACAGCAACTAGAAGGATGTGCAGCTATGACATACAACTATCTACTGGGGCTTTGGGGAAGAAAAGGAGGAGGATTGGCAATAGATGTTAGCTCAGAGCCGGTCTTCCTCAGCAAAAAGAGGAGGATTGGCATGGATGTTAGCTCAGGGCTGATCTTCCTCACCAAAAAAAAAAAAAAAATCTCCCAATCTCAAGTACCACATAATACAGCATAATTCGCCTAAGGAGTCCCAGGCCTCCAAAGAAGTAATGTTAGTTAATGAAAGGTCTATAGGTACAAGAGAAATTAAAACAAAGGGGCTCTAAGGTAAAGAAAAGCAAATTCCTGCCATTGTGTATGTGTGTATCCGTGTGTCTGTCTTTGTCTCTCCCTCTGTCAGTCTGTCTTTCTGTGTGTGTGTGTTTCTTACTCTCTATTTCTCTTCTGTCTCATGCTGTCTCTCTCACTGTCCCTCTGTGTCTCTGTCTTTCTGCTATACACACAGGCACACAAGCACGTAGACACACTCACCCCACATCAATGATTCTAGTCATTAATCAGAAATGTAAAGCCGTGACAGCAATAATCAAGAAGGATGTAAGAGAAAAACAAAAGCATAGGGTAGTGCAATTAATCCCATATCTGGCCTGTGCTTTCTTTTTTTTTTTTTTTCTGAGGAAGAGTGACCCTGAGCTAACATCCATTGCCAATCTTCCCCTTTTTGTATGTGAGCTGCCACCACACCATGGCCACTGTCAACTGGTGTAGGTCCGCGCCTGGGAACAGAACCTGGGCCGCTGAAGCGGAGCACGCCGAACGTAACCACCAGGCCACAGGGGCTGGCCTCTGGCCTCTGCTTTCTTAGAGCCCAAGTTTTATGTCTCAAACTAATTAGTTATACTTGTCAAAAATTAATCTATCACGAGTCTGACTTCTGAAGAAATGCAGAAGCTAGGAAAGTGGCTACTTATTTGAAAACTTTTTGCAATCATATTGATCCTTTACAGCTAAACAAATCAAAACATCAGTTGGATAATATTTTCTGGATGAACAACCAAAAGAGGCAAAAGAACAATGTTACCTAGAATATGAAATTTTAAATAAAAATCTTGAGTTTAATGATTCATCACATTATGTATGTGGGATAGTGGCAGTCAGGTCCTACTAGGAAGACATGAAAATAATTGTTATAATTTGAATGCCTATTCACAAAATAGGCTTATACTGGGCCCAGGAAAAATAAATCCTGAACTTAAGTTTCTACATCTTTTCTTTCCCTGAACCTCAGATCCCCAGTGACTCTCGCTGCCTTCCAGGTGGTCAAAATGCCCAGCTGTTACCTCAACTAACAAAACT
Source organism: Diceros bicornis minor (assembly GCF_020826845.1). Taxonomy (NCBI): domain Eukaryota; kingdom Metazoa; phylum Chordata; class Mammalia; order Perissodactyla; family Rhinocerotidae; genus Diceros; species Diceros bicornis. The sequence continues at coordinate 17,360,871 of NC_080745.1, read as the reverse complement.
TGTCTTCTCTCAATATAGCTGATATCTCATGTAGTTAAAGGAAAACAGCGCTTTAATTCATACCAAGGTGGAAATTATTTCATGGATTACAGAAATATTTACATTTAGAGTATTTTTGAATCCCTAAATGAGTGTCTAATTGCCAAAAATTCAGGTAATCTCTTTCAAAGTAATGAATATTTCAGACACAGTAGGATTAATGGAATTCTAAGAAGCAAAATGGAATACCAAGGTATTACATTCAAATAAAAATACGCTTCTATTAGCTTGAAAAGTATTCACTTCTTTCTAGTCTCCATAAGATGGAAAACAGTTACTGTATGTTTCTCAAGAGTTATTAATTGTTTGGTTGACTATTTCTTAATAATTCTCATTGGTTTGGGTTTTTTTTTTTTTTTTTTGCATAACAAGTAGAGTTTTATTAGAGTCTAATTGTTTTCTTCTTTTCTTACCTTGCCCACGATTTTGTGGAGTGATCTCAAAAAAATGGGTATGACTAGAATGAAACCATTTCTGTAAAATCCAGATGGACCTTTCTAAGGGAAGATAGGGGTACCTCCATGCTATCAGCCATCAATCAGGAACAAGCTCCTCCCCTGGCCCTGCCAGGACTCCCTTCAGATGGGAGAAGTTCCCCTTCCTTCTAAAGGAAGAACTCTCTTTGCTTCTCTAGCACTGGGACTGTAGGGATGCTCCAGACTGCCTCTGATTTAGAAAGACCAGGATTTAGCCTTGGTTATTAGAAGCCATTGATTGTTCGACCATAAACACGGGCCAAGACTATAGATAACTTCAATAGATATTTTCAGGATTTTAATCTGGGTACTCAAAAATGAACGAAAGAGAGTCAAATATCTTAAGTGGGAAAGAAGAATGATACTACATGAATAATACAAATATCTCCCTTACCATAGTGCCTCATTCCTGATATAATTGATGGTATCCTTTTGTTCCATGACCTGGGCCCAAAGTGAGGGCAGTCTTTTAACACCGGATGCAGCAAATGTTTCTTCTTTGAACTCTGGTGAGCCAGGATCCTTTTTTACAGATCAGTTTTATAGTGAGATGTTGGGCTCCATATACAGCTTTTGAAAATGTACACAGCCCAGACCTTCCTTCTGTTTCCTCATCTTCCCCTCCGATGAACAACCTAATCTCTTAATTAACATGCTTTGGCCTCTGTGTATCTTCTTTTAAATAGTTAAAAGCATGTTATTTAAAATCAATGTATGCTCCCTATGAACAGTTTTGAAAATAAGTGCAAAAAAAGAAATAAAAATAAACCATTATTCAACTCCCAAATTATAACCACTGTTAACATTTTGCTCTACAAATTGAACTATATGAAATTGCTGAAAATTAACTGTTTTTGACCTGCTCAATCAACGAATTCACTTAATTAAACCTAAATTTTCTGTCTTTTTAAAGATTATTTTGTGTATATATTTGTATGTATAAGATTGTGAACACATTATCCACACAACTTTATATCTCAGGGCTTTTTTCCTCTTACCACAATATAGAGGACATTTTGGCATGTAACTGTGTTTAAAAAATGTAATTTTTAATTGAAAGTTTCTTTGAAGGAGCTTCTTTCTCTGTGTATTTGCTCCATAGATGATTTGCGGTTCTGGGTTCCAGGCAAGCGGTATTTGTTAACCATTTACCCACCAGAGGTATTGCTTAAGCTAGCAGGAAAAAGCTACAGGAACTCACGACATTTAAGCATTTTCTGAGATATTTAACAAAGAAAACTCCAGAAACTGGAGTATTATACTATAATACAACAGTATTATATGTCCTGAGAACAGCTGTACAATAGGAACTGCCATAATTATAATTCATCACATCAAAAGTGACCTTTCCATATATTTAAGAGGTTGAAATTTTAGCTAAATACAGTTTCAGGAACTCATTAGGTTTTCAAGAGTGTATCTAAGAATGTCATGGTTGCATTTCAAAATGCAGTATTTGAAAATAAGTCTTTCTAAATATTGTTATTGAATGGTTTTTTTCCTGTCCCAAATCAGTTTTTGTTGTGCAACACAGCATACAGTGTTCTCTCTTCAGAAAGATAAATTTATTTTTCATAATGTTATGAAGTCTATGAATTTGGAGGAAATACTTATCAAGACTCAAGAGCAAATATTTTCAAGCTAGGCTACACTCTGAAGAAGAGATCTTTTAATCTATACTGAGGTAGAAAAGGGTCCTGAACTGTTTGTGCAATGCAGTATTTACCCTAGTTCCCCTAAGAAAACCTTACTTGGCCAAACAAGATTGTGAAAAGCAAGCATCAAAATATATCTGCCTTTAGGAAATTCATAATGCTGTTTTAATTTCTGAGTGATCCTGTTGTAAAAATAATGGTAGCATAGTATTTAGCCCAGTATTTCTTAAATTTATTTGGGCACCAAATCTTTTTTTCGAATATTATGGAGCTCCCGCGATGTTGGGTGCAGTCCAGAAAATGTGGTAAACACCTCTGAAGGATCTTCTGATTGCTTGATTTTGCCTATCCTGAACACTATCATCTTGGCCGCTTATCAGAATCCAGACAGTTACGGTGGCTTTCTACAACAATGCCAGCAAGAGTTAATTTTTATAAAAATGATACAGCATTCTGTCAAAAAATTTGAATGTACAATATGGTGGCAAAATGTCTATATTTTTTTGGGCTGGCCCCGTGGTGTAGTGGTTAAGTTTGTGCACTCTGCTTCGGCAGCCCAGGGTTCACAGATTTGGATCCCGGGCACAGACCTATGCACTGCTCATCAAGCCATGCTGTGGCAGCATCCCACATACAAAATAGAGGAAGATGGGCACAGATGTTAGCTCAGGGACAATCTTCCTCAGCAGAAAGAGGAAGATTGGCAACAGATATTAGCTCAGGGCCAAAAAAAAAGAAAAAAAAATCTATATTTTTTTATAAGCATAATTATATCCAGCACACTGTAAGTGATGTAGAATTCTAATATTAATTTTCATTGCTTTCCTCACACACACACACACAGAAAATGGATGACAATGTGTAGATAAGATGACCACTGTAATGGTCCACTGGAGGTTCCTTTTGTGTCTGGATTGAATAGCTTGTGACAATCTCTTTTATGTCCCCACAATATTATTGTTTCATGACAGTGTCTCTTAAGAATCCTGCTTATCTTGTATCTTATAGAAGCATTTATTAATCTTCTCAGTCTCTGCCAGCAGTTGCTAAGTTCCTTTGCTTTTTGTTGTTTGTTCGTGGAATCAGCTATATTCCTAAGGAGGCTGGCTTAGCTGCAGCATGCTCTGAGAAGTGCCTGCCGTTTAGAATTTACCAGGCCTGACTTCATTATTTGCTCTAGTCTTAACTGTGTGTCTACCTGGGCAGCAACGTGGACTTAGGGGCATATTTGGGGCACACAGTCCTTACTGACAATCCCGTGAAAGAGAGAGACACATGAATAAATAAGCAAGGATAACTTAATCACAGAGCGTATGGAAGCCACAGAAGAGGCTGGTAGCCCAGAGCGAGGGTGTGAGGAGAGAACCTTAGAGAGGTTTCTCTGTGTGAGGAGAGAACCTTAGAGACACACCAGCAGGGTGTCAGGCATGGAGGATCCCGTCTGACTGGAGAGGAGTTCAGGCTTCATATTAGAGGGAATTTGTGTTCAAGTTACTTTTTCATCAGAATGTAATATATGCCCATTAAATAAAAACACTTGGGAAACAAGAATGTTAGGGGAAAAAAATCACACACATTCCCATCATTCAGAAGACAGTCATGTTACCATTTAGATGTAGTATTTCCTGTCGCTGTTTCACAAGGTGTAGTTATTTTCTCATTCCCCTGAGGTAAGTTGATAGTTTAACTTCAGGCTATGGACGGGAAAACCAAGGCACTGAATCAAGTGAGTACCCTAAGTCAAGACTCAGCTATTGTGGAAGACCCAACATGGAAACTTCCTGTGAGTACTGAAATGAAGAGTAGAAAAGGTAACAAGAAAGGAAAAAATGTTCTCCAAACAAGCAAATCTTAGGCATAGACCACAAGCTACCTTCACTATTATTATTTATTTTTAAGAACATATCTGCCTAAGATGTTTTACACTGAGCCAATGTCACTACTAATTTTTCATCTTCTAATCCATTCCAAAGCGTAGTTGATGAGATTGGCTCCTCCATTACTGAGAGATCTTGGACCGCAAATTCACCAGTGGTCCTTTAAGGTGCTTCTCTGATTCCTGATGGAAGCATCTGAAAGAATGTCCTTTATAAGAATCTAAACACCATATATATTTTTTTCCTTTAAAAATGGATCCTTGAACCCCAGTAATAACAGTATTATTTGATCAGACTCTGTAACACTGATTTGACCAAAAATAAGAAATACTCCTTCCTGGCTTTCACATTAGTATTATGACAATTTCAGAGAGAGAGAGAATGAGAGAGAGACACTGAGATTTAAGGACTGTAATTATAACCCACCTGAGTTGAGGCAGCTGAAAGGTTACCTAAAGAAAAGGGTGATTAACATTTCCAGGCATCTCAACTGAGCCATCTCTGGCTGAAGAGTAGCATTTTAAACATATAACATTGTTTATAAAATTACGGAACTTCGAGACTGGACCTTTTCTTTTGTTATAGATTTTTTTTTTTTTTTTGAACTTTTAAAGAATACAGGAAACCATTTGGTGGGTTAGACATTTTTTAAATTACAGTTTTATGGGGAAAATAATAGCAGTGACTTTTAAATCAGAATGTGTTTTTCCATGTAGAGCAATTTACTGAATGGAACATTTATTCATTTCACTCAATACAACACAAGCCTTTAAAAATCCTTTCTCTGAATAGTAGTTGCTGTTGTTTTTTCTAAAATATATTTTTCCAAAGATTATCTCCCTCTTATGCCACATTGGAACATTGGCCAAAGGTTGTTTCCAGTCTGTCCTTGGTACAAGACTCTCTCTGAGGCCTAACAGATAATGAAGAGATACTGCTGAGAACACAGATTTTCTTGCCAAAAATCAGATAGATTTATCAATCCAGCAGTAGATAGATAGACAGACAGAGATAATACCCAAGTATGGTGAGGAAAGTAAGAAACAAAATTGCTGCAACCTTTTTGATAAGTGACTGGCGTTATCTCCTAAAATATAAAATGTGAAGACGCTATGTCCTATAAATTATAGTTTTAGGAATATGTAACTACAAAAATGAAAATACATCAATGCAAGGACTATTATTGCTAAATTGTTTATAATAGAAAAAAAGGAAACAATCCTAATCCCATAAACTGTAAAATGATGGAATATGTTATGGCACATCTATGCTGAGTTAGGTTTACAAACTCTTCCAGAGCCTGAGTTAGATCCATATGGATTGATGAGAAATACGTGCTCTGTTGTTTAGTGGTAAGAGCGTGTACATAGTAATCTGAATGGTAGGGTGATAGTCAAGGAAATGGGTATGTTTGAATGATAAGAGAAAAGAAGTGGAACAAGAGACATCAGACTGTTAACATTCAAGGGGACTGAATTAGGGAGTGAGAATAGGGGAAGACAAAAATCATTCATTTTTTTCCCCTTCATGTAACTAGGTATTGTTTGACTTATTAAATGAGCTTTATTACTTTTTAACTAGAATAAATAAAAAGACAAGCATTTTATTTTCAATTATTATACATGAGTGGTCATTTTTCAAACTCTGCTTTTGAGTTGTTAGGTTTCCTAGAATTCAGGCTGACGGAGATTAAGGCCCGAGAGCAGAAAGTTCATGACAGAACCAGGATGAACAAAACTGCTCCCACCTTAGTATTCTTTCCACTCTGTTTCCCTAGGCTCCCCAGAATCATAAATAAGTTAGTCTCATAGGCTTACCCACAAATGCATATATCAACTCTTGAATAGCTCTCTATCTGATGGGGATAAAATGGTAGAAAATAATAGTTTTTCTGTATAAAAGGAAAAGTGAAAGTGTGTAAACCCATAGCTCCTCTTCCTTCCCACCTCATTTCTACTAGTAATACAGATTAACTACTTTTTGACCACCCTACCTCACCAGATGTAGAAATATCATGATGAATCACATGCAATAAATGCCTCTTTCAACTCTTGAATTCAGATATGGGCCCCACATAATTTCCCTTACTATGAAGAGCCTTCAAATTAACTGTATTATGAAATGAGCTAACATTTCAAGATTTGTTCATTTTTTATCCTTGTAGTGAAAGGTGTTAGCAAATGGGAATATTTTTTTGTTTGTTTTGTTTTTTTTGGTGAGGAAGATCAGCCCTGAAACTAACATCTGCCAATCCTCCTCTTTTTGCTGAGGAAGACTGGCCCTGGGCTAACATCTGTGCCCATCTTCCTCCACTTTATATGGGACACTGCCACAGCATGGCTTGACAAGCGGTGCATTGATGCATGCCTGGGATTCGAACCTGCAAACCCTGGGCTGCCGCAGCGGAGTACACACACTTAACCGCTTGTGCCACCGGGCCGGCCCCAGCAAATGGGAATATTTTATCATCATACATATTCTACTTAAAGTTCAAATTTCATTTCAAATCTACCAGTTATAACCAAAAGATAAAATTTAGAAATGATAGGACTTGGGCTAAGTGATTCTTTAATTCTTTGCAGCTTCAGCATACTATGACTTTATGATTTTAAAGAAAAATAAAAGCCAAAATGATAGGTAAAGCTAGAGGTCATCTCCAGTAGGTTTTTGTTCACTGTAGAACTGAAGATCAAGCTGGGAGGGTATTAGTCTGCTCAGGCTGCTGTAACAGAATACCAAAGACCGAGTGGCTTAAACAGCAGAAACAACTTCTCCCACAGTTTTGGAGGTTGGTGGTCCAAGATCAAGGTGCCAGCAGGGTTGGCTTCTGGGGAGGCCTCTCTGCTCAGCTTGCAGATAGTGCCTTCTCGTTGTGTCCTCACATGGCCGTTTCTCTATGTGTGAGCAGAGAGAGAGAGAGCTTGGATGTCTCTTCCTCTTCTTCTAAGGGCTCCAGTCCCTAATTACTTCCTTAAAGGCCCCATCTCCAAATATAGTCACCTTAGGGGTTATGGATCCAACATATGAATCTAAGGGGGACGCAATTCAGTCCATAACATGGAGAAAAATAAACGTAGGCTACTGTAAGGTACTAAAGTTGTGTATATTTTCTTTTATGCTAAGTTTCTTCTTTCTGTGTTTTCATTGCATCTTTTAGTAAAAGCGATAAATTGAAATGACATTTAACTGCCTACTCCAGCCAGGAGGCATGATCTGCAGAGTCTGATTTTATAAGGTCATGCATTATTTCATTAAATTGTTAAAATGTCTTCATATTTAACATATTCCATGAAATATATATATATCTTTTTAAAAAGTGATATTTAAAACTGTCTTTAAAAATGTTTCTTTTGCTTTTAAAATAGCTTAACATGAAAGAACTGGTTAAACCTCAGTTAGATGCTGGAAATTATCAATTTCTATTATTTAACTGGCACTGTAGAAATACTAGTTGTTGTTAAATACTTTTTTTTTCTGATTTATAAAAAAATTAAAATATAGAAGAACACTAAAATCATATCTAATAACAGAAAGAGCCAACCAACAAGCATTAATATTAATGGTAAAGTTCCTTTCAGTCACTTTTCTATGTACATAGAGCGAAATGTGAAATTACAAAGTTGGAATAAAACTCTTCACACTGTTTTGTACATTTGGTTAAATTTAGCGTCCAACTTTTATCTCAACAGTATGAGATTAGGTCTGCTGAAATGGAGTTGACAAGCTGTCATTTCCCATGGACAGGGGTAAAGTTTTCTTCTCCCATTACTGCTCTCTGCCAAAATTGAAATGGAGAGAAATACTTTTCTTTTCACGTAGTCTGTTGACACTGCCTCGAATTTCTAGAACTCTTGGTGTAATGAGACTTTATAAGAATCTGAGTACCCACTTTTTCAGGCCTCAGGCTTGAGGACCTGTAAGAATGGGAAACTATCAGCTGCAAGACTCAGCCCTGCCCAGTCTCTGTGCAGCAAATAAGGAGATTCATATCCTCCAATTGGTGGCTTCTGGGAATTGTGTAACCTCCAAGAGATCTGGGGTAGGCCTTGGGGAGTCAGTGTTTGTAGTTCATCTTCCTCAAATCCTGGTTTGCTTTCCTAATTCTTATTTAAAATAGATGCCCCACCCAACCCCCACCCCAGCACACCTCCTCTGAAGGTGAAGGGCTGAATGATCTGCCTCACCATTTCCAGTCCACTCACACCGGAATACTAAACCTTGCCTGTATTCCCAGCCTGGCTGAGGTCTTGTCAACTTAGATGAACCACCGAGTCTGCTACCATCCTGATGACGAGTAAGGAACCTGCCTGGAAGACTTCTGAGGCTGTGTTCCCTATCAGCCAGCCTAGCCCACTGGACATTATCCTGGGTTTGCAATGTCTCCTTAGACGCTGTAGTCAGGGGTGGTGGCAACACTCTTTGACAGCAGACCCCCAAAGTGGGTGATTTTCTTTAGATCCAGAATGCCATTCCCATTTACTGTCTCTTCCTTGCCAGAGTGTGGTGCTCTCAGGAATACCCAGGGAGAGCTTGTCTATCTTAGAGCACTTGGTGTCCACTAAGAACTCTTGTTGTGCTGCTCGGACCAAGGCCTATTTAAGAAGAAGACAGCTAAAACAGCTTCTCAAAAACGTTGTAGAGTTTGTTGGACCAGTTGAACCTCGACCCATTCAAACCAGGAATTGTGTTAATCCTGTAACTTGGATGAAGTAAAATAAGAAGGAATGGGCAAAGAAGAAGAATGGTAAATGGAAAAAGATGAAGCAGCTCCAAACTTTGTCTCAATAATTCCTGTAAAGCTGTGGTTCTCCTGCAGAGACAGAAGGCATCCGTTTCCTCATCTGTAAAATGCAGATAACAATAGATAGAGCTGTGATGATTAAATGATTGGGTGTATGTAAAGGGCTTGAGATAGCGTCGGGAATATGGCTAGCATTTAGGAAATGTTTGTTGTTGCTGTTGTGGTTACTACCACTATTATGTGGGATTTGAAATGAACAGGATCCAAGCTTGTATATCAACTTCATCGATTACTTACCAGGCAACTTTAAGGCAGTTATTTGATCCCTGAGCCTTATTTCCAAATTGGGGATAATAACAAATAAATGAATGATTTCATTCATAAGAACTATTTTGTGTCGTAATTAGTTCTCTCCCTCCCTCTCTAGATGGGATGGCTAAAAATGAGAAGATGGGCTCTGATGGGAATAGGTCAGAGTACAACGTGACATGCTGAATGAGCACAGATATTTAGTGAATGCTGTTTTTGAATGTGAAATTAACGCAAACCAGACAGCATAATATATACATTTTTGGAACTATATTTATCCTATTCCCATAAAACAGGCTGTCAGGCTCAACTTTGTCAAAGTACTTGTTATTTTGGTCTTCAATAAGACGAGTTAAAAAACTAAAGATATATTGTAAAGTTAAAAGGGAGAATATTCTAGGTCCTCCCTAAGAGTCTGGGATCTAATTTCAGCTGAATACAAAAAGTTAAATTAGTTAATTAAGCTTATTTATTTCAGGACTGTGAACAGGTATAATGCTGTCCAAATCAGATGGCGGCAGAGTCATTTATTACCCACTTAGATTGCAAAACATTTGCTCCAGTGGTTTGCTTCTTCCTAGAAATGAGAGCAATATGCGTGCTCAAATAATTAGTAAATAGGCAAATACGATTTTTAGGAAAAGTTTTAAGGAAATGGGACCGTTTAGATTATCATACTAAAAGCCCAAAACTGCTACCTCATTGAGTGCTTTTCTCAAAGTCCATATTCCATAAACACCCAATTATGTGACAGAAAGAAACTACTACTTGAAAGACTTTAACAAAAGAGCCTACACTTATCTATATACATCCTAAATCAAAGTAATGTTTTGTTGGCCTATTAAAAGAAGCCTCTCATCTGGCCTTCCATAATTATTATGCTGTCTCTGGCATTGTTTTCCTCTTTATTTGGCTAACTGCATAATTATGACAACAGTTTCTGGAATCACCAATCATATTTTGAATATGTAACCTTTTGAACCACGTTTCCTGGGATTTGGAGGAGCCTGTCATCTCTACTCACAGATTTGAAGCTCACTCCTAAATGAATGTCATGTGCAATTAATTTGTAATAGAATGAATTCAAAGCTAGGATAAAAGCCAATTTCCTTGCTGGTTTTCAAAATGAATACTTTGCTGCATCTAATACTAGAGAAACTTCGAGAAACTTCAGGGTGTTCGATCTCAGTTATTATTCTCCAATTCATTTAGTGAACAAGTTATTTTTAGACAGACACTGTAATGACTGAATAGTGTGGATTTCTATTTTATCATTAATGGTGCAACTTAATTTTATATTATTGAGAGATGCATTTACGTACTTAAAATGATCTGAATCTCCATATGTAGGCGTGTTGGGACTCCTAATTGTAAATTAGGCAAATGTGTTCTGGATAATTGTTAATTTTAGCCATAAAATCCATATAACAAATACTTGTTGAGCAACCACTATGTGCAAGACGCTTAGTAGGATATGGTGAGAGAACTGACAGGTGCCTCAGGGAATTCACTGAGGACTCACCCTTTGGTTCATTAGATTCTGTAGGAATCTATGGTGAAAGAGGAATTCTAGGCTCACTGGCATGCCCTATATGGCAGAAATGTCTATTTGTTAGAGACGAGAGACTGAAATGCCTGTGTCCTCCCACTGAAATATTGTTTGATGATTTGCCCATCACTTCCTCTACAAGGAATGGGAGTGTTAATACCGTTGAATTTTCCCTTGAAGCTCCAATTGTACAGATATTATTTCCTGAGGAGATGCCAATAACTAAAAGAGGCAAGGCAATTAGTGAAAGGAGTCAGTCAGTCTGGATTCAAGTGACATCTGCTCACTGACACCCTCGGCCTCAGTTTCCCCGCACATAAGGTGAATGGGTCTCATGAAATGATCAGCTCTAGCCATTTCCTTCCTTAGGACACACTCCTCAGACTGAGCTCCTAGGAGAGGAGCAGTCTACGAGGCCTGGCATGGGTCAGATGTCCTTCTTTTGATGAAAATAGGAGAGAGTCCTTTGATTGACAGTTCCAGCACTGCAAGCTGTAGCAGCAGGAGAGCCCCTGAAGAAAGGAGGAAGGAATATTGAGACGAAAGGGGCTGATGTTCTCTAGCATAGTGCTTCTCAAACTGATGAAGGACCGGTGACTTTTCTTTCTTTTCTTTTTTCCCAGTCCTTTGCAAATTGATACTTTAAAAAAATGCAAATACAAATCTATTTTTTAATTATTAATTAAATGTTTCTCTCCATCTCTGCACTTATCTTGTCACAGACTGTACTCTTGGAGGCTGCACTAAGCTCCTCTCATCCTTGCTGAGGAAATCCCTCCACGTGCGCTCCTCGAATCCCTCTGCTTCTCACTTCACAGCCTCTTCTTGTCCTCTTGTCATCTGACTTCACCTTCACCACTCTAGAAACTGCAAGGTCCTCCTTTTAAAAATCCAATAATGTCTTATCAGGTCTCATCCTCAAGTGCTCCTGTAGCGTTTACTGTTTCCTCCTGACCCTCTGTCCTCAACGACGTCCTTCACAAGAACACACTCACCCCGTTCTCCTCTCGTGGAACTTGGTGCCTCCTTTTCTTTCTCTAGGTCAGCCTTCTAAAAGAGATGCTTTCCGAAGGTTCTGACCTAAATCTCAGGCTCTGTACACTTCAAAAATGTGAATGTCAGTGTTCGAAGTGGGGTAGGGGATTTTCTTTAAGATTTGATTCTACCCCTGTATAAGAATTGGACTAATCATAAGATAACAGTATGTATTTCCAGTAGCGTCTGGGAGGAGGTAGCGCTCTGGAACTTCTAAGGGATTCTTCCCATGACTTCTCTTTCAGAGCAGACGGTACTAACCCATTTGCTTAAAAAGGAAGGCACCATCACTAACAGGTGAAATTAAGGAGTGAGCAGCTTCTTTTGTTTTCTCATCTTCTCGCTTTATGTCGCTTCATTGTGACTGGAGCTCTGGCAGGTATGAGGAGTGGAACTATAGAAAAAGCCATTCAGGGGCCGGCCTGTGCTTAGCGGTTAAGTGTGCGCGCTCTGCTACTGGAGGCCCGGGTTCGGATCCCAGGCGCGCACCGTCACGCCGCTTCTCCGGCCATGCTGAGGCCACATTCCACATACAGCAACTAGAAGGATGTGCAACTATGGTATACAACTATCTACTGGGGCTTTGGGGAGAAAAAGGGAAAAAAAGGAGGAGGATTGGCAATAGATGTTAGCTCAGGGCTGGTCTTCCTCAGCAAAAGAGGAGGATTGGCATGGATGCTAGCTCAGGGCTGATCTTCCTCACAAAAAAAAAAAAAAACAGAAAAAGAAAAAGCCATTCATCAGAAGTCGATAGACATGTTTCTTTTGCCAGTGACAGGTACCTTAACTCTCTGAGCACCTGTGTCCTCATCGGTTACGTGAGCTGGTTAGGCACCGTGATCTATGAGATCACTTTCAATAGAAAATTCTGTAATTTTCTTACATTTCCTCAAATCATTTTTGTAATCTATTGACTTTCCCTTTTCCAAGGTTCTTGCTGTATGCTAACCTCATTTTCTTATTCTCTTCTAGCACCTGTGTTCTGATTAGAAGCCAAAGGACGTTCAGAACTTCCACTAAGGTACTGTAAGGTAAGATCTTTTTTTGAGTTAAAGTCTTTGCTTTAAAAATGGGTTTATGGCTTTATCTGTGAGAACAAATTAATGAGGAATAGGAATTTCTAAGTTGGTGTTTTTCAATACAATTTATACTTGCTACTATGTGCATCTTAATATAAGTATATAGTCATGCTCAATTTTTTTGTCTTAAAGATTTTTTTTTGCTTATTTACTCATCAGATTCAAAATTACAATGAAGGAATATTTGTTGAAATAGGAAATAAGTTGATTTTATTTCAAATACTCATTTGTATCTTAACTGTAGCAAGATGGTTTTTTCAAAAATGCAAAATGTTTGAATTTTTAGCATATAGCTTGTGTAATTCATAGAAGCTTAAATATTATCCCTTGATTTATATTGCCTTATTCAGAATGCTGTACAAAATCTGATTGTGAATAAAGAAAGAGCAACCTGTGAAAAAGCTCAATCCTTTTTTAAATGTCATTGTTAGCACTGTCTGCCGAATAGAGAAAGTATTAACAGCCTACCCAATACCCATTTGCCCCTTCTATCTGCCTAACAAAAAATTCTGATGTTTTGAAGGACAGTAAAGTATCTAGTTTAAAAATCTTCGCCGTCTCAGGCTCCTTTATGTAGGCCACCCACGTGACTCACTTCTGGCTAATGAGCCCTGGGTGATGGGCCCTGGGAGCGCTTCCCTTCCTGAATTAATTCTCTTCCTGAATCGAAAGAGCAAACTTCAAGAGAATATTTGTGGAATGTTTTCCTTTGTTATTACCCCGTCTTCCTACCTGGAAAGCTGTTCTAAAATTTGTAGCTGCAAGAGTCTAATTTATGGAAGTGACTGAATGATGACACAGGGAGGTCAATGCTGTTGAAAGAAGGATTTATTACTTACATTTCCTGAGAGAAGGGGGCACTCCAAGCCACCCAGGGCCACTTGGGGAAGTACCACGTTTGGTCAGGTGGCAGAACACAGGAAGGAAGAGAAAGCCTAGGTCAGAGTCTTTGTTGGGAGTTCCCGTAGGAAAGGCAAGGCAAGTCAGGGTAAATGGCTTAGGACTGGCCAGCTAGAATAATGTCAGTGGGCTCTGGGCTATAGGAGTGATCTCTAGTTGCCTGGTACCTGGCTCTGGGCTGATCTGGGGGTTAGGGGATTTTCTTTACGATTTGATTCTACACCTGTATGAGAATTGGACTCATCATAAGATTATTGTGGCTTGGTGTGTGAGAGTTAGGAAAGAAGGTGGTTGGGACTACAGACTCAGGATTGTTTGGTTCACATATGAAAGTTGTGCTCTAGGCCAAGCCCTCTGCTGTCTCTAAGGATTGGCTAGCCCTAGGAGGGGCAGTCTCTCCCTGGCCAGTAAGCTTTTAAGATATCAAAGCATCATAAAAAACAGAAAATAAAAAACATGATTAATACAAAGTACAGCCCTCATCTTATAATCACAAGGACATAAGCCACAAGCAAGGCTGTTGGAGCAGAAAGGTAAAACAAGCTTGCAGATGCAGCTAATTCTCTAGCATTCATAGCCGGGCATTGTGCTAGACACGCTTCTGTACCTTATTTAATCTTCAGAGTAGTGCCATCAGGGTAAGTATTATTATCCCCATTTTACAGATGAGGAAACTGATGCTTTGAGATGTTAAGAACTTTGTCCTATGATAGTAAGTGTCAAAGTCGAAGTTTGAGCTTGGACCTGTCAGGCACCCTTCTCTGTACTCTGCTGCCTCGGTGCTGGTCCTGAGTATCATGCCAGAAGCCTGTGCTGTTGCGGATTACGCTGATAGCTAGTCAGAGGCATCATCAGTTCACCAACCCTTTGAATGCCCTTCATTAACACAGAATTTCTATTAGATTGTCTGTTTATAAAACTAAGTAAAATGAGGCTATTCCATATTTTTTTTAAAAAAGGAAAGAGAAAACTCTGGTTTGGGGAATCAGGATGAATTGGAATTGCCTATGAAATCAGGTGAAGGAAATATTAATTCCAAGTTTCTTTTATTGCTTTTTGTTCTTTTGAAATAAAAGTTTAGAACTAATGGTCTAAGTACGTCCACCAAAACTCAGCTTTTAAACTACAGTCCTAATTTTAAATCTTCTCCTTCTAACAATCTCCATTCCTTCACTCAGACTTACTAGGTTCAGAAAAAAAAAATGCAGGTTAAGGGTAAATTATGTAATGAAATTTGTTTCCAAAGAAAGTCATGCAAGGTATTGAATGTGGTACTGAGCTGCGGCTGGGGAGGAGGTGCCGTGTAATGGGCAAGTCTCCAGGCTGGAAAATACAAGACGGAAATGCAGGTGACAGCCAGCTCTTTTGGGGCTTAAAAAAGCTATTTCACCTCTCTGGACCTTTGATCTTTATTTGTAAATTAAAGGTGTAAGAAATTCTGATATTCTTTTAGTAGAAAATAATAGGTTACCTCATCGGATCTCTTTAGCTAATGCAGAGAAATGCTGTGTCTACTGAAGCCAAACTTTTTCTTTTTGGCCATTGAACCTAAGAGTTATAAATTATTTTCATTTTCCTTTCCTTTCTTTCAAGTACATCCTGAATCTCTTAATCTCTTTCTGTCTCTTCCATTACAACCCTACTCCAAGTCATCATTCTGTCAACTGTATAAGCTTCCTGCTGGTCTCCTGGCTTCGTTCTTGCCATTCCAAAATCCGTTCTGTGTTCAACAACCTGTGATGGGGAACCTGGACCAGATCTTGTTACTCTCCTGTTTGAGACCTGCTCGAACCTTTCAATTCCCTCCTATACATTTTGAGTAAAACCCAAGTATACTACCGTAATTACACATCCTGCACAGTCGGGTTTCTACTTGTACCTTTTCTCCCTTGCTTCCTCCACTCTGGTGTCCTTGTCTTTTTTTCTAGTCCTTGAATGTTTCTTTGTGTTCTCTTCCCCCAGGGCCCTGGCTTGCAGTGCTCTGTGCCTGGCCCTTCCCAATCAGGTCTCAGCTGCCATGGCCTCCCCTAACCACTCTCTCAAAATGAGCCCTATCCCCAGGCACCCAAATTTAATTCCTTTTAAAAACTACAAGTGCTATCTTTTTAAGGTGTATTAAAATGCCCCCATATGGAGAAAATGCTTACATATATAGCTGAAGGGATTTAGGCAAGACATGAAGAGTTCAACACATTTGTTTATAGTTTCTTCTTTGGGGGGCGGGGGGAGGAAGATTAGCCCTGAGCTAACATCTGTTGCCAATCCTCTTCTTTTTTGCTGAAGAAGATTGGCCCTGGGCTAACATCTGTGCCCGTCTTCCTCTATTTTTGGTATGTGGGATGCCTGCCACAGCATGGCTTGATAGTGGTGCGTAGGTCTGCACCAGGGATCTGAACCTGTGATCCACGGGCCACCAGAGCAGTGTGCGCAAACTTCACCACTACACCGTCGGGCCGGCCCCATTTATAGTTTCTTGTTTATCTCTTGCTGTAGTATGATCTAAGCTCCGTGAGGACAGGGCGTTGTCTGTCTTCTTTACTGCCGAGACCATGATGCCTCTTCCCCTGCAAGAAGCTTAGTAAATATTTATTGAATGAATGCATGTAGAGGCAGAAAATGCCTTAGGTCAAATATCCAAAAGAAATTAAGCAGTGCTTATCAATGTCCCTGACATATCTATTGCTTAGGTGTGTCTATTTCTTAGAGGAAAAAATGAAAAGACAAATCTGAGAAGAGAGACAAACACCAATGCACACAGAAAATACCAGTAAATCCTTGGAAGGGACCTCATCAGGTGTTTTGTTGTTTGTTTCTTTTGTGTGTGTGTGTGTGAGGAAGATCAGCCCTGAGCTAACATCTGTGCCAATCCTCTTTTTGCTGAGGAAGACTGGCCCTGAACTAACATCTATTGCCAATCCTCCTCTTTTTTTTCCCCCTTTTCTCCCCAAAGCCACAGTAGATAGTTGTACGTCATAGTTGCATAGCCTTCTAGTTGCTGTATATGGGACGCGGCCTCAGCATGGCCGGACAAGCGGTGCGTCGGTGCGCGCCCGGGATATGAACCCGGGCGGCCAGTAGCGGAGCATGCGCACTTAACCGCTAAGCCACGGGGCGGGCCCCAGGTGTTTTTACTAGCAGCATTTCTGATCTCTGATGATGGGTGACAGAGCACAGTTCTTTGGATCTTACCTAGATTTATTAGCTAAGCCTGGTACATAGACGATCAGAAATGTTTGTTAAATGAATGCCCAAAAGAATGAAATAATAAATTATTGAACTGCTAAGAACAAAATTTGGCCATTTTTTTAAAACAACGGGCATGATAATAGTCCCATGATGCCAATATTTAGTCTGTGTTAGTAACAGATATTCCAAATACAGTGAGTGTGAAAAATGTTCCATGAAACAGAATTCAGTCACTGTGCTAGGCATCTCCCTTAGAGCACACCGTGCTAATGTATTAAAATGCTGATGGGAAAATGCAAACTAGAAAAATGTCTTATCTGACAATTAAATGATGTAGCCTTGTGGTTAGATTACAGCAATTCGGGGGCTTTTTGTTTTCTGCCAATTGAGATTTGACAGCTGTTTATAAAATATTTACATTCCAATTTCAGTCACATTGACGGCACTTTTGGGTCTTTGGAACATGATAATTATATGTTAGGAAAATGTTAAAAAAAATTGAAGCTGATCTGTTGAGGGGAAAAATCTGTTTTTAAAATTGTACAAAGGAAGGAAATCCACTTTATTAAAGGATGTACTTCTGATAAAAGTCAGAAATAATAGATATTTGTGATCAAAAGACATGCTGCGTGTAATGTGGCAATATCCTTCTCCAGCTGCCTGCTCTGGGTACATTAGCTTTTGTTAATCAGCTCTGTTGAGCTGGGTACATGCTTCTCACCTTTTTTCATTTTATTACACACATGTAATATTTGTTGGTTCATGGGTCAATTAGATAGAGTTTTGGGGTGTCTATATAGAATTTTGTGGAAAAAATAAATATATATCCTTAGTATTAAAAGAAGAGAAAATAAAAAGTATTAGGAAGAATACTAAGTATTGAATTTATATAGTATTTTCAAATGTTTTAATAAGAAGTGTAAATTCACATACAACATTTTTTAAATCAGGTATTACATTCGAAATAGTGACCTGTAATTCTTGATCCGTGGTCTCTCCAAAATCTTGCCAGTTGTTAACTGTGTGATGCTTTGTAAGAAAAAGTAGATGATAAAAAATGTAAAACCTATTTTATAGCCATTCAAAAGTTTCCCACAATTGCAATTATATTTAAAGAATCTTACAGCTATTACTTTCTTTTCCTTTTTTTTTTTTTTTTTGGTGAGGAAGATTGGCAACAGATGTTAGTGCAGGGCCAATCTTCCTTAAAAATAAAATACAGATTCTAATTCAGAAGGGCTAAGGCAGGCCTGAGCTTTTGCGTTTCTGACACGCTCCCAGACGAGGCTGATGCTGACTCTGGCTGCACTCTGAGGATCGAGACTGTGATGCACAGGGTCAGGGCAGGGGTCCCGTTGCCTGGGTCTCAGGGCGGTACTGGGCAGAAGTATCTGCCTGGGGTGAAGACAGAGATGTGGGCCTGCCACAGGGAGCTATCCTCACCCCCAGGAACCCCCAGCCTGGATCCTTCACACCCCTTACTCCTCCCAGTTCTACACTGTGCCCCTTGGCAGCCGGTACCCCCAGTTCCTCCATCAGGCACAGCTCCTTGTCCGTGAGGGGCAGCAGCTCCCTCTGGCCGGGCGCTGAACTTGATGTCCAGGTGGCAGAGCCCACCTTGGCCGTGCTCAGAGCATTGCGGGGGAGCAGGAGATGCCAGGTGTCCCCATCATGCTTGCAGACTGTGAGACCAGGGGCTCAGCACCAGACTGGGCTCAGCTACGCCTGCCCAGGCCCTGCTGGCCACACGGGTGTCTGAGGGCATTGGCGTGGATCGTATGCACCAGGGCGCTGCAGCCCAGCATGTGGGAAGCCCTACAGCTAGGTTCAAAAGGGCACATTAGGTGGAAGTAGTAAATTGAATAGTTCTCTAGCAAGATTGTAATACATTATGTGAGAATAGATTAAAAAGTAAAAAAATTTTCAGGAATGACCCAAAATGAAAGCAATGCATTACAAAAAAACCTTAAATTCTCAGAGGAACATTTGAACTAAAAGGAAGAGAAAATCCAAATCAGGAACAAAATAAAACAGTAAGTCACAGTATTTTTAAATCAAAAGAACATTTGGGAAACAAATATCTGTGTTATACTATACACAAAAGAAATAAAATGCAAAAAAAATCAAAATAAGTTGATTAAATTATCATAATATACCACAGAATAGCATTTAAAACAAACACACAAATAGTATCAGAATATGGAAATTAAAAATGAAGGAAATCTTATGAGATGACTAAAAAATTATAACAAAAGAGTAGCTATAGAAAATTTGAGTAATCAAATGAATTAATAGAGGTGATTGATTTCATAAAAATCCAAGTTTAGAGTTAGTAGATGATACTTTTCAAGTAAAAGAGGATTTTAGACACTTCCATAACGTGGAGAAATTAAATTACATTCCAAGAGAAATGGGAGAGCTCTTAGGTTTACAATGAAAATATTGTAGAAATGAATGTGAAAATGAGGGGCACAATCTTTACACCAAACAGCATGCAGCGTGCATGCAGGTATAAGAAGAAATAAATTCTAAGCACATATAAGAATACCTTGAAAAAAAAAATCTCATAATATGATAAAAGGCAAAAGCTGTAGAAGTGCTATATTTACGTTTCAGCATATCATAGGGAAAAAAAAAGAAAATTCACTTTACACAGTTTCTTATTATTCTGAGACTGCAAACTGGATACAATTTCCCTTTTGGCAAAATAGTTATTCAATTCCTGCTGTATGTTCCTGAGACAGAAATTTTAGATGATCTGTACTAATGCTTTAATACACAGCTTCCATCCTTGAAAAGCTTGCCGTTCAGTTTTGATGACAAGCTACACACGTATTTTTTTATAAGTTATAAGTGTTAAATATAAAACCAGATATAAGTAATAGAATCAAGAAGTTTAAGTACCAAACAGATCATGACCTGTTGTTGTCACGGGCTATATCTTTAGCATGTTTATATCCTTGATGATTTTCACGGTGATAACAGATATAAGTTTCTGGAAAATGTTCATGATGTGTTAATGACATGCCAAGGTAGAATAAAAGGTAACATTTTTATATGGCTTCAGGGACATAGAGATACCCCTCTATAAGAAGGGGGTGACATATTGTGAGACTTGAGAAAGGGTAGGATTTATATGGTCAGGAAGAAAGCAGAGGGCATTTCAAGGGATGATAGCTGTAGGAGAGAATGCAAGTGACAGCATCAGGGTTCCACTGTGTGGATGTTGGGCGTGGACTCTAAGCATGGGAAAGGTGGGTAAGACCAGAATGAAAAGGGCTTTGTGTTTCTAAAGGAGTTTGGATTTTTGTCTTTAAAATAACAGAATACCACTGAAGGAGTATGAACAGGGGAAAATCATGAGGAAAATTAACTGGGCAACACTTTGTGGAAATAGATTGAAGGTGGGAAAACACATAGATAACTTGTATCGGGAAAGAGGAGATTCAGGACTGAAGAGGACACTGCCAGCAGGAGTGAGGAAAGAACAGATTCAAAGACAGCATGGAGAAGTCTGGACTTCATTCCTTCCTCCATCAATTTTGTATATTTGCTCTCTCCTGTGTCTTCACACTTTCCAGTTCATTTGAGCATTTGCCTTTCATATGTAAGTGTAAAATGGGTTCAAATTGTAAAGAGAAAACAAACACCCCTGCCTCGCTTCTCTTTTGATTTCTCTGTCTCCCTCCTTCTCGTCCCCCCTCCGTGGCCCTGTTCTTTACTTCAATTTCCTCATCTTCCCAGCACCCCTCAGCCCCCTGCAGTTTGGCCTCTGATTCCACCGCTTCACCAGAACTGCTGTTGCCACAATGAGCAAAGACCTCCTGGTTGATAAAGCCCAAGAATTTTTGATCCTTAACTTTGTTGACTTCTCTGCAAATTTTGTTACCACGGACATTTTTGAAATTCTCTCTTTCCTTAGACTCCAAGAAACCTCCCTCTCCTTGAAGCTCTTCATACCCCTTTCCCCTCATTGTCAGTTTTTCTTCCTCCCTCCCTCCTTCCCTTCCTTCCCTCCCTCCCTTCCTTCCTTCCTTTCTCTTTTCTTCTTCTGTCTACTGTTAAAGTGCAGATCCCCTTCCCTGCCCCGCAAAGTTCTGTTCAGAATTCTTTTCTTCTTAATTCACTTAATTTCCAGGCTTAAAGTATGACCTTTAGCCCAATGACTCAAATCTCTGCCTCCAGCCTAGGCATCTTTCCTCATCCACATTTATGTATCCAACTGGACAACTCCCTATGATCACCACACACACCCAAATCAGAATGGCAAACCTGAACTCCTCCTCTCGCCCCTCCTCACTTCTCTCTATCTCTGTCCTAGCCTTATGTGCATTATACAGGTGCAGCCCAGAAACCAGATCCATCCCTTTATCTTTCTGAAATGCAAATCTAATCATAATTCAAATTGGGCCACTTCCTAGCCGTGTGACCTTAGCATTACTTAACTTGTATGTCTCTCAGTTTTCTTATCTATAAAATGGAAAAAATAATAGCACGGGCCTCACAGGAGTGTTGTGAAGATAACAAGTGGCACATTGTAAGCCCTCAATAAATATTAACTATTTCATTGATTGAAATAGACTCCCCATTGACTTGAAAAAAAAAATAGTCTTCTTGGCATGTGGTTTTATTTTTGCCTAGTTCTCAAACTTCATTCCTTAGCATTTCCTAATTTCCCCCCTGCTCTCTACCCTTAAAAAAAGATGCTCTAAGGTGCCATGCTCTGCCCCACCCCCTCCAAGCTCAGTGGTGCCTCTTCCTGTTCCTAGATCGTGACATAGCTGTGATAATTTCCACTCATCATCAAAGTGTAAGTGGGGTATCTCTTCTTGCCCCTTTCTGCCCAAGTCTAAACTAGTTTTCCTCCGTGTGCTCCTTGAGAGCCCTTATCTTAGAGACTGTTCATTCCACATTGCCATTGTATGTGTATCTTTATCTGCGTCTCTGTACTATCAGCTACTTGATGGTAGAGGATGCACTATTTATATTTAGCTGGAAGTGGTTTTGAGGTGAAGTATAACCATAGGGTGTGGAAAACAAAGGAGACTAAGCAGTAGGATGCACCAATTATACATCTAGAAATGGCCCTGAATAGACCTGAGCCAGCCCTCTTTCCTCCTCCATTTGAGTCTGAGATAGCTGAAAAAGGGAAAGTTCATTTGTTTGTTTGTTTTTGTGAGGAAGATCGACCCTGAGCTAACATCTGCCAATCCTCCTCTTTTTGCTGAGGAAGACTGGCCCTGAGCTAACATCCGTGCCCATCTTCCTCCACTTTATGTGGGACGCTGCCAGCAGCAGAGCGTGAGCACTTAACCGCTATACCACGGGGCTGACCCCCCAAAAAGGGGAATTTTGAAGAGGAGAAAGCAAAAGAGAACATGATGATATCAAGGAAAAGCCAAAACAAAGATGTGAGGAAGAAAATGGAAGCCAGTTGGTAGACTGTTCACAATGGATTAGAGATTCCATGGGACACAGTGGAAGGGACTAACACGGGGGTGGCTGGCAAGAGAGGAGAGCTCATGCTGACCTGGTGATGAATTTGTACTTTATAAAATCTTCTGGAAGAAGATTCCAAAGAAGATAGGTTTTCAGTCTCAAGAATGAGGAAAGGAAAAGACTGATATATAAATTCATGATATTTAGGAATATGAGATATAGCATTGATATACACACACAGATTTAATGAGTCACAGTATTTTTTGTTGTGTGTGTTTAGTACCATATATAATAGTGTATTATATATACATTTTTATATGTTTTGATTATAAGAGTAGTACAATGTTTATTATAGAAATATTGGCAGTCAGAAAAATATAGGTCTGATATAAAATGGGGTTAAAAAGAGAATTGGAGGTAAGGAAGTGCAGGTAAGTGCTATAGACAACTTCATAGGCAAGTTTGATCTTAAAAGGGAACAGAAACATTTATGGTAGTGGTTGTGGTCCAGTTAGAAGAAGCAGGACCTGGGACCGAGGGAGGGATTTTTAAGCCAGGAAACATTAAAGCCTGTTTGTGAAATAGTAGGAAGTAATCGAGGAAGGCGGGATAAACTGACAATGGGTGAGAGAAAGGGACATTTCAGGAGTCAAGACCTTGAATGGGTGAGAAGGCACGTTGGGCTGGGTTGGCCCTAGGTAGGTGCAGGAAGAGAAGGCAGAGTTCATGGGCGCAGATGCCAGTGGGTGGATATATGATATATGATTGTAGTCAGAAAAGGAAGTTCCCAAATTATTACTTTTCTTCTTTATTTCCTCAACTCTGAGGGACTTGGCAGCAGGTCCCTGTGCTCCCTTGAGGTCAAATAAGGTACAAATTTAAACTTGTCCTTTGGATTTAGAAGGATGGCTCTGAAGAAAGTAAGCCATGTGCACAGTGACTGACCTCAGGGGCTTTGTTTTCAGACAAAACTTCTGTATCCTGGTTCTGCCATCTTCCTTCAGCTGTGGGGGCCCCGTCAGGTTAGCTGGTGGTGGGTGAGAGCCCAGGCTCTGGACTAGACACCCCGGCCCCATTACCAACTGGCTGTGTCAACTTGGGTCAGGCGCTTAGCCCTTCCTGCCTTGGTGCTTCTTGTGTAACATGGAGATTAATGATGACCCTACTCATAGAGGGGATAAGCAATAAATGAGAAGACTGTAAAGTTTGTGGAGTTGAGCCTACTATATGTATTGCATGCCCAGTCAGTGTTAGTGGTTCTTATTCACCTCTCTAAAGCTTCATTTTCATCTGTAAAATGGGGACGATAATACACCTGCCATACATGATTGTTGTGAGAATAAAGAAACTGCATGTAAAGTTCCCAGCATGCAACGAGTGAGTGTAAAAGGGAAAAAGAAGTGTGAGTGAGTGTCAGGGATGGCTTCCCTGGGCAGCCAGAGATTGGTAACTTTCTAAAGAAGATTGGGAGAGAGAAAGTGATTTGTGATTTGAAGACAAAGTTTTAAAAACTTAATTTTTATCGGAATGGAAGCCAATTAAAGCATGATGATGTGACCAAGGACCAGTCTTTCCTCTGAAGCTGATAAATTTAATAAAAATTGATTCATTTTCACTTCACTAAAGGTGAGGGGAGATTTTGTGTGTGCATGGGCACATTTTAAAACAAATATCTGCAGAGGCTAACAATGTAATGAGGTTTTTTACTGGGAAATGACATTAATTACCACATCTGAACAAGTACACAAAACAATTAAAACTAAGTAAATTTATTTAACTAAAATGATATGTTTTGTAGAATCATGCATATAATATAAAAATAGTGCATTAAAATTATGTATATTATGTATTTTGATTTCCAAAAGGAATGTAAGGATCGTGAGGGTAAACCTAGCACAGTGCCTGATACATCATACCTACTAGAAGTGGTGGATGAATAAATGAACGAATAAAGCCCACATTTGCAATTTGTATAACTTAAATTGGAGAGCTCCATCTCGGAAAAAAATAGCCAACACATTCTCTGCGTTTCTTTACACATATATAAAATGATGTTCAATGATGGAAAGCTAAATTAGGGAATTAGGGAAAGATAAATTAGGGAATTTTGTATGAGTTGGTGTGTCAAATCAAAGAACAAAACCAGGGCATGTGAAATGCGTATAATGTAAGTGTAGATAGAATTGTCTTCTGGACAGAAGGAGGTTATGGTACAAAATCATACCATTAAATATTACCTGAAATAATGTTGTATGTGCTTCAAAATGAAAATATTTTTATGAGAGAACAAGGAAGGTAAGATTTAATTAAGCTGGAGGTGAAGGAGTGTAGCACAGGGAACAGTGAAACGGTGGTCACAGAAGCTCGAATAGTAGGTTTGGCTACAACAGAGTGAGATCCTCTCTCCTTCCTTCTTGGCCTGCCCCAGGCTAGTCCTCAGAATTGGAAAATCAGTGGCTTGAGTGACTAACTTGAGCTCTTTCTGAGTGGAGTATAAAGAAACTGGTGCTTAAAGTGTGGTCCGTGGACCATCAGCATCAGCATCGCCTGGGAACTTGTTGCAAATGCAGAATCTCAGACCTCGTATCAGCCTTACTGAGTCAGAATCTGCAGGTAACAAGTTCTCCAGGTGTTTCACATTAAATCGTAAATTAAAATGTGAGAAGGGTTGGCCTAGAGATTAGAAATGTGAGCTTTAACACAAACTGATCTGGATTCAAATCCCCATTCCACCTTGAGCAAGCTAATTTTCTGATCTTGTTTCATCATCGGTACTCTGCAGTGACAGGTACCTCATAACTACTATTATTTGAGATAAGTGAGACAGTTACACGTAAAGTGTTTAGTGCCTGCCTTTTTGTAAGCATTCAATCAATCTTAGCTATTTTTATTATTTCCCTTCTGCTGAGCAGGGGAAGAAGGAAATAATGAGGAAGAAGAGTTCTCACTATGACCTTTCTTTCTACTTTCCAAATCCTATACTCAGTATGAACTTGCAAATGGATCTATAATCTGAGTTTCCTTTTGCCACTAAAAGTTTTTTCTTCTTACATTACTACTTACATCGCTTAACCTCTTTGAGTCTCATTTTCCTCCTCAATAGTATGGGCTGGTCACATCAGCCCATCTCACAGAGTTATGAAAGTTAAGGGAAGTGGTCTGTAAGACAGCATTTTGTTCATTGTAAAGAGCTATTTTATAGAAGTTAGCATAACAGACTTCACAATTAGAAAGTCATCTTAAGATGAGAGGCTAAATAACCTAAGATGCTGAATTACATCATTTATAATACTGCATGATGTAAGTGACTGATATGCTATGGCCAGTTCCCCTTAGATAGAAAGCGAGAAGGTAGATTCTAGTTGCAGATGGGGCTGAGGGGAAGTCAGTTCCCTCTTCGGAGACAGAGGCCTCTGTAGATAGATCGCAGAAAGTCTGGTTTTGAGAAATGATCTAGACTTACAAGGGATACTTAAGCATTTTGCTCTTTACCTTGTGCAGCAGTGGAAAATGAGACACATATACTTAAAGAGCAAGACAAAATTAAACGAGTAGGCGTAGAGGAGAGTTTCTTAGGAGGATCAGAGGAAGGAATGATCTGGTTGCATCTGGTTTAGTGTCAGCAGGGCTTCTAAGAGAGAAGATTTTTATGGTGGGCTTTGGGGACTGGGTAGAATCTTGAGAGTGAGTTCCAGTCTTTTTGGAGGAAATAGCACAAGAAATAACAGAGCCAGAAAAGCTTGAAGCACGTGAAGGAAGAGTAAAAAATCTGCTTTGGAAACTCCCGATTGCACAGTGTTGGAGAGGAGGAATGGGTTGTAGAGGTAGGTCGGGATCAGATTTTGAAGGACCTTGACTCTTCAATTCCTGATTTGCCTGTGATGGCTAGTCGTATGTTGTTTTTGAGTTGGGAACTGACGTGATCAGGGATGTGTTTCACAACAGTTATCTGGCATCTATATGTGAGTTGGTTTAAATCATGAATAAGTAAGGAGACTATATCAGAGGAGATATTTTAGTGGCCCAGGAAAAGTAATGAGGCCCAGAGCTGAATTTTTAACATCGGGAATGGAAAGGAAAGGACAATTTGGAACAAATACCTTTCTAACAGGTTCAGGTTGATGCTTTCATGTCAATAAGAAGCCCCAACATTAGAGGAAAATAAAAATCATTCACCTCATACTGGGCATTACTCTTACTAAGTTCCATCTTTCAATATATTTTTTAAAGTTAGTGTGACTAGAAGTGCAAACATACTAGTTAATTGTTCTATTTTTATGTCTCTGTGCAGGGAAAGAGAAAAAGGAAGAATTCTATTCATGTGTCATACTCTGAGACTTATGGTAGTTTGCTAATTATAAGTTCTATTGTCTTGGTCTTAAAAGGCTTTCAAGAGCTGAACCAAGTATAGGAAGGTCTCCCAGACCCCAGTGATTACACAGCTGCAAAATTTGTAGCCGAAATGTCAGCCTGCCTTAGTATTTTTGCAGGCCAAAAGGCCAAGCAAAGTCAAGTCAAACTGTTTCTTGTTTCTTACAGAAATTTGCAAGATGGAACAACAGAGCTCAGGCCTCCATCAGAAACTTTAGTCCCTTCTTTGACCTCCTGGACTGTTGGCTGAGCTGGGTTTTTTCCATCTGTTAAATGGGAGATAATCATACTTTCATCTATTCCTGCCTTTCTAACAAAGGCTTTTCGAGCTCCTTGGTTTCAAGATATTTTCATAGAGTCCAAAATTAAACAGACTTCGTATGTCCTCATACACATGGCTCTCAGCCAGCTGTCTCTCTTGGTGTAATTCTTTAAACTGAGGCTTCATCTCACTTACTCTCAGAGCTTGGTGCCCACCTGACTCCTCGTCTCTAAAACTAGTTCATTATCCTGAACAATCAGGCATGATATTAGTGTAATCGCAAAATATCTTCTCTATATGGGCAGTCTTTGTCTTTACAAGGGCTTCCTAAGTCACATGAAATGAAACAATTGACTTAATGCCATTCCTTTTTGTGTAAAAGTAAATATTAAGACAATGAAAAAGAACTGACACATAAAAATATTGATGTTGGGGTTATAAGTGATTTTAAAAATGCTTTTATTTTTTCTTCTTTTCAAACTCTCCATAATGAACAAATATCACTTACATTAGTTAAAAATAGGGTATTATTGAATAAATTTTTTTCTAACCGCAGTAATCATACTTCATTTTCATAACTTCTATGTTTTATTTCTAAAAGACATATCCCTTGAAATGTTTTGATGATGGTGCACATCAAAGAGTTATTGCCTTCTATAGCAATGGTTCTTAAATTTTAGGATTTCAAAATAGTTTAGGAGGCTGATAGAGAAGAACGAAGTTTTGGTTTTGAAAATGGGGGTCATTTTAAACAAGCAGTTAGTCTTTGCTGTCAACATTTTTTCTTTATATTTTGGGTTTTTTAAAAATTTTTTGGTGAGGATGATTGGCCCTGAGCTAACATCTGATGCCAATCTTCCTCTTTTTGCTAAGATTGTCCTGGGGCTAACATTTGTGCCAATCTTCCTCTATTTTGTATGTGGAATGCCGCCACAGCATGGTCCAGTGAGTGGTGTGTAGGTCCGTGCCCAGGATCAAACCCGCGAACCCCAGGCTGCCAAAGCAGAGCACGCAAACTTAACTACTACACCACCAAGCTGGCCCTGCTGTCAACATTTTTAAGAAAAGCGAAGGATATTCTAATACTATTCTAATACAAAGGACTTTAGTCTAAGTATAAAAAAGGGTCTTTCACAAGAAAGGCCAACAGGTATATTTGTACAAACATTTATGTGTGGTATATTCTTATACGTATGTACCATTTCAAATCCATTAAAATTCTATTTAATGATATTACATTGAATAAAATTTGGAGACAGCCATTTTACAGTGGAGCTGTAGAGGAGATGGAATACATAAAGTGTCTCAATGTTCTCTGTTATTGCCATTATAAAATTATCCAGCTTTACACAAGGATATTGAGGAAAATGGAAGCAGTACCCTTTAATACAGTCATGCGTCGCTTGATGACAGGAATACATTCTGAGAAATGTGTTGTTAGGCAATTTCATTGTTGTGCAAACGTCATAGACTGTACTTACACGCCTATCTAAACCTAGATGGTATAGTCTACTACACACCTAGGCTATATGGTACCATTCTTATGGGACCACCATCGTATATGCGGTCCATCATTGATGGAAACATCATTTTGTGGCACATGACTATATTGTACTCAACTTGAAACGTTCCAGGTAAATTGAGAGAGACCATCCTGCTAAATTTTTTCCCCTGCAGAGCCTGGAATTAAGGAGTCAGGTGACTGGCTAACAAGGTGGGCTCAGCAGTTATATACCCTGATGTTCAACACGCAAAAGTCAGCAGCTTATGTGAACTATTCATCAATATTGATACCAGAACAGGCATTTGACAATCTCTTTTCTTTCCTAATTGTCTTTTTATACTCTGGTATTTTTTTTCCCTTGGTCAGGAATATATTTTAGTTACTAAATCTCATGACAAAAACCATTTTAACTCCAGTTTGATTCTATGATTTGAAGTATGAACAGGTAAGTCATTGGACATCAGAAAATATTCACATTGGTAAGTTGCCTTTTAAAATAAAGCAAAATCACAATAAAAATATCATCTGTCTCCACTACCCTTGGTTGCTTTGTGGATTTCTTTATGTAACTAATATATTTATATCCTTCCTTCTACATTCCTTGGAAAGAAATTACAAGATTTATCTTTTTTACTCTGACAGCTATGTTATTGCATAATTCCCGAAAAACTGGGAACAATGAAATATACTTACTGGGGTTATTTTTAAGTGGTCTAGTCTGTGACCCTGTGTTAATTTTAATTTGCAATTCTTAATATGCTCTATTTAGTGTTTCCTCGAA
Organism: Diceros bicornis minor; assembly: GCF_020826845.1. Taxonomy (NCBI): domain Eukaryota; kingdom Metazoa; phylum Chordata; class Mammalia; order Perissodactyla; family Rhinocerotidae; genus Diceros; species Diceros bicornis. The sequence goes on along the minus strand of NC_080745.1, from coordinate 17,331,668 downwards.
TAAGGAAAAGTTCCCAAATTAGGGGTTAAATATCTAGGAGAGTTGAGACCAACTATTGAAGTCTGTTCTTTTATTGTGAGTGAGTGATTAACTCTTTGGATTTCGAATAATGAGATGAGCTTATTATTGTAAAATAAATCTGTAGCTTTACCATGGGCTTCCTCTGTATGACTCACTGTACAGGTCTAATATTATTTGTACTAGATTTCCAAATAGCTTTTATTTCTCATACTAACTAGTAGATTGAATAATGAGTCTTGTGTTGAAAGGCATCCCAAGGCTTCTTTGGGCTCAACCAGAAGGAATGTCAGAACTGATTCATGATGGCTACGAAAGGACAAGAGGCAAGAGTTACAGCCTGAGTGCCCGGGGGCTGCCATACCTAATTTGAGATAACATTTTTAAGCTGTACTCTATAATTTAGCATTTCTTTATGTTGCTCTCTAAGTTCTTTCTGTAAGTCCAGACTTTCTAATTTCATTATAAGTTTGCTCAGAATATGTGGTATATTAGGACCCAATAAATAATAATAATTATTGTTGTTAGTACTGTGGAGTCGATTCCAACTCCTAGCAACCCTGTGTACAGCAGAGAGGAGCGCTGCCCGGTCTTTTTGCACTGTCTGGCGCTATATCAAACAATGCTCTGCTGCTGTTCATAGAGTTCTCATGACCAGTTTTTTCAGAAGTGGGCGGCCAGCTCCTCCTCCTCTAGTCTGTCTTATTCTGGGAGCTCTGCTGAAACCTGTCCACCGTGAGTAACTCTGGTGGTATTTGAAATACCAGTGACATAGCTTTCAGCATCACAGCAACATGCAAGCCACCACAGTGTGACAACCAACAGACAGGTGATAGGGTTCACTGACCAGGAAATGAACCCAGGCCGTAGTAGTGTGAGTGCAGAATCTTAACCCCTAGACCACCAGGCCTGGCTAGTTATAATTAATGGATTTGCAAATTAACAAATATTTGGGCACCTAAAAGTTGCCAAGTTCTAAGAAGTATCTGTGCATCCTCACAGCTTCTTCAAAATAATTTTACTGATTATGAGTTTCAGTAAGTATATTTATTCCATATTCACTCTGTGAAAGTACTAGTCCAGCCTGATTCCTTCATTCTCCATGGTTGTTTTTCCTCCTGCTCGAGGCTAATAGGTATGAGTTCCTATATCTTCTATTTCAAATTCTCAGTTTTTGTACCTGTCCTCTGCTCCTTAGGTCCCTAGGGAGAAGAGACTTTCTCCTTCACCTCTAAGTAAGCCCCTGCTCTGCCATTATCTTCTTCTGCCCCTCCTGGGATCTTGCTACCTCAGTTATTCCCAAGATTTCTAATAACTGCACTATCCTTCTGTTGTCTGGAGCCTTCTCCTCTCCATAAAGATCTACCGGTCTCTCCTGTGTCAGTATAAATTTCACTTCACCTTGCTCTGTCTCGCACATCCGTTTCTCCCCTTTTGCAGGTGCCTCTGTAGCCTCTAGACCCTCTTCCTCCCAAGAGATTTTCTGTGATGGTAGACATGTTCTGTCTGCGTCTGTGCTGTCCAGTGCAGTGGCCACTAGGCGCTTGTGCCTATTGAACACACTTGAAATGTAACGAGTGTGACTTGAAGAAATGAATTCTTCGTTCTTTGCATTTAATTTAAATTTAAAACAGTCACAAATGGCAAACAGCTACATTAGTGGACAATAGGTAGACTTTCTCAACCAGAGTTCCTCATCTGAGCCACAGGACACAGAAAATTATTGAATATATCTTCTCAATTCTCCCAAGAATGGTACATAACTAGTACTATTCCAAGACGCATGGAAGAGATGTTAACTCATTACATACATTGGATGCCTAAGGGCATTAGGACTTTACTCTCTCTGCTCAGGTAACTGAAGTCTTTCTTGCCTATTGAAAGAGGAAGTTCAAATATCTCTCATTTGCAAAGGTCATCAGCATCTCTTAAAAGGCAGTCCAGTGAAAGTTTTTCATTCCTGGCTCCTAACTCTCTGCTTTAATCAAATCGATCACTATCCTTCGAATGCTACTTTTACTTTTCTACCTTTCACCTAGTATTATGCTATATCCTCAGCCTCCTACATTCTTCTATCCCTCTCCACTTTTTACCAAACTATATACATTATTCAAGGCTCACATCTGGGCTTTTTAAAAAACCTTCCACAGACCAGATAAGCCTATGAAAATCGAAATCCCTCAGTCTTTAAAAAATATTTATTGAAGTCTTAGTATATTCCAGGCAAGCACTAAAGACAGAGTGGTTAATAATAATAATAATAATAATAATAATAATAGATTAATATTTATTGAAGTCTTATTATGTGCTATTTTCTCTTAGCTCTGTGTATGCATGATTCATTTACTTCTCATAAATACCCAGTGAGATAGATATTACTATTATATAAACTTTACAGATGAGGAAACTGAGGCATATAGAAGTAGTGTGCCCAGGTCTCGTGATCAGTAAGTGACAGAAGGTCCTGCTCTTACAGAGTTTGTATCACGCACTTGCCAGTTCTTCATATCCCTCAATGGCACTTAAGAATTCCTAGCTTCTTATATCTCTTTTACTTGTATTTTGTTTTGTTGCTACCCTTTACTTTGTTATTAGGCTTTTGTTACTAAACATATCACACAGTAGACCTTTCCTTCCCAATAACATTCTAAACTGCTAAGTTAGGGACCAGGTTATCTGTCTTTTGTGTCCAGCAAGCACCTAACATCATATTTTAGGCAATAGTTTTCAAACTATGGATATGACCCATTCAGGTTCTGAAATCAGTTTACTGTTTACCTAATTCACAGCTCAATTATTTTAATAAAATAGTGAAAATAATGAATATTATTTGCAATAATATCAAATTGTGGTGCATCCATGCAATGGAATATTATTCAACAATAAAAAGAATGAACTCTTGAAGACGTGGAGGAACCTTAAACGCATCATGTTATGTGAAAGAAGCAATATGAAAAAGCTGCATGCTGTAGGATTCTAACTATATGAAATTCTGGAAAGAGTAAAACTATGGAGACAGTGAAAAGGTGAGTGGTTGCCAGGGTTCAGGGCTGGGGAAAGAGTGAGTGATGAGGAAGTAGAGCACAGGGGATTTTTAGGGCAGTGAGACTCCTCTGTGTGATAATGTTGTGTGGATATGTGTCATTATATATTTGTCAAAATCCATAGAATGTGCAACACAGAGTGAACCCTAATGTACACTATGGACTTCAGTTAATAAAGATGTGTTAATATTTGCTCATTGATTGTAAGAAGTGTATCACACTAATGCAAGATGTTAGTAAGAAGGGAAACTGGGGTCAGGAGAGGGTATGAGGAAACGGGTATATGAGAATTCTCTGTAGTTTCTGTTCAATTTTCCTGCAAACCTAAAACTAAAGAATGAAGTCTATTAATTTGAAAAATAGAACAGAAAATATCAAGCACACCATATGTGGGGGAATAAATGTTGTTTCACGAAACATTTGCTCCAGTTTTAGATATGTGTGTGTGTGTGCAGGGGTGTACTGGGTTGCAATATGAAAAATATGTATCTTATTGTGGATAAGAAGTCAAAAAAGTTTGAAAGCCACTGTTTTACAGACATACACAACACCTATTTGCCAGCTGATTGAAAAGCCATCTTAGAATTCGAGTTATAAGTATAAGCCTGCCTCACGTAAGTAGGAACAGTCTAATCCACAGACTTTTGTAGGTATAAAATGTGACTGGTGTAATATGTCTGTTTGCTAAAATGGTTGTGCATGATAGTTATAGGATACTTTATGAAAGCCTTTAACCATGGGATATAACAAAATTAACCCAAAAGTTGTAGATGACAAAATGATTTTTGTCAGGATGTTTTTCAGTGTTCCTTACTGGATGAGGTAGCTATCTATTCAAGTTTTGGTAAAAAATTGAGACTGTCTTGATTTTTCTTTTTAGTGCAGCAGAACTGAATTATAGCTTCAAAACAATATCAGGCCGAGTTCTTAGGAAATATTTGAAGTAACCGATGAACATAGATACTGTGTTTATTTGGTTCCCACTATCATCCCCAGCCTTGCTCAGGATAGGTGCTCAATAAATATGAGTCTAGTTTTTGACTGATTCAAGTTAGTAGGTTTCTGTCATTATCATTAATGAAGGATAGGAGTGTTTATTTGGTGGTTTTGTTTTTGTTATTGTTTGGTTGGTTTTTCTTCCTTTCTGTTTTTGTTTTGTGTTGTTTTGTTTTTTAATATCTCACGTGGATTTGTGCGTTTGGGAAGCAGAAGGTCTTAATTTAGTAGCCAGTGTTGTCCTGGTGTTGGGGCAGCTCTTGAGTTGGAACTAACAAAGTTCAAGACTGTTCCAGAACTGACTGTTCTGTCTGCTCTGCTTCCTCAAAGCTTTCAATCTCATCTCTTTTGCTCTTCCTTTATCTTCCTCCCTCTTTCAATACAGGTCACCATGAGAGCTTTGACTTATATCTCAGCAAACTTATCAGGATATCAAGAGTTAACACACTGATTTTTGTCAACAGTTTGCTAAACTCCTGGATCCCGTATAATTCACATTCAACACACTCACTTTTCTTTCTCTTGCTGCACATTTCCAGGAGAGGGAAACATGAATGCTTCCCTGTGACAAATGTACTGAAGGCAATCTCATCACATAGCAATGCTATAATAGTCAATGGAATGGAATCTTAAGAGACAGGATGAATATACAGTAGTAAATTAATTTCTCACTTAAGGCCTAATTATCTTGAGGCCTATTTATATTTTTAAGGAAGAATAAATAAAACTAAAATCATACATATTGGATTTCCACATGAAACAACAAGCTAGTCTTATATCTGGGGCAGGAATTGAGCAATGCTGATTTACTCTTAAATTCTGTATGGCGCCAAGCAAAATATATTTATTTTGCAGTTTGTTAATTATAGTCAGCCCTTAGCAGTAGAAGACTCTTTCAATATTCCTTTAGAGACTTTCTGTAAAAATACAGATTCCTGGGCCCTACCTCAGGTCTCTTGAATTAAAATCTCTGAAGATGGTACCCAGAAATCTTTCCCTTTAAAGAAATTTCCATGGCATTTGATGACTTAACCAGGTTAGGGAACCAGTGAGATACAGTCTTGAGTGGTAAGTGAAAGCCATTTAAATATCAAAACTATTTTCTAAAATATGTGTAACACTTAAAAGTTAACTTATTTTTTCTTACTTATGCAACCAAGTTTCACAAATGTGATACTCAAATTTATCTTCTGGGTCTCCCTTCTGGCCTCCATGAAGAATTGAAAGCTACTAAAATTCTAGTGTAGTCTTCATTTTAAAAATATTTTTATGACATTGGAAAGCAATAGATGACTCTTCACTTATCTAAGAACCCTCTTTGCCTATAAATATTTACAGAGTCCTTTCTTTCTGAGCATAAAGCACTATCCTCACGTAAGTTGTCCTATTCAGTCCAGCTCTATTAGCTCGTGTGCATAAGCCTGGCAAGGAAAGTAGCTTTTATTCTGTGTTTGATTTATCACTGGTTCAACAGTATCAAAAGCATTTTTTAAATTCCTACTTGTGTGTGGCCCTGTTCTTTGTGCTTGACAATGAAAGTTATATGCCCACTGGTCTTGCTTCCTTAGAACTAATGGGACCTTCTATATATATCCAAAATACTTTCCAGACTTTTTCATTTTTTATTCTGTGAGGTGGAGAAAACAATTACCCTTGTCCCTTTGGCAGAGGGACCTGTGCGGTTTAGAAAGTTCATTTTGTTCTCCCATACCCCTTGTCTTTGGAATCTCGCCTCACGGTTCTGGGCTCCTTTTCTTCCTCAGTCTCCCGTGGAGACTGCTCTGTGAGTCCCCTTCAGAGCACAGCAGACATCTTGTCCAGCCCCCCTCACTGCCACCCTCTCTGATACTCCAGCCTCTCTCATCCCTTCCATCCTCCTCTGGGCTTCCCTGTCACTCCTGTTGAAGCTTTTCTCTTCTCAAATTTTAGTGTCGCAAGACATTATTGGAGAAACCCACAAGCCCTATAGACAAAGCCCCTTGTAAACGTAGGTCTTCCTGGCTTCTCAGCACACTTCCTTTCTACCTTTCATAAAGGCTTAGTCTGCTCTTCACAGCGGCTTTCCAAAAGTTCCCCTAATTCTACGCTTTGCTCTTCCAACCAAAGGTGTCTTAGAATATTCCATCACCTGCTTTTCTGAGAAACCTAGAGCTGGCACATCTGCAAGCCAGGCCTCTTCAAGGTGTCTGTCCCTAACCTGCTCCTTCTCGCTTTACTCCCTGTGTCTCTGGAGGAGAAATGTCCCTTCAACTAAGACATTCACTTTTCTACCTGGATTCTCCATCCTCTCTCTCTGGTCTCCAACATCTACCCTTTTAGCCTATTGATTCACTTCTTATTCCGGTATTTTAAACATTAAAACTTGAATTTTTTCCTCTTCATGAGAAAAAAAATTTTATAACTATGTATGGTGACAGATGTTAACTAGACTATTGCTGTGATTATTTTGCAACATTTACAAATATTGAATCATTGTGTTGTATACCTGAAACTAGTATAATATGTCAACTATATCTTGATAAAATTTTTTTTTAATTTTTTTCTTAAAAAATTAAAAATGTTTCTTGACCTTACCTCCTTGTCTCCTTTGACTCATTCAGAAAACCTGAATGCCGCTGTGTGCCTGGCACTGTCTCCTCCAGTTAGCATGTTTTCCTGCTTCCCTTGGCTGCCAGATCCTTCAGTATCATCTGCCCTTCCCGCTGTCCCCTCTCGTCTTTAATTCACTGTCATTTGGCTTCTCCTCCTCAATTATCCTGAAACATTGGTCTTAAAGATTATCAGTGAACCGTTCTCTTTCTTAACCTAAGCTATTTTTTCTAGTTTTTCTGCCTGAAAACTTCTTAGAATTTGAGGCACTTGGTTCCTATTTCTTGACATTGCCGTCAATAATATTTCAGAATCCTTATGTTCTTCCACTTTCTCTCATTGGTTGCTGGGTTTGGGCTGGATTCTTCTTTTCCACTTCCTGCCTCCTAAAATAGTTATTCCCTAAGACTCAGTCTGCTTCTCCTGTTTCACACTCTCTTTTCTTCCTAGTCTACGTCTCTCTTCTCAAATCACTCACATAGCTGTTATGCAGGTCAATCATCTTTATATTTTAATCTTTAAACTCTCTCTCCAAGGCTTGATTTCTGTGTTACTAATTGTTTATATTGCTGAATGAGCCACCCTCCCACCAAACTCAGCATCTCTAAAACACAGATCTATTTACCACCCTTCCCAAAATTCGCACACATGCACGTGCACACACACACACACACACACACATTTCTTTCCCTTTTTATCTCAAAGGAATTACTATTCTCCTGGTTCCTTGGCCTTATAAAAATATGTGAATAGGGCTGGCCCCATGGCTTAGCGGTTAAGTGCGCACACTCCGCTGCTGGCGGCCCGGGTTCGGATCCCGGGCGCACACCAAGGCACCGCTTCTCCGGCCACGCTGAGGCCACGTCCCACATACAGCAACTAGAATGCGGTGCAGCTGTGACATACAACTATCTACTGGGGCTTTGGGGGGAAAATAAATAAATAAATAAAATCTTTAAAAAAAAAAAAATATGTGAATAATACCCTTTTTCTTTTACATCCAGTCAGTTGAGAAGTTGTTTTGTTGGTGCCAGCCTGTTGACAGTGATGCTGTGGACTAGGAATGTTTGAAGCACTCTCCTGGCCTGTATCACTTGTGGCGAGCCCCCACAGACGTTTCCCCAGCTGCAGCCAATGTTGTGGCTGGACCGGCCCTTGTGGTTCTTATTATGATCGCAGGGCACGCTTCAGCAAAAAGCACCAGGGAACTTTGAAAAATAAGATTTATTACTCACGGGTGCTAGAGGGTACTTGGCACTCCTGAGGGCCACACAAGGTGAGAGCGTGGACCTGAGGCTCTGCCTAGGGTTTCGCAGGTTCACTCTTTATTGGCGAATATAAAACATGAGAGCAGGAATTAAGGTGCAGAAAGGGAAAAGCAGGGTGGCTCAGGTGGTCAGTTATCTCGGTTACCCAGGGCTTCCTAAAAGGGGAACTTCATGGGTGGGGTGGCCTGGTTTCCTATATAGTTGTTTTATTAGCAGCTGTGTCAGACAGCTGGCAGAGTTTGGTCAAGATGGATGTCTTTGAAATGGATACCTCGGCAATCAGAAGCTTAATGTCAGGCACTTACATTACAATCAAAAAGCTTAATGTCGGGCACTTACACTCAGAAGTCTAGTTAAATGTTTCTTTGTGATGTTCCTTGGCACCTGTCCCTTGTATTCCACCCCTCCCTCAACATCCAGTCTGTTGCTATGTGCCTAGGTTCCTGCAGTCATCTCCTAAGTTCTGTCAAGCCTTGTCTTTTCTCATGATTCCCGCTATAACTTCTCCCCATGATCACTCTATTTCAGCACTCTCAGATTGATTACAGATTGATTATCATTCAACGCTTTGACTGGTCTTCTGTGTGAATTTAAACTGCAAAAATGTAGAGCTCATGAAGAAGCACAGAGGGAGAAGTAATTTTCTCAAAGAAGTGTCCCTTCATTCTCTCCTTTTGCACGTGCCACCCCCTATAAGTATATATGCACCAGTCAAGCTACCCGATATCCTCTGCTGCCACCGACATCTGGACGTTTCTTGTATTTCTCTGTGCATGAGTCTTCTTTTCTCCAGCGTCTTCCTGTCAAAACCCTTCCCCACTTTATAGGCTCCAACATAAACCAGCTATCTCTGTGCAGCCTTTCACTGTCTTCCCATGCCTGATAAGAATTGAACTCATCCTTCTCTGTGCTCTTGTAGCTTTGTAACTCTATTACAAACCCTGTGGTCTTTCCCATACAACTTAAAGCAATAGACAATAAGTATTTTGTGTTGAATTGCTTTGAAATTCAGCAATGTGTGCAGACTCTAAGCACCTAATTTTATTAGGAGTTTACTACTACTTAGAAATGTTTTATTCATCACTTAAGGTCAGTAGATTTTTAAAATTTGATTTGGTCTCTGCTTCTTTAGTCCCTTGCCCTTTGTGTCTAGTCAGCATTCTGTCTCACTGTCTTTTATGTAAAGACCATCTCTGTCACCTCAGTCTTCTACTCACAACATTCAGTAGCTCTGCATTGCTCTCAGGATATGTAAAAATTCCTGAAGACCAGTGTTCCAGGCTTTCCCTAGTCTAGCTCCAAACTAATTTCCTATAACGCAGTGTAGTGCTCTTCTCCCTTGGTCCCACAGTATATCATCTTTATTCTTGAGTCTTAGCCTTTGTTTTTATTGTCCCTCATCCCTGAAGCACTTCCCTTCTCTGTTATTTTTTGAATTATACTCATATTTTAAGATCTAGCATATCTCACACAAAGCATTTCCTTCTTTCTCAATTTATCCTTTATGAATCTATGCCTTTCCCACAGTGCTGTAGTACTCATTGCCAATAACACTGAGCACTACATTAGACAGATTAGATAGATGATCAATCGATAGATAGATAGATGGATGATAGGTCAACAGATGTAAATATCCACATCATATGTATATATGATATACATAGCATATATATAACTTTATATCATTTTACTTATGACGATTATCTTTTTGCCCAAAAGATAAACCTAAACTTCCCAAAGGCAAGGATGATGATCTACACTTCTCTATATCCCACAAAGACACTAGTGTATCATGCTCTCTACTCGAGTCCTTTGGAATGATTAAATATAGAACATCTTGGAAAACAAACAGGCTTATATGTCTCTATTGTAGGAGTTTTTTTGACCCTTGTTCTATAGTCAGATTCTTTTTCCATGTACTTCTTTAAGCTCTTATTCCTAAGGTGAAACGTTTTACAAGAAGATATAGTTAAAATATAAAGGAATTGTGTCTAAAGGAAAATTAGAGTTCTCCAGTAATAGGATCACGTGTTGCCTATGTACAGCTTGCACTCTTAAACATTCTGCTGCTTTATTGTTCTAGTTTAATATTAAGAACAATTCCCAGTTCATCCATAATGTGCTGGTTTCTGGAGAACAGAATTCTAATTTATCACATCAGAATGTGATTGCAGAAGCTTATGTTCTTTGTTAGTAACTAATACATGTTTTTTGTCCTCCCTTGCTCATTAGAAAAACAGTTTGGGGTTATTCACAGAAAGAACGGGTAGTTCTAGAGATAATAGATCAGGAGGGAAATGCCATATCCCATTTTATAGAATGCTAAGAAACTGAAAGGGACATTAATTTCTCTAAAGGGCATCCCTGCCTGCAGAGTTGAACACTACCTTCTACATCCTTAATCAATTTCTATTCTGACTGCCTTCATCCTGAGCTTCAATCTCACTGGATTATCTAGGAGGCCCTGTCAGCATGGAGCTTGTTCACACTCAGTGAACTCAGTTAGGAATGGGCTCAGCACTTCCGGACCCCAACCCCACTCATGTGCCTGTGAGCCTGGAGCCAACTTCCCCTGAAGTTAGCAAGAATTCAAATGCGTTAAAAGGGATAGGTAGGATGAAAATAAGTCCAATTGCCTTTCCCTTTTAAATTTTTTGTACTCTTTCTTTGTGTTCATTGTGTTGAATTGGTTTCTTTGTTCTGTTTGTTTCAATCAACTTCTTAAGCAGACTTGTTTTTCAGCCTCGCTAACAGAGTGGTATTTCTCTACACCTTGTTGTTTCATTTGTTCCTAAAAGGGCCTCTCTTGTGCAGGCCAGGCTTACGAAAATGCATTATTGTTTAATATAAAGAACCAGACTCAGAGATTTAACTACTTTTCCCTCAGATTATTCAGGTCTTGACTTATACGTGCCACGCAAGTTGATTCTGATGTGGAAACTGCCGTCAACTAAGAGATGAAAGGAGAAAAGGATGGCATAGAAAATGTAAGGAAGACCTGGCAAGATTAGACACACAGTCAGGGGATAAGCATATGGAGAGGAGGGGGTTAAAACAGACATCTAATGCTAACTAATGTACTAATGGTAATATTTTAATTAAAGAAATACAGTCCACTAGATGTTTAAAACGTTTTAAATAAACATTTGTAGGCATATTCGGAAGTAGGCAGAATAGCATAATCCACCCCCTGTACTCACCAGCTAGCTTCAATAATTAGCAGCACACGACCAACTTGTTTCTTCTCTATGGCGTCCTTTTCCCACAAACGCTGGATTATTTTAAAACAAATGCAAGGTGCGAATATTTCTTAATGTACCTAAATTAATACTTTAATATTAAAAATGACTTTTTAAAATAAAATATTAGATTTTTATGAGATCAGCTCTCATATTATAAAAGAATAGGAAGCCAGGTAAGGTTTTCTTTTAATCAACTATATTGAGGTTAATGTATGTACAATAATAAGCACCCATTTTAAGGGTGTATTAGGATGAAGTTAAACAAGTGTATCCACCATGTTTTTACCACTAAATCAAGTCATGGTGCATTTCTGTCACCACCTTCTTTGTCAGTTGATACACACCCTACCTCCACCTTACCTCAGGCAATCGTTATTCTGCTTTCTGGCCCATAGATTAGATTTCTTTTTTCTAGAGTTTTATAATAATGGAATCCTACAGTGTGTATATTTGTGTCTGCCTTCTTTGGCTCAACATAATATTTTTGAGATTTATACATGGTATTGTGAATACCAGTAGTTCATCCGTTTTTATTGCATTTTTAACCCGTTGTATGATGGTATCAAGGTTTCCTTTCTATTCCATCTGATGGACATTTTTTTTCCAGTTTGGGGAAATTATGAATGAAGTTGCTATGAGCATTTATGTACAAGTTTCTGTGTGGACATATATTTTTATTTCTCTTGGGTAAATAACTAGAAGTATATTTGCTCAGCTATATATTGTGTATGTTTAACTATATAATAAACTGCAAAACTGTTTTCCAAAGTGGTTGTACCATTTTACATTTCCACCAGCAGTACATGAGAGTTAGAGTTGCTTCACATCCTTGCCAAAATTAATATAGTCAATCATTTTAATGTTAGCCATTCTTATGGGTGTGTGATGGTTTTAGTTTACATTTTCCTAATAATTAATATTGTTGAGCATCTTTTTCATAGGGTTCCTAGGCTCCTCAAACTCTGATCACTGCTGCCTCAACTCAGTGAGGCAACCAAGCTCTGCTTATATTTCCCTTCCTCTGCCCACTTTCCAGAAATCTCTTCCAAAGGGCCCAGATGTAGATTACTCTTCTCTTACTGGTTTCCCTTTTCTCAGTCATGATAGTAGTGCACTACCTGTTGTTCAATTCCTGAAAACAGTTATTTCATTTATTCTGTACAGTTTTCTAAGTGGTTTTCTTTTTGGAGGGGGTATGCCAGGGATGTAGGTTACATTCCATCCTTGTTACTCTGTCATGGCTGTAAGTGGAAATCTAGGTTAGTTTTGTTTTTTTTTTTTTTTTTTTTTTTTGTGAGGGGATCAGCCCTGTGCTAACATCCGCCAATCCTCCTCTTTTTTTGCTGAGGAAGACGGCCCTGGGCTAACATCTGTGCCCATCTTCCTCCACTTTATATGGGACGCCGCCACAGCATGGCTTGCCAAGCAGTGCGTTGGTGCGCGCCCGGGATCCGAACCAGCGAACCCCGGGCCACCGCAGCGGAGCGCGCGCACTTAACCGCTTGCGCCACCGGGCCGGCCCCTAGGTTAGTTTTTGAAGAAGAATTTTCTAGATTTTTTAAATTTATCAAGGGCCAAGCCCAGAAAACTCAAGTTCATATTGTATGGGAAAAAAAAACCTTTCACTTGTTACATCTAGGCTCACTCTCTGATAGTAAGAGAATAAGGCACCATGAAAGAAAAAGAAAACACCCCCCTTGCTGAGTCTGAGGAATTCTGCAAAACAAGAATTACAATGGAAGGGAGGCAAGTGAAGCAGCCTAACGTGTGCCTCCCAGCATTCTCTGTTTGAGTTTTAGCCCAGAGAAGAGCAATGTGTTAGTGAAAATGAGGTGTGTACCAAGACAGGGAGCTATTTCACATGCAGGCCTCCACCACCATCATAGTGAACTTAGCAGTTCAGCCTGGTCAGTCAGAGGGAAGGCTTGGAACTTAGCATCTGGTGATAGGACTCTGAGATAGCTGGATAACTTGTCACTGGGGCTGGGGTACCATCATATGGGTGGAGGTGGTTCTGACCTGAGGGCTACAACACTCCAAGGCTGAATGTGCATCACAGCCAGACCTCAGAAAAGCTACATTGTGAGAAGGCAAGATGAGGCTGAGTTAAACAGAGATGTCTACCCAACCTTAAAAGGTCAAAAAAAGAAGATGGCATGCTTGCCAGTGGCGAACGTAACTATAAATGTCAGCAGGGCTAGGAGCACCCAGATGGATAAGGAGCCCTGCCCCATAGGTCAGAGGAGACAGACAAGTCACGTCTGGAGACACACACTCTTTCTTCTATTCCTGAGTTTATTGAAGCTGCACTTCTCTCCACTATGCATGCATATATATGTACATATACATATATATACATGCACACATATATATACATATATGTACATATACATATATATATACACATATACATATATATATTTTTTTTCCTTGCAAAGAAAGAGTAGGAAAGGAAGGCCAAATGCAGAGGGTAATTTATCCAAAAGAGATTGAACGGTACCTGAATTCCATTTAATTTTGGGTTTCTTTTTGTGCACAAACGCATAAACACAATGCAGAGGAAGGGGCAGGGGATGTGGTTTGTGAATTTCTAATGATTTGTGAGATTTATAAACTTAGTAAGTTCCTTTGCTTTCCAAGAACTGTTGACCCAGGAGATGGGCAATATAGTTTCTCCACCTTCATCTCACTTCTAGAAGACAGGAGATATTTTGGAGCAGCAAATGCTAGGACTTTACTAAGACTGGGAATGCGACCAGACTAGAGAGAGATGAATAGGATACTACGTGAGACGGATGAGGAACACTTACTAGGTCATCTTTATTCTTACATGAGATAGAAGCAAACAGCCAAAAATTGGCTTTTGTTTCTTCAAAGGCACCTTTTTCCTGCCCAGCCAAAGACAAAGTGACTTCCCAGAGATCGAGGAGACCTTGCCGGGAACATGGGTGATATCTTAAAGCGGAAAATGAAGTGGGAGAATTCTGCAGCTCAGCCATTTTCTTTAGCTTTTTTTCCCCTAGAAAATAGGATGGAAGGATTATCAGAAGGTGAAAGCTATGGTACAGAGTAGAAAAGACTGTTGATCACAGATCCATTTATAATTACATGCAATGGCAATTATGTCAACAAATCTTCCTGTTATTGTAATCTTATTTTTTTCATGGACTGTTATTATAAGAAATTGACTTTCCTCATTCTGTTAAAATATATATATTTTATTCCGGCATCATGCTTAGTATATCTCCTTCTTCCTTCTTCCACTATCACATAGTTAATGATGTAACAAAATAATATTGTATATGCTGGAAACCATTTAACCATATAAATGCATACTCCAAATATATCATGTTTGACGGTCTATATTTTTATGCAATGAATATTTTAAATAAATACAATTTTAAATTATATTGTGAGAATGGGATTAAGATTTTTTTAAATGCATTCATAACTACTCTACCCTAGCACAACTGTTTTCTTTTTTATGGTCACCCGGCTAGTATTTATTCACATATGTATTTTGTACCTACTTATAGTCATAATATATAATTTTATACACTGCTTTCTTTATCATTCTTCATATTGCAATTTATTTATACCTTATTGGCTACTTAATATACTATGGAGGTAATATACCAACGTTTTCTTAGCTACCTCCTGTTGGATACACAAATAGTTTCTATTATTCACTATATATGAATAATACTACAATGAGCATTTTCCTAAATATACTGTTTTCTAATTTGGAAGTATTTCCTTGGGACAATTTGAGAGTGGGATTACTAGGTCCAAAGATCTGAATATATTAAAGGAGTTTTGTAAGAGGATTCAATGGGATGTACATATCTACAATACCACCAGTATCACTTGTTTTCCCAGTAGTCTCGTCTGCATTTATATTTTGTTATTTATAATTATAGTTAATGCAATATGTGTCATTTTTTGTTTTTATTTGGATTTCTTTTATTGCCATTGAGATTTTTTAAATTTACGTATTGCTTACTGTTTGAGAATTAGTGTGACTTAATTAGGGAAATCACTTAAGTATCAGACAAGCATAAGTTCAAATCTCAACTCAGGTCACTTCTTGTTGTGTATTTAGTGAATTAGCCTCTCATAAAAAAAATAACTTCTTAATTTGTAAACTAGTGACAATGATATCTGCTTCACAAGGTTGTTGAAATGATTAGATGAGTTAATCAATGCCTGGTGTGTTAGTGGCACATGGAAATTGTCACTTCTCCTCCCCTCTGTCTCTGCCTCTCTCATCCCATCTACCTACCCTCCTCCCACCCCTGACTTCTTGTTGCACGGATTATCCATTCAAGTTCTTTTGGTACAAAGTTTCATAGAACCTGCTTTTTCATTCCACAGTTTACATCCATAGGAGCTAATTGTCAAAGTTCTCAGGAGAACCATTCTCTCTCTTGCCAGCAAGTGCTAAGTTATATTGCAGATCACTGAGGTCAGATCTGTTGGACCCCATGAATTACCTAAGTGTTTGCACAAAAAAATGGGAAATATACTCAAAATAAATATCTCCATAAATTATTCATTTTAGAATTCTGTATATTGTCCAATTGCTCTTTTAAAAGTCTTATCCAAGGTTTCTTCCGTCAGGTTCGTCAGAGATATTTTGATTTGTTTATTTGCTTCTTTATATTGGTTTCAGGTAACACTTTAGCTTAATCTTCCTTTGTGTCCTACCCAAGAACAAGCTTCCTTCTGTGATTACAAGTGTAGTTTGTCATGCAATTGTAAGACAACTACTGGAAGTTGCATATCTGGGTGATGCTGTCATTTGGATTTTGTCTGTCTTTCATCTGGTGTCCGTTTTCTAGGCATTATTGCTCATCTGTTGCCTGGAATTGGTTTCTATCTTGAGAGCCTTTGTAACAAGAGCTGCCTTTTTAAGCAATCACTCTTCTTTAAAGCCAAAATAAGTCCTAATATGTTATAAGGTATCGGAAAGCCTGTAACAAGCATACAGTTGCTCAGTTGGAAAAGCATTGAAAATATAAATTCCTATCCTCTTTCATGAGGGCAAGGCAATTTGGGGGCTTCCAAAAGATTTTCCAGTCTCTCACCTTCATGATGAGAAATTGAACTGAGTAAGACGTAGTCTAAGCAGTTGCACTTCAGGAGTTTAGAAGAGAAAAAGAGGAAGGAGGGAGAAGAGGAAGGGAAAGAATCCTCTGCAATCTTGCCAGCCTCGGCAGCTATGTTGCTCATCCTCCGGAGAATGCCACAGGCTCCTTTAGATTTTTTATTTCTTACGTAAGCCTTCTCTTTATGTGTCATAGACAAGGCTTCTTCATTTTTGCATTACTAAGCCTGCTTCTCCTCCATCTCCATCCCCACTCTCCCCATTTTTACATGTTACACTTGGGCGCTGGCCTCCTTTTCTGTATGAATAGACACAATAATTCTAACTTCTTACCTACAGCAAAGCCCTTTATCCACACACTACACCAGCGAAGTTATTAAAGTCCTGATGATCAGAGGCAAAAACCACCAGGCCAGAGAGAGGCTCTTATGTAACAATTAAGTCTACAGGGGGAGTTTGAGGATCACAACTGGATTTAGACAGAATGACCACTTTTTCCATTGTTGCTGGATGGTACACAGTAGCCAGCCATGTCTGCAATGTGGCTGTACAGAAAGGTCTATTACAGAAAGTATTAAAACTCACAGGGTGAAACAATGTGGACTTAATCTTGTGTTTCTACCCCGTGCTCGCATTCCTGAGGTTGGAAACAGGAAAGGTGATAGTGGCAACAGTCCAGTTGTGCCCAGAGCCCATTCTGCACCACACAACAGGAAAGTGCTTGTCATAAAATAGGATGGTGACTGTAATGGCCACAACACATTGATCATTGTGCCACACGCATTTCTTCCTGAATCTCAGCATCACAGCTCTCTCTGCAGCAGAGGGAAGACTGGCTCCCAGCTTTAACCTTTAATCTACACGAATCACTTTATGGTCTTGGGCAAGCCTCTCAACCACAGTTTCCCCAAACACACAGTAGTGGTAAGGTTACCCTGTCCTACCTTGCAGAGAGATTGTGAAGCCGGAATTAGATAATGTGTGTACAGGATTTTGGAAAAGGTTTCAAATTCTTTACAATTATTGGGGTCGGTGCTTTTGTTTGTACTGTTAGGCTGATTTACAGTAATTTATATCTGTAAAAGGATGTTCTGCCATTTTGTTTGTATATGTTCTATTTCCCTCAAACTATGGTAGGCCCATTAAGGTGGCTTTCAGAACATACCATTGTCCCTCACAGGTTCCTACATTTGAACACGCTGCTTGAATATCCTTCTTCCCTCTCCCCACCCTCATCTCCTTTTTTTTGTCTGTCACTCTCCTACTCAGCATTCAAGACTCAGCTTAAAGACCCTCTTGGTGACATCACCTCTGTACCCTCTCTGCCCTATGGATGGGCAGTTACTTAGTTCTTGGCTTCCTGTATTGTGATGATCTGCGTCCAGTGTGGCCTTTCCCAGTTGACTGGACTTGGGTTTTTGGAGGACAGTACCAAGTGCTATTCATTTTTTCAACCCAATACTTGGTTCATGTTATTTGCTCATTAAATATTGATCAAAATGATGAGTGAATGTCAAATACTTGTTGCCATGAAGCAACAAATGTGTTAGTAAGGTGAGTGGGGGATTCTTTGCTTATTTGCTATAAAACTTGTGAGGGAAACTCAACGCTTAGCTTTCTATATGCAATATAAATATGTATCCATTATGTGTACATATTAAGGGGGGAAAGCTTGTAAAGTAGCCACAATTATTGGAAGTTTCAAACTGAGAACATGTGACCTTATGACAGAGACCACAAGATGTGACATCTGTGTGGAGATGTAGGTTACGCAAATTTACTGTTTCCCCAGTAACTGCTGTGGATCCCTCATTCAGCAGGATGCTAATAGGTGTTGTAGAATAAAAGGGTTTCTTGATAAAGAATATTTGGAAAATGCTGTGATAAATCTCCATTTATAAACTCTACCAGTTAATTAAAATGCCATCTCACAATTTAGTGATCCAAATATCCTACTTCGTCTTTTATCTTGTTTTAGATTTATTTGCCTCTTCTTTATTTGTTTGATTTTCAGCTTTCGTGGTGACATGGCACCTGGTTTCTTTCTACAAGAGAAGTTCGGCACACAGCACAGTCCTTGAAACATTGGATTGGTTTGATAATCCTACCTGGAGTAGGTATGTAAAACTTCCAGTGTGTGCTTACCCATCCTTTTGGATCATACCTATGGATGCATATCCATTCCTGTTCTTGTTGTTTACTGAGGGTGGAATTTGTTCTGAGGAGTAAAATTCATGTGTCAGAGATGACCTTTGTCTTTTCTACTTAGAAGTATGTGTTTATAGTATGATGTACAAAACCCTGAAGACCTTTTCATTTTCTTTATGTGATAAATACAAATTAAAAATACATTCATTCTAGGAGAGAGGGGAAATTCTATGCTCATATGGTTCTTAAAATAAGACTTATCTACAACTCTGTGGAAATCAAGTATATGAAATATGATTAATTCCCTGGTATGTTTATAAGTGTAATACTGGTAGCTCAAAATTCTCACAGAAAGATACAAACTTCTTTTTTTTTTCCTGAAATTAGTCTAGGCTTAGACAAAATTGAGTGCTAAATTATGAACTAATTGACTGTACATGTGAGTTAATTAATGATCCCTTGATCTCTAAGGTTTTGTGACATTTACTCCATTGGTGTATCATGACATAAATGTGACATAAAAACAGAAAATACAGTACTTGACAGTTTTTTTGATTAATGAATTCTCTTGAAGGGAATATTCTGAAATTATATTCTCATAAGATATAAACTTTGTAGCTCCTGATTAAATCCAATTCAGACTACTTGGATGAGTAGTGTGTGTGTGTGTGTGTGTGTGTGTGGTATGTTATCACTAAGGGATACTTTGTTACAAGATTCATTGCTTTCTTGTATTCAACTTTTAAAATATTATTAGGAATATAGTAGGCTTGTTGAAACGCTATGTACATGTTTATGTATTTAGAAAAATGTCCCATCTATATAAATTGTATTTTCAAAAGTAAAACTCTATAACAACTCCGCTACAGCCCCCACCCCCACCCCCCGCCAAAAAAAAAAAAGTCTGCTGAAAACCACACTTGAGAAGTAGCAGACTTGGGACTTAATTGGATATGAGACTAGCTTTACTGCTTAACCCATGACCTTGGGAAAAATTTTTATGCTTCCTTAGAAAAAGTGTTGTTACTTAATTTGGAAGGAAGGGAAGGAGAGATGCAGGGAGGGTAGGTGGGAGGAAGAGAGGAAGGAAGGAAGGAAAGAGAGAAAGGAGGGAGGGAGGGAAAGAGGGAGAGAGGGAGGACAGAAGGGAGAAAAATGATCAATTCACAATTGCAGTGCACCAAACACATCAGGCAGACGTTGCACTGGTCACCTACATGTTAGATCTATCTTACTTTGTTTATTTTGTAGGTTTCTTTTGTCTACACAAAAGTGAAATGCATGTGTTAAAAAAAAATTGCCAAACCAAAAAATCAGATGAGTTCACATAAAAATCTGGGTTCCCAGTCTTCTCTTTCTCTGCAAATGGCACTACAATTAAACTAGTTGCTCATGCCAGAAATCTAGTTATCATACAAGATACTTCCCTCTTCTTAACCTCTCCACAACTAACCCATCAAGTCCTCCAAAGCCTAGCTCGGACCCAGTGGTTCTCAAGCCTCACTGTGAAAAGATACTGGTACTCAGGCTGCAACCAGAAAATTAAGTCAAAACCTCTGAGCGTGGACCTGAGGCTTCAGAATTTTTATCAAGCTCTTTGAATGATTCTAATGTGCAGCCAGGGTGTAGAACCAGTGCTCTAATATCTTCATCTGTCTCTATGTCATGTGTCATCCCACTTGTCCAAGTCACATTCATCACTTTTTTGGCTCAGCAGTCTTCGACAGTAGTCCCTAAATCATCTTATTTCAATTCTTGTCCCTATTTAATCCAATCTCCACCCAACAGCCAGAGTAATTGTTTATAAATAGAAAAATATCTGTCTGCTTAAACATAAAAATATCTGTCTGCTTAAACCTCTCCAGTAATAATGGCAATAATGATAATAACTGATAATGATCATTTATACAGTGGATGAATAAAGAATCTGAGTGCAGGCGTTGTTGAAGGACCAAGTCATTGAGGCATTAAGGGTCAGGAGAAAATGGGGGAAAGGGCATAAAAGATGTAACTAAGGGTGCCAAGGCAATTTTATCCCATTTCCACATTGGGCCCGTTGCCTAACTTGGCGGTACCTTGTGCTTGTCTGCTCTCCCAGGCAGGCACCCATAGGCCAAAAGTATTGCTGACCTCTCCTACAAATTGCCACCCAGTAATGTAACCTCACATTACTGTCAGAAGCAAAGGGATTTTATAAGTTGGCAGTGACATTATTATAAGGTTAGTTTTATGGCACAGCTACCAAAGTTTATTAAATGTCCCTCCTTCATAGTTGCATGGTTCATCCAGCAGAATAAGTTGATACTGGTAAATTTTTAAGCAGAATAGCAGAATTAAGGATGTGTGTTGATTGGGGTTGGGGTATAACAGTGATCTCTTCTCCTGCTACTCAGACATATAGACCTTCCTTTTCACCACTGAATGATGTAAATCCAGTTATTTATTTGAGCTGCAGTGGAGACATTATTTTTCTCATAATGACTGTATAGTGACTGTATAAACCATTTTTTTAGCTGCTGAAATCTTTCCTTTAGACTCTAACCATCCCATAACCGTAGATGTTTCACTTCCTATCAGAAGGGAAGAGGATAAGGTTTCATCGAAAATTTTTCATCAATAAAGACACCCTTTGAGGTATAGTGATATTATTTTAATCAAAGTTTAAAGAGAAACAAATGCAAACTACATTGAAGCTGAGTGGAAACTTGGGTCCATGTCAGCACCTCTTGTGTATGGCATAATCAACTTTTGTTTCATACTGGTGACAATTTTTGTCTTCAGTATAAAACCATCAGTTTTTTTACCATTTACATTATAAAAAGTTCAAGGAGCTGTGTTAATATAACAAAAATGTCCCTATGACATTCGGGTAATGGAGACCAATAAAGATGTTATAAACCCAGTTAGGCAGGCATTGAATTAATGTCTGAGGCATAGCTGTCTTCTTTTCCCTAACTTATTTTCATCAGTGAAGCTAAAGTGTGTTTCAGGACCTAATTTGCCCAAATAATATGCCTGTGCAGAGCTATCCTACATTAAGGAAAATAGTTGATATTTTAAGCCTTCTCCTAAATATTTATTTTGGGGAAGAATGGAGAACTAAATACACAGAGAGAAGTACAAACACACACACACTGAGCATTCCTAGAGACACAGTACAGGATAGTGCTTATTAATGAGATGCCTGTGTATTTCCTTTTGTGATCAAGATGGGCTGGCCTTGTGTACAATTCTTCTCTGTGGTGAATAGAGCTGTAATAAGGCCACATATCACCTCATGCCTGTCAGAATGGCTATAATTAACAAGACAGGAAACAAGTGTTGGAGAGGATGTGGAGAGAAGGAAACTCTCATACACTGCTGGTGGGAGTGCAAACTGGTGCAGCCACTATGGAAAACGGTATGGAGATTCCTCAAAAAATTAAGGATAGAACTACCATACGATCCAGCTGTTCCACTGCTGGGTATTTATCCACAGAACGTGAAAACACCAATGCATGAAGATACGTGCACCCCTGTGTTCATTGCAGCGTTATTCACAATAGCCAAGACTTGGAATCAACCTAAGTGCCCCTCAAGGGATGAATGAATAAGGAAGATGTGGTATATATACACAATGAAATACTACTCAGCCATAAGAAACTATGAAATCCAGCCATTTGTAACAACATGGATGGACATTGAGGGTATTATGAAAAGTGAAATAAGTCAGAGCGGGAAGGTCAAATGCCGTATGATCTCACTCATTAAGTAGTAGATAATAACAACAAACAAACACATAGAGACAGAGATTGGATTGGTGGTTACCAGAGGGGAAGGGAGGAGGGAGGAGGACAAAACGGATAATTAGGCACATGTGTGTGGTGATGGATTGTAATTAGTATTTGGGTGGTGAACATGAGAACATGATATAATCCATGCAGAAATAGAAGTATAATGATGTACACCTGAAATTTATAAACTGTTACCGCAATAAACAAACAAAAAAAAGAGTATAAAAAAAAAGAATAAAGAAGCAGTATCTCAAAATGAAAGAAAAATAAATAAATTAACTAATTTTAAAAAAAGGCCACAGATTCTTTTCATGCCATTTTAGGACTTTCTTTGAAGGATTCAGGCAACGAAGCCCCTTATGTTTTAGAGTTCTGCATTAGTACAGGCAAAGCTTTTCAAATAATATATAGCCATTTTTCTAAATTCTTTATATCCCTGAGTGTCTGGTCCTGGACAGAGGAAGATTAAAATCTCAATAAAATCCACCGTATTGCCACCACATGAAATTAATAGTATCTGAAGTGAACCATGGGTTAAGTGTACTTCACTTTGCATTTTCTACTACTTTTTTCATTTGCCATTAACTCCTTTTAATCAGAGAGGTTCCCT
This sequence comes from Diceros bicornis minor, assembly GCF_020826845.1. NCBI lineage: Eukaryota > Metazoa > Chordata > Mammalia > Perissodactyla > Rhinocerotidae > Diceros > Diceros bicornis. Next base: position 17,308,873 of record NC_080745.1, on the reverse strand, counting down.
AAAACTGACATACTATTGGTTAGGATTCCTTAAAAAAATCTAATGTGAAAGATAAATGTATCCTATATTTATTATAGGGCAGACACAGTATGGACTCTTGGTAATGCTGAGTTGATTGTGAAAATGTGTATTTTGTTATAGTAATATATCAGATGGCTCCAAAAATATACATGTTTGTCATAGATATTTACATTGTATCATACTTTTTCTTATTTCTGTCATTCCTTTGGCACCTTGTATTGACTTTCGAGAGTGAATATTTTGGAACAAAAGATATATTCTTCCAGGATCCTCCATGCTTGGACTATATTAGACTTCAGTAAATATTTGTGGAATGAATGAATGAATAATTCAAATGTGTTTTAATTGTAGACAAAAGCAGATGAAATTCTACCAAAGCGAGGAACTGACTTAGCCAATGAGCTAGATACATAAAATAGTGAGCCATAAAAATGGTAATTCATCAGATCAGAGACTATATCTGGTATGATCTGCTGAAGCAGAGAGATGAGCATCATTTTTAAAGGATTTGGACACAGTCAAAGAGCCAGCAAAGCTAATATTTTGGTTAGCAGTTCATCCTGATTCTATTAAGACATGGCCGTTTACTTCCCTCTTTTCCTTCACCAATATTTTCATCTTTAAAATCTTTTTTCTTTCTTCCATTTAAGGAGATGTTCTAGTCTAAAGACTCCTGATTGAAGTGCCTTATCTTTAAAAACTTCGCTCAACTCATGTAGACAAACATTAACAGGTAAAATACTACAGTGTTGCTGTAAGTACTAGTCTGATATAGAAACAGTTGCATGTGAGAATAATTGAATGGCATCTAATGTTGTCCAGTCAGGTAATATGTTACCCAAGTAAACTCTAGGAAGTACATGGATCACTCCCATGCCTCCATCTAATTATCTGTTATTAATCTCTGACTATTATTGGCGAGGCAAATCCAATTAAAGACCATTAAAGATGATATGCTTTACATTGCTTTACTTTTGCATTTTAGGAAAAGAATGGATGGTCCAAATGGATGTAATGGTCTTATCAATAGCAATATAAGCCCTTTTTTCTCAGCGGTTGTGAAATTTCACTTTGAAATTAAATTGCATTTGTAATATAACAACATACTGTGCCTCAGGGAATAAGTAATCTCATGTGTTTAGGATTCCTAAATCATATTTCCTTTTTGGAGAGATTTTTAAAACAAACCATTTTTGTTTATCAGAATATTAATAATGTGATCAATGATAACTTTGATTACAAGTATTCTGATATAAGGAACTTCCCCGTGTTTAACTTGGCCATGTCAATGTTCAAACGTATTTTTCTTATTGATTTTTTTCTTTAAACATTTTCATCCTCTACTATTTACTGTTTTTTATTTATATATCCATACTCTGCTTTTTTTTTTTTTTTACAAAAAAAGTTTTAGGTGAATTATAACAAGAATAAAATACAATAATTATAAATGAAATAGAAAATTAGGGCAGGACAAATATAAATAAAACTGGGGAATCAAGAGATAAATAAATATCAGTCACAATTAGGCAGACCCTAGGGACCAATAGTTGTTACTATTGATTCTCAGACTTGACTCTAAGATTCCTGGTAGCTAAAGCAAAATTTAGTTAGGCAGTTTCTTTATCTGAAAAAAAAATCCTCAAGGAAAGCAAAGCTTTGTCTAACATTAAAATATTCATTCTGTAAAAAGAGAAATTACACACCTGATAGGAATGGAGGGATAAAGAGTGTTTATGGTACCATAGGACCATTGGACTCATATTTAAGGATCACAGAAATAGGAAGGAGATATGGCTGTCCTGAACCATGTGTGTCATCAGCCGCTTTTTATTTAGATTTATAGTCATGTGTCCGCTAATGGTTGAAAGAAATGCGTTGAAGTCAAGATTTTATGTATTGAATTCCTTTGGCCTTTTAACCTCACTGGGCCCAGAGGTCTTCATTTTGTCTTCTGTTTCTACCACTGTCAAGATTAAATTTTAAATGATGTTTTATGAAATTAAGTTGAAGCTAAGTTTCAAAATTGTTGTCTAGGTTCTCATAAAAGTGAGGATAGTTTTATTGTTTCAAATTCTGTAGTTTATTTCATTTGGCATAAAATTCTGTGTTTGCCTAACTCTGTTTTTATTCATTATATTGGCTACTGCTAGGATATATGTGTTTCTAACTGATTAGTGGACATTTGGTCTTGTCCAAAATGTCCAAAAGACATTGGGTCCATAACTCATTTGATCCACGCCCAAAGGTCCTTGACATTTGGTCCTGTCTAAAATGTCCATGAGCATATTTGCCCCGGGTCAGATGGTTTCAGACAGGACCAAATATCAAAGACCTTTTGGTGTGGACCCAGTGTCTCCAGGGACATTTTGCATGAGACCAAATGTGACCAGATATCAAGGACCTTTTGGCGTGGACCCAATGTCTTATGGACGTTTTGGGCAGAGCCAAATGTCCTGCAAGGTTTTTAATTTTGTTGCTCTTTAAGCTTTTGAAAAAATGAACAAGTCTTTGACTTTCTTTGATTGAGACCATTGAACAAAGAGAAGTAAGCTGCTACTTATTTTCCTAAATAGCAACATGTTAGGTTCATGGCACAAACTTTATATCCTTGTCCTAATGTTGAAATCTGCTCCATTTTAAATCTTCTATCAAATCCACTGCAATATGAAAATTGTTGTGATTATTCCTCATAACAGCACACAAATGGCACACGATGTGATCATTTTAAAAAGGAAAAAAAAGGGAAATCGCATATTACACAAGCAACATTCTATAAGATACAAGGAGTTAGGAATCTCTATGTATGAATTCTGGCCTTAAAAGATTGTAAAGACTATTTTTCAATGTGGAAACACCAATAGAATTAGATCTGTAAGAAAAGGTGAATCATTAATAAAACAGCCTTCTCCTCTTGGTAAATGACTTAAGCTTATTTTCAAATACTGCATTATAACCAACACAAAGTATTAAAACAATGATGGCAAATAGAACCAAGTAATGAGTGGCCAAAATCTCAAATTTATATTCTTCTTCCACTAGTTACCTATGACTCTGAGTCTATTCTTAACTTCTGGTTGAAATACATTTATTTCCTACTTAGAAAAAAAATTTAAAAATTTGAGAGCCTGTCTCAGAGTTGTAAATAAAATATCGTCCTGGTGGTACTGAAGCTGTCCTTCTGGGACGTTTTTTCAGCTAATAAAGACCATTTTAAACTAAACTCATTATTTGTACACTGCAAAGCAATGAACACAGTTGAGTTTCGCCTTTAGTCTGCTCGACCATTTCACATTTACAAGGCACTGCTGTGGTCTAGTCTCCGTGTGAGTCCTCTAACACGTATTGTTACTTCAGATTATCTAATTTAATCATCAAAACAACCCTGTGAGATAGGTAATATCATCCTCGCTTAACATAGAACAAAACAGTGTGTTACAGAAAAAATTATGTCATGAGTAATTCCCGTCTACTTACTAAGAAGGATAAACCCTGATAACTAGAACTTTTCTTTCTCAATGCAAAACCCTTATCCTCTAAATCAGTGCTTCTCAACCAGGGTAATTTTGGCCCCCAGGGGAAGTTGAGCAATGGTTGGAGCCCTGTTTGGTTCTCACGCTGAGGGGAAAGTGCTACTGGCATCTAGTGGGCAGAGGCCAGGGATGATGCATACTTCCTGCAGTGCTCAGGACAGCCCCCTCGCGCCCCCTCCACCCCCGCATGAAGAATTTATCCAAACAAGAATGTCCCTAGTGCCAAGGTGGAGAAACCCTGCTCTAAATAATTGCCCTGAGGAGAATGTTGAGTAATTAGTTAAAGAATACAAAAGTGAATAAGAAACGAAGGTGTGGAGAGGGAGAATATGAATATTCCAAGACAGGGACACTGGAGAGAGGGAGACTGGAGGCTGGAGGGGAAAGAGTCAAGAGAGAGATGGCTTTGCAGATGGAGCCAAGATGAGACGTGTGTGGGAACATGTATGAAAGGGAGCTTTTTTCCGTTTTCCTTTTAAATACAAGACATAGTGTCTGCCCTCAAACCTGGCCCACTCTTTTGTGGGAGACAAATATAGGGATAGCCTGTCTCCATTTCAGTTTCTACTTCTAATTTGGGTTGTACTCAATTTCCTAAAACTGGGCGATTCCTACTTTCATTCAGACCTTTGGACATAGCCTTCTCTTGCCCCTTCTCTTGCCCCAGCCTCACTAGCCATTGCCCTGGAATTTCTTGTTCTTTTCCTTCTGCCCACCTTCTCTGATTTCACAGGGCATTTAAGCTTGGAGGAATGTCATGATCCACTACTTATTTAGGGCCTCTGTCTTGCTCCACACCTACGTTTCGATTGTACCAATCATGGAACCCCAGCCAGAACCTGAGTGGCCTATAATTTGAGGAAAGATGTTCAACGTCTATGAGCTTCACTTTCTTCATCTGTAAAAATGAAAATAGTAATATTTTCTTCCCAGGATTGTTGTGGGGAATAAATGAGTATCTACTGCAAAGCAAGTTCTTAAATATCATATTTTCTCCTCACTTCCCTTTAAGTGGCATTTTATTGGCTTTCTCAAAAGAAAGTGTTGTAACCAGTAGCCCTCTGTATTCTGGCATGCTCATCTCCAGGTAGCACAAATAAAAACAATAATAGGATACTCCTTCTCTACTTCTCCCATATTCTGGGTCTCACGATCTCCCAATTCTGTTCTGTCTTTGACTCACCCTCCCCATTATCCTTCTACTGCTGTTGCCTCATCATCTCAGTGGAATGACTCTACTACCCTCTTAAATAGTCTCCTCATTTTTCTCTCTGCCACCAGTTTTACCTCACACCAGTCCTTCCTCAGCACTGATTCCAGAATAATCTATATCTTAAAAAACAGACCCCATAATGTTACTCTTCTACCTTAAAAACTGTTGGCTCCATGGTGCCTGTAGGCACCTGTCCTACAAACTCATCCTAAAATGGCAGAGTTTTTAGGCAAGCTCATATAAGCCACTCCCTTCCATAAATCTCATAAGTTCCACCACTCCAATGTCTTACTGTTTCCTGGGAATTATCCCAACATTGTACTTGCACATGCTGCTCATTCTGCCCAGAGTACACTGAACCCCCTTTCCTACGAAATCTGCATTCATATTCAAGACCCAGATTGAATCTCCCCTATTCATTGACACCTTTCCCCATGCCCTGCTCATCTTTTCCCCTGGCAGGGTTCAGCTCTCCATGTTCTTGTCCCAGAGTCCTACCTTCATAGTTACCTAGCACTCACCACTCTGTACTGTAACTTACTGATTTCCTTGATCATTTCCCCTTCAGGTTATGAGTTCCTTGAGCACTGGGACCCCCATCGTATTCATCATAGTATTCCTAATGGCAGTACGAAGCAGTCAATAACCAAATGCTTTATTGTTGAATAAATGCTAAGCGATCCATGAGTCCTTCTTGATTTATCATTCCCTTGCAGCTAGGGAAATGATGCAATAAATTAATTTGCCCAACATGCTGAGCATCCAAAAAGATTAGCAGTGAGTTTCATTAACTTGAGTTTTCATTCTCCCACCCTTTATTAATTGGAAAAAAGTACCAATAGAGAAAAATGTAGCATACCCACCTCCTAAAACTTTAGCACCTTTTATATCATGTAGTGTCATTCAATTTCCTTTATAATTATTAACATAAGTACTTGGGAAAAAAATTAAGATATTATAATGGTCTCTCAAGGAAAAAAACTAGTACTTAAGGTCAAATGTCATCCATTCATCCAACAGATTCGTATTGATTACCTAATATGTGCCAGTTTACCTGGAACATTATTATTTTACTAATACTATATTTTAATAATAATAGTAATTTTTTTTGAAAATTAATGAGATGTGAGATGTGTCCTCTAATGCCCAAGAATAATTAACTGATTCACTTTTGCTAAGAAAATATCCACAAGTTTCATATTTGATTTATGACTTTAAATTTATTTGTTAATAAACTCCTTTTAATGGAAGCTGATGTTATCTGTGTAACCTGGTCCAGGGTTCAGAGATTATTCATCACTACAATCTATGAGTGGGAATATTCCAGAACAACATCATGTAGTACTGTTACAACATAGTCTTTCTGAGTAAATTAGAGCACATTGGTACTTAGATATACTTTAAAAGAATCAGTTCACTGCGTAGTAAAATCCATTCTTTTTAAGTTTCGAACTCTTTTAATATTGAGCAGTTTAACAAATTGTAGTCTTCATATCACAAAATTATAGAAAACTTCCTTTACTAATATAAATGTGATATATTTTAATGAAGTACACTCAAGAAATAATATGCCTTAGAGTTTATAACTATACTCTTACCCCCATCAAATACTACTGTTATGAATGCATCATGCCATACTGGGTGTTTCACATTAATACACAACACTGTCTGCTTTTAAGATAGTTGCCAGTCTGAAAAACAAATTGAGGAGTTTTGATATCTTCTTTTACTTTTTCTTTTAATATACATATTGCAATGTCTTTCGTTGATCTATTTGCAGAAGGGATGAATATAAATATATTAGTGCATACCTAGTAGTGTGTATACTTACTATCTAATTTTATATATACATATATATATATTTCCCATTAATTTAGAAGTATCATTGTGGTTTTTCCCCAAAATATTTTAACATACTGGTTTTCAACAAAGATTTTATGGCTGTTTTTTAACTTTATTCAAACTGCATTATCAGTACAATATTTAATGTTTTAGATGCTGTGTATTTTAATGCTAAGATTATTCAGGTCCACTAAGCACATTGTGCATATTTATTTGTACACATGCTCATCTTCCTTTAAGACTAACAATATTGTATGTTGATATATCTATGATTTAAAAAGTACTTCCATATAGGTAGTAGTCTAGTGTAGTGGTTATGGGCATAAGCTTTGTACCCAGCATCTCTGGGTTCAAGTCCTGAATTAAAACCTATGAATTGTGTCTCCCTGTTTCTTGACTTACCTTAGCCTCTGCTTTCTTATTCTGCCAGTGCAGGTAATCGGGTCCACTTTAAGGACGGACTGCGTGCCTGGGCATGGTAAGAGTCCAGAGAACGGTGATTTTAATTTAGCACTCCAGAAACATTGGGTAATAATGCATTTAAAGAAAATGTTGACGGTTTAGCCATCTTAAGAATTCCTGTGGAGAATTAAAGTTGTGGCTGTGCACACTGAGAGTCCTTGAGCCACACTAGTGTAGCAGAAGGTAGTCTTTCTGTTGAGGCTGTGTTGCTGTCTCATATCAAGGGCAAGAATCCCGTATTACTTGTTTTCACCTTCCCTGTACTTAAGAGATTGCCGAGTGTAGACATTCAATACATATTTTTTTTAATAACTGAGTAAATAAATGGGTGAACTTGAATAACTGAGAATTAAGTTTTAATAAAAACATTTTTAAGTTTTGAAAAATATATTATGATTATGATTTTGCTGCTAACATTCTAGAAAGAATATATGCCTCTGAATAGCTTTTTATTCTAAAGTCTAATTGTAATTCTTCTTTTCTACATTTAGTCTAAAATTCTACAGTGACTTTAATTCGTCGCTTAGTTTTTTCTTTTATTTTTCTTGTTTATAAACAACTAGACTTTGTTTTCTAAATATTTAAAAAATATTAATCCTTTTCTTAAGACTCTTATTGAAATAATATAAAACTTTGCTGATGTGTACTAAATTATAGAAAGTCAGGATTTGTAGTTTTCTGCTTGTTTTGCTTTATACATAGTATATACCTCAAATTCACAGAACAAAGTATTGATAGTGGAGCTTTTGAGGAATCGATGTTACGAGGTGAAAAAAGACTGATCCTCAAAAAGCATAACAACTTTCAATAACACAGATAGTTCTAAAGTTTGTCAGTGCAACTAATCTATAATCAGTCTATAAATCAAAATTGGGATGAGTTTATTGTGATCCAAGTTAGAGGGTTATAGCCCGGGTCCTTCCTTCCCCAAGGAAGGAAGAGCACCAAAGAAGTGGGGTGTACCGAGTGGTTATATACCATCTTGGAACAAAGAGCATCCATCACATATGACAGGAGTGTCTTTTTTACTACTGTCATGTGATGCTTAGCTGGCACAGCACGTCAGTGGTCAGCAGGTCAGTGGTCACAAGGTGAGCACAGCAGGTCGATTATTAATCCTTAGTTTCCAGGAAGAGATGTTTATCCTTCAAGAAATGCTGATATGGGGGGAAAGTGATCTCTCTCTTTAAGGGCATCATTCTTGTCTTAGGGACATAGTAAATGTTTAAAGCAGATGTACAGTGCATGCTCGACAGGCCGCATCAGGCCCTTTTGAAAAAACAAGGTCAGGCCGAATTTGTTTTATACCAAATGGCTTCCTTATATGCTCCAGTATATCTTATTGCTTTTCATTTATTTATCAAGTCCTTTAAATCATTTTGTGTTTTTAGGATAGTTAATCTTGCACTGTAATCTTATTTATTCTCTCGTTTTTGATATTAGAATAAAAGAGTATATCACTTTGGTCCCAGTATTATAAATTTACCACTGATTAAGTTGTAATTAAAGATTTAGTTTAAAGACTAAAGGTTGAAGATAGTAATTAAAAGATACTATTTTTTAAAGGATACTATTATTGCTATATTTGTTTTAAAATAATGTAAACCTCTCCAATTCTCTCCATGGTAGTTTTTAATAACAATTAGACTGAAAATGTGATTTGTTTGAATGTTAGTACCAATTTGTTTTCTTGAAAAATATAGAATGAGATTTTTCTTAGTTTATTTTTTTCAGGAGAGGATTCCGTGTTGAAGTGTCACAAATTTAAGATGCAAGAGGAGTGATGAGTAATAAAATATTAATGGACCCAATTGTTGCCTTGGCTTTGAGCACTTCCTTTGTGCACAGAAAGATTTACATTCAGGCTTAGGCTAAGTAAACATTCATATAAAAAGGTGATAAGAACGTGAATAAAAATGTAAATTTCTCTGATTAGAGTGTTTTTTAAATAAGAGTGAAAAGAATTGTAAAATAGCAGGGCTCAGGAATTAGATTTTTGATAATGCTGCACATTAAAAAACATAAAATCGGTCCCCAAATAGGCTAAAATTATTTTGTATTTGGAATTTGCTATGCTTCATCAACCTTGCACTATGTCTTCAAAGACAGTATGCTTCCTCTTTCTGAAAGATCCTAAAACTGGGATATTTATTGGCTACGTACTCTGAGCTAGACATCTTTTTAGGCAAGATGGCTGTGACAGCAAATAAAACCAAAAAGGCTGTGCCTTTACAGAGGTTATATTTTAGTAGGGGCCGAAAGAAAGCACAAAGATACACCTGTAAATATACAGTGTCCGGGGAGATCAGTCCTATCAAGTACATTAGGGCAGCAGAGAATCATGGCAATAAGTGGGGAGGGAGCAGTGCAGTGTTCTTTTACAGAGAATGCTCAAGAAAGTCCTTTTTAGTAAAGGCACATTGGAAGAGAGACCAGAAGAAGCCCAGGCAGGAGAACTAGCATCAGCAAAGGCCCTGAGGTAGGAGTATGCTTGGGGTATTGGAGGAGAGGCAGAGAGGAGCCAGTGAATGTGGAACAGAGAGCAGGAGAACGTGAGAAAATGGAATCAAGTGAGAGATTGACGGAGGAGGCCATGCAAGGCCAAGGAGACCATTGTAAGGACTTTGAATCCTATACTAAGTGACCTTCAAAGTCATTGGAAGACTTGGAGCACAAAGGATCTAAGGATTTTTTAGAAGGATCATTCTGGCTTTTCTGTGACAAGGGTAGATGGGGAAAGGGTTGTAATCCATCAGTAATGTATGGGAGTGTGTGGAGTAGAAGTGAACATTTCTCTTTCTTGCATAGCCGCACCTAGCTGCAAGGAAGGCAGCCATGTGACCAGCTAAGTGTCTGAGGGATTTATTATTCCAAGAAAAGAAAGAATGGATATAGGTGTGCAGATAGCAGTTTCAGTGTCGTTCACAGAGATAGAACATGGGGTAGGAGGGCAAAGTTTGTGGAGGGGAGGTCATGAGTTAGGATTTGAACATGAAAAATATGAGGTGCTTAGATCAACTCCAAGTGAAATGTTTGGGAGGGTTCCTAAGGAGGTCTGGATTCCAGGAATTGTCCAGTTGGAGAAGATTTGGGGATATTTCTTGTTATTGTATGTCAGTTCAAGGCCTGGAAATGAGAGCATGTAAAGTGAGAGAAGACAAGAACCCTAGGGACTGCCAATGCTTCTAAGCTCATATGTCCTAGAACACACTCAAAGGGTCACCTAACCCTCAGAGGGAGAGAAGGCATTGCTGGGTGGAGTTCTCTTTTTCTTCAAAGTCAGTACATTTCCTTTTTGCAGTAATACTCAGCATCCCATGGATTCACATTCCACTTTGTTTTTCCAACTTAATGTGAAAGCAAATTTTTGAAGATATAATTCTTGAAATTCCTAAATTGATCCCAGCTAGGCAAAATAATCACCAAAAGAAAGGACTCTATTAACATAAATTGAGCATATTTCATGCAAACGTACTTTCTCATCTTAAGAAAAAAAAAATCTCTCAGAAAATAAGACTGTGTTTCTCAAAAATTACCCCTTATATGGAAATTCACATAAATGATTTTCTGTCTGCTGTGGAAAAGAACCATGATTTAAAAGAGTCGTGTGTGGTTGTTTTTATTAGTATTCCTAAAAGTTAAAAATATTCATGTGACATGCAGTGGCTGAAAATTTTTAATATATGTTTATTTCTAATTCATCTGCCTCTAACAATAAGTAGTAAGCATATATCTTTAGTAATCTAAACCAAACAGATCCAGAGAGTTGACTGCAAAGTATCTGTAGTTGAAGTAATTACAATGTTTGGACCCCAGCTGAGAGCAGCAGAAAGCAGTAACCTTTGGTTAGTGAATGGTCTCTAGGCAGGTGGGACCAAAGAACTAAGGAGCCGGTATCACTCAGGAAAGTTAGCCAGGCTCAGATTGTAGTTTTCAAAGGCTGAGCCCTTGATGCTCAGCTAGAGGAAGCCACTCTGGGGTTGGAGAAGTCAAGAGATAGTCCTGTTCGGGAGTTGGGCAGTGAGAGACTTGAAAGGCCGACTCAAGATCTCTAGGAATCAGCTGGATTTCGTTTAAAACTTGTAGGAGCCCATCAGACATGTAGAGAGGCGTTGGTAAGTGTGGTTAAGAATTTTCAAAGGTTGTGGTTCTAAAAGTAGTTTTTAAAAATATTTTGGATATGCCTTGTGTTTGCTCCGAGAATTTTACCTTACTCAACGTGTTGTTAGAACATTTTCCTGATTCTTATTAAAAAAAAAAAGGGAGAAAATATTTTAAAGATCAGAGGCTAAAAGCTTTTCATCATTTAGCCAAGAGAAATAGATAATATAGTCCATATATTCAGTTTAATTTAAATAAAATGTCAGCTTGAGGGAGTAACTACTAAGCAATTATCTGAAGATAGATTAGAGTGACATTAAGCCGTGTCTTTCGTGTCTACCTGGGGATCTCCTCATATAGTAATACATCTATTTTAAGTTTTAAATATTGTTCCTATGGAGAAAATAGTCAATCATAATTTTAAATGAACTCTAAATGTTTTATGTTATATTAATCTTTTCTGTTCAGTCATGCTGATGTCTCCTAATTTGGATGTGTATATAAATAGTGGATGAATTGGCTCTCCCCATATTTTGATAAGAAATAGAATGTCCACACTTAAACTCCATTTGAGGGTTTTCGCCCAAGACCAAGTGTCTGGAAACATCAAGTGTGAAGTAATGAAATCAAAGAATACTTATTTCAGTGTTTTGACAAGGATCCTGAGGCAAAAGACCCCAGGGGACACAACTGTCTCAAAATGAATTAGCAATTTCAAATGTCACAGTATCTTATGTCAGTTCCCTCTAGGCTAGTTTCCTGGAATCTGTTCCAGGTTTTTTCTGTTGAATCTGAAATGTGACCACCTTTTAGGCATCTTGAGCAAAACAGTAATATCTTCCAGATAAATATTCAGAGGCTGGAATCAGTCAAGCAGGGAAAAAAAATTGGAGCATCTGTCTTTTGAAGAAATTGTCCTTGTTGATGGTGCCGTTCATCTTCCAGAGAATTTTGCATATGCATGGGCCAAACAATTTCTGTGGGGGGCAGCATATCTATAGAGTTAAAGAGAATTAAAGTTTAAGAATCAACATTCGGGAATTTAAACTCTAGTTAGAGATGATTTTCATGTCAAAAATAATTGAAGCCTTGTGGTTACAGTTTCGAAAGACAAAGTTTCCTGAAATAAGAAACAGCAGCTGAGGTTGAAGTAAGGAACTGTTGTGCCTCTCTGTTTTGAAATTTCGCCAGCTATTTTTCAAAAATAGCAAGGTAATCCTGCTATCATGCTCAATATTGATGAGACCCTAATGAGTATGTTGGTTCCATAACTCAAGAGGAACGTTGAGAATTTGAAGAGGATTTGAGGGATAATCACCAGGATGAGTAACAGAACAAAAGGCTGGAGGAGTTGGGAAAACAGAAGAACTTCAGCAGTCTTTAAATTCATGAATAGCTCCTTGAGAGGAGATGGCCGCCCTGTTTGCTCTCTTCCTGTGGGACAAAACAGACAGCAGCCACAGCCATGTGGCCTTTACTCTGGGGGAAGAAAACTGTTTGAAACTTGGGAAATAGCAGGAGTGGGAACTAAAAGGGATTGTAAATTTGAATTGTTCAAAAGAATTAGAGTGAGGAGAAGGTATATTTTCATCTATTTGTTCTGGCTTCAGTAAATTCTGACCTCAGATTGACTTTCTTAGTCTTCTCCTACCATTTCTATGAATTTATTCATATACTCCAGAGAAATACATCGTAAGTGCGTTTAGGAGTAGGAAATTAGATCATCAGGTTGTGCACAGGGTTTATATTGTTGTTCTACATTCGTGCACACCTCTGCTTCCTCCGTATTTTCCTCACACAGCTTTGTAAGAAAAGTATTGTGATTGCTGCCTTCAGCGCTCTACAAAATCATGGCCACATAGCTCAAAATAGACTCTCCACTTCCTTTTTGTTCACAAGGTTACAATAGCTCTTTGACTTCTCAGAGTACATTAAATTGAATTGTACACCCCCAAACTTATATGTTGAAGCCCTAACCCCCAATGTGGTTTTATTTGGATATAGGGCTTTTAGGAGGTAATTAAGGGTAAATGAAATCATAAGATGGAAACTTCATCTTGGCCTTCCTAGCCTCCAGACCTATGAGAAATAAAATGTCTGTATTTTTGAGCCACCCAGGTTATACGGTTTGGTTATGGCAGCCTGAGCAGACTAATATACAGAGGAAGGTTTGCTGCTTGACTGTCGTTATCTCATTTGTCTCAAATTGGTTTTAATTAGAAGAAACCTTAGAAATTAGAGAAGTCTTCTCTCATAATTATCTCCATAGAGGTGAGGGGTAGGAGAACTCGTGGTAGTGGGGGCAAGATGAGGGTGATGAAAAAAACTTGAGGTAGGTCCACCCTCAACTGTTTCTCATTAGAGTGAAAACAGAGACTTGGGTTATGCCATACATGGGAAGTACCAGGGCACTTCTTTAATCTTTAAATTGGACCCTTTTAATGCTTTGCTGATACTAGATTAGGAGATAAACTTCTAGAATTTCCTTTGATTTCATACCTGCTGGGGCTTATTTTTCCAATATGAATGTAAGATGGGTTAGCCTCTGTCATATGAATGACAGAAAGCCATATTTCAGAAAGATGATTTTCAATTCCTTTTCACATAGTAATTTATATATTAGATACTGTATGTTGGGATGCAGTGAGCTTTATGTTATTTGTATGATATGCAGGTTTTGGCCTAAATGTATCTATGACGATTAAGACAATTAATAACAAAAGTCAACATTCAGAAATTTAAAATATAATTAGAGAAGATTTATATATCAAAAACAATTGAGGACTTGTGGTTGGCAGTTGAAGACTAAGTGGTCAGTTGCCTACCCCCAGTATGGTGGAATTCAGCTGAGGAGGGCATCAGTGAGGAAGAGAGCTGTTTTGAAGATGACTTGAAGTTGTGGAACTTGAACTTAGCCGTGTTTTCTCCTAGGATAGCATCACCGTTTAGAACGTTTTGTTCTCACATTTGTGTATTCATATAGATGATCACCGTTGCTCAGTGAATGTCTTACTTGAAGGAACGAATGCCCAGAATGAAAGACTGAAATGAGTAATAGATATTAATCTAAGAACTAACTCAAGACCAGTGATTTGCTACGGAAGCTTGTAATTGAATGTAGAAAACTCAATGATAGTGGTTAGATTCAATATGATCTGGCAACTTGAGAGAATCTTCAGACCTAGGATTTATTAAGCCATAGAAATGTCTAAGGGTTTTGCAATTATTAATTTCTCTTTTCCTCATAGCAGTCCTCCTTTGAAGTAGGCGCTATGATCATCATGACCATTTTTCAAATGAGGAGGTTAAGGCTAAAGATGTTGTTCGTGCAAATCTCAGGGATCGGAGTTGAACCTCAGCAATCTGAGTTCATTCCTCTTCTAGTCTATACTGCCTCTCACCAGTTCTAGTCTATATATAGTCCATGCTGCCTCACCCAGGAGCTTCTCTACCTCTCAAACTTGTTTGATTCATAAAGAATTAGATCAATATGGAACCAAAAGCTTATGGTCACAATGAAGATAACTTTCCATTATCTTAAGATGTGAAGTCACACAATGAATGCACAGTCTTCAGCTTCAGTTTCTCACAGGGCACATGCGAGCTCCCCTGGGCTGGCAAGAACGAGGCAAAAATCATTTGTCCCGGGTTATAGGGAGCTCAGCCAAATCAGGCTTGTGATTATGTCTCTGCTTCCACATGGTAGCCTCGTGTAAATAAGCCATCCAAATTCTGAATCCCTAAAATTAGGTTAGATGTTCCAAGAAATAAATAAAGGTCTTTGGCATTATTGGGTGAAGTGCTTATGGAATGTAATTTGCTCTTGCATGATGGTAAGTTAAAATTTTTTTTTTCTGGATGGTGTTAGAACAGTAGAGATTTTCCTCCCTCTGTTTTAAAAATATTTTATTTCATTTCATTTTTACCTTGAGACTCTGGGCTTAAAAATCAAAGGAATTAAAATGTTTCATTCTCTTGCACATTAATGAGCATATAAAAATGGAATGGAAGAAAAATTCTGAGTCATCGTTTGTCTTTTAATATAAACTTAACATCCCCAATTATCACACTAGTCTTGATCTGCATAATCAATGTTAAAAAAAAAACCCAGTATCATTAATTTTATTAATAATGTGTACAGCTAATTTTAATAAAAACTACTTTAACTTTCATCAATTTTTTTTACCTTTTAGAGTTATGTATTTATTTTTCATTGACGTCTATGCTGCAGACCAGAAAAAAAACAAAATACAAAAAAAGAACCAGAGAAATGATAATGTAGGTAAAATTGGAGTCGATTTTTAAAGAATATTTGTATTTTATTTTTGGAAATTCTTTCTGTGTAAAATTTTTTTTAGTATCTTACTACACATAACACTAACAAAATAAAATATTTTGTAGATTGTTGTTATTTGGGAAAACTCAGTTTACTGCTTTGATATGTTGGCACACTGATATTACTCATATTTATTTTTTCTTACTTTCACAAGAAATCTAGGAGATCTTGAGGGGGCAGTGACTAAAACCATCACTCTAAGCTCTATGTGGTCAGCTACAGTCATTACATGTGAAACAATAATGCCTGAAGTTCACACTACGAGCTTTAGTGATAAAAATTCAAACTTATGCTATAAGAATTTTTTAAACTATTATAATAGTTATGTGAAATAAATATTATTTTTAAGAACCAGAGAAAAAATTTTTGTAATCTTTGAAATGTTTCAGATTCGCTATTCTAAAATTGGATTTTGAACTAGACTTATGCAGTTATTTAACTTCACCTGTTTGGGGAATATGTTAGAGAATATGCACAATTCAGGTGCCTCAAAGTCATTTATTTTGATTTCTTTTTTCTTTTTTAATGAATGGATTGCCTCTGTAGGCACCATAATATTTGATAAGCATTACCTCTTCATTCAACATCTTCTCCACCCTTTCCATGTATGCACTAACATAGTCTCTCTTAAGAATGTTATTTACAACACAGAGAGTGTGTAAACTATCTTTATCAAGTAAAATAGTAGAAAGCACATATTTGGATTTGAAGCCAGAAGCCATGATTTCTGGTTCTGACTTGGCTATTTGCTAAATATCTGGCCTTGGGTAAGACACTTTCCCTCCCTAAACTATAGGTTCTGCATCATTAAAATGGAGATAATGGTACCTGCCCTGTGGCTTGTATGAAAATCTTAAAAATATCAGTGCTATCTTTTGTAAACTGTAAGGTGCTATAAAAATGCAAGCTCTTGTATGTTCTCACTCATATGTGGAAGTTGAAAGCTGTTAAGAGAATAGATCTTAAATCTCACAAAAAAAGAGGTAATTGTGTGTGGGGATGGAGGTGTCAACTAACCTTATTGTGGTAATCATTTTGCAATATATATGTATATCAAATCATTACATTGTACACTTTCAACTCACATATATGTCAATAATATCTCAATAAAACTGGAAAAAATTTAGAAAAATAAAAAAATAAAAGAGACATTAAAAGAAATAATATAAAATTATGAGTTGAAAATTATCTGTGGCTAGAACTGTAATATCGAGTAGAGTAGCCACTAGCCCCACGTAGCTGTTCAGCACTTGAAATATGCTGCAAGTGTAAAGTAAACCATGTTATGAAGACTTACTATGAAAAAAATGTAAAATATCTCATTAGTAATTTTTATTTGATTACATGTTAAAATTATAATATTTGGGGTATATAGGGTTAAATAAAATACACTATTAAAATTGTAAAAAATGTAAACTCTCATTGGGGCAATAGTGTCGGTGTCTTGGTTGAAGCATAAACACTGGTGTCCTCCTCTGGTTCATCTCTCCTCTGTCATTTTTACCAGCCTTGTGACTTAGGATAAGATCCTTAACCTCTGTAAGTTTCAGTTTCTTAATCTTTATAATGAGAATTATGAAAACATTCCCTTCCTAGGGGCAACGTGAAGTTTAAACAAGAAAATACTTGTAAACCACTTATAGAAGAGCCTGGCAGGTAATGAGCATAAAATAAATAATATTATCGTGTTTTCAAATACACGTATTTGGCAGCATACTGGCATATTTTTGTACTTGGCATTGGTCGTACATGCTCAGAGTAGTATGTGTATGAAGAAGAAAAAAATGGTCTTTTAGTTTTTATAATATTTATTTTTTTCTTTTAACTAAGTAATACACATTTTCTGTAAAAGCTCAAAATATACCGAAAAGCATCAAGAAGAAAACAAAAACCACCAGCAATCCAACTATCCAAATATAATCACTGTTTAGCATGTTTCAGAAGGAAAAGTACTTGAGCAAAAATGATTTCAGGGAAAACCAAAGGAGATGGATGATAGATGGATTTGAGTTGCAGAGAAACCAGTCCCTAAGAATGGAAACCAGTGGAGGGAGAGGAATTCAAGAAGTATAAGAGAGAAGGAAGCAACAGACTTTTAAAACTATGGTAGTTTTGAGCCAGCCCTCATGGTCTAGTTCTGCGCTCTCACTGCTTAGGCGGCCTGGGTTTGCTTCCTGGTCGCGGAACCGCGTCACCCGTCTGTCAGTAGCCGTGTTGTGGGGGCAGCTCACACAGAAGAACTAGAAGGACTTACAACTAGGATATACAACCATGTACTGGGGCTTTGTGGAGAAGAAAAAAAAAAACTGTGGTAATTTTAACAAGGATTGAAAATTACTCCAGTATTCCAAAGACTAAATAACCTAGAGCATGTGCCCTTGCTTGGGGTAGAGTCACCCTGATTTCCCCATTGCCCCCATAGTATTTGGCCCCCCTGCTGGCAGAGATGTCTCCAAATCTGGTTTACAGAGATATCCACACAGAGGGAGAGGGCTCAAGATGTGCATATATAAACCACTTTCCAGTCCTTTCCTGAGAAAAATAAATAAGAAAAAAAACCTAAATTCCCTCAATGATTCCCTTTATACTTGGGACGTCAAAAACTGTTGTCCTGGTGAATGGTGGGCAAGAATGGGCAGCATAGAAAACTGGGAAGAGAAGATGACTAAATTTGACATCCCTGGCCTCATGCACACAAAACTGGAGAATTATCTATACACAGGGGCAATTAAAAAAAAAAGATTCTAAAAAAGAAATGACAAACCAAGTTTGTCAAATTCATATTCTAAAAACAGGCATTGAGAGGTAATTATTATTTTGTAAAACCGTTCTCCATGACAGATATTACAAATGCTATGATGTCTGTACTTGACATTACTGCATAATTAAGAATAGATTATTTCAGATCTTGAGAAATCACTCTTCTATTTCCTCCTCAAAGGTTATTATTCCTATATCATTAATCTAAAATGAAATATTACTGTATTTTAATAGCATATATGAAAATAGCTTAAAAGTTTAAAGCAAATTTATTCTTTACATGCTGCAGTGATTTAATTTATAGTTGTGGACCCCTCAAAGGGAAGAATCATGCTACCTGATATGCCTGACATTCTGGAATTCTACTCAATACTTCATTGACAAAGAGGGAAGTGATTCAATTTCATTTCTATTTTTTTGGAATAAAATACATATTGCTCTGAGGCTATTAAATTGTGCAGCAATACATGAGATTTAAAACACAGTAAATATAACATACCCATTTGGCAAAAGTTAATGCTTCCAAATCAAAAAGCTAATTAACTAGAACACGTATACCTGTTTAGGGAGGAGCCACACTGGTTTCCCCACTGCCCCTATGGTATTCAACCACTATCTTATTGCAGAAACAATTTTAATAATCAGTTACTGAGGGTTGACCATGTGCGTTTGGGCTGTGACTGTGGTCTACAGGCCCTGACTCTCCCGATGGCCAGGTCCTGGTTGTCTGTGTCTCTCTTGCCTCTGAGAGCCACTTGTAAAACACAGGTAGTAGACTCAGTCAGTTCTTGATGAGTTGATTGGTAGGCATGTTCCCACAAACTTAATTCTTTCAGCACAATTTTAAAGCTATCTGTACTTATTTATTAAAACCTGGAAAATAAATAATTTCCAAAAGAAAAAAATTAAAATCATTCATAGTCTTATCACACTAACACAACCAACGCTAGCATATCGGTATTTTTCTTTGAAGACTTTTTTTTTGGTTACCATGATTTTAATAATATTACGTGTGTAATTTCTGAATCCTCTTTTTTATTTAGTGTATCAAAAGCATGTTCTGATTTATTACATAGTTTTGTAAAACTCATTATTGAGTGGTGTTATGAATATAACATATTTATATAGCATATTACATAACATATATATTCATATGTTGAAGCCCAAACTCCCAATGTGATGGTATTTGAAGATGGGGTCTTTGGGAGGTATTAGGGTTAGATGAGGTCATGAGAGCAGGGTCTAGTCTGATAATATTAACACTCTTGTAAGAAGAGACATCAGAGAGCTCATTCCCTCTGAACAAAGAAGAGATCATGTGAAGACAGTTAGAAGGTGGCTGTCTATAAGCCAAGACAAGAGAGCCTCCACCAGACTGAATTGGCTAGCACCTTGATCTTGGACCTCCCAGCCTCCAGAACCATGAGAAATAAGTGTCTGTTATTTAAGCCATCCAGTCTATGGAATTTTGTTACAGCAGCCTGATCAGACTAAAGCAAGTGGCTATTTCATATATCATTTGATCATTTCTAATTATTCATAGCAATCAACATTATTGTGATGTACATCTTTGTGCATAAAGTATTTTTCTATATTTCACATTATTCCCTTTGTGCAAATTCTCAGAAGTGGAATTATTTGATCAAAGGTAAGAATGGTTGATAAGTGTTTATAAATTTGCTGTACAAAATTACATAGCCAAAGGGAATATGGAAAAAGTATGTCTTCAACCTAACAGCACTGAACACATTACCAACTCTCTAAATATTAGTTAGAATATCAGAACTATGGTTGGAACCTGCCTTAGGAAAATAGGGAAGAAATTTAGGTTTATTTTCTTTTTTCTTACTCTTAGTTTTCTTCCCATTCAGCAAGATTGTATTTTCCTTCACTCTGAAAGAAAGAAGAATCTTGGATCCCTATGCCTTCAGAGTTTTAATTCATTCTTTCATGTAAGAAAGTTGGTATCTAGTAAACAGATGCTTATGAAAGAAATGCTAGATGATAGCTACGGGACTCTTTCCTCATCAACTTGTATACCTTTCTGTCAGGGTACCAGTATTCTCTTCCATTCTCCCCTACTTGAGACCTTGATGTGATGTAATGTAGGAGTCTTAGATTTGCAAAGGATCTTAGAGGCTATCAACCCAACATCCCATCCAATATATATTATTCCCTCTATAACATCTTCAGCAAGTGTTCATTTAATCTCAGTGTGAGCACCTTCAGTGATGGGAAACTCGCTATCGCACAAGTCAGTCTAATTTACTGATATCCGTCTCTGACTGTTGGAAAATTGCCCCAAATAGCAAGCCCAAAACTCTGAAACCTCTTCCCGTGAACACTGGTACTACCCTCTGGAGGGGTCACAAAGAACAAATCTAATTCTACTTTGACTTGAAAACCTTCAGAAATTTGAAAAGAGCTTCAAATAAGCCTTCTCCTGGATGAGTCTTATCAGTTCATCCCCTGTCCCTTGTGTGATCTGGCTTTGAGTCCCGTTAGCATCGTGTCACCCTCAGAATGCTCTCCATTGTGGGCCTGTTCCTGTTAAAGCAGATGTCATAAACCCATAGCCTACAGCCTAGTTTTTGATCCTTGAGTATTTGGGAAGAAAAAAAGAAGGATCTGAGGAGTTTTATTTCTTTAGTTTGACATGTTCCTCCCTATTTTCTTACTCCTAGAAATTGCTGCTCATCTGAGTTAGTTGCCGGCTTTTGGAAGCGTTTCTGTTTGTGACCTCTGTCTTAAAAAGCAGGTCCCTCAACTAAACTAGGTACTGTAGGTATAATCTGAACAGCTTGGAGGAAAAGAGAGCTGTCATCTCCCTCATTTTAATTATATTCCACTAAGGGGTTAAAATCAATTTAATACCTTTATCAGATACTTAAACACTTGGCTTTTGTTTACTCTTCATTTGTCTTCTTAATAAAAACTAAAGTTCCTAAGACTGTTTTTTCACTGTTTGACATCCTGTTGAGTCATTTCTGTGCTATCTTAGTTGGTGCAGTTAGTTTTTTGAACCTCAGCATAGGACTTTATACTTATTACCACAGAGCATCTCTTCCTAGAGTCAGCCCACCAAGACAAAATTTTGAGAACCTTTTGTGTACCAGTTCTGTCAGTCCTTCATAGGATTGTGTTGTCTGCAGAAAGCTTACTATCTCTATCACGTCCTGATTAACTGGTGAGCCAGACCAAACTGAGGAGGTGCCCAGACGCAGCTGCTGCAAACTTTCCTCTTCTCCCCTGGGTTCAACATGCGCCTTTCTCGTCTTTGAGTCTTTCCTCCTTCAACAAGACTTGTCACCAAGGTGTGGGAGGTCTGACTCTGAAATGGCTGTCAGGTTCTCCTCTTCATTCTCATGGTTGAGAGCTGTCCTTTATCAAATTAGGCCCAGAGTTTTGGCAGTAATTGCCTGGTTTGGCTAGCTGGCTCTTACTCTGACTTTTAATCCATCTTGCTTAATATTGCCCAACCATTTTGCCAATATATCCGCATTCATCATGTCTGTTCTGTTCCTGATCTTTTAATAGACTCCAGGTAAAAATGCAGATTCTTCTCTGTGGGGTGCATGGCCTCAGTGATCCTGTTTATTTCTTACCCACGGAGTGTTCTAAGCAACCTGGACTCCTATAGCCTTAAATATGTTTGCTCATTCTCACTCCATTCCTTGTTCATACTACATTTTTCACCTGGAATATTCTTCATGCTCCTTATCAACTATCCAAGTCTTAGCTGTTCTTAAAAGACCAGATTTAATCACCTTTCCTCTATGTAATTTATTTATTCAGGTCCACACTAATCAACCTTAAATCAATTCTCAATGTCTAGATAATGATGATTCCATTATCACTTCTTTAATAGTTCCAGTTGTTACGTTCCTCCTTTTTGGGCTGGAGGGTAAGTGCCTTGAGGAGGTGCCATGTCAATTAATGCTCTGGTCTAAACCATTTTTCGTGAAATAACATTAAACATATGGTTGATGCTTGGTACATATTGCTCTTGGGTTGATATATTTACTTTTTAAGGAATGTGATGCTTAAATTAATCACTGATTGTGGAATTTCAGACTGAGGATAATATTTGGGGACCATCAATTTATATCCAACTCTTCTAACAATATTTCTGAAGAGCCACCTACTTGCCCCATAAAAATGTCTGGCTCGGGTTCAATTCTGGCATTACTATCAGAGGAGGACACTGTAGGTAGTTCTTGTTTTAAAGACTGTACACAAATTCTTCCCTTTGCTGAATAGTGGGTGTTACTTTGAGCTAACTTTCACAAATGATCATTCACAACATACTACGTGTGTTTTCACTTTAAGAAAAGTAAGTGTTGTCTTTTTCTCTCTGTTCCTTTTTTGTTTTCACTTTAATTTCATAAGAGGAATGCAAAAAAAAAAGAAAACTTTAGTATTATAAGACTTTGTAGAAATGTCCTGTCTTGTATATTAAATCAATGTTTAACATTTATAAAAATAAAATTCACCTCATTTGCTACATAATAACATCTTAAGACTTGAATTCAATCCATTGAGTTATATATTTCTATGGAGACCTGAAATCTCCATTCAAAGAAACTGGCATGCAATGGATAACTTCTTTGTCCTGATTTATAGTATTTTTATTTCAGCACCACTTATAGTCTTCAATAGATATCATATGTGCATTGACAAGATTTTAAAGTGCTTCTGAAATTCCACAGGCTGAGTGTAATCCCATCCTCCTATATCAAGTGTTGTTATAATTAATTCAAAGTTGTATCACCACCCCAGAAATATATTGATTAGGCTTCCAATTAGGCATGGCATTGGTCTTGATGTTATATAAAGAGAGCAATATGGATAAGCCATATTTTTACTCTCCTGGGAAGCTCTTTTTTGCTTGATTCTCTTGCAAGTTTACATCAGTGTCTGGTTCTGAGAGTGACAGAGGACGTTTCTAAATTGTCTGGAGATTGCATATTGCCACACATGGAAATCCTCTCAGCTAGATGATTTAGCTTTCACTACTGCCATGCCTGTGGACAAAAAGCAAAATGTGACTCAATTCCGAGTTCCGGTCACATTTGGGAGGGGTTATGTTAAGGAAAACATGAAAAGATTACTATTTATTCATATTATTTTATTTTTATTATTTTGGGTAGAAGTGTGAGAAGTGACTACAGTATAAATCAAGAAATTTATAAAAGCAACCAGCTGATAACTGTTACCTGGTAATCTTTCATTTTCTCTTCTTTTTACCCCCAAATATATGTCCTCTTATTCCAGTTAAAGCAAGCAAAGCCTTCTTGCTTTTGTAAGATGATGACATAATAAGCATTAAATTCAAACTATCCAATTTTGATATACTTGTCCTCAAAACATTAGATTGGAAATGGTTTAGTCAAATAATAACACAAATTGATAGAAACAGATATCACTTTAATAAGTGATAATGTCATCTTATAAGAATTAATGAATCCACTTGAAATTTGTGTTTAATTCACTCCTATTCAAAATTTATTTGTTTATTAATTAATTTAGGAACAACTCATTTTTCTCCAAATTGACATTTCAGCTAGAATAACTTTGGAGGAGTAGCTCTTCAGGCTGGTAATAAGCATTTATCCTTACGCCTTTTTATGAAGATCACAGAGGCTTAATCCAGCTTTGTTCATTTTAAAGAAGAAAAGTTGTTGAGGAAAGTTTTCGAATTACCCTTTCACAGCTTTTTGGAAATATTCTGTATCAGCTGCGATTTCTGCACAAATAACTTTGAAGATAATTCATGCAAGAAGAGCAGAAATAGCTGCACATATGAATCAAAAGCATGCACAAATGTTAAAGTGGTTCTGCATCATGTGCCAGCTGAGAGGTGTGGGCTGAAACCAATAATGAGGAGCTGGCCGGGGAAATTGTAGATGAATAGGGGATTCTTTTTTCCATGTAAATGATGAATTAGTCAAAGAAGGACTTTTGGCAGAATTATGACTTGAATTTTTGTATTAATTACAAAAGGGGAAAATTTGGTGAATCAGATCCAGGAAGAAGATATAACTTGCAAGAATGTTGAGAAGAGAATAAACAATTAGAAGTGTATTTTGGCTTCTTATCACAGAAGCAGGAACATGGTTCCCTACAGCCTTTTTCCAAGTAGCTGGGCCTCTCTTGTACAATTCAAGTAACAAAATAAATGTGAGGTACCTTCTCTGTGCAGGGGACTCTGATCAACAACTTGAGCAGGACCGGAAGGAGGAAGAGATAGTCCTTGCCCCAAAGGACTTGGTTTATTTATTAGAGGATGGTAAGATATGTATACAAGTAGCAACAATGCAAGGGAGAATTTGTTAATATTTATAATAAAGATACAAATAAAGAGCTAGAGAGAGCTTAGAGGAAATAAATTTATTCCAGCTAGGGATTTTGCAGAAGAACTTACGTGGAAGTCATCTTCTTGCTAATCATAAATGATAATGAGAAGTTCTCTGGACATATAAGAAAAAAAAACGCACTCCTAATGAATTTGGAAAGGAAGAAAGTCTAGAACATGGTTGGGAAAAAGCAAGTAGCCCTCTTTGAGTTCAGTTCAAGGTATGCTAGGACTCCTGTAACGAAATACCACAGACTGAGGGGCTTAAACAACAGAAATGTATGGTCTCAGAGTTCTGGAGGCTAGAAGTAGAAAATCAGAGTGTTGGCAGTGTTGGTTCCTTCTGAGGGCTGGCAGAAAGAATCTGTTCTTTACCTTTCTCCTAGCTTCTAAAGGCTGCCAACAATCTTTGGTGTTCCTTGGCTTGTAGATACATCACTACGACCTCTGCCTTCGTCTACATGTGGCGTTCTTCCTATGTCTCACTGTCCAAATTTCCCCTTTTTATAAGGACACTGGTCATATTGGATTAGGGCCCACACTAATGACCTCATTTTCACTTGACGACCTCTGTTAAGACCCTATGTCCAAATAAGGTTAGATTCTTAGGTGTTGGGTGTTGGACTGTGACATATCTTTTGGGAGGGACACAAATCAACCCATAACAGTATGTAAAGGAGAGAAAATGAAAATTAAGCTGGAAAAGAGATTCACTATGTGCATAAAGTGGCCTTGATGTTCAAAATAAAGAACATAGACGTTATTCTAAGCAATGGAACTCTATGGCCAATATGTGCAAGAGGATTAAATTGCCTTGGGATACTAAGTAAGCTTTTATACACAATTAGGTTGCAAAGTTGTGAACTAAATGATAGAGGTAGAAAATATTGAAGATAAAAGAGAAATTAGAATGAAATATTTTAAGTCTGAGATGAGTTGGGATGTCAAGGAAGATGGTTAATTTATTAAGATATGGAAGGGAAATTCATTGAGATTCAACTTCAAGAGATAGAAAAGATGCTGAACACAGCAAGGACATCCCGTGACCCAATGTGCAGGCCATTTTCCCACTCCATATCATGCAAGTATTGGAAACCCTGTTGTCAAGCACTGTCTCCTGGGTTGGACTGGCTGTCTCTTTGAGGATTTAGAAAGGGTAGCATTTGCTAGCCATGATGCAGAATTTGGAGAGATTTCCACTAACTTCTTGAAACTTAACATCTAAAAAAAAAGTTTTACTCTGTCTCTACCCCACACATCTCCCCACATGTGTGTGTGCACACATACATGTGCACACACGCACGAAGGCATGTGTAAGCATATACACATGTATATACCTGATGTAGGGAAATGCTAAGGGGGTACGTCTGGAAACTAGATTTATTATCATAAGTAACTCCCAGGAAAATGTGAAGAAACAGACTGATATTTTTCAACTTATATGAGAAAAGTGAATGCTGTGTGTGATAGTGGAAAGAGCAAAGACTTTGGAGTCTGGCAGACAGCCTTTTGCATAAGCTCCACAGACTATTTTCTGGGTGACTGTGGACAAATGAACTAACCTTACCAACTTTAGTTATAATGTGCTATGTAAGGTGGGGATAAATATGTCATTTAGTTATTTGGAGGATTAGATGCAATAAGCTATATAAAGAACCCAATAAGTATTACATATCTCTTTTGTTATTATGAATTCTAATTTTCATAACCAAAAGGATTCCAGACATATCTCCCCTTAGATTTAAACATGTGCTTATGCACAGACTATTTGCTATCTTATTCATAAGTTGAAAAGAAATTAGCTGGATAATAAAAAGTAAATCTGAATCTCTAGATGGAAAACCTATGGCTGTTGTGGGACTGGGATGATTCTCAGCCACACTAGGAACTATTGTTTGTGTAAAGTTTGCTTCAGTTTGTTTAGTTTTGCAAACCTAGATGTTCTGAATAATGAGATACTTGTTTTGGAAGTAAAGTCTACATTTTCAAATATACCAACGCTTATTGGAAGAAAACTTAAGAAACAACTCTAAAGTTTTCACGCAGGTGTATGATAGTGGGCCTGCAAAGACATATAATAGCACAGAAGCATTGGTTTTGAAATACGATATAAATAAAACATCCTCCTTTTTTCATTGCTTTTGTATTTTTTTGTACTCAATAATTCCAATAGGCGTTTTCTGGGCAACAGGGTTTGTCAGCAATTATTCTGTTGAAAATGTGGAAGAGAAAACAATAATTAAATACCTTCACTTATCCTACTTTATCCCTGACTCTGTAGCTAAACTTAAGCTTAGATTAAAAATAAACATACCTTGGGATAACTTCATAGAGAAAAGTATTGGGTATCCTTGGCCTTGAAGCAGTCCTTTATATGGTTATAGACATTGAGCGTTTGTATGTTTACTGTTTTAGCTATTTCCTTCTATCTGTCTCTAACGTGGTAAATAAATATTCTAGAATATTTCATTAAGTGAAATACCCACTCATCTCTATAAAGGTGGACTGTGGCAGTACCTGAATGTAGTAATTCTGGAACATGGAGGGGTGTGGCCTGCAGGATGCTCGAGTCAATGTGGTAACACCTTATGTTATGGATTAAAAAAATAAGCAGAAAACAAAACAAAAAAAAACCAATGCTAGCAAAAAACACACACTTTTTTAGAAAACAGGAAAAAATATTATCATTTCACTCAGCTATTAACATGTTTATCCTTTCTCCTGTTTATAATCAGAGTATGTGTAAAAGTTTATATACGTCATATTTTGCCAACCTTAATTAAATTTCTCATCATGATGTGAATTTTTATATTGCTTCATTTGATTCATAATTACCATTTTATTAGGTATATAATATTTCAGAAAATAATCTTTCATCTAATTAAATGTTTCTCTGTTGTTGGGCATTTATAATAATATCTGTGTTTCAGTATTTTCAAAATGGTAAATAATGATGTAGTGAGTTCCCTCTTTATATAGCTAAGAACTCACGTTATATATATTCCCTTTGAATGTAATTCGTGAGGTTGGATTATTCAGGTTACCGCTTCTCAGAACCAAGAAAGAAAGTATATTTCTAATTACACAAATGTCTTGGCCGCGTTATTATGTATGTGTGTGGATTTCTGAAGGAAAAACCCCAAAAATGTAAGCATTAAAAATTCCATGAAGAAATGCCAAAATTAATTTTCTGAGAAATTAGGGTGTCCAAATGGATATTAGTTTGTGGGCTCAACGAAAAATAGGCAAAACTAAGCTTTTCTTCCTTCCTGAAAATGGGTGTTTATGAGAGAGTCAGATGTATATTTGAATTCCTTTTATGAAGTATGCATTTATGAAATAAGAATGAATAAATATGAATTTGTGCAATAAGAGAAGATAGCTATTCCTCGGAGGCACAAGGGCTTGAATGGTTTATTAGTGAAGGAACTTGTGGGTCTACCAGCTTGTCCTCCACCTTGGGAATAGAAGTGGTTTCTGGAGGAGCCAAGTTACACTTGAGGTTATTTATCTCTATTTTTTAATTGGCTATTAAATGGTTTCATTCACAGTGGGTTGTTCCTGGGATCCACAACAAGCTCAACAACGTTAACCAACCTTCAAGTCCACGTTGGCAAAAAGAAATTGCCGCTAAAAAAAAAAGAAAAAGATTTCCCAAAACATACTCTTTTCTATCTAGTCCTGCCTAGTTCTTTGCATATCTTTAAAAATATAATGCTTCCTCTTGCTTCCTATTCTTCTGCAGCTAAATTCAGAATTTATCAATGATTTTAACACTCAAATCAAGTGCAGTCACATTGACCTTCTTGCAGCTTCTTGAACATGTGAAGCTTGTTCCCACCCCAGGCCTTTATCCTCTGTTCCCACCCAAGGTGGGTGGGTCTGGAATGCTTTCTCAGACTGCATCCTGGTGAGCAAGGGTCTGCTCAGATGTCTCCACCTTAAGAAGGCTTTCACTAAAATAGTCCTACTCTTGACAGTTGCTCCTTATACCTACATACCGTGCTTATTTTTTCAGTAAAGCAGCTAATGTTGTCTTATAAATTTAGTTGCAATTTTGTGTTCCCCACTAGAATAAAGTTCCTTTTAATCAGTGGCTTTTTCTATTTTATCCATTTGTCCCAAGCTAGAATGGTCCTCGCTATGTGGTAGGGACTCTGTATTTGTTGAAATAATGAATGAATGAATGATTGAATGAAGGGATGAGTACATGAAATCCTTCTTATAGACATGGAGCTGCTGAGAGGAGTTTACAGATCCTTTAGCCTGTTGTCGATGGCTGCTTTTGGAAATACTGTTGTCAGGGACAGGCTTTTAAGAGTTCTCTAATCTATGAGGCAATTTCTTATTTGTTGTGAAGTTCTAGTTAAGCAGAGAAATTCCAAATCGGTTTAAAGAGATAACAATTGGTATATCTAAATTCATTTCTGACAAATATTGCTTGATAGCAAAGCTACCTGGTTATACTTTATCTTTAAAGCCTAATTGTTTAAAAAAAGTCGGTATTATAGGGGCCAGCCCAGTGGTATAGTGGTTAAGTTCAACGTGCTCCGCTTCAGTGGCACAGGGTTCATGGGTTTGGATCTCGGGCGCGGACCTATACCACTCATCAAGCCATGCTGTGGTGGTGACCCACCTACAAAATAGAGGAAGATGGGCACAGATGTTACCTCAGGGCCACTCTTCCTCAAGCGAAAAGAAGAAGATTGGC
Source organism: Diceros bicornis minor (assembly GCF_020826845.1). Classification (NCBI taxonomy): domain Eukaryota; kingdom Metazoa; phylum Chordata; class Mammalia; order Perissodactyla; family Rhinocerotidae; genus Diceros; species Diceros bicornis. The sequence goes on along the minus strand of NC_080745.1, from coordinate 17,279,542 downwards.
AACAGGTGTTGGCTCAGGGCCACTCTTCTTCACCAAAATAAAAAGTCAATATCATAAATCAAAACAATATCCACACTGTAAAAGTCAAAAATGATATTAATTGTCATTTGGCATGAAATGTCATTGTATCATGAGATACTACTAAAGAAACTCTGCGGTCCCCCTGTACCCTGACCAGATAAGACAGGAACTGATCATGATGATTATAATGGCAACTTCTTTTTGCCAACATGCACCTTGAAGGCTGTTAATGTAGTTGAACTTATCCTAGTATCCCAGGAACAAAACATTGTGAGGTAGACAATTTAATACCCCAATTAAAAACTAAAAGATAAATAAAAATCTTTCTATCTATCTATATCTATATATCATCTATATCTATGTTTATGTCATTGAGGTTCAACCATTGCAAAATTGTCCGATCTAAGTTGGACAGACATTTCATAAAGTCTTAATAATTTTATATCAATGGGTAGGCAGATAATGCAAGAAAATACATCATGACAATCTAAGTAATGACATAGCGTTGTAAATGATTAAGGTTGTTAAAACTGAAGAGATAGATGTGCTGAGGGTCTGTGTATGTGACATATGGGAGAGATATGTGAAGAGGGGGCCTGAGGTTCACTTCAGACACAAGCTTCAATTAAACACGTAAATTAAAATAATTTACTGAGTATTATTTAGTCATTTAACCAGGTAGAGTGCAGAGAATTTGACAACTATAGTTGAATACCAAGTTTGGGTTAAGTAATATAATAAATTTTTCTTATGTCTCATTCTTGAGAAATCACTTCTTTCAAAGCATAAGGAAAATAAATATAGCCTTTAAGTGCTGTCTCTGAGCACTCCTTAACCATGGACCCCACACCTTTCACTGCTCCCCAAACAACCAGTTGCGTTCCTAGCCAGCTTCATTCATGATGTATTCTCTGCTTTGAAAACTCATCCTCTTCTTTTCCAGTTTTGTTCAGCTTCATTTTAGGGAATTGAAGGGATGCTGTCCTGAGTTTTCAAAATTATTTGACCACTTATGCTCACCCTGCAAGACCTACCAAAAATGCCACCCTCTCTGCGACGCCACCCTCAATCCCCAGGTAGGTTAAGTGAGCCCCTCTGTGGGGCCCCGTGATTGTGCAGACACAACCACTGTGACACAGGTGACATTATTTAGGTTTAGTTCATGACTTGCCCATCTGTCTCTCCCTCCATACCTTGAGGATTGGGGGTCATGATGGATTGAGTCTGTAATCCTGATGCAAAGTTCGAGTTTTTCTGCTCCTTTGAGATTTGGTAATCTTTATTCACCCCCATCCAATTTTGCATCCTCTTAGAGTTCAGAGTTCTCTGTACAAGTCCTGGAAATTACTCAAGAGTTTATTTCTGTTCAATCCCCAGTGTCTTCACTCCTACCTCCGTGTGATCTAGTGCCCTGACCTACCACTCAGACCTTTTGCAATTGTGCAGAAAAACATTGCCTTTCTCTGGAATTTGATGAGCGTAATTAATGATTTATCAAAGACTTGAGGGGTTTTGAGGAGAGGATCACAAAACACAATAAGCCTCCTTCCACCAAATCCTCAGTCCCCTGCCACTCTCCCTGTCTCTCTCCGTCTCCTTTTCTCTTCTTTAAAAGATCCCTTCCTAGCTCACTCAGGGCAGCTTCTCCCAGGGTTAGGCTCTCATGATCTCAGCTTTTATCCCTAGCAAGGTTGTTCAGAAATGTTCCCAGCGAAGAAAGCACTCCCTTTAAGAGAAACTCTCAGACTATCAAAAAAAACCAATAATTCCTTTTATCTCAATTACACATCTTATTCATTTTTGTCATGAGCATAGGATCGAGATTTTTGTAGCTGTTAAAAAAAAAAAAAGAACTTTTATTGACTGTTACTGTCTCAGTTAACTTGGTCTCTGATCAATTTCAGGTAACTTTAGAAGTCTTCTATTTTAGCTATCCTTGGTTGTGATTTGAACGACTTAATTGATTTGTGAGCTATTTTAATTTTCCTTTTGTCCTTTACAGAATTCTCTTCATATCAGAAGAGAAAATAAAGATTGTGTGAAAGTCATCTCTTACTTAGGAAGTCTTTCTGTAAAATAAGTGAAATATATTATTTTTTAAAAACTGAAAATATCAAAATTCACCTTTGAGTTCATCAATAGAATCTTATACTAATAGAACACTGTAGTTGGAATGAATGAAAACCCAAAAGTCTTTGTCACTGGGGGAAGGGGGATTGTTTGACTACTGAAAATACTCAACGTTTTAATGAACTCTCCTTGCCAGCATTTAGGAGAATATGAGCATGATGGCACATTGCCTGTAACACCATAAGTGCAATCTCAAAAATGATTTCCCTTAAGAACCTGAAAGTAGTGATAGATCTATTTTGTAATAACTGAAAAAGAACCCCAAAGCACCAATAAATTAGAATTCATCTGTTAATGATAAGGCAGAATGTTTCATCATGGATAAATATCCACATTCTGTGTGGTAGAGATGGTCTGTTATCCCCAAGGATACCGTGACCTTATCTGAGCTATTATATCACTCCCCTAAAGTGGAATTTGACCATAAAGTAAAAGGACATGTTTTTGGCTTTTTAATTTACCCGGGATTTAAACATAGGTATGATACAACGACTAGCCAATCAGAGATTTGTTTGGTATTCCAAAACCCCTTTAAATCCTTGTCACAGGGCCAGTTCCCAGTGCCTAAAAAGGAAGTCCACAGAGGCAACACAAACACTGCCCGCTGAGCCTGGGCACAGTCTGCTTCTGCAGAGATTGTGTAAACGTTCTTCATGAGCATTTCTGCCTGGTAGCAGACAAGAACATAAAATACATTGAAGTGTGCCATCTCCATTTTGGGAGGCAGCTTAGCAAAATGAACTGAACTTTGAACTGGAAGTTGGAGATCTGAATTACAATCCCAGCTATGCAGTTTATTGTCTGCATAACTCTAGCTGAATCATTTCTGAGTTCTGGGTGCAATTGCTTCATCTGGAAATATGGGCATACTACTTGCCTGATGATTACCCTGCAGATTTTTTAGGGATGGTCGCTATCTTGTTTTTCCTTCACAACTGCAATTGTGCCTGGCCCAGTGCTCAATAAATGCTTTTTGAGGAATTTAGTTGTGTTTGTTGTAGGGATCAAATAAAATGATAAACAGAACAAGCTCCAAATAAAATATGGAATTAATTATAATTATATTATCCGTGATGCATTATTGAAGATACATGGCTTATTCCACAATTTGCACAAACACCAACATCACATAAGAAGCCTTCCTCTTTAATTGATTTACTCATCCTGTGACTCCAATCACAGTTCCCTGTGGACAGATAATCTGTGTCAACTAAAGCTAGGGTGACCACGTGTTCCGGTTTGCTGGGGCCTACCACAGTGTACCTGTGTTGTCCTGGCATAATTATTAATATCACCCTTTTCACTGGCAAACATGCCCCAGTTTGGATGATAAATTATACGGTCACCCTATTTAAGCATAAATAATGATGTTCTATTATATTTTCTATGGAGGAGAGACTGAGCATAAAACTAGAGAAATTAGCTCTTTGTAATTTTAAACTTTCTGTCTTGTCTAAAAAATATTTTTAGACAACAGATTCCTCTTATATCATTTGTGTAACTCATCTGTGTGCGCCTCACCAGCACTGCTCACTAAATCAGCTTATGTTTGTCAAGGCCTAATTTCCTAGAACTGCTTTCTGCTTGCCTGAAGGAAATCTAGTCTTCTACCAGTTTCCCCACCTGAAGAACTTGTGGAAATTCCCAGGATCTGCATTCATTCATTCAGTAAATATTCACAGGACTAGGACAGCTAGCATGACATAAACTGCTGGCTCTGCAGTTGTGAGCAAGAATGGACAGTCTTGGCCTTCATGGAAGTCACCAGCTAAAAAGAGAAACAGATATTACTAATCACGTAAACATAAAACCGTACCTCTGATGATGCTTCAGAAGAGAGGTGGAGGCAGAAGATACCTGAAAGCTGATAATAGGGGGATTTGAGCAGGTCAAGAATGTTCAGGAAAAATTTCTTTGTGAAAGCTCCAATTGAGTTGATAACAGATAGATAAGTCACTTACCTGGGTGAGGAGGGAAGAGTAGTGGCAGAAGATAGCTTGTGGCAAGACCGTGTGGTGGGAGGAAGTATGGGCACAAGACTGGGAGGGTACAAAAAGGCCAGAATTTGCACGAACACAGCACAGTAGGCAGGGAAAGCCTTGTGGGCAATGAAGCTGTGGAGATATCACAAGAGGTAGGGAAGAACTGAAGTGTTTTAAACCAGGGGTATGTGATCAGATTTGTGCTTGAATATATCAGCTCAGCTAAGTTGTGAAGAATAGATTGAGAAGCAAGGGAGCTAGAGCAGGCAAGGAGACAAGGTAGGAGGCTTTCATGGTAGTCCTGGCTGGAGATGAAGGACAGATTGCAAAAGGAGGGAAGGATGCTAGTTTGATATTCAGGAGGTAAAATCTACGGGTCGAGTGATGGGTAATATATAGGAGGTGAAGGTGAAGAAAGCAGCAAGGATGACTTCCAGTTTCTAGCTTGGGCAATTTCATTGTTCACAAATACATCTTGACTCTTTTATCTTTCACCTTGGCTATCTATCTGACACAAGCCTGTCTTCACTCTGCTGCAGGGCATGGGATGCGGTCCCTGAGAGTGGGCAAAGACCCTTATCATAATTCCCTAGAAGGATAACTGAGACATTTTTCTTTCCTTTAGAAGACTGTACTGAAGGTCAGGAAAAATAGAAGAGAACTATAACACAGAGAATAACTTGAAACTACCTAGATGTAACTACTTTTGGAGTCCACAGCCCAGACTCATCCTCATGGGATCCATAACAAGGTGCATCCCTGCTTACCTAGACAATACCACCAGGTTGCAAGGGTCAACTTACATTCAATAATGGGAGTAACCTCACCCATGTAGATGCTTCTTGGAGTTAAGGCCCTATCATCCAAGATTCTGTGAGAAGACTGTGTCTTTCTTCCTACATTATAAAGTTCTCAGCCCTCATATACTTTCCCAGGATTACCTTCTTCCCATAATTGACTATGCAAATGACCCTTCTGTCAGGAAAAAACTGACCTCCCAGCGAAAGGGGTGTCCTCTTGTCTTATGATCTCAATAGGTCAATGGAATGAGAGCACGATATCAGAAGATTCTGGAATATTCAGACTTCAGTTACACACTGTGGTTAAGCCTTAGAGTTGCGTGTGTAATGAGCAGATTTCATAAGCTTTCCTTGGCTACACTGTGGAAGATGGACTACAGAAAGACAAGACTAGGTATATGGAGATAAGAAAAGACTTTTGCAGCAATCCTAATGAGAAGATGAGGACTTGAACCAGTGGAAGTGGTGACAGTAGAAGGAAAGGAAGTGACACTGGAAGCAAAGAGACACAGCAAAAACCAAAGTCATTAAGACTTAATGAAGGTAGTACATAATAATGAAGAGTCAAGGCTTTGGTGATAACAAGTCTAGTTTCTAGACTTTGTTCACTATTTACTAGGAAAGTGACCTGAGAAAATTGCTTAATTTCTCTAGGCCTCAATCGCTTCATCTATAAAGTGAGGAGGATAACACCTACTTTACTAGATTGTTGTGAGGATCAAGAGATAATGTTACAGAGCACTTTGTCCAATGCTTATCACAGAGTAAGTGTTAGGTTGAGCTAGAAATTTGATGGGCTAAATTTGGTGAGTTTGGGGTTTGAAGTGCTGGTTTCTCAGACCATCTGAAGAACAACTGTACAATGGTAAACACAACAAATGAAAGAGATGTGGAAGAGATGGCTTTGTGAGTGACCAGGATTTCGCCAATAGTTAAAGCCATTGCCTATTGAGTAAGACTCAAATGAGTAAAGTATTGAATAAATGTGGGGGGAGAGGCTGCGAAAAGAACACTGAAGAAGAACTTGTTAAAAGTGGGCAAATGAATGGTCCCTGAAAAGGATCCTGAGAAGAATGGTCAGAGAGGTAAGAGGAAATTCAGGAAATGGTGATATCATAGAAGCCAAGACAAGAGAGAATTATAAGGAGGGAGTGGCCAATAGTATCAAATACCGCAGATTACGTTAGTAAAAACTGAAAAGTATTCATTAGATTTATCAACTAGGAGGTTACTGATTACCTTGGAAATATCAACTTCAATGAAAAACTGGTAAGAATTGAAGGCATGTTTAAATTGGTTAGGAGTGAATGATTGACTGAGTACACACTAAATTTTTAAGTAGTTAGAACATAAAAGGAAAGAGAGAGAGCAATGTAACTAGAAGAGGATGCTAGATGCAACGGTTTTTGTCATTGTTTTTGTTTGTTTTGTTTTGAGCAGGCTTGTGTATAATGGTGGCCAGCCCTGGTGGTCTAGTGCTTAAGATTCGGTGCCCTCATCGCCACAGCCCAGGTTCGTTCCCCTGTCGGAGAGTCACACCACCCGTCTGTCGGTTGTCACACTGTGCCAGCTATGTGTTGCTGTGATGCCGAAAGCTATGCTACCGGTTTTTCAAATACCAGCAAGGCCACCCATGGTGGACAGATTTAAGCAGAGTTTCTAGACTAGACAGACTAGGAAGAAGGCCCTGGCCACCCACTTCTGAAAAAATTGGCCATGAAAACCCTGTGAATAGCAGTGGAGCATTGTCTGATATAGTGCCAGAAGGTGATAAGATGGCACAAAAAGACCAGGCAGGGTTCTGCTGTGCTGTACAGAGGGTCTCTAGGTCAGAGTTGACTCAACAGCACTAACAACAACGATGTGCAGTGGTGTCCTGATAAACCAGCTCTGGGGAATAGAGCAGGGACACAAAAGCCCTGATTTGTAGCTTTTGCCCATTGCCATGGTGTGAATACTCCCGCTGTGGCTAAAGTCAAGCTATCAGTGTAACATTACTGCATGCAAATATGAGAAGAGATACCTAGAATCAGCCACCAGCTCCAGCGCACCACTGCATAGAAACCAGTGGAATGAGAGAGCTTGAAGTTTTGTGTAAGAAATGAAATATCTAATAGAACAGATGAAGAGAGAGAGGTAGAATCAAGAATAAAGATGGAAAGACCAGCACTAGACAAGAGTAAATGTATCTTTTCTAATGAATTGGGAGGCAAAGACTTGGGTTGGATGAAATTCATAGAAAGGAGAGGAAGTTGAACAAGTTCTCACTTCTTGGGCTATTTTATCTGTAAATTAGGAAATGAGGACTTTGCTGAGAATGAGGAAGTGCTGGTTGGAATATAATATTGGACTTGAAGGGAAGTCAAAGCGTGAAGGAAAAGTAGATGTGGTAGGATAGTTGGACAGTGTTGAGGTCCTGGTGATATTGCAGACCAGGGCTTTGTACCAGCACCATTCTGCAGGGTCACATGGATTTTTCCAGAACTTAGTAGCACAAGTTTAGGAGCACAGAAATAAAATGATTATATTCTTCTTGGATTGAAATTTTGCAGGAGAATGTGGAGGGAGGGCAAGAATTCATGGGAGGGGTGGGTATTGACGAGAGAATGTTTGAATTGATAGGCTATGATGTCTTGGATAAAGAGAGAGAAGAACGCAGAACCAGTGACTGAAAGAAAATGCTGCTTTTAAGAGAGTCAAAGTCTTAATAAGGTTGTAGAACACATATGGTGGAAATATGAAGTTGAGAGAGCTGAAAGATGGGAGCTGCTGGGTAGAGCATATCACAGAGTGAACAAGTACAGAGGTAACAGAGTTTTGGGTTGCCATGAATGTGACTGGCTGAAGCAGAGTGGAGGTGAAGGTCATTACAATGAGTAAGGCAGGGTGTTGTTTGGTCATTCAAAAGGACAATGAAGTCACCCAGGATCTTGGATTGGATAATAAGACTTTGAACCATCTGCCAAAGTCTTTGTTAGATGTAGGGGGCTCACTGGGATTTCAGCCATTTGCAAGGAGAAATGGGATATAGTTGAACAGTGTGAGCCTCAAAAGTGAGCATGTTTTACAGGAGAGTGGAGAAATAATATTTTTAAAGGTGGTAATGAAGAAAGCTAGCCAGTGGGTCCTGAGATAGTAGGGATTTTTTTTTTTTTTAATTGAAGAGCTTGCACTTTAGAAAACATTGAGACACAGGAAAGAGCCCAGATGCAGCTAAGGTGGAAAGTGGGGGAAGGCAGCTCTCTCTGAATATGACAATGCACAAGAAGAGAATGCACAAGATTTCGGTTCGTTGGTGTGTTTGTTTGGCTTGGTTTAGGTTTGTTAGTTTGCTTTGATTGTAACCATCCACACAAGGGTATTTGAAGAAAATGTGTTCCGGAAGATAGTTATGGGGTGACACTTTAAGGAACAATAGTTGAAATGTCTTCAGTTCCAGAAAGATATTAGGAGTTCTTAATCACCTTCATTTTTTTGCATGAAAAATGTTGCCATGAGTACTTCTTCCAAAAAAGAAAAAAATCAAATGTAAGATCTGAGATGAATTGTGAGGTTCTCAAAAAGTATTCTTTAATTCATTTCTCAACTGCAAATGAGTAGGACCCCGAATAAGGCTTATACATGTGCTGGACCTGTATGCTTGCTGAGGAAATAGCCACTGGCCTTGAATGCAAGCAATTGTATTGACTTTGTTATGCTGGCACCAAGAAAGCATAGAACAGATCCTGTTGAATAACAAGAGATTGCTGGGCATTGCAGTATCACAGAGGGGAGTTGGGATCATTTCTTTGGCAGAAATTGAAATATTTTTCTTAACAGACAATTCCATCACCATTGGAAAATCCTAATACAGAATTTAAGAAGGGACATACACACATATTTATCATTGTTATGTTAGTAAGCAGTAACTAAATGTGGTTATTGATTATTATCATTCGGTTAGAGATTAGAGGTACATTTCTTCAGATCTGAGCAGTGACCTGTGTGGTAAAGTCCTTGTATGGCAAAAAGTTGGGGTTTGGGGTGCTTCTATCATTTGCTTTCTCAAGATGTGGTTTATTCTTTTATGCTTCCTGTCATTTCTGGCTTAAACATTGTCCAGGAAATTCACCCACACTAAACAAAGAACCAGCTCCCTTACTTTTGAGTTTTATCCTTCCTCCTCTAAAATTGACATCCCTTGAGGCCTCGTCCTGAAATGACTTGTCCTGCTCTAGCTAAGTGGTAGTATCTGTGTTGGACTCCAACAGTTTATCAAGCGACCTCGTTTTATGCCATGTCACTGTATAGTGACACAGATACAACAGGATAGGGATGGTGATTTTTCTACGCTTATTTCTACTTCATTTGAAACACGGCTTTGTGTATAAGCAAGTAAATGATATAGGTGTAAGGAAAAGAGTGGCAACCACCATATTATTTTGCCAAAATCCTCGTGTTACAGGATCAAAAACTGCCGAGAAAGATAACAGTGCGTGTTATAATGTTCCTTGCAAGTAATAGCAAAGCTTTAATCAACTGATACACGTATCCACTCAGGATTGAAATGCAGCTTACAAGGGTGAACATGACAAGCGGTTCATTGAACACTGCACAGAAGGTAAATGAAGTGTATATTTTCCAATCACAATTGGAATTTTAAGTGAGTGGAATGGAATAAACTCAGTTTGGAATTTGAAATAAATTCAGCTTGGAATGTGTCTTAGAGACCAAGGTTTACACAAGAGCTATACAAACCTCTCAGCATGAAACATGACACAAGGTGAAATTTTCCTGGCATCTTAGAGCCAGATATGGATTTCTGAAGGACCAGGGCACAGATATTTGGCCAAGAGGTATTTGTTTTCTACTTGGGGAAGGAAACCTAGATGCTTATTTAATACCCTGGGGCAGGAGTAATATTTCATCTAGTAGATGGACTTGTTGTACACTTTCTCAAAAGGTATTATTTTTAGTTTGGTGTTACCAATAAAATATTTTCATCAAATTTCCATGTTTCTTTCTCCTGATGTCTGCTTCAGTCATTCCACGTAATTTCATATATCACACATAGTAAAACTGGTTAGAAAAAAGGAGAAGTGGCTGGAGAAAACACAAGAGTCTACTTTCAGAAATGCAGAAGTAACCACTAGTAGCGACTTACCTACGCAGTTGCCAAAGCTATTTTCTCAACTTATAGATTCTCATGAGCTAGCAACTTTGCAGCGACATCATAAAGGAGACTTGACTTTGTATGCCAAGCTGAAGAAGCCATGGATAACTAACAATACATCCTCTTTTTCAAGTAAGTTTAAGTCCCTATAAGAGTTAATCTGCCGAGTTGAAAAACTTACATATTTCTTAAGAGTTTAGAAATACTGTGGTATTTGGGGCTCCAGGGAGGTGCAAAGTGCTAGACTCCAAAAAAGGAATCACCTGTAGATTAACACAATGGAGAAGGAGGATGACTCAGGAATAATGGAGAAAATAAAAAGGGTGCAGGGCCGTGGATTAGGTGTTCATAGTTAGAGCTTGAGCTTTTCAGGATTGAAATGATCAAGTGGATGAGCTCTGGGAATGCAGGCTATGTTGAATTAGTGATCAGGTTTAGTGGATTGCTTGTTCTGAGTTTATAGTTATTTGGAGGGATGGAATTAGTCCCTTGTACTGCGTGTTACACTTTTCCACTTTAAACAGTAGCTTGTGATTATTTAGCCCTCGTTTGTATTCAGGTAAAACCAAGATAATGCCCTATAATTCAGCAAATATTTGTTTTCCTGGCAGTGATGGACTTGCCAGTATTACAGTTTCAGGGGCAGTTCTACAATGTTTACAGTTTCCGCTGCTTGGAGCTTTCTGTATATTTATCCCTGGATTAGACTCGAAGTAAGCTGATTTTATCAAGCTACTGGGTAATTCTGACCGTTTCATCTGGCGATTTTAGTACATGTATTATTGCAGGTGACCTGTATGTGTAAGGAATTACTGGGTCACCAGCTCATGGAAATGTCTTTTGATTATGAACACACTTTCAGCATGTGTCCATTGAAGGTAAGGGAAAAAAAGTATTGCATGACGTGCATTAATGCCAATTTTAGTTAAATAAAAGTGGGATTTCAGGCATAGCCCAGTTGTATCTTCTTAAATGTAAGTCGTAGTGCAGCGATTCAGTGTAGAAACAAGAGGTCTTTGAAGAACAACTGAATGTTCAGATGAAGCAATCGTGTCCTTCAAACCACATCCTTCCTGCTGCCTGTGGGAAAGGGGTGGTATTTGTGCTGTGCTCTGAGCACATGCAGAATAGATCTGTGTGTATTTCCATAAATAAAAGGACATTGTGTGTGTGTTTGGCACCCGTGATGGCAAGAGCCGTTGATTGCTTCCGAAAGCTTTGTTCCGACTCCAGGATCAGCAGGATTTTTAAACACTGAACTAGGAACTGGGCACTAAAAATATATTTGTAGGAGACCTGTGATAGCATTAAGTTTTGAAGAGCGGGGTGAAGACTTGCAAACTAGCTGTGTCATTACTCTAATTATTATGGTTCGGAGGAAGGGATTTGACATACCGTGTATCTAACCTGCAGACTAATGAGCCGTGTTGTAGTAACATTTTGAGTTACTGCTTGTTGTTTCAACGAGGATGATCCAGAATATACAGAATATGAGTGTGTGTTTTGCTAAAACTGGAAAACTTTGCCCTGTTTTCTTTGCTTATATTGTTCATATCATGTTCATAAAGCCACTGGCAATTAATGATTTTGTCATTCATTCAGAGACAAAGTAGCACCAATAAAAAAAATTTACAGTAGAATTAAAAATTGTATTAAAAAATGTTTGGATTATTAAAATGAAACAGTAATGCTTTCATGCCATTTGGCTCCAGCTTTCTCAGCACACAAATCAGGACCTTTCCATGTTGCAAATAGTTACCAAGTGAGCAAAGAGCTAAGTGTGAACATATTTTAAATGCTCCTAATATTTCCAAATGCTTAATCCCGAGCCTTGAAGGATTTTGTTTGTAGAAATATGGGAAATCTGAGTTGGTTCTTTTTTTCTTTTTTAGATTTTCTGTTACGTGATTCTCCCAAGCTTTTACTATAAAGTGCATGAACAGACATGACTTAAAGAGAAAAAAAGTATTATGTAATTCATTTTGGAAATCAGGAATATTGTTAGGTCTCCTTACATATGATCCAAGTGGTCATCTTCTTGAATATAATGAAGATAAAGACAAGTGAGAGCCCCTTGGATTTATTTGAATGCACTTTTTTTCTATATGAGTAAAATTTCCTTCTTTAAACATCTATGGCAGGGAGTGATTTTGTTGAGAGGCAATATGCATTTTTAATTTTTTTTTTGTTTTATTTACACTCAACTAAAATAGATTTGAGAATATATTTTTATTTAATCTCCATAAATTATTATAACATGGGAATTGTGTATTGTGAAATTTTAAATAATCATAATTTTATTTAAGTGATCTGATTAAAGTAGTACTCAGTTGACAGACTGGAAATGTGTCAAAAGCCCAAACTCTGTGCAGTGTGATGATGCCTATTTCTGAGAGAACTCAGTGTGTTTTAGTTCTTAGAACAGACAAGGTAAAAGAGCACCTGCCTAATTCTGTGAGTGAAATTCATCTTTAGAGGGAATGATAGATACAGAAGGTGAGGTTGGTGATAGATGAGAAAGACGTGTCCTTCCCCAGTTCACCTGACGGTAGAGTCACCCCCCCCCCCCAGCTCAGATAGCTCTACTCACCTTAGAATCCCAGGCATTTCAGGATCGAGTGGGAAGAAACACATTTAAATGATAGGCATGGCATTAAACCTTAGGAATGGCATTTTTATGGAGTAGTTGTTAATGTTTTCAGGGCTTCTAAAATGTAATAAAGAATGTGTAACCCATGGATGATATGAACGCATTTCATTAACAGACGGTACAAAGTTTCAAACTGAAAGTAAGTCGAAACAGGACTTTATATTTTAATGAGGTGCAGAAAAACTACCCTCCTAACAGATTTAAAAGAATGAAAAAAAATCTTTTACATATTGTCAGTCCAAATGAAGAACATTTCATTGAAACAGTTTCTACATTGAACATTCATCATGGGATAATATGTATTCTCTTTCTACAGTATGGGAAATACAAAAGTATTAAATATATAATCAGGTTGGGTATTATATGCACTCATGTATTATATGCACTCCTGTAACAACTGGAGAAAAATACAAACAAGATAAAAAAATATAACAGTGTAGCATGAAAAAATAAATGTTGCAGAAGGTGAGGGAGGGGAACCAGGAGATTTCCAGGACAATGAGGTATTTTTAAGATGGACCTTGAAAATGGGTAACATTTGTCCTCTCTACAAAGGATAGAGAAAGGCATTCCAGGCCATGAAATCCTAGAGGAAAATGAAAAATAGTTAATTTTTCAGTTCACATTCAGCTTTGGGTTCAAGGGACAAGCATTTAGATACAATGCAACTTATTTGATCTTCTCCTGCATAAATCATTCAATTTCTTTAATGTTCCAGCCAGTCTGTGAAGCTATGTAACCACTTGATTTTGACAGGCAATTTATAAAGATGTAGTCACCTGGAAAATGCGAAAAGGATTGAGCGAAACCGATTTTCTTCGACTTTTGTGAAATGTGCCTTTGTTTCAGTCAGGTTGACTTGATAGCTAACAAAACAAAAAGAACCAGATAGACACATTTCTTAACGCCTATTGGCCATACCTGTCTAACCACTCAAATATACCCAGTTAGCTGCGTGAACAGATATTGCTACTCACCCCCCTAATTTAGGTGTTATTTTTACTAGATTACAAAATCTTTCCTCTTGCAATTTAATAGTACAAAGGACACAAATAACAAAATCTGAGGACTTAGATTTTATTCTTGACATTGTTCCCTACTGGATTTGTGACTTTGGTCAAGTCATTTAACATATCTTCATCTTGGTTTTCCTTCATTGAGCTGTTATTCATTAAGTACACTGAGAAATACAAATGTATTGCTGCAATGCAAGTATATTGGAGTTAAGAATCTTCACTATTTAAATGTAACTTTATATAAATAATACATTTCATTTAGAGCTAAATTAACATATGCAGGAATGACATCTATGATGATCATTCAGATGAATTCTTTCTAGCTTAGAAAGCTATGCATTGAATGTAAGAACATTCATAAACATGATCGTGCTTTGTTGAATCTCATATTTCTTTTACTTTGGTTTCTTGAATATGAGTACATTCCAGGATAGATATAGAGCAGATATCACTGAAAAGACTATAAAAAATTAAAAGAGAAATAAAAATCAGACTAGGTTTGGTTGATTATGTCATCACTATATTAATTTGTTTTGACTAAAGCTTGACAGTTCCTTATTGATGCATATATTATACTTAGATTAGCACTTGGAGTCAATAGAGACTTATGAATTTGCTCAATATCCTCTGCTTTTTATCTCTTGTTTCCTCTGGGTAATGTGAGAAATATTGCAGAGTTGCAATACTGATGATATCGAAATCTGCTTTCATGAAGAAGAGGTCATTACTTCAATTTATTTAGCTATATACAAGGTATCATCACTCAGTTCTTTGCTGGGAATACTAAATACATGAAACGGTTCCCTTCAGTGAACATAAAACAGTGCCTAGGTAATTTCTGTAGATATTTCATTATGAAGATAAAATAAAGTGTTTTCTAAAGTGTAATTGAATATAGCTCTTATTTTTAAAAATTTTAATATCTTGTCAATATTTTTCTTTGAAAGGTCGACAGTATATCTTATCTTTAATAGAGATGATATGAACTGAATTAGACTTTTTACGTATTTTGGACTTGCTGTTTTCAAGTTTATCTTCAAAATGCATAATGGGTCAATAAGGACTGGCAAATTCAACAATTAGGCAAATGTTTATCAAGGTTCCCTACTACTATTACTAAACTATACTCCTACAACTTATACTAATAATAACTAACATATACTGAACAACTGTGTGTGCCAGGCACAGTGTTTCGTATTTCATATGCTGCATCTCACTACACCAATCATGTGTAGGATGTAAGGTAATGATCCGTGAACTTTGGGGCAAATTGTATGAGATGTTTCTAGAACTCGACTGGCAATTGCTGTAGTCAATATGACTGACCCAGGTCTAACACAGCCTTTCTTGGGGCCCTCCTCTTCTTAGCAATTAGCCTCTACTAATTTTAGAATTTAAATATGAGGCCCCAGGGTGTAGACCAGTAGCATTTTGCATCCTTGCAGCACCGATTCAACTGAGTGCCAAGTTGTGGGGCTTGCCAAAAATCCAGGGGCTTTCACCACAAGAAGTCAGGAAACAAATGTCATTTTATGAATGGGTATATTTTGGCCCTCAGTTGATAGTCACTGAAGCCAAGTTGTACAATCTCTGTTACTTTCAAATATGGTTGAAAACCCACAAATCTGTTCCTTTGTCTCTATCCAAATCAGTGTTGGCCAAAGCTAGAAGTCTTGCCTTCGTTGGCCACGTTGTAGATGCTGGAACAATGTCTACTTGGCAAGAATGTTGACTTAGGAGAGCACGACTACATTCCAGTCCTTAAAAACCTCCCCAATTTACAGGAGTGTGTTGCACTCATAGTGGAGTGCAGTGAGTATAATTCTCTTTATCAAGTCATTTGCTGATAAGACACATGGCAAAGCACAAACAGTATGCCTGTGGGGCTGCGATTGGCAAAAGCAATAATTTTCTCTAGTATTCTTCAGATTGAGCTGTTTTATCATCACAAGATATGGTTGTGGTTAAGAGTCAATTTTAGAATTATGAATTAATGGGTCAAAGTCCACGCTTTGCCATTTATTTAACTGTGTATGTTTTGGAAAGTTACTTAACCTCGCTAGGCTTTAGTTCCCTTACTTGTAAAATGTGTATAACAGTAGGGCTTTTTTGAGGATTCTGTGAGATTATCCATGTGAAATGCTTAGCACAGTTCCTGGTACAAAGAACACATTTAATGAATGCTAGTGTTAGAGTAGTTTATAATAATGATTCACCAATCTGACATTTTCTCCACATGGAGGCTCCAAACATATCCTGAATATAGCTCCTTAATCTTCCTCCCCCTGATCCATTTGTTTTTCTGTGTGTCATATTTCAACTTTTCACCAAATCACCAATCTAGAAATTTTAGTAGCTTACTCTTGCTTCCCTATCCCCCACATACGATCAATTACTGCGGCCTGATGATTTTACCCTCTGAATATTCATCATTCTACTCTCTTTTCTGCATTCTTATACCAGTGCCCTATTTCAGGCCCTTATTATCTCTGGACCTGATTACTAAAGCAGCCAATTACTTATTCTCACATTTAATCTTACCTAACCTTCCCTCATCATTCCGTCCCCAGCACCATCCTCCAACAACACAATGTACATTATGCACTCTTCCTATCGCCTGTATGTGTGAGGCAAAGCATTTGAGGATGAGATCTTCTTTGATCTGTCTGCTGTTCCCTC
This sequence comes from Diceros bicornis minor, assembly GCF_020826845.1. Lineage (NCBI taxonomy): Eukaryota > Metazoa > Chordata > Mammalia > Perissodactyla > Rhinocerotidae > Diceros > Diceros bicornis. Next base: position 17,263,112 of record NC_080745.1, on the reverse strand, counting down.
TCTAATGTAATTTCCTTCCACAACATACTTTGCACATACTTTGTAACTTAGGAAATGATTTTTTAAAAATTATTTTGCTATCAGAAAAATTCTAGCTTTATCATTATCTAGGAAATAATGGAACAATATATTTTTTTGCTTTTGTGATATACTACTAGTATACTTTACCAAATGATTATGCCGTTTTTCTACCGTCATAACAGTTAAATTGAAGCTTAGAAAATGAATATTAAGTAGTAACCTAAAATCAATAAATTACTGATCATTTGTTTCCAAAATATTGTAAGTTCAATGAATAAACATATTAGGTAGAAATATACATACGTAAACTAAAATTAAATATACTTCTACTTAAGATGGATGCAGATACACTAGAGAACATACTAGAGTAATTTCTAAAATATACTAGAGTGTATATTTTTTATATACTAGCGTAATTCCACCCTGTGCAGCCTGATGTACTTTTTTTTTGTTTCTTGTTACTGGACATGCCAGTTGTTTCTATGGATGTTCGTGCTTTTTATGCCAAATGTCTCACTGCATAAATAAAGTTTATTTACAAAAAAAGTTGTATTAGAACACAGGCATGCTCATTCATTTGCACGTTGTTCATGACTTACTTTTGCACTAAAATGGCAGACTTGAGTATTTGCAACAGAAGCTGTAAAATAGAAACTCTCAGGCCCTTTAATGAAGTTTTCTAAACTCTGATCTAGCATATTAGCTGTTCTCTTTTTTTCTTTGTCTAGATGTAGTTTTTGGCGCATTGTGAGTGGGTATGTTTTACCTGTGTATTACAAATAATGTTCATATTGGCATTGAACTTTTGAATTAAAAATGATGGTAAATTCCTAATACCCATGGGGTAATGTGCCATATATTACTAAACTAGGCCCCATTTGTTGTCCATTTAGTTTTTTTTCTATTTTCTTGTATTTTGATTGATCCTGATTTACCTTTTTAAAATATGACTACTATATACTTTAAAGTTTAAAGTATTAAAGTAGCTTCTCTATCTAGAGAGGTCTATCAAGTGGTCGTACCAGGTTTTAGGGGGTGGAACTCACCTTTATGGCCTCACCAATTACTTTTCTGATTCTCTACAGATGCATGGTGATATCTAGTAGACAAAACACTTGGCTGAGATCAGTGGACAGCAATTCTGTTTCTGATAGAGTGTAAAATCCTAGACAATCTCTGTTTTAGTTTTCCTTCCGTGAAAACAGACATGACAGTAAATGTCTTACCAAACCAACTCCAAGAAATGATGTGCTGATGAAACTGTGTTTGAGGAAAAATAAGAAGAATTTCTTCTTTATTGTTATAATGTTAACATCTCGCAGTGCCTGATAGGTAGCAGTGCTTATTAGCTATTTATGTCTAAATTAATAATGATGCAATAGAGAATTTTAGATGTTCTGGAAGGCTACCAGAACAAGAGTTAAGAGTGCAACCTCTAGACGTGGCAACCCTGGGTTTGGGTGCTGTCTCCACCACTCATTACTTCAGTCACTTTACACACATTAGTTAAACTCAATGCCAGAGTTTTGTCATCTGTTTGATAGGGATAATGACAGTACCTACTTCATAGAGTTATTGTGAAGATCAAGTGGTAAAATCCAAATAAAACACTGACAACATACTTGGCACATAGGTGGCTCTCAGTAAATGTAAGTTATTATCATGTATTAATATAAATCTTAAGTGAAGAGGTATAGCCTGTTTTGAAGGTAATTCTTCCTGGAAGATCTTCATCCTCTATTTGGATATAAATGTTATTCCTGACCCCAAAAGAATTAATATTAAAATGTTCTCTCATTTCAGAATGTCAGTTTCATAATTTCTTTGCCAATTGAATCTTCGACAGTGAGGCACTCTCTCTGACCTTTTTTGGTATCACCAATTGTTTGAAAGTCTCTATTTAATTTTAAAAAGCTTTTGTGCTACTTTTCCTTGATGTTTATTATAGATTTGGAATCGTTTGCTGTAAAAAATATTTGGCTGTATGTGCTTTTATAATGAAAGTAATTTAATTGGGCAGTCTGCCTCCACAGATCAGCAAGGGTCAAAATGACTTTTTTTAAGAGTATATGAGAGAAGTATTATAGAAGGGGGAGAAAAAAACCGACTTCACCATTTGCTTTCAGCACTGAGTTATGCATGTTTCGTTAAGGTCAATGGCAAGTCTCCTATGTTGTGTATTTGCAAACCTGCTCCGCTGACAGACAAGTTCTCCACGTGTCTTCTCCTAGAGTAGACAGCTAATCTCCCCACATCTGTTTAATTTCTACCTGTACAATTTGACAATCCTGGGACAAGGGCACCTTAAACACACTACAATAAATATACTTACTCACTATTGTATCAGGAATTCTTGCCACCTTTGAAGTTTCCTTGTTGAACTTTTCCGAGATTATACTTGCCACTCTGTAAGAGTACAAGAAAAAAGTACCTTTTTTAAAGAGGGGATACCCCAGCCAAGTTAATTTACATAACCTACTTCCTTGTCACACAATGTCAGCAGGGTTATAGAGTTAACCACCTTTCTGCCCATTGTTGATAAGGGTTTCCCATAAGTGGAGCAAATGCTGTGCTTTCTCTGAACACACACACACACTTCATGTCTCCCCCACTGACAGAAGCTACATTTAACATTAGTGGTCAGGGTTACAGGCTATTTAAATGAGATTAGGATGTAAGAGAATGAGACTTTAGGGGTTCTGGCAAAAATCCTGAGTTTCTGATTTATGTGACATTAAGATATACCTATTTTGTGTACAACTCTCTGGTAAAGGAGGTATTGTAGAATCAGTGATTAGGGGAGAAAAACTAGATCTCCCAGAACACACCATGTCAATCTGTCAATATTCCTGACTCGTTTTGGTTGAGTAAGTCTTTTAATCTTTGTCCCATATTTTATAAGTTCACAGTAGTGGTTCAGTTAAGTATTATATAGATAAATTGCTTTTCAAAATAATTAAAATAGCATTAATTGACAAGTCTCTATATAAAATGAAGCAAAAACGTTATATATCCTTGTAGTTGAAGGTGGTGCAATGAAAGGAATAACTTAGTCCTTTCCCTTTAGTATATTCCCAAATCAGAATGGAAATTTTGGGCTCAAAGTCTCTGTTTCCATTCTGACTTTGACTCAAGGGTCTACTAAACATTTTCATCAAGCAGGCAGAGTCTCCATTGTATACACACACGCATACATGCATGTACACTCATAAACATCCTTTAAGCCATCAAAAGGACCGTCGTTATTGTTCTAGATGAACCAACATGGATTCATTCATTCATTCAATCCATCATTCAGAATGTTTTGAGTACTTGTTGTGTTTTAGGCGTTGTCTGATCAGCAGTTCTCGAAGGTTGTCTGATCAGCAGTTCTAGAAGGGTGGTCTGTTGAGCTGTGTGTGTTTTCAGACACTTTCAGGGGGCACCCCAGGTCAGAACTCTTGATGTTATGATGCTAAGGTGATGTGCACTGTGTTGACATTTGCACTAATGGTGTAAAAGCAATGTAAGGAAAACTGCTAGTGCCTTAGCAGGAATCAAGGCAGGGACACAAAACTGTGCTAGTCATCTATTCTTCCTACCCCTTGCCCACACGTATTTCATTTAAGAATGTTTGTGATGAAGCAGTTAAAAAAAAAGACAATTTTGTTTAATCTTCATCCTTGAGTTCACATCTTTTTAATATTCTGTGTGCACAGAGTGAAGTATACATAAATCTCTGTTTCATACTGAAGCATGATGTTTGTCTTGAAAAAAAATGCATGTGCTTGTTTCAGATGCAAGCTGAACTAACTCCCTTTTTCGTGGAACACCATTTGTGCTTGAAAGAATGACTAACAGACAAACTTTGGTTAGTCAGACTTGGGTATTTTACAGATATTTTCTCAAAAATGAATGAAATGAGCTGTCACTTCAAGGAAAATAGTTGACTGTACTTGTTGCCAATGGGAAAATTTGAGCTTTCAAGTAAAAATTAAAATTTTGGAAAATTATATCTACCACTATGAGTTTGACAGCTTCATAATATTTAAAGAGTTTTCTGATGAGACTGGTGGTGGTATTAATTACTGTGACTTTTTTGTATTATATAATGAAACGCGTTGAAATTTGGAAGATCTGCATAACTCAGTGAACCAGTGTTTTAAAAAAATGCAAGATGCTACAAAATCATGCATGGGTAAAGATGCATTCAAAATACAATGGATTTTAATATAACATAGTGTGAAAACTTTATAGATATGGTTTTTTTAATTCCATATTGCATTTCATATTTAAGAAACTCCTACTGTTGAGTTGGAGTGTATTTTCAAAATAAAGTATACACAATTATCTGAAAAAATTATTAAAATACTACTCTCCTTCTAACTATGTATCTGTGTGAAGCTGGATATTCTTCATGTATATCAACCAAAACAACATTATCTCACAACAGTGTGAATTCAGGAGTATAAACAGGAATCTGTCTTCTATTAAGCCAGATTCTAATGTGATTTGCAAAAATGTAAAACAATACTACTCTTACCAATAAATTTTTGTGTTAGAAAATATAGCCACTTTTCAACAAAAATATGTTAATTCTGTTAACAGAAGTAATTGGCTTGTTATTGTTTTAAAATTATTTTTTAAATTTTTAGTTTTAATTTTTAATATGTATTGTATATACACACACATAAATTTTTAATTTTTAATATTTAATTTTTAACTAAAAATTAGTTTAATTTTTAGTATGTGTGTGTGTATATAGATAGATAGATAGATATACTCAATAATTTTGATAGTGCAAAGAGGACTTGAAACCAAAACTTTTGATAACGAGTGTTTTAGATGTGGGGAATGCAGAATCAGAGACATAGTCTCTACCTCACAGTTTAAGAGAGGAATCAGAACAAGCTATGCAGCTATTTCATGTGATACTGAAATAGAAGTCTGTAAGGAGGCAATTGGCAGAGAGAGGCAGGACTTCTCACTCACGCAAATGGGACAGAGAAGGCTTCTTAAAGGAGATATCACGCTATCTGAGTCTTAAAGTTTATCTGAATCTTGAAGTCTATCTGAATCATGAAGTTCAAGTACATGTTAGGCCGATAAGGAGAGAGTGGGCATTCTTGTAGAGAGAACCATCTGTTCAGAGAAATTGATTATAAGAGAATATGCTGTGTTCTGGGAACTGCAAATTTAGGTTGCATGATTGAGCCGTGGGTGCTGAAGCTGGAGCAGTAGAACTTATACCTGGTTCTGACCGTGGGGGAGCAATTGAAAGATTCCCATTGTAGAAAGATAATTCTAGCAGTAGCATGAAGGCTCATACGGGTGTTGAGAAAGACTGGCAGTAGGAGAAATAATGTAGGAAGACTAAGGAAGATCCCAGTTGATGATCTGTTCATAGCTAAAGAATTCAATGATTGATTCTCTGTCACAGTTTTTATTTGCTGTTAGTATATTGATATCTCTGTGCACTCTTGCATATGAGTGAGAATGAGAGAGAGAGGGAGAGTAGGGGGGAGCATAGACTGTAGTGAATGTAAATGCATAGGGAAACTGAACATTTTCTAGTACAAATCTTCCCTTTTTTAGATATCTGGCAGCATTTAGATAATTTAAAACATTTTCATTTTGGTTTAGACTCAAATGCGTCTTTTGCCAACCATTTATCATCTATAAATAGCCATTAAGATGATTTCCTCAAAAACACTTAAAAATCTTTACTGCTAGCCTCAATGGTTTGGCAGAAATGATGCTCCAAAACTGAAAATTTAACCAGTAATTAGCTGTATGTGCTGTGTTTTACATTTTAAAATATATATTAGACTGCTTTATAAGGATTTTGGTTCTAGAATATAAAGAGTAAATGTAAACAATTAGGTTCAAACACAATTATTTAGCAATCTTTAAATTTTAGTTCTAACTCAGAAGAATCTCTGAGTCTAGAAAATGCTCAGTGACATAGCCGTGGGACACAGCTTGCTTGAGCAGAGGACTCTCTTCTATTGATTTACACTTGGTGGGCCCCCTACCCACACACAGATGAAATTCAGTGATTCACATGAAACTGTTTACAACACATCACATTTAGATAATCATAATTAATAGCTCATTTTGTTTGATAAACTGGGTTAACTTCATTCAAAAAGAGGAACAATGTCATTTTAACATTGCTTACATTCTTAGAAGTGATATTTTCCCTCCAGATGTCTCTATTGTCTAAATGCCATTTTACTCAATAAAGATTTTATGGTAGCTTATCCTTTCATCTTCTGTTTTCCTGGTCATTTAATCAAGTTGACCAAATTCTTCTGTTACCCGAGCTCTCCGCCTGTTTAAATTACCTCTCTATGGCCTCTAATTCAAACCATACCACCAACTGCCTCAATCAGCCTGCAGCCAAAGTGGAGACTGGATCCAGCTCCAGCATCTGGACAGCTCCCCAAAGTATGCTTAGTAGGAAGAGGCTCCAAGGGCAAGAAGGATGCAGAGAACTGAAATGAAGACTCCAAGGGTTTCTCTGCTGTCTCAAAGACTTATGAACAATTGGAGAGAATTGAGGCAAAAAATTCTATTAAGTGGGCAAGTGGCTATTTGTAGATATATATCCAACATATAATAAACTTCCAAGAAATATTTTATTATTATTATTATTTAGTCATTTTCAAGGTAGAGAATCTTAAGTTAGAGACTAGCAATAATTTCTTGTATTGCTACCAGCTTCTGTAGATGCACATAAAGGTACAGTAGTTTTATCACAAAGCACATTTATTTTCATTTTAGAGAGAAAAAAATTGAAATAAAATTGAAGGATGAGGATTAAACAAGAAATTGGGTTGGGTCAAGAAGTAAACTTAAATATTAGTTTAAGATGGCTTTTCTACGTTTTCCTTATGTAGGGAAAGGTGAAAGGAGGTAAACTCTTATTAAGCATCTATGATCTGTCAGACATTGCTAGGGCCTTTACAAATCTTATTTCATTTAATTCAATTTAATATAAAGCATTTCATCTTTTATGCTTCTTGATGTAAGATATTAAACTGTACTGAACTTGATTCAAGATGTTGTGATTCCAAATTTCTTTTTATTTAAGCAGTTTTTCAAATGACAGAAATTGTACCCTGCACACTTTCCATGCTTTTACATAGGGGAAAAGGTGCTAGTCAATTGTTAATTATTTTCATCCATGACATTACTGTTACCTCCATCTCTGGCTCTGTAAAGCAAACTTTTATTCATGAAAGGCAGCTAACCTAATAGCAGTGAGCATTCCAACCATTCAGATTTTGGTCTATAAAAACCATCTGCCGTTTAAAGGAAATAGTTCCTCTTGGAAAAATGGCAGGCTCTAGTGTAGGACAGGAAATATTCAGGATGAGCCTGGAGTATCTTGTTGCACCAACAATGAGGAAGCCAAGGACTGCTGGGGTCGTGTCAAAATGCCTCGGAGCCAATTTGATGGACTTCTACTAGCGGGAAATGGGACAATTTGAAAATCAAAAACCATATTCACACATAGTTGAAACACAGTATATGTGTTATAACTCTATGGATTTGTAATAGTAATACAAGAAAATCGGTAACTTTTGGAGAATGCTAGGGACTCAACTCAATATTCTTAATACTGGTAAATAAAGGGGAAAATCAAACATTTTTTCTGCCTTTCCTTTGCAAACTGTATCACAGGCTATACCCAGTCATTGATGTGGGAAATGTTACTTTTTCAGAAGAATCCCAGTTAATAACTGGGAAGAAATTATAAACTTAGAATATCACGACTTTTTATCACATAAGTGAATTAATGAATCTGGGCAGTGATCATCAATCAGTGTCAAACTATTAGCAGAAAAGCTGATGAGAAACTTACTCATGGTAAATAAACCAGGATCTTCAACAAACGGGGAGAAGGGGGGGGACTCATAGGTTAAAAAACAACTAAGGCCAAGCAAATACAATGTGTGGACCTTGTTTTGACCCTGATTTGAACAAACAAACCATAAAATAACATTAGGATATAATCAGAGAAATGCTACTAGTGAGCATTCAGGAATCTTTGTTCCCTTTTTAGGTGAGATATTGGTATAGTGGTTATATATCCGGGATTTGCTTCAAAACAACCCAAGATGGAGAGAAGCAGGTGGGAATTGAGATGAAATAAGATTGCTCTGTGTTGACAGTTGTTGAAGCTGGGTAATGGAGTTCATTACAATATCTCTACATTTGCATATGTTGGAAATTTTCCATTATTTAAAATAAAAATAAATATTTTTTATTCCATAGAGTGTACTCATTTGAAATACGGAGCATTTGTATTTGCTCCAAAAGGGTGGTTACATTACAACAGGAAAAGAATTATCATACTTTTAACTTACTTATTTTTGTAGGGGAGAAAACAGACTGAATATATGTTCTCAGACACAAAAACATAAACCTTTATTATAAAATCAATGTAACGTGAGTTTATCATCTCTAATGTCCCCCTGGCTGAGATCACTGTGGCTGATCTCTAACTCCAGTGGCCCTGCGTGGGTCTTCTTTCAAAGCAAAACTCAGATAGCTTCTGTCACCATGTTATAGATGATGCTGATTTGCTTAATGTGTAAATAGGGTATTCAGAGCACATTGCCTGTGCATGTTTCCTATACTGCCAAATAACCGTATTCAGCACTGTCTATCCGTTGTGACTACACATTTCATGTAGCTGACAAGTTTTAAATGAAGGACAATTTTTCCCTGCTTTCATTATGCTTTTCAAAACCGTAAGCCAATTTAAAAATCATGGAATAGTTTTAAATATTTTTGTCAAAACAAGTCACTGTCAAACTTTTCTTTCCCAGACACAGATTCATTACTTTTGAAGCAAATAAAAGTGGTGAATAAAAACAATAAATAATAAATGAAGCAGTATTTTGGCTATAGGTATAAGTTACTGTCACATTCTTTGTGTGACTAGCTGTGGTACATCATTTGATCGTTATCTCTTGAGGACTGAATTTGGTTCAGTTACTTCTTTTTTCTTTTGTCTTTGAGAATGTGCCACCCAGAGAACATTGCCACTCCTAAGATGAATGCTGAAAAATTAACATTATTATATAATTTACACAAACAGAATACACCAGAAAGCGGTGATGCTGAAATAATTCAGCAGCTGAGACCACACAGGAGGATTTCCTTTGAGATGCATGGATGTGCCATAATGTTTGCTAGTCACATCCTTCAGCAAGAAGGAGTCCTTCTGTAAACACTGTGGACAAATAAATTAATGACAACCTGATCCCCATTGTTACTACTTCCCCCAAGGAGATTTGAGCCTAGAGGGCAAGGAGAACTAAACCAATACTAATGTGATTATATTCTTGACTAAATGATAGTAGCTAGCAGAGACTGTGCCCTTCCTATGTGCTGTGTGTAGCTCTAAGTGCTTTTTATATATCCACACCTTTAATCTTCACAGAAGTCCCATGAGGAGGCTATTATTTATTTTCATAGACATATACGTCATATGAAGAGCTGGTGGCATAGGAAATAAGCTGCCCCAAAGCCAACAGGCTAGAATGTGTTAGAACCAGGATTTGAACTCTGCAGTCTGAGCTGAACCCTGCACTTTTTTGTGTGTGTGTGTGTGTGAGGAGGACCAGCCCCTGAGCTAACATCTGCCAATCCTCCTGTTTTTTTGGCTAAGGAAGACTGGCCCTGGGCTAACATCCGTGCCCATCTTCCTCTACTTTATATGGGACACCGCCACAGCATGGCATAACAAGCGGTGCGTGGGTGCGCATCCGGGATCCGAACCGGCGAACTCCAGGCCGCGCAGCGGAGCGCACGCACTTAACCGCTTGCACCACCAGGCCAGCCCCTGAACCCTGCACTTTTAATCTCCACTCAGTACAGCCTCTTTGAGGATAAATAGGTTATTACTATCAGCTAAAAAATAAGGTGTAGTTAAAAACATAACCAATTACCAAATAATATAACAACAGTAACAAGAATAATAATTTAAAACTTGTTGATGTATCATTATTTAACTCTATCTCTAGTTTAATACTGTCCCAAACACAAATGACTCCACCCTCAATTGCATTATACATGGGGGCATTGGTGCGTCCACGGTTATTGCTGTGGAAATAGAGGATTTATTTTACGATATGTTATCGGTTGTTGAACCTAGTGACTGTTAGATTAATACAGAATGCTACAGAGTTTCCTTTATATCACAGATTTGAAACTCCATCTCAGTTTTGTGTTTTTAAAATTTTTCCAAGATTAATTGCTGATCTTGCCGATCTCTGTTAGTTCCATAACAGATGATGCCAATAAAATTCACATTTCCAGCATTGAATTGGCAGCACTGAGTTGTTAATGTTTTGTTTCCTTAAACATAATAAAGTAAGGCGTAAAGAAATTCCTATAAAAATGGCTGCAACTTGGCATCTACTTAAAATATTCCACTGGGTAACCTCAGAAATCAATTCTCTGCTTTTAATTTTACACTTATATAACACATTTATATTTGTGTAGAATTACTGCTACTGCAGAAGTATTTTTAAATAGTTCATTGTTTGGAGTTCATTTCAGGAATTTTTCCCCCCAAAAAACTAACTTTTGGGCAATGAAGCATGTATTTGACTTAATATCCACATTTTACACATACACATCACCTCTCCAATATATCACTCTAAAGTATACATGTTGAGAATGATGTGCCTGATTCTACCTACAATCGTTAGTCATCCAGGTTATATTTTCTTAAGTATATTATTTACCGGAATTTTAGCCACATTTTAATAAATAATAAATAGTTTAATTATTGTCCACTATCACCGTGGGTAGTGAGTACAGCCACTTTGTAATGATCTCTTTGGGCAAAATGAATTTTCCACAGAAAATCTGAGCAAATAATGGAACTTAAATCTAACCACTAAATCCAAATGAGTCATAGAAAGTGTGATAATGTTACTGCTGGGATGATTGCTACAAATCGTTTAAAGACAAAACAAAACACAACTAACCATAGGTACAGGCGTTCAAATGTTTCAAATGACATTTGCCAAAGTCTGAAACACATAGTTCAAAGCTAGAGCTCTGCCATGTAGCTTTGACCTTGCTTGTTTTTTCAGGTATCTCTGTTTCTTACCCTTGAGATATAACCACTTTCTTCTTGCATATTTATATCACTACTTTTTGCAGCTTAGACCTGGCACTGTGGGTTGACCTAGGGCAGAGCAGTGTTTTCCAGAGTAGAGCCGGCTCTGTTCACCATCTCTTCATCTTCATTTCTCACTCTGATGCCATCTGTAGTTGTATGATCCACCTCTGTACGGAATTAGAGAAAAGCTGGATTCCTCAGCATGCAAGCATCCACGCCATATGGAGAGCCCTGCTTTGTAGTCAGTTCTGGGGCTTAAGAGTAGGAAAAGCGGTCATCCCAGCCAGCCAGATGGGGATTATCCCAGGGTCAGGCTCAGAGGGGTTTGGGGAGCCAGGGATTGTGTGTAAATGGGAGATTGGGGATACACTAATCCCAGGGCTGCCAAAAAGAAAGTTCCTCCCCTGGTAAGGTGGGACTCTGATCTTTGGCGGTTGGATGTGATCAGTTTGGTTTTAGAAACCTGTTAACTAGATGTTTGGACACAAGGAATGAAATGAGAGAGAGAGCAAAACCCTAGTCAAGGCAGATCCATGACTTTCTTTTCCTAGTTCTTGTGCACTGGGAACAGAAACTGAAAATCAACCCCTTGGCACTCTTTCTGCTCTTTCAGAAGGTTTGAAGTGTGTACTCAGTGCACTTGGAAAAGCACTACGTAAACAACAGGTATTATTCTGGGAGTTGTGTACCTATTAGAAAAGGACTGAAAAATGTCCGTCCATGTATGGCCCTGGAAAGGATAGGGGTCATGTAAGACTTGTTCCTGAGGTAGAAGTCACGGCCACTACTAAAGCAGGGGACACGTCATGTCTTTTCTGAGGTTGCTCCCTGGGGGCTTTCGCACTTCCCCAGTCTTCCCCTCTCGCCATCCCTACCTGTTTCCATAGATTTCCATAGTTTTGTTAATGTTCTCTACAGGAAGCACCTAAGAATAGACTTGCTGCTCTGAGCAGATTCTATCTTGGGACTTGATGGGTGGAGAACAGCCAAGAACATTGTAGCAAATAGGTGTCCAGTGGGGCTTTTCAATATTATGTATTTGACAGGGCGCAGCAGCACCAGCACGCATCGGCATTGGAAAAATGCATTGCCGGGTTCTGTTTGAAAGCTCCCTGTCATTTCAGAAGCACTTGAAAACGGGCGTGCACTGGGCTTTGCTGCTGCGTTTGCAGGGACTATTAATAGGAGTTCAAGACTTGTACTTGTGTTGCCCTTTTTATCTGAGGAAAAAATCCCAAAGCTTTTCTCTTCCAAAACAGTACCAATCAAGCCAGCTATAGCAATCTTTCACCATAACATCACATAGCTGTTAAAACTTGAGTCAGGCGAGCTAAGTCACATTCACTTTTAGGCAAGATATTTCCTTTGTATGCAAGATATTATAGAAATTATATTGAATGAAGATGGTGAATGCCGAGGTTCCCTACCCAGCCTGGGAAACGGCCGACTCAGCTCTAATACTGGGGCATCATTTATTCTGAAGAGCTCGGCATCATATTATACTCTTGGATAGCCTCAGTCACGTGCTGGAGGATACATATATTTTTTGGCTTGTTTTAATACTGTACTGGAAAAAGATGGGGCATGTCCCAATCATCTCAGGGAAAATAGTGAATATGATGTCAAAATACTTAGTGTCTATTTTCTTTAGCAATCTAATATTTGTTAAAGATTTCTCTTGTATTCCCCTAGCTGGTGGGTGTTTGGCATCTGGAGGCCAGTTGACTTTGCTCTTTGTCCTGGCGCTTAATGAGGGAATGTGAGCTGCATTAGGTGGTGACGTGTGTTTGTGTGGGGCTTCACTTCTTTGTGGGCATTAATGGAGTCAGTGTGCTAGCTTCTGACTCAGAAGAGCAATGGAAAAAGAAATATTCCAGAAGGGGTGGAGCACGATAATATAGTGGTGGTGGAGAAGAGTTAGCCTGCTGGGAGGCATTTGGGTCTCTCTTGCGAGGTCACTTTCTGTCATACAACCTTCTTCCTGTCAGGGAATAGGATGTTCTCTAGTCCAGGAATTTTCCAGGTTAAAACTGAAGCTAAGAAAACTATTGTCTTTCAACACAACAACTGGAATTTTTTTCAAAATAATACTGTGTAGTGCTTTGCCTAGGATTTGAGGAAAAATTATTTCTTTTTCTCTTACCATTGTTTACTGATTTTCAAAGCTGGAAGCTTGGAATTTTGACAAGATGTTCTAGGCTCAATCTGAGCTGCTTAAGCAGGAAACGTGAACTGAATGCTGTTTGCTCTGAGGTATCACTGGCTACCAAGGAAGTTGACATTGAGGATGTTTTTACAAACATGCCCTGAGGTGAGGGTGAAGGTTAAATTTAGTTAAATAAATCGTTGTTGTTTTTAAAAATGATTCCCCCACCTAAACCTTATCATCATTCCTTGTTTTTCTTTTTTCCTGATGTATTCATATATTTTCTTCTTAGCTCTTTCTATGTGTTCTGTAAGCCATCTCATATCTTTTAGTGAGACATCTGGGTTTGAAAAAATAGATGAAATAAATTCCATCACTGAAGCCGATTGAATGCTGGCTGAATTCAATCAGCTAAAGCCTTTTTATATTTTTAAAATTAAGCATTCACATACACACACACACACACACACGCACACACACCCTTATATTTATATGTAAACATAGTCGAAAGCTATATTTAGCTTCACAAAGATAGAGTCTTGGTAGATTAGAAGAAGAATGTAAGACTTCTTGCTAAAAAATAAATCTAATTTCATTTTGCCAGTCAACCTCATCTCTGCCTGTCCAACATCCTCTGTATGAGGCAAAGTCAGCTCCATACATCATGGTAGTTCTGGCTTCTACACATCTCTTGATCCCCTCACCGTGTCACCATCTTCTCTAGCCACCTTTGCTGTGTCCAAAGCTTTCTCACACTGCTCCAAACCCCAGGCCTCTCTCTTTCTTCTAAAGGTCTATTGCATTTGATTTTGAACTGTACACCCCAGCAGTCAGCACTATTTAGTCTTTAAATAAGTTGATATTTCTACTTTCTCTAATTATGTCATGTGTGAAAGTATGCATGAATGGGGCCCGCCCGGTGGCGCAGCGGTTTAGTGCCCGTGCTCCGCTGTGGCAGCCCAGAGTTCGCAGGTTCAGATCCCGGGCGCGCACCGACGCATCGCTTGTTAAGCCATGCTGTGGTGGCGTCCCATATAAAGTAGAGGAAGATGGGCACGGATGTTAGCCCAGGGCCAGTCTTCCTAAAGAAAAAAGGGGAGGATTGGCATCGGATGTTAGCTCAGGGCTAGTCCTCCACACACACACACACACACACACACACACACACACACAAAAAGTATGCATGAATTCTATGTCTCATGAGTCACAGATCAAAGTGCACTCACTGCTAGGCACCTAAAAGAAAACTTAGTAATTTCAATTAGTCGAGACCTAATGTGAGAGTTGGTTCTATAATACACTTTTGGAGAAATTTCTCTAAACTTTTAAGTTTCGTTGGTGTGATGATGAATCCAAATTTTTCCTGGAAGAAAAAAAAAAAGATAAGTCAAAACAATTGCCATATGTGTTTGCCTGAACAGAATGTTACAATTCTTGCCTTATTACTGCAGCGTGCGTGTATTTTTTGCTCTTCTCTGTTTATGTAGCTTTGGCTGAACTTGATAACAAGGGAAATTTTATATTAAAATGACATATGTTAGAAAATGTTTTTGTCGTTTAAATTATTTTAAGAACTGCTGTCTCCGTTATCAATTGCTGCACAACCACCCCAAAATTTAGTGACTCAAAGTAATAATCATCTATTGCTCACATTTCTGCAATTTGGACTGGTCACAGCGGGGCAGGTCTTCTGTCCCCCCGGGCACATTTACGTGGCTGCAGTCATCTAGTGGTTCAGCTTGGGCCAAATGGCCCAAGATTGTCTCACTCACCTGTATGGCAGCTGGCCAGCTGTCGGCGGTGTTTCAGTTTCATGTCTCCACGTGGCTGATCCAGCAAAATAATCAGCTTTCTCATGACAGTCTTGCCAGTCCAAGAGGGGAAGAACAGAAGCAACAGGCCTCTTCGGGGCCAGTCTTGGAAGTCACATATGTCAGGACCTTCACATCTTGGCCAAGGCAAGTCACAAGGCCAGCCCAGATTCAACGGGTGAGAAATACACTCCCATGATGGGAAGAGCAGGAGATGATTTGTGACCACGTTTCATCTATCACCATCTTAATTTTTGTTGAGTTCATTTAATTCGTAGTAGATATACAAATAGGAGAAATAACATATTCATATTGAAAGACTGAATATTAAGGAAACGAGGGTCTGGTGTCATTTTTAAACCTCTAACAAGATTCGTTCAGAAGCCGTGGCCTTGTGATAGTTGAAAGAAAACCAAAAAGCTATATTGCTGTTTTTCATGTTACTCACACTTACCGTCATCTAGCTCCATCCAAACCTCACCTAGTAAATATAGACCTTTTTAGAAAGCTAGCAGTTTCTATAATTCATTGAAAGAGGAAACAGTTTCGGGAGGTGTTCATTGTCTAATAATATTTAATGAATCCGTGACTTGGAGCCTAAAGTGAAACCAATCAGAAAAAGGAAAAATGACGTCTATTTAAATGGAAACTCCAACAACTGTTTAGGTAATGCAGATACCTTCATTTTGCTACTCATTTTATTTATAATTGGAACTCAGATTGAAATTGATTTTCAAAGGAAAGAGAATTTTTTTTACATTAGCAGCAAGTGACCATTGGAGCCATTCATCATCACTTTTTATTGTATTTTAGATATTTTTTTCAGTATATACTTTCCAGTAAACTCCGGTTAAGCATAAATATCCTTTAATCATTACTGCGTTTGTGTTTTCTTGCTGGGGAAAACCAATTCCTAATAAAATTCATGGAAACCTATCAACACTGCATTTTCATGAAACATGGCGATGAGATTACTGCATGTCAGAGATGCAGGCAAGTGAGCCCTGTTGTTTTAAACCACAGCTACAACCAATAGAAACACAGCGTACATTTATTTGTCAATTATGCTTCATTAAAGCTGGGCGGGGGGAAGATCTGTTTGGGGAGAATGAAAATGTTTACAAAAGAGGATGTTCTTATTTGTGAACATGGCCTATTTCTCCATTTGTATAGGAGACTGTCAATAAGGTTTTATAATTTTCTGCATTAAAAAAAGAGAAACACAGCATACATTTATTTGCTGAGAAGAGTTTTCCCCACTCCTACCACCAAATTAAAGATAAGTCTTAATTATAAATTTATTACTTCCGATCAGATAAGTTAAAAGATCGGTTTGAATCAGTGAAAAATATGAATATTTTATCTTAAATCTGGATAATGAGGAAGAATATTGTTAGACAAAGGGCATTTTATTATGTCTTTGTAGTAACCAATTACATTCCAGGGGTCTCTCACCAAGGAGTCAGTGGTTCATTCATTCAGAGCATGTGTGGGCCGGCTCTGACACCCGGGCTTTCCATGCATCATACAATTTAATTTAGGCCACGCCATCAGCCCGGGAGGAAGTGTCACCTTCCTTGTTCAGATGAGAAAACTGAGCTTCTGTGTCATCAAGAAACTTGCTCCAGGTCCAGAGCTAGTAAGTGATCAGCTTGGATTTTAACTCAAATATATCTTTTCCTACCAAATCTCTGTGGATTTTAACTCAAATATATCTTTTCCTACCAAATCTCTGTGCCTTATGGTAATTCACGGTTTTAATCTTTCACCCTTCAAGCCTTTCTCCACCTGTTCCCTCTCTTCTTTAAATGCACTTCCTTTATTTTCAGGTGGTATAAAAACAGTTTGGGTGTCCTTCCAACAAGTTCTTTATTCCTTGAATATTTGGGAAGGAAAAGGCATCTTTGGTTAACACCCAATACAAGAGAGCTTTGAGCCTCCAGAATGACAGACCCTTAAGAAAAAAACTAAGTTAAGGTGGGGACAGCTGAACCAGTGATCCTGGATCTGTCCCCTGAAGTTCTTATCTCCTTTTCTTGGGGGTTCGGGGGAGGTCTTTTTGTTTTTAGCCATGATCCAAGCTGCAGTGATTTCTTTCACAAGCTTTCCTTGTTTCTTTCTAAGAGGACTGTAGGTGTGAGTTATGTAAGGAGCGATCACCCAACCATGTGCTACTGTAAAGTTAGCTAATGATGGAAACATAACGATAGCTGCTGAGCACTAATACTTATTGAGTGTCTGTTGCCCTTTAAGTCAGTTATCTCCTTTAACCCCAGTTTACAGAAGATACATCTTGAGGATCGTAAAGATTACGGAATTTGTTCAGGGTTCCACAGAGCGCAGATTGGAAGCTGGTGCATCTAACTCGTACTCACCCTTTAGAAATAAGGGCAGGCATCACACCTTCCAACAGACTTCCTCTGTCAGCCTCACTGAGTTGAAATTCAGGGCAGAGCTAGCCCCTCATGCTGTTTGTTGCTTTACTTACTGTCTCCTCTGCCTGTGTCTAATGTCTACTCCTTGAGGGCAGGGGCCGTGTCTCATTTGAATTTTAATTCCCAGTATCTAACAGAGCACCCAGCTGACATTCCTTACTAATTGAACTGTAGAAATAGATGGTGTGATCTCATTGGGGGTGGCCTGATCTAAGGGTCCTGGGAGCCGGGTCCAGTAACAGCTGACCGTGATTGAGCACTTTACCCACATATCCCACGTGACCCTTCAAATGCAGTGTCTTATTCTCCCACTTCACATATGAGCAAATCAAGGCAGACAGGCTTGGTCACATGCTTGGGACCACAAATCTAGTATGTGGTAGAGCCAGGGTTAGAGCCCAGATCCAAACCTAACCTCTTAACCACCAGATTTTATTCCAGTTTCAGGCTACTCAAAACTGATCATTCAATTTCTCCCAGTCTCAGTGCCTTCCTTTTTAATCGTAAAATTAATACCTACTTCATTCAACATAAATTCATTGAGGCACTGTGTGTCTGAGACACTATTTTAGGCCCTTAGGTCCTAGGGATTCAGCAGTGCACACAACTGGCCTAGTCCTGCCATTGAGGATGTTCCGGTCAGAGGGAATGAAAGGTGCAAATGTCCTGAGGCAGAAGAATGAATGACTTGTTCAAGAGAGAGCAAGGAGGCCAGCGTGGCTGAGGGCAGCCAGGAAGGGGAGGTTTACTGAGACAGGGAAGAAAGACAGGTTGGGAGGGAAGGGTTGGTTTTTAGATATGTTAATTTTGAGATGCTTATTCCCCATCCATGGGGAGATGTTGAGCAGGCACATAGATATAAGAATCAGGAGTGCCAGGAGGGCATCTGGGCTGGGGCATACATGTGGAAGTTATCAGTTCATTGAGTGTTTAAATCTGTGGCAACTCAGAGAGGGAAGAAAAGAATGAACTTTTAGTGAATTGTCCATGAAGAGGTGGTGTCTGGGCTGGATCCTGAAGAACTTGCATGAGATCAAGGAGCAGAAACTGGGGAAGAAGACGTTACTGGCAAACAAATTGGTTTTGTGCAAGGACACTGAATGAGGGAAGGTTTGGAGTGTTGAGATCAGTGTCGGAGGTGGCTGTACTGCAGGACACAACACTGACAGGGAAGAAAGGGTGTGGGAGGGGCTGGTGATGAGGTTAGAGAAACAGATTGGAGAGCCAGATTGCTAACATCTTTCTATGACATGCTAAGGAATTTAATATTTGTTTTGCAGCCAGATGGGAGCCACTGAAGGCTTTTAAGCAGGAATGTGACATGATCAGATGCATTATTTAGAAAAATAACTAGCAGTCCAATGAAGATTAAATTGGAGAGGAGAAAGACTTAAGTCCTGTACATAATAACTGTCAACCAGGTTGAAAGTGATGGTCACACAATGTACAGGTCAAGTGCTCTGGAAAGATTATATGTACCTCTTCATGTTGAAAAAATATTCCTAAAAGGACAAATAGTGGCCTGTGTTTAATATTACTTCTTATTATAATTTTTGTTAGGCATAATATGATATGACTGACATTTTTTTCTTGAAGGCCTGTCTTATCTTGACAACTTTCCTTCTAAAATTATAATCTATTTTGAAATATGTGTGCATTGTAAATATTCACATCTCTGTCCACAGGGCTGGACCCTCAGACAGTTAACCAATCATTTCACTTGGTTCCTAAAGAAACCGATCAAACTTGTAATTAAATCCCACTTCGATTTAATATATGAAAAAAGAAAGATGGCAATTTAGAAATGTCCTCATGTTTTCTGTTTTAGAGTACCATTACCTGTAATGCTGATCAAATTGCGCTTTTTCATTTTGGAAAAACAATGGAGGATTTTGCCCAAACACACGCTGTAGGAGCCAGGGATATGCATACCTTAAAGCTTGCTGAAGGGAACTTCCCATAATCAAACGGGAGCTTATTCCTAGTGCTGATAGAGATGAAGTACAAAGCCACATTTCTTGCATGTCTAGTCTGCGAGGGATTTTCACATGAATTTTCATTTAATTTTTAAAACACCGTGATATAGACCAAATTGAGGTTCAGAGATTTAAATAACTTGGCTAAGGACAAACACCTCTTATCCAAAGGGATTGTTGGGCCGGCCCGGTGGCTTAGCGGTTAAGTGCGTGCTCTCCGCTACTGGCGGCCTGGGTTCGGATCCCAGGCGCGCACCGACGCACCGCTTCTCCGGCCATGCTGAGGCCGCGTCCCACATACAGCAACTAGAAGGATGTGCAGCTATGACGTACAACTATTTACTGGGGCTTTGGGGAAAAAAAAAAGGAGGAGGATTGGCAATAGATGTTAGCTCAGAGCCCGTCTTCCTCAGCAAAAAAGGAGGAGGATTAGCACGGATGTTAGCTCAGGGCTGATCTTCCTCACACACACAAAAAAACAAAAACAAAGGGATTGTTACTTCCACTTTACTTCTGCTTAACTTGTTATGAGAAAACATACTTGATTTGTAAAGCAAAATGTACGTAGACAGGTAGAACAGTCCTATGAAAATTGTTTCTCATAGAAGGTTTTGAATACTGTTGTGAAGATTTATCCATCTCGTTAATAAATATCAATTCTCTTTCTATCCCTGGTCAGGACACAAGTATATGTATGAAGGGTGGCAAAAGTAAATTTAAATAAAGAGATTTCTTTTGTCTGTTTGCCTTCTCAGACTTAGAAGTCTTACTAAAGATTTACGTTTAGTACTCTAAATATGGCAATCTATTAGGATATGCTAATTTTGGTGAATAATTGAAGAAATTAAAAGAAAAATCGAAATTTACTCTTGTATCATGCAAAAAATGTAAATTATTTGACTTTTCCCATGTTTAAATGGACTGATTTCTACTACAATTTCCTTATCCAGAACTCAGTAAATATGTATTGAGCACTGATTGTCTCCTAGGCATTGTTCTGGAGGCCACATAGGGAACAGTAAACAAAATAAACAAAAATTTCTGCCTTTTTGGAGCAGATATTCAGTTTAAGTTTGCAGTATGTTCAACCAAGATGTACATCAGAATTACTCACAGAGCAGTTTAAAGATGCAGAGAACTTCCCCTCAGAATCCTAGGATGTGTGCATGTGTTAAAACCCTCACAGAGGATTCTGATAAGCAACCTTGGACTGAGCAACTTTTGTTTCAAAAGAAGAGATGATGGGGCAGGCCCTGTGGCTTGGCGGTTGAGTGCGCACGCTCTGCTGCTGGTGCGGTCCAGGTTCGGATCCAGGCGCGCACCGATGCGCCGCTTCTCCGGCCATGCTGGGGCCGCGTCCCACGTGCAGCGACTGGAGGGATGTGCAGCTGTGACATGCAGCTATCTACTGGGGCTTTTGGGGAAAAATAAATAAATAAAATTAAAAAAAAAAAGAAGGGATGATGCTTGCATTATTCCTCCATTAAAACCATTCTTGGTTCTCTTTTCTTATCAAATCCCCACCGTTTGGTCAAACAGAGAGCAATTTCAGAAAACACAGAATTCTTGTTTTGAGAACGTATGGTTTGTTCAGTATTTTAAATGTATTGGTAAAATGTTTTAAATCAATTTTACAAGTAGAATAATGCTTTTAATCTATTAGAAATATTGATGTGTAAAGGAACACTATAGAAATAGGAATAAGGAAAAGATCTTATTTTAATTTGAATAGACACCTATAGATTTCACTGTTTAGTGAAGTTGTACTGGGTTATCAACTGTTGGGGTACCTTAAACCACCACTCAAGAAGAAAGTGTACACACACTCACTTATTATCTGCACTAATTTAAAACATATTGGTGATTAACTACTTTTTGTCATTAATTCTTATTTTGAGAGTCACATTCCTCATTTTTTTAAATTTTAGTTTTCCAAACATCATTCTCTCTTGTTATGAGGATAGAGTCTTATGGCACTTCTTCCTAATTCTCAGTCTGATCAATCTCCCATCACATGGTAGGCTTTTGCTCAGCCATTATTCTGATAAAGAATAAATCATAATACCCATCTGTCCTTGGCTCTTTTTAATTCCATAGAATTTTTAAATATACAGTGTTTTTCGGTTAATGAAATATCTAGACAGCTAAGTAGTAAATTCTGTGCAGAAGCCGATTTCTAGGTCAGAAAATTATAAACTATGAAGTTATTAACTAGAATCAATTTGCATATATCTTGCTTCATTGTTACCTCAGTGTTAGAAAGGAAAGAAGGAACAACCAGGGAATATGTGATTAGTCCAAAATGGATGGATTGAATTTATTTGATAAATATAATTAGCCGTTAAATACCATCTTCATTCAACAAGGAACAATTTGGAGAAGATAAAGGAGGTTTATGCAAATTCTGGTATGTGCCCTCTATTTTATGTCAGCCCTTCTCTAGATTTATGTGGGGCTGAGACAACTTGACCTTCATATTGAGTGGATGGCTTTATTCAAGGAAAATTATTTCTGTGGAATACCAAGGTGTTACTGGTGGCTCTGTGAAAGGTGTTTCACTCTGTGAAGACGTGCTGAAATGAGCATCGATACTAACATGCGCAGCAAAGATGGCTCGTCATTAAGGTGCAGGTAAGGAAAACCTGGGCAGTGAGCAATGTAGGTCCCAAGGCCACAGGCTGTTTCTCACTAGTTCAGAGGGCCAGGTACATATTTATTTTTCTCCTCTCAATGTTTGCTTTCTCTTTTAGTAAAATTTGGGTGAGGCACTATTTGGTAAAGAAACAGAGAAATCATTACCGGTGGTACCTTTTGACCCTTGACACCTTTGCAGTGCTGAATTGAAACAGAATCATTTTTGTTCTGTGGGAGACTGGTTTTGATCAGACCATGGTGCATGGCTGTAGTACTCCAGGTAAACCGTAAGGTAGGAAAGCAGAAGAGTCCTCATTATCACTCTAAACTCAGCACAAAGTTTTGAGGATAGCTTTGCATATCGTGTGAGCATCATCTGAGATTCAGGGTGCTAGAAGCCCGTTTTAACAAGGACGGTTTAGTCACTAACCAGAATGATTGTATTTGGTTAAATAAGAGGTTTTTTTGTAAACAAATTAAAATTTAGGCAGGACATCCTGACCTCAGATTATAGAACAGTCCATTTAGGGTACTGAAGAATTTACTTGCCTAAAGGGTGAGAGGATACTTGAGTTATAAGGAGCTGTGTGAACAAAGCAAAGTAACATAACACTATGGCTTTGAGTCTCAGTTAAGAGTTAGGATACTCCATGACTGCTGTTGAAGAAATAGTTATTCATAGCTTGAGTTTTTATTGATGGAGATACTTGCCCTATCGTATCAAGTTTTATCTTAAATATCACCCATTCTGCAACACCTCCTCTTACCACTCTCTTCTGGGGCACTCCCTTTCCTAACCATTCTTCCCTGTACATACCTCCGTCTTTGCACCTGTAACTCAGCATTAGAGTTTGCAACCTGCTTGATGGGCTGGCTGGCACAGGATTTAATAAATGTGTGTAAGATATAAATGGAAAATTGATTGATAAATACATATAAATGCGCTTAGAAGAAATATACATGAAAGGCTATGAAAATGAAACAGAAAAAAAATTATATGCCGGACCTATGATGAATGAATACTCTAGGAAGTCTCCAATGACATGTATTTATTGTAGACAAATACATTTTTCCAATTTATTTAGAAGTTTCTTTCTTTGATAGCTTGTGTTGCTGCCATCATTCAATCAGCTCTTCAAATTCCATTTCCTTATAAGGACTTCCTATTCAAGGAATTTATATTGCCATCACCCAAAAATGTTCTTCTTACCAAATATCTCCTGATAGGTTCTTTCATCTTATCCTTAACAAAGGATAAAGGGACCCCTTTGGGATTTCTTGTTAACGTCAAGATGTACAAAATAATTATCCCTTGAAGGGATATTCATTGAATAGTCATTGCCACCTCCTATTTGCATCTTTTGTGTTGCTCTAAGGGAAAACAAGGGCAAAGTTTCTGGGCTAAAGGTGCCAACCACCCAGTCAATTTCTGCAATTTAATTTCTTCCGTGTAAATCTGCAATTTACATCAGTCATCTTAAACTGACTTGTGCTGCTGAGATAAGAACAAGTGGACATTGATCTTCTAAATCAAGTTCATATTGTTGGCATTCTTTTTTTTTTTGAGTAAGATCAGCCCTGATCTAACATCCATGCCAATCTTCCTCTTTTTGCTGGGGAAGACCAGCCCTGAGCTAACATCTATTGCCAATCCTCCTCCTTTTTTTCCCTTTTTCTCCCCAAAGCCCCCGTAGATAGTTGTATGTCGTAGTTGCACATCCTTCTTAGCTGCTGTATGTGGGATGCCGCCTCAGCATGGCCGGACAAGGGGTGCTTCAGTGCGCGCCCGGGATCCGAACCCCTGCCGCCAGTAGCAGAGCACACGCGCTTAACCGCTAAGCCATGAGGCCAACCCTGTTGGGATTCTCATGAACGTTTTTATTAAAATGTTTGTACTCATGACATCATTCCTTTTAGATGCTGGACTTGTGGGCCACTGCTCATTTACATAACTAGTGTAACTCCAGAGAAACAAAGAATTATCAGGTCAGAAGAAAGAGCGTAGGCACTCAATCAGACAGACTGAGATTCTCATCTCAGCTCCGCCAGGTTATTCGAGGAGCCTCAATATTCTCATCTACAAAATGGGGACAACAATAGAATCTACCTGAGAGAGTTTGTGGTGAATAAATAATATGATCCAGGTAAAGTATTTAACATTGGGTGAAACACAGACTAAGCATTTTAAAAACAGGAGCTATAATAATATTAACACATTATTATTTATAGGTATGTGAGAAGACACAAAAGAGAAAGTGCTGAAGAGTCCATCAGGACTATGTATTAGATAGGGAACGCTACGCTGCTCTAACAAAAGATCCCTTGCAGTTCAGTGGCTCAGGGAATGCAGAAGTTTATGTATTATTCACTTAAATCTCCTCAACAGGAGTAAGTTCTCCTTTATGTGGTCGTTTTCAGAGTCTCTCAGGTCAGCATCATTTCAGCACATGGAAAGGACAAAAGAACATGGAGGAACAAATTGTGGGAGATTTGGGGTCAGGCATGGAAGTAGCGGCTGTCAGGTCCACTCAGATTACACTGGGAGAAAAAAATAGTCACAACGCTAGTCACAACTGCAGGGGAGGATGGGAAAAGGAATGTAACTGGGCAGTCACGGTTCTGCTCCTATGGAAGAAAAGGAGAATGGATTTTTCTTGAGCTATTAGTCTCCTATGGGAGATAGGCAGAGCACACACAGGTCTTAAACAAATTGCTTACTTTTAGAGTTTATGAGTCAAACTCTATAGTTTCTAGTTTTGTGGTTTTCCTTTTATTAAATGAGAGAGTGGGAATAAACCATTTACGAGATCACTTCCAGTTCTTGGTGTTGTAGAATTAGAGAATACTGACTTTTAGCAAAATACCACCTTGATTAAATATCTTTCCTAATTGAAAAATTGCCAACAGAAATATAGGGTAAGTACTATATGGATCTTTTGCCATTTTCAAATGTGAATAGTATTAAGTTATGACAAACAACTGCCAAACTTATCCATTTAGACATTTTAAAAAACAAATAGAATAGTTTAGTTATGCCAGTTTTCCTAAGCTGTTTTTCTAAATTGGAAAATCCTGAAATTCCTATAATTGTCTATTGGATGTGATAATTTTATCTTTTAAATATTTTTTCACTAAGCTTCACCTGTTCTGGAATTCACATCAAAAATCAAAGGAAAACAGGATTAGGGTCAGGGTTGGGGTTAGCCCCTTCATATCTTGGTAAAGAGAATGTAAAGCTTCAAGATATGCATCATTTTTTATTGATGTTTACGTGGAAGGAGATTGCGATGTTTTTAAAATTTCTCTTTGGGGCAGCACAGTATTTATTCCATGGAAGAACTACTTTGATAGGCTGCCTAAGGTAGAGGGCAAGATTGCAAAGAAATAAACTATTACATGTAGGATTAGAATAATTTATATTCTTTTTGAAATCTAGTAAAGTGAGCATACGAACTTCTGCCAAGGAGATTAGCACTTAGAATGACTTGGAGTCAAAACATAGAAATTTCATTATAGTTTCCTGAATGCAAGAGGTATATCTGTCTTGTTCATCAGGGTACAGCCCCAGGATCTAGACAGACACCTAATAGATACAGGTAGATATAGATGATATAGATATAGATAGTAAGTCCTCATATTTTGTTGAATGAATGAATGATTGTAGAAGTCTGAGCATCAGGGAGGCCTCAGCTGACTCCTGGGTTATATCAGCAACCTGCAGATTGGAAAGATGTCATTTGACAAATGACCATAGTTGCTACATAGACAACAGTGGGTATTTCCCAAGAGATGTTTTTAAAAGATGTTTTTCAACAAAGGAAAGTAACTCAATAGAAGTAGATAATTTTCTCTGTTGACCTTTTGAACATCATAAATCATGTGTGACAGAGCCCATTCCTGGTTGATTGTAGGTGTCTTGAGTGGTTGGTAAGAGGTTCTGCTGTGTTCATTCCTTTACTCATTTATTTGGGGGTTCTTTTCAGTATTTTTTTATACCGGACACTGTGCTCAGCACTGTGATTGCAGGAACAAAGAAGGAGGACGAGGCACCCTGACCTAAATGAGCCTGCAGTTTAGGAGCAAATGCAGACAAGTCACCATGCTACTGGGTATGTGCAGACTGTGTAATAGAGAGACTCCAAGCAAATGCTTTTCAATTGCGGTGGTTGGTACAGAGGAAATGTGTCTGATAACCACAATTATAAACTATAAATGTTTGTGTTCCCCGTGAACAAATAATTTAGAACCTAAACATCTTCTGCATACTGACTCAGCAACTATTGAATAGGACAACCAGTGCTGGCCTAATTTTAACCTACGTATATCCTTTTGCTGAGATGGTGGGAGGAGTGATTGTTTCTGTAGACGTTTCAGCACAGCACAATATCTAAAGTGGTTCTCAGTTGGGGCCAGTACCACCCCTCCAGGAGGCCTTTGGAAATATGTTGGGCGTTTTCAGTTCTCATAATGACTGGGGACACTGGGCAGAAGCTGAGATTCCTAGATGCCTTACAGTACACGGGACGGCTCAGCCCCACGGAGGATTGTTCCACCCAAAATGTCACTGGCTCCCCATTGAGAAGAGTGGGAGAGGTCAAGTCATTTTTTCCCTTTTCTGTGTTCTCAAGATCCTGCGTTAGACATCTATCCTGAGCTAAGCATATAACAAGGCAGTCCATGCATAGAATGCAAAGAACTGTCTCAGAATCTGTGATAACTAAAGCTATGTTCCTAAGGGGAGCTGTGATCCAGGGGTTAACCCCAACCAAAGGACAGCAAGGAAGAAAAACTTCAAATCCGTGAGTTATGGGCTAGTCCTCCAGAGGCTGAAAGAGGCAGAAGGAGGAAGGAAGATTTTCTTCCAAAATTTGTCTGGCTGTGGGAAAAAAAGGCCCAATCTAATTCTCAGGTTAAGATCATTAATGAATTTAAAATGTGCAGACCCAAGGCTGTCCTACCCTGTCTTAAAAGGATTATGGGTTGGATTAAGGGACTTTTCTGTTCCGTCAAAGCTTACAAGAAATTTCCTACTTTATTGAGGTAGAATTCTCTTTAATTTTAATGAGATTTATCCTTCCTTTGTTTTCTTAAAACTGAATCCAAAGCATGTCCTTATCAATGCTTCTATTACCCAGGTTAAATATTCCAGAGGATTCTGTCCTCCTATTTTTTAAAGGAAATCTGTTCAAAACCACTGGGGAGGTTGTGATCAACATTCTGAAAGGTTTCATTTACCTTAAGTATGTCTGGCAGCCCCCAAGCTGAATTTTGTAAACCGTTGTGTTTTATTTCAATAACACAATAAAACCTTACTTATCAGGAAGTGCCTTATCTGTGAACCTCAAATATCTAGGGCATAGTAAATCCAAGCAACAAAGTTCCTGATTTTTTTGCCAAACATGGAAAACTTTCAGGCTATCCTAGGAGTCAATTTATTCTCAATTTATATACAGTTCTAAGAGGCTTGGTTATCTGGTTCTCCAGCTTACAACAGATTGAAAAATGAACATCCAGAGACTTGTTCTGCTCTGGATGAGGACTGGAGCAGGAGACTGCCTATAGCCTAGCAAGGAAAAGGTACGGAAAAGGAGTCCGGAACATTTGGAGACAATAAAAGAGTTCCAAAACCATGAGAGTCTGGGACCAGGCTGTTCTGTTCAGAGGAGCCGTCCAGCGAGGCAGTTCCTGCAGCACTGCTGGTCCCCAGCTAGGTATCGTCGGCAGGGATCACAGTAACCACATTGTAAGAAGTGAAGGAAGTTTATAGCACATTTTACAAGGTTCCTCTCAAATTGGTAATTTTTTTTAAACTTGGTTTAATTATAAGACTAAGCCATAGTTCTCTGGAAAAAAACACTTATTTAGAATATCTTATTTCCTGATAAAACTGGATCATTGAAGCAGTTGTATGTGAAATTGAGTTCAGAAATCCACCTTTGAAAGTTGGAACTATTCAAAGCTGAGCACAGCAAATTCTGTATTTTATTATGCCCCTCAAAGGATGTGTGTCTTTCTGACCTATAGACTTCTTGATACTGTCTAAAGTTCACTTGATTTCCTCATGGGCACATTGGGATCCATAATGACTCCGTCTCATGGTAACGTGCATCATCAGGCTGGTTCATGCACGAGCTAATTTCCCGACAGTCCTTGAAGTGGGGGAGAGAGCTTCTCCTGTTCATTTTGCACTAGTGTGGATAAAGAGGACTGAGGAACTGGGCTGAAGTCAAATGCTGTCAAAATGGAAAATATCCGTTACATAATAATTAAAGCTTATACAGTAGATTATTTTTATCTCTTTGTTAATAACTCTTAGCTTACATAATTGTGTTTGTATTTATGGAGTAGGCTTCTGCCTATCCATTTATTTCAGAGAAGGACTAGCATAATATGTTGATACCGTAAAATGCACAGCCCTAAAATGCTTGCATATATTGGATCACTGTTGCTCTAATGCCCAGTGTCTAATAAGGAAGAACAATATAATAGTTAGTGAAATAAGGGTAAACTGGATGCTATGAGTGCAAAAAATGGTGGGGAGGAAGGACTGACCTGTTTCTGTATGAAGTTTTGAGTTATAGAACCATCCAGTTGCAGTTTAATTTTGATGCTGAGAGTGGGCAGCATAGGTAAACCGTCGTCCTTACCCAATGCTGCCTCTTCTCGTCTTATTCTTTCCTGAGTTTTTTACATAATATTTCTGCCCTCCTACTACACAGAGGTAATTTTTTAGACTGTTTATGTTTGGTTTATGAGGAAATTCTGAAATGTAGTTTGTCTTCTGCAATTTTAAGCATTAGATAAGTAACTTGTAATCATTGAAAAGTTTCCTAATTACACATAGCATCTATTTGATGGAATCTAAAATAGAGCACATGCCTTACTGTAGCCTCATATTTCTCGTGTGAGAGTAAAATACCATTTTTCTCTCACACGATGATGTTGTGAATATTATTTGTAAAGGACTTTGAGAATTTCACGATAAAGTTACTAAAAAGTATAAAAATCAATATGTTGCAGTTTTTATCTCCCTCATTCATGAAATAGTTTCCTATTTATGTTTATCCCAAACTTTATCTAATTGTTAATTCAAGGAGCGAGATACTGAAAGGTCAACTGTTTACATTTCTTATCTTATCATGTCTAATTAATGAATGTATGTTACGTCTCCATACAGTATGTACAACCTATTTTAAAATAACTATAGGGAAGACATCCTTACTAAGAATGTTTGAATGATAGACGTGAAAGTATTTTTTATGTACTTGCCAGTGGCTATATAAAGTAGAAGTTCAATATAAGCAATCTATTTTAATCCTTTGCTTTTCTTACTTTAGAGCTCAATAAACATTTGGTAAATGAATGTTGAATGTTAATGTATTCCATTTGCCCATCTCATGAAATAGACAAAAGGAAGCAGTTACCTTAATAAAGGCAGCAGTGACTTAAGCACTTAATCCTGGTGATACCAAGATGATTAAATGCAACTTAATCTTCCTCAGTGGCTCTAGGTCAGAAGCAGTCAGTCAACTGCAAACATCTTATGTGTGGTTAAGAAATTCAAGTTAATTTGTAGAATTAAGTAATTCCCAGCACTACCCACCAAAATAGTGCTGGATCTTAGCAGTTTGTTGCATAAATAACAGCTATCGATATTGGTTTATAGGACTGAGTATCTTACACGACTCTCCTGGAATTAGCATGGATGCCTGAAACTGCCCAGTCTCATTGGCCGTTATAGTCAAGAATAACACACTTCAGAGGGATCCTTTCTCTTGCTTGTTGCCAGTATAACTTTAGGATCTGACTACATCGCAAAAATATGCAAATATGAATATAAAAATTTAGCCAAGTACCTAGATTTTTTTATAGAGAGAGTCAAATATCCAGATTTAAGACCCCAGTTGAGGGTAACGGGTAAGGAAACGCTTACCTTAAACTAATACAGTACTTTCCAAGAATTAAAGCTCTTGAAACTTGAAATAAATGTCTCAAAATAGTAATTAATAAAGAACCTTTTATATCCGTTATTTTTTTAATAACTGTGTCCTAAGTGGTAGACGGGAGATATATTTTGTTCTTATGAGTATTTCCCCGCAGCATCTAACTCTGTGCTGGCACATGAGTTAGTGAATGGTACCTTACATGGGGTCTCTCCTCCCCACCCCAACAAACAAGGTGGTATGTAATGCTATTGTAGAAGAAGCAGCACATTTACATGAAAATGGCTGGCAATTGCTTATCGGAATATGTATATATAAAAATATATGTAAAAGATTCAAATTTATCCGGCATGTTGGGAGTTGTCTTCATGCTTTATAATTTTGAGGTCACTGAAATTATAAAATGCCTGAACTTTCTTTTTTTTGTAAATTGGCTTGTCTATTACAAGCAGTTCTGGATATAACTGGTTCAAAGGAAAGATTTTTGTTTATAGTTCTATGATTTTTTTCTTAGGAAAATTCATCTTACAGAGCCTGTTGTGGTTTTTGGTAAATTAGTGCGGTTATTGATTAATTTCAGAAGCGGACAACTTTGTTTTGTAAATATTCAAGTAATAGAGCTTGGGCTTGAAGAATGTGATTCTTGATTCTCATGCATCTGGCTTTCTAAGACCTCCTGCCAGGAAACTCGAAGCCTCAGGCATCTGCTCTAAGAAGTCAGGGAATCAGCAGCACAGATTGTCTCATAAGCAGGTACTTGACGCTTAAATTTGTAGGTTTTTCCACAGGGTTTGCAGTTGAGCATTCGGATGTATTAAATGACTCCATACCTAAACCATATAAGCAGGGGTGGAGGTCCAATCCCAACTTCGGCATTATCCTCCTAACTTGGTGTTTAGTTTAAGAGGCTATCCAGAATGTCTGTGGGCTTTAGCAGAGAGGAAACTCATATTTAAAATATATGCATACACACTTTTGGCTGAATTTTAACTCAATAAATAATATGTTATTTGGAACAAGCTCTTTAATATATTATCTGTTTAATTTTAACTAGGATTTCATTTTATATTAATTTATCAAAGAGGAAGTGAAGATGAACATGGTGTCAGGGAAGAGGGAGAATCCCCCTCCACCCTTTTCCTTAAGGTTCTTCTGGCTGGCCGAATAATTAAAAGACAGGTTAGCAGGAGAAAATAATACATGTATACATGGGAGAAACCAGGGAAACTTAGTTTCTCCACACAATAACAGAGATTCTCATCTTAAATACCATCTTCAGCCAAAGACAAAGGAGGATGTTGGGGGTGGGGGGAGTCAGTTATGGGAGATTACCACTAAAGCACAGTAAACAAGAGTAAGGTTATTATGCAGATTTAAGGCCTCACCTTCCACATTGACAAGTTTCTAGAAATGAGGTCACCCCCCCTCTTCCCAATACATAGAGGGAGATACCTTTAGAAATGGAGATTTCCCTTATAAATGTAAATGTTTGTCTGGCAACTCCTAGCACGGCCACCTGGAGAATGTGGCCGGGAAGAGACAGAATTTTTGATAAGAGGGGCCCACTGGTGCCTTTCCTGTTGTAACATTTATTTTACATTATATTACAGCCATCAGATAGTAACTCCTTCCTAGAACAGGTCTTCTATGTTAATCTATGTTAAATTCTTTAGGCATTTAGTGGGGGAGGTCAAATGTCCGTCAGAGAAAACAATCAAGGTAAAGAGATATATTTCAGAGTGGCCAATTTTGATCTCCCACAATGGATACCATTTGTACTTTAAAAAAGGAGCTGCAAGCAAAATAAATAACAGGCTTTTTGGTATGCCAAGTAAATTTTGGGCATATAACCACAAGGCCAGCCCTGGTGCTCTAATGGTTACGATTTGGTGCTCTCACCTTGGCGGCCTGGGTTCGTTTCCCACTCAGGGAACCACACCACCCGTCAGTCATTGTCATACTGTGGTGGCTGCATGTTGCTGTGATACTGAAAGCTATGCCACTGGTATTTCAGATACCAGCAGGGTCACCCCTGGTGGACAGGTTTCAGTGGAGCTTCCAGACTAAGACAGACTAGGAAGAAGGACCTGGCCACCCACTTCTGAAAAAATTGGCCGTGAAAACCCTATGAATAGCAGCGGAGCATCATCTAATATAGCACCAGAAGGTGAGA
Source organism: Diceros bicornis minor (assembly GCF_020826845.1). Classification (NCBI taxonomy): domain Eukaryota; kingdom Metazoa; phylum Chordata; class Mammalia; order Perissodactyla; family Rhinocerotidae; genus Diceros; species Diceros bicornis. Next base: position 17,230,845 of record NC_080745.1, on the reverse strand, counting down.
GGATGGTGCAAAAAGACCAGGCAGGGTTCTGCTCTGCTGTACACAGGGTCAAGGTGCGGCTGAATAACTTATAACCAATTTCTAAGATGTGTCCTTTAATGTCTAATATATTTCAAACTTGTATTTAAAATAATTACACAGATTTTCTATAATATATAATATTGTTATCTAATATATGATTTTATACATTTACATATATATATTTTATTTCTTCAAAATTTATCTCACTAGTTGGTTCTCCAATCTTTATTCAGAACAAGTTTTCTAAAATACTGTGCATCATATCATCCCATTTTAAAATTTTCTCTGAAGTCCTCATTTTGCTTGAAAAAAAAATAGTGTCCTTATTGTAGCTTGAAAGTTAAGAGGTTCTTCGATCTGCTGCTAAGCTATCTTTTCCCCTCATGTCCACCCCTGACCCTCCATTTACTCCCCTGCATGCCACTCCTTTCCTATCTGTTCCCTGAATTCATGCTACATCTTTCTACCTACTCACCTTTCTTACGCTAGCCCCTTCTTCCCCTATGAACTCCTTCTCTTCTCTTTATCCGTCTTGCTATTTGTGAGATAGTTTCTCTGACTCTGAATTCTAGGTTGACAGGTTATGTTTCTCTTTGAGTAGTCTAAAGGGGTTTCTCAATTTACTTGTAGTTTGTGTTGACTCTGACCAGAAGTCTGATGTTCTTATCTCTATTCCTCTACAGTCATGCATCGCTTAATGACAGAGATATCTTCTGAGAAATGTGTCATTAGGCGATTTCATCCTTGTGCGAACATCATAGAATGTACTTACACAAACCTAGATGGTATAGCCTACCACACATGTAGGCCATATGGTACTGATCTTATGGGATCACTGTCATATATACAGTCCATTGTTGACCAAAATGTTATGCAGTGCATGACTGTATATAATTTGTGTTTTTTCTCCAGGTGCTTTTAAGATTTTCTCTTTATCACTGGTTTTAAGCAATTTAATTATGCTGTTCCTTGGTGTAGTTTTCTTCATATTTGTTTTTCTTGTCACTTGTTGAACTTATTGAATCTATGGGTTTAGAGTTTTCATCAGATTTGGAAATTTTGTGGTCAATATGTCTTCAAATATTTTATGTTTCCCTCTCTCATCCCCTTTCATGAAACTCCAATTACCCATTTATTTGACCATCTAATGTTGTTCCACTGCTCACTGATGCTCTGTTCTTTTTTATTTTACCCCAGACGTTGTATATTTTATCTCTAGAAGCTTGATGTGAGTCTTCTTGTATGATTCTTTTATTGTGTTCATGCTTTCCTTAACCTTCTTGAACACAGAGTGGGTGTATGTGTGTGTGTGTGTGTGTATGTAAACTCTTTTAATGTCCTTGTCTACTAATGATATCTGTGTCATGGTGGGTTCATTTCTATTGATTCTCTCTTCATTATGTACTGTATGTTCCTGCTTGTTTGCATGTCTGAGGATTTTTTTATTTGATGCCAGACATTGTGAGTTTTACCCCATTGGGTACTTGTAGTTTTTGATGACTTTAAAATGTTTTATCTTTGTTCTGGGATACATTTAAGCTGGAAACATTTCAATCTTTTTGAGGCTTACTTTTAAGCTTTGTTAGGAGGGACCCAAACGGCCTTTAGTCTAACACCACTTTGACCCTGCTACTGAGGCAGTGCCCTGTAGAGTGCTCTACCAGATGTCCCGTATTTCAGGAGGCCTTCCACCTGCGCTGGGTGAAATATGAACTCTTCCAGTCCTGTGTGCTCTGGAGATTGCTCTTGCTGCAACTTTACTGCAGGCCTTTCCTCGGCCTCAGGTAGTTTCCTCAGACACATGCACTGACAAGTCACACCTGACAAATTTCTGGACCTCTCTCTCTTTGCAGCTCTCTTCTCACCCTACAACCGATTCTATTCACCTTGGTCTCCAGGAATTCTCAACTTAGTCTCCTCAGCTCAGGGAGAACCCTGGGCTCTGTTTGGATTCCCCTTCCCTGACTGTGGCCTGGAACCTCTCTCCAGGCAGTAAACGGGGACAGTAATAGGACTTACTTCTTTTGTTTCTCTTCTCTTGGGGATCCCTGCCCTGCACTGCCTATTGTCCATTGTCACCATTGTTTCGTATATTTTGTCCAGTTTTGTAGTTGAGGCAGGAGAGTAAATCCAGTTCCTGTTACTCCGTCATGACCAGAAGCAGAAATCTGACTTAGTCTTTCATCTTCTTAAATCCTAGTTCAACTATCACATCCAGCCTGGTCTTTTTGCACCATCCGCTCACCTTCCAGCGCTATTATCAGACAGTACTACGCTGCTCTTCATAGGGTTTTCATGGCCAATTTTTCAGACGTGGGTGGCCAGGTCCTTCTTCCTAGTCTGTCTTAGTCTGGAAGCTCTACTGAAACCTGTCCACCATGGGTGACCCTGCTGGTATGTGAAATACCAGTGGCATAGCTTTCAGCATCACAGCAACATGCAGCCTCTGTAGCCACCACAGTATGACAACCGATAGACAGGTGATGTGGTTCCCTGACCGGGAAACTAACTGGAGGCTGCACAGAATCTTAAGCGCACAGAATCTTAACCATTAGGCCAGCAGTGTGGTACATAGGTGGTGCTTAATAAAAGTCTATTGAATGAATGAATAAAGGGTCTCAAAGGCATTTATAATATGTTCATACTAATTAATATATGAGAATTTGGGCCTGTGTTTAACATGGCAGATAAATGAAATACATTTTCTGATATTTGCATTCGCTCTGCTTTCTGCCTTAATCTTTCTGCACAGTTTTACCAGTGACAGGAATGAGGGAATAATAAGCATGTTCATTAAATTTGTAGATGATACCAAAATCCAAAGGGAATCATGATCTCAAAATATAAGATTAGAGCTAATTATATCCTTGGCAAGTAGGGTGAGTGATCACAAATAAAGTAAGTAAAATTAAATGAAACTAGAAGGTATTAAATTTTAGAAAGGAACTAAGCCACATGTTATGATACAAATGGTTGGAACCAAGTAAGACTGTAAGAGCCATAGTGAATCACAAGTTGAAAATGTGTCAAACATGAAATTTCCTGTTGTTATCAGATGCTATGTAAGAATGGCAAAGATAATTATCCTTTTATAGTCATAATTATAAAACCCTTATAGATTCTGTGGCATTTTTGAGGTCTATTTTTCTTTTAAGAGCATTAGCAAATATAGGGTTTTAAGAAGAGAGCTATTAAAATGCTCCAAACGGAGCCCATGAAGAAATTTTATTCCCCTTTTCCCTCTTGCTTTTTTATTTTTCCACAAGCACAAGGTGCATATACAGAAAATTAGCATGTTGTAACAAAGAAAACAAGCAAACAAAAAAGAACAACCACTGCCTTTAACTGAAACAAAGCAGTAGCCTTAGTATTGGGAGCCAGTAAATGAAAAACGTGACAAACTATCATTAACATTTACTAGGTTTCCAGTGGGCCCTGTACTAACTGCTTTGGAGGCATATAAAAGAATGTCCAGGGGCCGGCCCGGTGGCGCAAGCGGTTAAGTGTGCGCGCTCCGCTGCGGCGGCCCGGGGTTCGCTGGTTCGGATCCCGGGCGCGCACCGAAGTACTGCTTGGTAAGCCATGCTGTGGCGGCGTCCCATATAAAGTGGAGGAAGATGGGCACCGATGTTAGCCCAGGGCCGTCTTCCTCAGCAAAAAAAGAGGAGGATTGGCGGATGTTAGCTCAGGGCTGATCTCCTCACAAAAAAAAAAAAAAAAAAAAAAAAAAGAATGTCCAGCATTCAAACAGCTCCTTTGACTTTTCAGAGTATCATGATTATATAATACCATTTAAATCTCACAGCTATTCTGTGAAATGTATTTCCATTTTACAGATGATAAAATCGAGTAGTTGCAGAGAAATGAATCCTATTTCAAGTCAGGTAGTTAATTAGCAGCATAGTCTAGACAAATATAGAGGTCTCTACAATACTATGTTGAACAAATAGTAATCTCGAATGCATCAATATATGTAGGAATGTTTTGAAAGCACCAAAGTACTATCAAATGGAAGGCAGTAAATATTCTTCTCTGTGATCTGGAGATTGGGCCCTTCTGAAAAAGTGCTGCTGTGAATTCCTTCAATGTTCAGAGGAAAAAAAAAAAAAAAAACATTAATTATTTTCCATGTTCTGGCACTAGGAATGAAAAGACAGGCAACCTAGGACCTTTGTCCTCAGTGAGCTTTTATCTCATTAACTCCTTGGCTGGGTAAGGCAGCCATTAATATTATAGAATGATGCTGCTGACAACTCCTTCCCCATTGTGCAAGAGGTAGTGATTTATGTTACTGTGCCATCTCCATTCATTTATCTATTTTTATGTTGTTTTCTGTTCCTCCTTAAGAATGATAAGTTAATAGTAGGGCCCCTTGAAGTGGATGTTGAAAATCTGAGCCAAAAATGATAAAATCTGGGCCGGCCCTGTGGCTTGGTGGTTAGGTGCGCGTGCTGCAATGCTGGTGGCCCGGGTTCGGATCCCGGGTGCGCATCGAGGCACCACTTCTCCGTCCATCCTGAGGCTGAGTCCCACATACAGCAACTAGAAGGATGTGCAGCTATGACATACAACTACCTACTGGGGCTTTGGGGGGAAAAAAATAAAAATAAATAAAATCTTTAAAAAAAAAAGATAAAATTGATGCTGAGTTGGAAGAGTTATCCTTTGCACGTACAAGACTCTCCTCTTCCATTGGAACAAAAGGCAAGGAGGACTGAATTAGCACAGAAGCTGTGTGGTGGGTGGACGTTGACTGTGTTTCCATCTGAAGTGGTCTGCTTTCTCAGTGAATTCTGTGGAGCACATCAGCTGCTCGGATGTGTGTATTGGTCTTGAGACTTGGGTATGGAAAAGGTGATGAAATGGAATAGGGGTTTGAATCCAAAAGAGTTTTAAATAGCTGCTGTCGAAGACCCCTCTGACATGAAATCCCTTCATGTCCTTTCTGTGTGTGCCTGCAGTTTTTCGTAACAGAAAACAATTTTGTTAGCTTCTGAATGTCCAACTATAGCATAATGGGTTGATAAATTAGGCTACATTAACTCAATAGAATAATTTTGGCAAAAAGAGGCTATTCTCTAGCCACTTCTCATCAGATTCATCTCTTGGCTTGACAAACTCTGAACAAATTGTGGAATAAAGACATATTCCACATAGTTACTATTCAAGAGAGTCTTGTTCAATGAGCCTGAAATTGCCGTTTGTTGGATAACAAGCATGATCACGTGAAGAAATTTAGTCATGCAGTTGACTGGCTACCACTGAGATAAAATTGTATGACTCTAGAAAACTCTTCTCTGCCTTTTTCCATACTCTACAACTGAGAATATTCCAGAAAAAGAAATTCCTAGGCCCATCTGGAATCATAGACTTACAACAGTCTGGAAATGAAAGGGACCTAGAGATCATCGTTTTATTCCCTCATTTTAGGGAGGAGGAGACTGCACCAGTCATGTGGTGCCTTAATCAGAGTGTTCCAGAAGGTACTAGTGGTGCTACAGTTCTGCTTCCCTGGCTTCTCCAGGTAAATGTTGATCTTTCACTGCAGAAGCCAGCAAACCTCTCTACAGACCTCTATTCATGGAGCCTGAGAATCCATCTCTGCCCTTCTTGTTGCTCTCCATTGCCTCCTAGGAAACGCAGAGGTCCCTTTGCCTTTGGCCCCTGGGCTAGCTGGCTGTTTAAGTCTTCATCACTATGGCAATAAGTCCTGTTCGGGGTCAGGTCCGGTTAATGCTTTATTATTTTCTTGTTATGACGTTTGTAATGCTAATTGTTTATAGCAACAGACAATAGGAACCTATGCAGACTTTATTTTGACAGTCTGTGACATTTGACAGATATAAGCTGAAAACACATTTTTAGGACAAAAGACCAGTAGTTGAATCTCTTGATGTTGCTGGTGTCAGATTGGTCATAAAAATGGAAGTCTACTTCTCTTCTTACACAAAAAATGCTTTGTCGGGGAAGAGCCCAACTACTGACTTTCATCTGTTTTATTTGATGTAAGAAGGTATGAAATATGGCAGAAAGGCCCTCGAGTGGCCAGCAAATTCAGCATGCATTTGTATGGGAAACTGGGAAAAAAATCAAACTGGCCATAAAATAAATTTAATAAAATGAATGGGTATTTTCTTAACAAAAATAAATGCTAGAAATGGGAGAGATAAGTAAGAAGAAATGGTATGTATAAATAACTGAAATTCTGAGAGCTTATTATTAAATGTGGGGTTACCATAAATCAACGTGATGCCATATAGGAAAAATAAAATGGAAGGAAAACAAAATAAAAAAACAATACATGTATCACAGTGTATTCAGCCAAGGCTGGTTGAAATACAAGATGGATAACCAAAGTCCCTTAAGCATAATAAATAAATATAGACTACCAACAGTGCGAATCAAGAAGTTTAAAATATTACCCTCTTCAACTTTAGGATGTGGCAAACTCTTAAAGTCATTTTTGTTTTTACTTGATATTTGTTAAGCATACATAGGGAGCTGTTGAGAGTTCATAAAATACGCAGCCCTTCCTCTCACGGAGTGCTCTCTCTTCGTGACATTAGATATAGAAAATCCAGATGGAGGGGCTGACCCAGTGGCGCAAGCGGTTAAGTGCACATGCTCTGCTGTGGTGGCCTGGGGTTCGCCAGTTCAGATCCTGGGCGTGCACCAACGCACCGCTTGGCAAGCCATGCTGTGGCAGCATTCCATGTAAAGTGGAGGAAGATGGGCACGGATGTTAGCCCAGGGCCAGTCTTCCTCAGCAAAAAAAAAAAAGAGGAGGATTGGCAGATGTTAGCACAGGGCTGATCTCCTCACAAAAAAAAAACAGAAAATCCAGATGGAAGAACATGCATGCTCCTGCAGTCACAAGTCGTACTCACCTTCCTGGCCAGGTGCATGGGGAAATGGTTTCTACATAAGAAAGGCAGTCAGGTTTCCAACCAGCTAAGCTACTTTAAGAACGTGCAGACTCCCACACTTCAGAACCAAACTTCCAGAAGACTTAATCTTGATGCAATAGTAGGTTTAGCAAAGGGATGGAATACAACAACAATAAAAAACATACACCAAAACCCTGAGTTCTTTTCCTGGCTTTGCCTGTAAAAACGTTGTGTATCTGTTGGCAAGTCCCTTAAACCCCCCAGGGCTCTGGTTAAAAGAAAATACTATATGTCTCTTCCACCTCTATGGAAATATTTTGAGATTTAAAGAGGGGTAATTGGGAAAGGACCTTCTGAGCATTTGAAAATATCCATTGTGTGTATGTGTGTTATATATGATATATAATACATAAATATATAATACAGAAAGGTTATATGTAGAGAGATTGAAACATAATTTTTAGGACTTTATAATCTTAAGAAAAAATAAAAGTTTTAGCCATTTAAAGCATGCGTGGGTACAAAATACAAATGCAGTTCACAGGATATATATTACATAATGTAGCAAAAATAGAGAATGTGGACAGAAAGGATTTTTGCTTGTAAATCAGCATTTTTTTCATTTAGTTTTACCTCTTTCCCAACTGACTTGTGTATATTCTTCTTTCTGATAATAGCTCAGTAAATGTCTGCTACATGAGACATGAAAATCAGACTGGTGTGATTTTTTAAAAAAATGGATATTGTTTATATGCTAAGATAAATTGAAGTTGAATTACTAATTAAATATTAGAGTATGAATTTAATGGCATAAAATATGTGCTTCTCAGGAATCTAAACGTTTCAGGCATGAGGCTTAAATTTCAATTCTGTGTCCTCCGTGTCTCCTACAGAGGAACAGTGGGGAAGCAATCAGAAGAGAAACATCTCAGACTTCTGTAAAACAGCTTCCCGTTCCGCTAAAAGTGTAGGTCCCTCTAATAAAAAAAAACTCCCCTGAAGAAGTAAAGGGACTTTCTGGGTTATGAAATTCCCCTTCCATTTCAGTAAACGTTGATTATACTAACCTTCTAGAATCGAGAAATCAAATTTATTAACAAATCAATTCTGGTGGTCATTTGAAATGAATAACTATAATTATATATATTATATAATATATAATGAGTGAAGTGTACATAGAGCATGAATAAGACTCATAATGTTAATTTCTATAATTTATTTGGTCTTTGTCACGTGTCAGGTAATATATATATATATATTATCTTCACAATGACGAAGCAAGTTACCTATTTTCTTGCAGGAGGTCACACAATTTGTAATTGATGGAATCAGATGGATTTTTCTGATTCCAAAGCTAAAGCTCTTTCCAGTACACCAGAGTTTCCTCAGGTGTGTTCTGTGAATGTCGATGTGAGTGTGAATCACCTTGGGTATCTTGTTAAAGTGCCGCCTCTGGCTCAGCAGGGCTGGAGTGGGGCCTGAGAGTCTGCCGTTCTAACAAGCTCTCCAGCGATGTCAATGCTGCTGGTCCATGGGCTACACTTTGAGTAGCAAAGTGCAAAAGTACAATAATTCCAGAGTATGTCAACAGAAATGATTAAAACAAAAAAGTATTCCTCTTCAACAAAATAAGAGAGATGAGGCTAAGCAGGGCTGAACTGATCTCTTCATTGCAGGTCTTCTCATAGCCTTTAATTTGCTAATGTGCATTGTGACTTTCCATGAGGAGAATAGAGTATGCTGCATTTTTCACATCTATTTGGCAGTAGACATTTTTTCTTATAAAGCATACCTCTGGATTAGCGTTCACTTTGGAAGCATTGTACCCCATCGAGCTGTTTAAAGCTAATACTTTTTCTGGAAAACACTGAAATAAAGACTTGACAGGATCAGGATAGAGTAAAGTTATATAACCGTTGTTATGCCTAATAGAGGCCAGATGGTTCCTGGAGTTGGGAAAGGATAGGGTGAAGAGGGGATACAAAAATGAATAAAGGGACCGGCCCGGTGGCGCAAGCAGTTAAGTGCGCGTGCTCCGCTGCGGCAGCCCGGCACTCGCCAGTTCGGATCCCAGATGTGCACCGACGCACTGCTTATAGAGCCATGCTGTGGCGGCGTCTCATATAAAGTAGAGGAAGATGGGCACAGATGTTAGTTCAGGGCCAATCTTCCTCAGCAAAAAAGAGGAGAATTGGCATCAGATGTTAGCTCAGTGCTGATCTTCCTCTCACACACACACACACACACAAAAATGAATAAAGCAGGAATCATGTCTTCAAGGAGAACTCAACTTGGTGAAAACGTGTGAAAAACTAACTTCAGGGCAGAATTAAATAAATTCTAGATGCAGATTCTAAATTCTAAAAAAAAAAAGGGGGAATTTTTAATTCTAAACTTTTGTTAGTAGTTTGGAATTCTCTTATTTTTCTTTATCTGGGGCTTCCTTCATTGAAACCCTTACATGCTGTGGAGATTGCTTGTGAAGAGATGTAGAGTGCTGGGAACATTTTCCAGATTTAACTCTTTCCCATATCCTGAGCCTCTTCTTTGCCTTACTTCTCCATGGCGGCCAGGCTAGAACATCAGTGATTTTTTCCCTCCAGAATATGTCCTGCATGATTTCACACATGTGTGTTTTGAATTTCTTCTTTAATGCAGTTGCTTTATGGGGGAAGTTGTGGGGACTGTGATGCATTTTGCTTTTCGCTCCCAGCGTAAGGAGAACCTAGGCTATCCATAGCAAAGGACAGCTGTGTGTTGTCACCTGTGCCTGTGGCACCCGTAGCTGGCCTAACGGGGCTTTGATCAGGCCTGTCTGCAGTTCCCTGAACCTGATCTCAAAGGTCTTAGGCAAAGGCATCTACATTGTTATGTCACTCAAAGTTAAGAACTTTAGTATCACGGTTGCGGTTCTCACAGATTGAGAGAGCCCCAAGATCTTTGCTTTAAAATGTGAATTTTGGGGGCTGGCCCCATGGCGTAGTGGTTAAGTGCACGCACTTCGCTGCTGGTGGCCCGGGTTTGGATCCCGGGTGCGCACTGACGCACCACTGGTCAGGCCATGCTGTGGCTGCGTCCCACATAAAGTGGAGGAAGATGGGCACTGATGTTAGCTCAGGGCCAGTCTTCCTCAGCAAAACGAGGAGGATTGGCATGGATGTTAGCTCAGGGCTGATCTTCCTCACTAACTAACTAAATACATACATACATACATACATACATAAAATGTGAATTTTGGTAATTTGATTACTCACCTATTCAGCATGTAGAACAGTTGTACAGCACCATATTCCAAAAAGGATCATGACATTTTGCTGTCAGCTTTGTTGCTATAGCTCTTCTCTTTCTACTTCACTTAGTAATTACATCACTTTTTCTTCTCAGGGTTCAGAATTATTTGTTCAGGGTCCACCTGTTCCTTTCAGAGCAACACTTAGCTTTCTATTGGTCAAATTCTGTCTGTTATGGGGGCTCCTTTCCTCCTAAAAATTGCAGCAACAAAAAACAAACAAACCAACCACAAATGTAATATTACCTCATTTCTAAAGTTCTTTTTAGATTTTAGAGCACTCTGGTTTAATACTCGCAAAAGCTCTATATTAAAACATGCTGAACACTCCACTGTGGAAAATGCCACTGCACTTGGAGAGTATAGCTGACCTGTGGCATTTTTGGATTTATTAGTTTTTATTTCGACCATGTGTTGTTGCTCTCAAAATCAATGAATGTAAGTTTGTGGAGGCCTAAATCTGAATGGGCTCCAAGACTAGTGGGTGAGCCTAGACAGTATCCATGTTTATATATTCATGTGACCTTGTGGCCCTCTGGTAATCTTAGCCTAATCAGTAATGCCTGTGACATGGAAAATTTATTCCTTTGTGAAAAATGGCCATCAATGAAAGAGATAATTTTAGTGAAATGTGAAAATATGTTTAACTTGTGGTGTGAGGATATACACAGGAAATATGTGACTTCCTATGAAAATGTGATTCAGAAGAAAGTGAGGCACCTGGATAAACATTTCAGTAATCATAATTTTAGGATGCTTGCCTTAGGAGTGTCATCCACTGTTATGGTGGATGAGGGAGAGGACTGCAATGGAGATGGCTGCCTGGGGGACCAAGGGAAGGCTCACGATGGACAGGAAAGTGAAAAGATCCATGGGCGATGATGGCCATACAGGGAACTCTTGGATTTAAAATAACCAACACTGGTAATACAAAAAATCCAAACCTTTGTTCACAATCACACTTATTTATCACATAATGAAAGTACGCATGTGAGTTTTACATCAATTTGTCATAAAAGTGATAGTCAAGTAACATATACTGCCTTAAGTTCACATTTCTGATGGTGCTTATCTTTCCTTTTCAGTGGCTGAGTTACCCAACCTTTTGATTTCAGAGGCATTTTGACCCCAGAAGCATCTTAACACACCCTGCTTCCGCCTTGACTTCATCCAATGTGGTATTCTCAATATTTCCTCCTGAATGTCTCTTGAATTCTAACACCTCTGTCCATTCCCGCCTTTGGACTTGCATCATCTCTAGCCTAGATGATAGGAATAGCCTTCTAATTGATCCATTTGCCTAAGACTCCTGGCTTCAGGCTCTTCTTCACACTGCCACCAGGATTCTCTCCAAAAAAGAAAAAAAAAAAAAGAAAGAAATCTGTTAATACAGCAAATCCACTTCTAGAAAACTCTTCTACAGAAACACTCACTTCAAAGCATAGAAAAATATCAAAATGTTCATTACAGTTTTATTTGTGACAAAACAGTTGAGTGACCTAAATGTCTGTCAATACAGAAATGATGAAATTTATTCTAGTGCATATATATTACAGACCAAGAATCAGCCAACTTTTTCTGTAAAGGGCCAGATAGCGATATTTTAGGCTTTGCAGGCCGGGGTCTCTATCATAATTACTCAACTCTGCTCTTATATCAAGAAAGTGGCTGTAGACAATACATAAACAAATGAGTGTGGCTGTGTTCCAATCAAACTTTATTGACAAAAACAGGGATGTGCTGATTTGCCCTATAGGCTGCCCTGTTGTAGATTACTATATAGACATTAAGAACCATGAAATATAAATCTACATAGGCTGACAGGGAAGGATATCCACAATACACTCGTAGGTAAAACAGTATGCTATAAATATATCCTATATTTGTTATCCTATCTTTCTTTGTGGATCTGTCTTTGTTAAAAAGATAGATACATACACAGCCAGAGGGAGATAGAGATGGATACAGAAAAATAAATAAATAAAATAGATGACACAGTATGCATAGAAAAGAAAAATCTAGAAGAATACACACAAAATATTACTAGGAGCTTCTCCTGAGAGAGGATAGGTGTGAAGGCAAAGAAGCTTTCCGTTTTTGTATACTTTACATTTTATATATTTCTGTATTGTTTAGACTTTTATATGGTTATGTATTATATTTATATTGTAGAAAAACATTGAAATAATGAATAATCTCTCCAAATCTGATTCTATCTTTCCACTGTTTAAAGACCTTCTATTGTTCTGCATTGTCTACAGGATAAACTCGAAGCAGTTGATCAGGGCATCTAAGGCAGTTCACGGTCTGCTGAGCCGTCTGCTCTGGTCTCCTCTCCCATCATCCTGACTCCTCTGCGTATTCTCCCTACTCCCGTAACACCTCGTACCATTCTATGACTCCCTGTCTTTACAAATACTGCTTCCTTTTCTCTAAATGGCTTTTGCCCTGCTTTTCCTCCAAACTCTTGCTCATATCTCATAGCCCCAGCTAGATGTCCCCTTCTCTCTCCTTTTTCATGTCTTTCCTGTCTCCTACAGACAGAAGTTGCTCCCAACACTTTATTTTAATGTATACTTGTTTACCCTTTCCATGTCCACTATTAGACCGAGCTTCTTCAGGCAAGGGTATTGTCTTGTCATTTCTGAATCCCCACACTCAGCACAGAACTTAGCACACAGTAAACACTCATTAAATCTATGCAGATGAAGACTTCTAGTTAAGGAAATATTTTGAGTATCTTAGTGACATGATAGGGAGACTTTTACACTGAAATTTGAAATGTGCAGTAAATTCTACAACATAGACATGTGCCGACATTTTTTAAAATCCTCATCTAGAAAAGAGTTATTCATTAACGATCTGTAAGAGAAGAGTGCATATTTGGGTCTGCTTTACTGCTGAATGGACTCAGGTGTTTTCAGCATCATCGAAGTAGCCAACACAAACAAAAGCTTATTGCATCATAAGTCAAACAGCACATTCTATTCTAAGATGTTGACTTTACAACTATATTCATAGGGAATATGTTCAGCTACAAGTAATAGAATACCATATTAATGGCCTACATCATTAAGTGCTTACTTTGTCTCAAATATGAAGACATCTAAAGGAAGGCAGGTGTTGCTCTTGAATTCACTGTTCAATGCTGGCATCAAGGGCATATGCCATTTTCGTCTTTACTTTTACTATTCTTAGCACATTAGCCTTCCTCCCTATCCTTGTTGCCTCATGGTTGCAGGGTGGCTACTGCACCACCAAGAATCATGTACACATTCGAGGTAGGACTTAAAGTACAGGAGCAAAAGATCTCTTCTTTGTCTTTTAATTCTGAACAAGAAGTCTTAGCTAGCAGTCTTTGCCTTACATTTCCTTGGCCCCTTACCCATGGCCACTCATCTGTCAATCACTAGTCAAGGGAAATGAGACAAAGATGACGAGTTTAAGATGATTTAGTTTGAATCAAGCATGATTCAACCCCTAGACAAGGGAGGATGAGCATAGCCTCCTTAAGGAAAGGAATCTCTACCTGTTACTTCAACACATAAGGATTTTGTTAGAATGGAAGAAGGAAGGAGGATGAGCCTTTGGTGAGCAAAGACTATCTGTGCCAGTATTGCTTAGCCATTGTCAGATTGGTAGGTGATTGGATCTAGATATACTAGGGAAAAAAAATCATGAAATTTGAGGTTGGACAGGAAGATTCTAGTTCTACTGTTTAGCAGCTATGGGAAACTGAGATAATTACTTAACTTCTCTGGACTTTTTGTCCTATGTATAACAAAGGAGAAAATACCATATATCTCATGAGATTATTGTGAGGACTAAATCAAGATGGCTGACCACAAAGACAACACTGTGCCACATGGTTCACAGTACCAGAGCCCTTCTTTATTGGTCTGGGGGCAGGAATGGAACTTGATGGATTCTTCTGTGCCTTTGAGTTGCAGTCTCCATTTGAGTCCACTGGTGTCACTGTTCTTTGTACAGTCATGACTTTGTCAGGTTAGATATAAATTAGGTGCTTTAAAAATGCTAAGTATGTATTTAAATAGTCAAAGTAGGAATACCTAGACAACGTGTTGATTTAAAGAGAGGGGTGAGGTGCTCACAACACACAGTAGTTCCTGTGTTGCTTAATCATGAAAGCCACATATTGGTTCAATGTGGGGAAAAGAAAGATTTGCACAATCAGGATGTAGAAAAAGAAAATTTAATCTAGGAACCAATGCAAAATGAAATTTCCTTCGAATCTGAAGTCCCTGGGTGACACAGCTTTGATAGAATAAAACGTTTTGTTCATCAACAATGACAGACATTCCATTAAATAAAATAATGAGTCCGAGGGATTACATCATATTTCAGAATAGTATTGACCATCCAAGGCTCTTCACCCATCCTTCCCTTCCGGCAGCTTTCTCCAAAATCTGGGGTTGCATTGGGTCATAGAGGGATGTGGCTGAAGTCCCTCAATTTAGAAAAAAATTATCTGATCCCTGCCTTGTCAGATATTCCTACTAATAAAAAGGATCCGGAAGGTTTCCCTTCACAGAGGCAAAGGACACCTTGTACCACTCAGGCATTTCCTAATAGCTACTCTGGGATGCAGAGAGGGAAGGATTTGGGGAAGGGGAAATAGCATCCTTAAACCTTCCTGTACAATAGTTCTGGAACCCTTCCTGTCATAGGAAAGAGAATCAAGCTCCAAGGAGAAAAAGGATCTGAAGAAAACCAAAAAGCCAAAAGTTTCCCATGTATTCTTTATATGAATTCTGTCTTTTTGGAGCTCTACTGAATTCAAACTTTGCAATAGGTGCTATTTGATATCCTTCCCTTATCTTACAGCCTCCCTTATCTGATCTAATTTGGGATCATCGTCCCCAAAAAAGTTTAATTCTTTAGATAACTTTAAAAAAAAGAATTCACATTCATTTTGAGAATTACTAAAATATCAAACAATAGCTTTGACATCCACGTTAATAGTCCAGTAACACTTCTATATTTATTATTAAAGTAGTAGTTTAAAGCTTGCCAGTTTTCCTGCTTACTTCTTCCAGAATATGTGAACTGCAGCCTTGCACAATAAAGTATTACTCTCTGAAAAGTACTTACTTGGGAAACTCCAGGTACTCCTTTTATATTTAATATATTTAGCTTTTTAAGAGGTGCAGGGCTGTCTGTGAAAATGTTCAAGATTCCACCCAGATGGGAGGGATTTTTCAGTTTTCAAAATCTTACCTAAAAGAATTCCACTGCGTAAAAGGTTTAAAAACACATATTATCTTTTGTAGTATGAATAGAGAAGTGCTCTGGGTCTTTTTAAACAGAAGATTCACTTCAACTTTAACTTGTACTTTTAGAACTTACAAAATCCCAGCACGAAGGAGCATTTGCTGTGTTCCCTGGCCGCTGTATCGCTGTGGCGATGCCTGGAGTGTGCTTGATCTGGATTCCATTTTAGACAGCCTGGTGAAAGAAAGCACAAGGGGTTGTAAAAAATAAATGTGGAATAGTATCATGTTATGAGACAAACAAACGTGGCATATCGCTCCAGTTATCATATAATCACTGGGAAACAGAGAGGAGAAATAGACTATCACAGGGCATAATTTGAGGAGAAGCAGCCTGCGAGTTAGGCTGCCGCTCTTACTAACAGAAAGGGCAGAATAAAAGTTTTTAGTTCGGTACAGGTAAGTTTAGAAGAAGGGAGATTTCTAGGAAAGATTGGCTGACTATAGTGCCCCGTTGCAGCGTCTCAACCCTAAGAGACTTTTAACATGAAAGGTATCTGCAGCCCTGAAGTCCTGTCATGTTCTCTACATGTTGTGATAAGAGACATCTGATTGGTTTTGCACATCCATGCTTTCTTTTGTGCTTGTTGTTTATTTCTTTCTCCCTTCATTTTCTTTGTATTGTCTTCTCTGTTGAAACGGGTCTCAAACGGTGATTTGGCCCTGTGGACATTTCTCCTCATACTTCTATAGCTGCATAGTACAGGGGCTAAAAGCACAGACCACGGAGCCACATTCCCTGGGTTTGAATCCAGGCTCCACCTCTTACCAACTTTGTGCCTCAGTTTTCTCATCTGTAAAGTGGGGATAATAATAGTTCCTGCCTTCTAAAGTTGTTATTAAGATTGCGTGAGTTAATGACTGTAAAGTCCTTAAAACAATGTCTAAAACATAGTAAGCATTAGACAAGTGTATCTTAAGTAAATTTTTAAAATATGGTACTGGTTATTTAAAAAGATAATAATATAGAAGATTGTTCAGTATATTCTCATCTCTTTCAACATTTCTACTCAGAACTAGATGCCGTATTCTGTATCTCCCTTCTCCCCTGGCAGATAGTAAGCCCTTCATAAGATTTTATGAAAGGAAGGAAGAAAGAAGAAGAAAGGGAAGGAGAGGAAAGGAAGACTGCCCCTGGGAAGGGATCTGCTAAGTGATGACCATGCCAGGGGACTGACTGCATAGTGGAATATTGAGTAGTACATCCTGCATCCATGAGCTTGAGCAATAATTCTCTCAGCCAAAGTTTTTTGACTGTTTATGTAATGCACTGTATTATATTTGTATTCTAGAAAAGTTGTTAAACAGATGGTTGCGAACTATGGGACAATAGAAGACATCTCTAGAGATAAGCAAGAACTCACCAAAAAAAAGTCAAGCCAAACCAACATCATCATCTGTTTGACAGAAGAGATTAGTAGAGTAAAACATTGTGCATCTTGATTTCAGAAAGACATTTGACAAAGTTTCTCAAGGTACTGTGATTGAAAAAAATGTGGATTGCTTATAATGCAATGAGATGGATGTTTAGTTAGATCAATAACTAACATTAGAAATAACAAAGAAAAGTAACACTATTTCATAAAACTTTGTTCTGGAAATTGTGCTGTTTGGGGTGGAATAGTTATAATCAACTGAATTGCAATGAAGACTTCAGGTAGATAAAACATTAAATGTATCACATTTAAGTCAGTAAACATTAAGCCCCAAATTTGGGTAAGGCACAACGTTTTTGTTTTAGGGAATTAGGGAGATGGATGGGTGGTGCACAAACGTGAAAAAAAATACAGGTTTCTCCTGTTCTTCGAGCAAACAGGTTATAAGGCTGACTAAAGATTTATGCTATTCAGACGTAAATCAAGTGCAGAAAAAACTAAAGAAACACTCTAGAGAGCCGACTGTATTCTAGGTTTTATGTAAGACATTAGCAGCACACTTGAATCCTTCGAGTTGTTGGAGGGTTGCATTTCTGGACACCTATATGATATGACTTTGGCCAGTTTTTTTGTTTTTTGTTTGTGTGTGTGTGTGTGTGTGTGTGTGTATGTGAGCAAGATCGGCCCTGAGGTAACATCTGCCAATCCTCCTCTTTTTGCTGAGGAAGACCGGCCCTGGGCCAACATCCGTGCCCATCTTCCTTCACTTTATATGGGACGTCGCCACAGCATGGCCTGCCAAGCAGTGCGTTGATGCGCACCCGGGATCCGAACCAGCGAGCCCCGGGCTGCCGCAGCGGAGCGCACACACCCAACCGCTTGTGCCACCGGGCCTGCCCCTGGCCAGTTTTTTTTTTTTTGTAAGGGGAATATAAGAAACACAGAGTTGGGTTTCACCTTTGGCCAATCTACTCCGGTGTTCTGCTTAACAGCAGCAGAAATCAAGTGCACATTAAGCAAGGCCATATCCTTAAACTCAAAAGTATAGTAATATGGTCTCAAGACATAAAATTGAACTATTAGACTTGATATTATGCAAACCATCTTTTGGAGTTCTATATATTTTCATCCTTTAACAATTCTTGAAGTAATGAGTGACAAAAGTTTACTATATACTGATTAAATGGTGCTTTTTATTTATCTTAAATTTATTTCTGAAATCTTCAAGGTGTCACCTCCACCACCCTCTCCCCTACTCCGGGTTGTAACAGCATCTGGCTATAAAAGTTCCGTGTTTACTCTACTCATGCCCTTTTGATTGTGTAGACTTTCATCAGCTCCCTCTTCCACATTCATCCTGGCAGACGAGAATTTATACAAATTTAACAGCCCCCTCCCGACCTTGATCATTTCCTCTCCCTTTCTTTGGCCCTTCTCCAGCCACATTATAGGATTCTCGCAGGGCAGTGAGGAGGAATGCACATCCCTGCTGTGAAGTGGATGGTTGTGAACCCGCTGGTTTGCATACAGTGTTTTCCTGATAGCAGCTAGGGGATTTGGATTTGATTCAGAAATGACTTGGACATTACCCACACGCAATCCTGTAATTCCTCTCCTTAGAGCCACAATTACAGGGGATGCCAGGTCCTATTCATTTTGGCCTTTTTTGTCCAACTTTTCCTTCTCTGATTATAAACACTTGCAATGACCATATAAAGTCGTGTCCTTAAAGGAGACTCACTTATAGTTTCAGAAAGGTGATGTCTCTGATTGCGGCTCCATTTCTGTTCTCATTCCTTCCAAAAGGGTAGTTGAACAGTATCTTCTTGTCACTTATCAGAAGCATAAGTGGACAGTTTTTTCTTTCTTTACATTTTCAGTGATCACCTGCTAATCAATCTTGATTTATGGGTTTATTTGTTTGTTTTTATTTGTTTATATTTTTAAGGACTGAATTAATTTAGCAGCAGCAAGGCCTTACACAAGTCTTTTGCGCCTCTCTAAATCTTTCTCCTCCCTTGATAAATATTTGGGGTTGGGGGGAACTAAGTTATTTCTAATGTCTCTTCCAGGTCTATTTCTCAGTGATTTTAGTTTAGTCTTTTTCCTCTTTTATTGCTTGCTAGATTTGCATACCAAATTGTTAATTAAAACCAAGCAGCATTGCATCCTACAGTTGTCTAGCATTTCCATTGTCTTCTCGGTTCTCTTACTCTCTTTCCAATTTGCCATCTGTCAGTTTGCTGACTTGGCAATGTCTCCACTCCCCGTGTGTCAGCTTTGCAACCTCCCAGCAAGGCTTGCAGCTCCTTCCGCGCGATTTGAGGGTCTCAATATAAATAGAACCAGGGAGGCAGAGGGAAGCCTTCCAATCTCTGCAGTGTGATTGCTCCCCCTTTAAAGCCACGCAGTGCAAGGCGAACCTCATCTTGGCCCATGATTATAGATGAACCTCCTTGTGACTTAATTTAGGAGTTTTTCATTTATATAGATCAAGTGAAATTATGAGATGGGAAACATTATAAAACCTAGTTATGGACTTCTTAAAGTTAAATTCTGAGTTATGAAGGCTGTATTATTTTTAATGGATTTGGGAATTTAGTTGAGATGAGCATTTGAGGATTTAAAAATAGAAAAATAAATCATTTAAGCCCCTGTCTTTCTGTGCGCCTGCATAGAGACCACTTAGATAGCTTGTTTTCTTCTGTTACCGTCTCGTTGATTTCTCTGGGCTCTTTTGGCTTTCTCTCCGTGTTTGTCCTACTCCTTTCTCTTCTTTAGTGTGACATTTCTTTCTCTTTCTCTTTTTTTTTGATGTCTATCTAATTTTTTGTTATCTCTATTGATATTTTGTGGATTTCTCAGCTCATTTTTGCCTTGGATGATGATTTCTCCTGATCCCACATGTATCGTCTGGGATTGACCTGGGTTACTTCCTCCATGAAAAAATGGGCTCGAAACTGACTGTGGAAGCAGCTGTCACCAATAGGCTGTGGCTTTTATTTAATCTTCATAGAAAGGTTCAGTTTGTAGATCCTTCCTGCTTTGGCACTTAGGAGCCTTTCCTATACAAGGCAATGGAAATATTTTCTTTGGGTAAAATTACGTTAAAAAAAAATGGTGTGTGTGTGTGTACATGTGGGTATAAGTGATCGTACGAAGTAGGTCCAAGGGCTTTCGTGATATTAACCAATCTAATATTTTAATCATATTATCTCTGGTTGCTTGCTTGAGTGTGCTATACATTAAGGAGTTCGTCAGTGCACTTTTAATCCATCTTCTTCTGTTTCCTCTACAATAGTGTTAGCCGGTAGTTCTTCTGATGTCCATTTAATTTCAGGAGGACTGGATATTGCTTTAATCCTTATGGAGTCTCATTTAATTTCATTTCTAAAACACACTCTAAGAGCACTCCTTTCCCCTGTTGTGTATAATTCATTATATTAATATTTTCTCTCCACTCTGCTAGGCTATGGCGAGGCAAAAGCAAATCATAATTATTACCAACACTTGTAAAGTACTGTGTGCCAAGTACCATTCTGAGCACTTTCCATGTATAACCTCATTTAGTCCTCACAGCATTCCTATAAGGTAGATCCTCTTATCAGGCAAAAGAGACAACACTGTAGTGTCACCCAGCTTTCGGGAATCATTTAGCTCAATGGAAGGCAGTGTAAGTACCGCGTGAAGAGAGTGCAGGAGAGGAGTTTGGAGAGCAGTATGCCAGATTGTGGAAAATCTTGTAGCTAACTAAGAAGTTAGAAGTTATAGGGAGCCATTAAAGGACATTATGCAAGCAGATTCAATAAGATTTATTTTTCAGAAAGACCACTCTGGCTTGAATGTAGAGGTGGTTGACAGAGGGGCCAGACAGAAGGCAGAAAGACTAATTAGTGGGTGATTGCACTAAACTAGGGGGGAATGTGAGGAGAAGATTCAAATGTAAGGTATTGGCTTTTGTAAATAGGTGAATGATACCAATTTATATAGAGAATGCAGGAAGACCAGGCAAGAAAGCAAAGATGGTGAGTTCCATTTTGGGTGTCTAGAGTCTAAAGTGCCAGGGTCATCAAATCGTGGTATCCACAAGGCAGCTGATGAGGCGTGTCTGGAACTCAGAGGACCTTTGATCTGAAGAAACAGAGTCCTGCCTCAAGATGGCTGGTAAAAGCAGGGGATTCGGGCCACACATGGAGTGAGATGTGCATGGGGGACAAGGATGCAGCAGAAGCTGTGTAGAAGCTTGAAAGAAAGAAAGAAAGAAAGCCAGGAGAGAATCAAGTCTGAGAATCCAAAACAACAGTTTCCAGGGGCAGGAATGATCAATAACCCAGATTCCTGAGAGAAGTAAAATGAGAAGAGAAAAAGGGTCATTAGACTCAGCAATTCAGAGGTCTTTGTGACCTTAGGATAGTTCAGTGGAGTGAAACAGACAGACCCATGCTGCAGTGTGATCATGCTGCCCGTGCTGAGAGGATGTGGGAACACTCAGCTCTGAGTGCTCTTTTAATGAGAATGAATGTGATAATCAGCACAACGGAGTTCTCGTTACGGCTCTCTCATTTACAACTTGTCTGATCTTAAGTAAGTGGCAACACACCTCTTACCCACAATATTCTAACATATAAAGTTAATACTATGCATCTCAAAGAATATTTTGGGGATTAAACGTGCCAGTATATGTAAAAAGATTTTACATATAGAATATGTTATATATTCAAACGTGAATATATAACATAAATATATATTATATATGTATATATATTTAAAGTACATTGTTAATGTGAATGTTATTATTTTAACTATAAGTCTTAGATGAAATAGTATTTTTCTTCCCCTGAATCCCAAGGAGGGCAAATATTTTAATATTGGGAAATCAGACAACCACTAAGCTCCAGCAACTAGGCACTTTTTACATTTTTTATTTGGATGACCCCATATGAAAGACTGCAGTACATGTTAAATCACCAAAGAAAGATGAAATTTCATTCGATTATAGGGTAAAGCATATTTTGTGCAATTTAATTGTTTGAAAGGATATTGAGGGCTGGCCCCGTGGCTTAGCAGTTAAGTGCGTGCGCTCCGCCACTGGCAGTGCAGGTTCGGATCCCGGGCGCGCACCAACGCACCGCTTTTCCGGCCATGCTGAGGCCGCGTCCCACATACAGCAACTAGAAGGATGTGCAACGATGACGTACAACTATCTACTGGGGCTTTGGGGGAAAAAAAGGAGAAGGATTGGCAATAGATGTTAGCTCAGAGCCGGTCTTCCTCAGCAAAAAGAGGAGGATTAACACGGATGTTAGCTCAGGGCTGAGTTCCTCACCAAAAAAAAGGGATATTGAATATGAATTAATTATGGCAATTCTAGCTGATGTAATTGATAAACTCCGAAAACTCAATGGATTAAAACAGTGTTAGCTTATATTTTGCTTATGCAAGAGTTTACCCTGGGTTTTCCTGATCAGGCATCTCTTCTCTGAGCAGTAATTTGAGGATCATTCCATCCTCCAGCTCCATCACGTTCAAATATGGTTTCCATGATCACCCTAACGGTGTCTCCATTGCAGCCATTTGGAAGAGGGAAAGAGCGTGTACAGTTGGTCATTGGAGGGTGCTGTGGGCCAGGCCGGAAGTGGTGCACATTACTTCTGCCCATGTCCTACTGGTAGCACTCAGATCCTACCTAATTACAAAGGAGGCTAGAGAATGTCATCTAGCTGTGTGCTCAGGAGGAAGAGAAAACTGATTTGGTGAAAATTAGCCAGTCTATGCACAGTATGTAAGTGATAAGAAATAGGGCATATATTTTTACTGTTATTAACCAGAATACCACCTTCCCAACCACACTTAATAAATATGCAGTTAGTTCCCTTTTATTCTTTTGAGGATTCCTTAAGATAAATGTCTTTCCTCCAGCCTGGCAATTGTGCAAATCTAAACAGAGGTAAAAACAAAACTGTTAGTAGCAGAACTAAAAGTATAAGATAAGTTCTCTGACCTCTTGCACAGAATATTAGTTCCTAAGTTACATTAACGTCCTAGAGCACAAACACAATAGAGCCAAGACTGGGCTTGTGCCTCAAAATACAGCTTTATTGTCATCAGAGTCACCTGGAGGGTAAAGCCTCATCTACTGTGTATTGTACTAAAGGTGTAACTTTGTGAAAAGAACTGTTAAAAAGAAAGCGTACAATGAAATTATTCACAGATAAGCTATTTTGTTTTGTTTTTCACTAGTAAAATTCCACAAAATATATGGGAAAATAGCTGCAGCAATCTCTCCCAAAGAAAAAAACAGCACATCCTACAGCTTGTCACGATCAATAAAATTTCTCTAAAAGGGACACATTGAACAATTTCAGTAATATTATTCAAGATCTGCTGAGCAGGGAGAATTGAGAAGAGTGAATACATCTGCGTATCTCTGCGTCTCGAGGAGCCATAGAAATGCAACTTCTGGCATTTCAATCTTTCTAATCAATTTTACTTTTTGATGTTTGAGGTAATGATGCATTTTCCTGGCCATCCTAAGACATGCTTTGCCCTGAGAGATCGCAAACCAAACAGAAGGCCCAATATAATCTCTGCTGGTTCTGAAAGCTTGAGGGAAAAAAAACAAGTTATTTCATTAGGCGCAGACACTAAGATGGTGTGAAAAGGAGAAAACAGGTCCTCGCAGAGTTGGGTAAAGAGACAGGATCAAAAGCCTATGGATTCACCTGCAAAGATGAGAGAGTGATGGGGACATGGGGATACCAGATATACACTGGGAGGGTGGGCAGGTACAAGAAGGCCTACAATAATGTGTATATGTGTTGATAAATATATGTATTTAGTCTTATAAACCCTGCTCAGATTACTGGTTAAAAAAAAAAGAAGAAGAAGAAGAGGAAGAGTCCAGTGAAAAGGAGAAGCACTTGGGCAGGTCAAGACACAGCCGAAGTTTTCTCACTTCCCCTTCCGTGCATCTCACCCTCGCCGCTGTCCGCAGCTCTGGCTGTCTTCCAGAATCTCTCTCTCTTCAGCTCCTTGGCCACTGGAGTATCAAGCCTATTCGAAAAAAAGTCCTATTTTTTCCTGTGCCCTTTTTTGACCTTGATTTTCACTGTCAACACCATGGAGGAGGAAAATCCCTGCTATTTATGTGTGCTTTTGTTTATATATTACTGAGTACCTATGCCAGGCATTGTACCAGACACCAGGGAAACAGTGATGAACAAGACAGAAATCCCTGCCCACTGAGAGCTTTCAGTCTGTTCATCACAAAGCTTCTGAGATGCAGAATGAATGTTCAGACATCAGCTAAAGAAAGCCTACCTGGCAGACTCTGGGCGAGGCTTTGTAATAGAGAGCGACAAAAGCCC
This sequence comes from Diceros bicornis minor, assembly GCF_020826845.1. Lineage (NCBI taxonomy): Eukaryota > Metazoa > Chordata > Mammalia > Perissodactyla > Rhinocerotidae > Diceros > Diceros bicornis. Next base: position 17,206,614 of record NC_080745.1, on the reverse strand, counting down.
CTTTCTGGCTCTTATGAAAGGCCTAGTCAAAACAAACCCTGAGAAACTTTCAACATTAATGTGTATTTTAATATTCACAAACGGATGAGGTCATTTTATAAAATTTTCCTCATATTCAACAAACCATATATACGATGACGTCTAAATTCATTATTGTCTTCTCATTTATAGCAACTTGTTAAAATAATACATGTTCGTACAAAGCTGCAGGATGTTAGAAGTTGAATGGAGTTTAAAGATAGTAAAGTCAAAGGCTCAGAGAGGATAACTGGTTCTTTCCAAGGACGTTCAAATAGTGGACCACAGAATCAAGTTTAAAACCTAAGCCTTCGACCCTGGGCTTGAGATTTGTTCATCAAATTACCGCGTTGCTAGCGTCTTCGGTAAATTATGACGTGCTTGAATGACACAGCTATGATGTGCATTTTACAGCAAGATCTAGCCTATGGTTTGTGAATGGCCTAGTTGCAGATGCCATTAAATAGAAAATGATTCTCTTTTCTGGTACGGGTATTAATAGGAAGCCAAATCCTGAACTTGATGGTCACTCTTCCTGGCTAGAGAGAAACTTTGACTTGCCTCACAGTTATTTTCTGTGAGGCAAAATTCACAGAAACTCTACAAATGTGCTTTAGTCATTTCTCATTATTTGTTACACACTTGGATATTTTCCCAATAGTAGAATATGAATTATTGAGCTTTTGTAAAAACATTGCTATCTTTTTGTTTGGCCTTTTAAAATGAGTAGCCATTCTAAAAGGTACTGTATCACCGGTTTCTTAATTCTCTAGGGATTACTTCAGGGTTATTTATTTTAATATAGTTTTATCTTTTGTCTCAAGAGATTAAGATTTTGTCTGCCCCTGGAAGAGTGATAAATAAAATCACAGTGACACCATGGTTTTTCACTGGGACAGAGTCATCAGGGGGCACTGGCAAGACCAGTGGGCTTCCCTGTGGTGAGAATCACCTCTCAGATTCTCCACTAAATTATCATAATTCCAGAACAGAATGAGGGGAAGCATGCTCACATTAGGGACTTTTTGAAAACTGATGGTAAACAATAAGACCATAAATTTGAAGCAACATGATTCCTAGAAACACCAAAAATTTTACTTAACTGCTCAGGCAGAAGAATTAAACATATCAGATTAGCAGTCATGGAGTGAAAGCTGCTGTAGATTCTCTTATCTTTGAGTTCTTAAGCCTGAAGACATTTCCTCTGCTTGGATTAGGCAGAGTACCCTAACTGGAGGGAAATTGGCATATCTCCTCAGCATTTTGAGGAGTGTAGGGAATTCTCACTGTATCACAACCTTCTGTGTTAGAAGTGAGCAAATGTGTAACTTGCAGCCAATGAAATGTGTACTTTCTGCTCAGATTACCTGCTGTCAATTGTTTAGGCCAGAAAATTTTTATTTTCTGTACAGCAAATATTTCTGAATGGAAAATATAGAGATTACAGTAAAATAAATGATATGCCAGTTATTAGCTCTATCATTTCTGATTGGAGACAATACAGAACACACAGTGAAATGAATGACATGGTAGTTATTTGCTGTAATGATGGCATGTACACGGGGGGGAGAAAAACGTCAGAAGTATAGCAAATACCTTAGAACGAACTTGAGTTTGGTCTCTTTCCACTTATTAGCTTGTTCCTTTTTTATCTTTTTCTCTTGGGCTGACCTGTAATTTGTATTCGATTTATTGTGCAACCATCATATAACTCAAATGGATGCATCAGTAACATACAAGATTTCAGATATCAGAGCAAAAGGAGTGGTTACCAAGCATCTGCCATATACAGTCTGTGTTTTGTTTTAATTCATGTCAATTGGGCACTTGATACATTGTTTTTCTTTTCCTACCAGTAAAATGTGGGAGTTGGGCTATACAAATTCAAATTCGGGGATTTGTTTCAGCTCTAACTCTGTGGTTTTAATTATTATCCTCTGAACAAGCAGTAGGTTTTCTGTTTATTAATTTGCAAGTTTTATAAGATATTAAGCCACTTCTAATATTAACCAAATAATTGATATTACGTTTCTATGTCTCCATTCCATCATTTTCTGTGTTCATTCCGTAATTTCAAGATGTTTCTGATTAATACCAAGAAACTTAGTAGGTCTTTTAAACAGCAGAATTGCTGTTATGTTGGTCAGATAACAGTATTTAATTTATCATGTCTCTGTAAATATCTGTATTGGATAATTCCCACAGTTGCTTTTATTATCCATACATGAGAACAGATTACCATTAACTCACATCGTGAACTAACTGTTGATGTTCAAAATCCTTACAATATTGTACTGGTTATTTTTAAGAGGGTAACATTGTCTTTAATTATTTTGCACTTTTTATGTGAAAAGCAAATTAGTATATCTTCCACGACAAATACACTTTTTTAAACCAAAGTTTTAGAAAATATTAGTTTCTCTGGTGTTAACTTTTCTAAAGTCCTTTGATTGATTTATTGAGTAACATTTTGAAAATGAGCTGGCATGGGGCCGGCCCCCTGGCTTAGTGGTTAGTTGAGCGCACTCCGCTACTGGCGGCCCGGGCTCGGATCCCGGGCGCGCATGGACGCACCGCTTCTCCGGCCATGCTGAGGCCACGTCCCACATACAGCAACTAGAAGGATGTGCAACTATGACATACAACTATCTACTGGGGCTTTAGGGAGAAAAAAAAAGGAGGATTGGCAATAGATGTTAGCTCAGAGCCGGTCTTCCTCAGCTGAAAAAAGAGGAGGATTAGCACAGATGTTAGCTCAGGGCTGATCTTCCTCACACACACACAAAAAAATGAGCTGGCATAAAATGTAGGTGGGGGATAATGGATATTTTTATTGATGGTCTTTAAGAGTAATTTTACTAAAGTAGGTGGGTTTAATGGAAATTTTTTATTGATGATCCTTAAAAATAATTTTTCTCAAGATCCTCCAAGAGAATATATGCCTTTGACTAAAGTGACTTTAAATTTTGTTCACCAGTGAAGTTTAACTGCAGCGGGAGTGGCTTGTACAGCTACTGGGCATTTCAACCCTTATGCTGTGAGTTAGCACATAGTGTCTCAGGGGATGGTTTCTGATTAATCTTGTGTGAAGCAGATCACCTCCATGCTGTCTAAGTTGGCTGTCTTTCAGTGCTTGTTCATTGTCCAAATACATGCTGATTGGAGTCAGGCAGGAGAATAAGATGAAGGCCTTTTTCTTAATTTCTTCATTTGCTTCCTCCTTTCTATAAAATGCTATATTAATCTGTGATAATAGTGTACTTCTTGAGTGGGTTTACTGTAGCTTCAGAAACTGGGAAAATGTTGAAAAGATTCACGGTTTTTGTTGAAAATTGGTCATCCTTGCGTTTTCATGAACAGGGGATTTTTTTTTAAGATTTAAAAGGATCACGTTTTGAAATAACTGAAAATTTTTATTTGTTTCACTGGCAGCACATTAGATCTGACCAATTCATCTTAGTCTGAGGTGAGTATAAGTAAACTATCATCTCCACATGATAAGGTGTAAGGGGAATATAAGCTCATATTTTTACATTGACTGTGCTCAGGGACATTTACATTCTATTCTGGCAGGGGGAACACAAAAGAGACATTTCTTGGAGTCTTCTGGCTGAGCATATTTTTAAGTTCGTAGAAATGCAAAATGTTGAAAATTCTTTTGCTCTCATAGTTTGTTTTAAGACATTTGTTAACGTTACCACTTTAGACGAATAATATGTATTAAATTTGCACCTGGATAGAACCTCGTCTCTCTAAAAGAGCATCCAAGGTTGCACTTATATATAAGTGCTGGAGTTTTGGTGTTTTCCTCCTTCCTCCATACTCTTATCTTTTCCTTTAGAGTTGAAGAAAGAAAATAGACAGAATAAGATGAATGGAGAAGGAAGGCAGTAACAGAGAAAAACGAGGAGTAGAAATCAGTGATTTGCCTATATATCACAGGGAAGAGAAAAGTCATACACTTTTTAAGGGATAGAGGTCTCAAAACGAGCATACGTCACAAGAGGTCCTTTTGAGTAGGCAGAGTTTCAGTATAACTTTCCAGTTATTTCATAAATAATGAATGGGAATTGGAAATCAGTTGTATAGGCTCCGTGTACATTTTGGTGCAATTAGCTATCGCTTTAGACTCGTGTGTGCACTGGCAGATGTCCGGGGTCGGAGCACTTGGCTGATCCACCTCTCAGAGGCTTCCTCTCAATTGTTGAAAGGCGTGATCCCATTGTCCCATTTTGGCATCCACCAAGTCATACCACAGTGTATTTCATCCACTATTGTTTGTAAACAAAACAAGTGAATCCATCAACTATATGAATATTTCACCTTACACTACACTGATAGTTTTTTCAATAAGAATAAGACAAAAGGTCTGAGTTGTTCCAAAATATTGGTTTAAAAATATGAAAATGGTTAGGCCTATTTGAAGGACTAATTCAATTATATAATGGAAAGCAGTTTATATAGAGGATGGTTGTTTTCAGTGTGTAGCGTGCAAAAAAACGGTAGCAGTTTGTGTGGTATGCCTCCTTCCTTCCCCTGTGGGGTCTGTTTCCATTTGCTGGACAGCGTTTTAAGAGCTGTATTTTCAGTGCAGGGGTCATCTCAGAATGAGGCAACTAGGGCAGATATAACAAATTACCTCCTTGATTCTTTACTTCTATGCCTAATGCACACCAGACCCACTCCTTCTGTCTTTTGACACCTCCTTTTTTCCAATTACTCTAAAACTTTGGGATCGTCTTTGTTTCTTTCTTTCTCTCCTGCTGCTGTTGGCTCTATCTTTTAAAAAAACATGTACTATCTGACCAGTTCTACGAGCCCCACACCTACTTCCCCATCCAATTCACCGTCAGCTCTCCTCCGGATTATTTTAATCTCCTCACTGCAATTCCTGCTTCCATCTTTGAACACACAAGTCCTTCCAGCCTATTCTCAACATGGCAGCCAGAGAGATTCTTACAAAATGTAAACCAGACCATGATGCTCAAACTCTCTTATTCACAGCTTTATAATGGCTCCTCCTCTCATCCAGAGTAAAATCTAAAGTCTTTGCTGGGACCTGAGGCCCTCACTAATCTGTTCCCTGCTCCGTGTCCAATATCATCTACCACCATTCCCTTCCCTCTCTGCCTGGTCCGTACTGGCTTCGTCACTATATCCCATACACAACAAGCATGCTCTTTTCTGAGCACCTGGAATTCCTGCAGTTGTCTTCATGACTTGCTCTTTCTTCCTTTAGATCTCTGCTCAATATCAGTCTATCAGGAGGCCCCCTTTTACAAACCTAATTAAATAGCCCTCCTCTACAAACACATCATTTCCTTCCCCCTTATTTTTATTTATTTTTCTTCATGGTGCTTATTACCACATGAGAGAGAAAGAGAGAGAGAGAGAGAGATCAATTGATCGATCTATCGATCGATCCAGATAGATAGGTTGATCTGTCTATCTCAGGTGGTAATAAGCACTGGCCAGGTCCTCCTTCCATTCCAAAATATAAGCTTCTTGATGGCAAACCCTTTTCTGTTGACTCTATTCCTAGCACACAGAAGAGTACCTGGCACACAGTGGACACTCCATGAATGTTTGTTAAATGAATGGGTGATGCAAGGCATAAATCTCACTCTGCACAGCATCAAACTGCTCAATGCTACACTGTCTTAGGGAAGAGATAGCTCTGTGAAATACCAAAAAGCAAGTATTACTTTGCGAATCTCAACTGGCACACTTCAGTTGGAAGAGAGAGGTTGTTCCAGGCTTAGAAGTCGTTGAAGTCTTCGTGGTACAAATAAGACCAGCACTCAGCCTGGGATGATGGGTAGTGTTCAGAGTTAGATGCAGGTAACGGAGAGATTGTCAATCATATGCAAATGCAAGGCAGACAGTGAGAGATTTATTATTTGATGCTGGGGAATAAAAACCTCAGATTTTGATGTGTGTATTCTGGAGGTATTTTCAGTGAAATCTTGTTTGAAGCTGTTGGAGTGGATGAGTATCTAAAAAGGAGAGCGTAGCTGGAGGAGAGCTGAGACTAGCCCTCAGGAAGTGGCTGTGTTTAACAGACAGGGTGAGGGGTCAAGCCATTAAAGGAAACACAGAAGAGAAGACCAGATGTGTTGAAAAGAAGCAGAATAATGAGGTGCCAAAGGAAGAGGGGATGTTAAAAGACAAAACTGTTTCAAATATTGAGGTAAAGCCTAATAGAAGAAGATCTTTCGGAAGGATTTGAAACTTGAGGTCATTGGTAGACTTCGTGTAATTTAAGTGATGGGGAGGGGTGTCAGCTGGATGGAATGGGCTTAAAAGTGAGCATATGGGAAAGGGGCAGCTGGTACTGATATGTTCATGAAGTTAGGCAGGAAAAGGACCAAGACATCATAAATGCCATCAAGCAGTGGGCCCGCAGTTGAGAGACCTGCACTTCTCATGGGCAGAATAGAGCGCCCTCCTTTCCCTCCCTGTGTCCAGACTCAGAGGAACCAGGTGTCCTCTTCACAGACTCCCTCAGCCCACCCTCTCAGATAACCCTCTGGTTCTATTGTTATCTTCCTCTTCTCCAAAGTGCCCAGGCCCACAGATGACACTTTTCCACCATTGTCACTTTTAGTGACACAGTTCCACTTGCAGACATCAAGAGAAGCAGTCACATTGGGCTTCCATTGACTTTGCGTTTTCTGCCTTGACGATCTTTCATCACAGTGCAGAATCTGTTGTCTTCAGGTGAAAAAGTCACTCTGTACAACATCAAACTTTAACCACTCCACACAGCCCTGTCTCGGGGAGAAAATAAGGGATCTATAAAATATGGAAAACCGTTCATTCCCTTGCAACTTTCAATGAACCCATGAATTATTAGCGACAGAGTCAAATGACAGTGTGTCGGAAGCTTAGACTGTAAACAGGTGTCTGCGATACACAGGCGACTCATTATGCACCCTAAGAGCTGCCTTAAGAAAACTGCTTATTACCGGTCTTGTTAAAATAGATTTTTATTTCTTCTTCACATCAGGTAGTTTTTTTCCAACACTAATGATATGTGTAGGAATGTAAGAATAATATATTAGGACACTGAGGAGTTTTTTAATAGGGCTGGAGATAGGTAGGGAGGTGGAGAAGGGAATAGAAGGAAAGAGGGTTATGGTCATTTTTCTAAGATTTCCAGGTCAAGATCACCCATCTCCTTTATTTTCACTTCTTTTTAAAGGTGGACGATCTCTAGATGGCTGAGTAAATTTCTAATGGAGCACATGGCAGGTTCCTGTGGGGCCCAGTCATTGCTGCTCCTTTATTCCCAGCTAGAAAACCTTCAAGAGAAGGGACATGTCACTGTCATTTCTATGTTCCTCACATTAATTGGTGCAATGTCAGGCTCCTATTAGGTGCTCAATGACTGTTTGCTGATTTCCTCATCTTACTTAATCACAGTAGGTTAGCGCAGGTAGTTCCTTGGAGAGCATCAAGTTCGATGCTTCTCAACTTTAACATGCATGCTGATCACCCAGGGATCTTTGTAAAATGCAGCTCTGATCCTGTGGGTCTTCGGCGACGCCCAATTCTGCATTTCTCACAAGCTCCAAAGGTGTGCCAACATGCTTGTCCGCAGACCACACTTTGCATAGCAGGCATCTGGTGGAATGCGTCTCCTGCAGAGTCTGCCTACCACTGTGGGTGGGCTGAGGGGACCCAGCGCCACAGGAGGATCAAACTTCCTCTTCTTGCAGTGTTAAATGTGCTTGAAGAGAATTTGAACTCTAATATTTTAAAAAATATTTAAACAAAGATTTATTATTGTTTATTATTATTACGAAGCAAAATGCAAAATTTGATTAAGAAAATTTCTACGAAAAATATAAGGGATTTTTTGCAGTAGAGATCTCCTCCTTCAGGTTACACTCAAGGTTGGCCTCTAGGAGATGGATTCAGATCAGATGCTGTTAGGGGTACTTGGGAGGCAGAGTGTCAGAAGCACTAATCTAGACCCGATGAGGAAATGGGGACCCTGGGAGGTTCACATCGCTAGTTATCCTAATATGAAATTGATGACAACAGCTAACATTTTTTCAGTCTCTTACTATGTATGAGCCAGGCTTGGTGAGCAGTACATAAATTATCACATTTAATATCCAAGGCAGTTTCTGAAGTACATATTACTATTGTTTCCATTTGGATCTGAGGAAACAGGCTTAGAGAAGGTGGGTAGTTTGCCCCGGAACACACAGCTATCTTACATCAAGGTCCCTGCTGTCAACTATGGTGTTTTAAGGTCTCCTGAAGTAGGTACAGCCAGGGCGAGAACCAGACCCTCTGACTTCTGTCCAGGACTCCATGGAGGGGAGAAGCTGAGAGAAAGCAGGTTAGTGTTTCCAAAGAGTGCCTTTGAAAGTTATAGAAATGTCCCTCTTATTATTCTGGATATTTACTCCTTCCTTGTTTCTTTCATGATAACAATAAGCAGATTAACTAGGTTTTCTGTTCAATAACTGAGCCACAGTTCTAGGCTCATAGAAAATCAATACTTTCTCACTAATGTGTACCTTTCCTGCGAAGAAGCCATCAGAGTTAAAGGAACAGAGTGTCTGTAATGAGCTTTTATAAATTGCATTACTGGGGCCAGACCAGTGGCGCAAGTGGTTAAGTGCGCGCGCTCCGCTGCGGTGGCCTGGGGTTCGCCGGTTCGGGTCCCGGACGCACACTGACGCACCGCTTGTCAAGCCATGCTGTGGTGGCATCCCATATAAAGTGGAGGAAGATGGGCACGGATGTTAGCCCAGGGCCAGTCTTCCTCAGCAAAAAAAGAGGAGGATTGGCAGATGTTAGCTCAGGGCCGATCTTCCTCACAAACAAACAAACAAATAAATAAATAAATTGCATTACTAGGTGATGGTTAATGGGTTTCATTCCTTACACGAATGGAATTAAAAGCGTAGCACCTGGAGTGTTATAAAGAGTGCATTCTCTACGTCTATGCATTTCAACTGAGCATTCTAGAAGCTATCTGGGCAAATCTTTCGTAGTATTTTTCCATGCTTCTGATACTGCTTCTTCCGTGTTTGTGATACCAGATATGCACTGTGGTCATCCCAGAACAAGGACACACGTGCCTGCCGCCCACAGATCTACCTGGTGACCCAGGACATGTATAGCGGGAGCTCCAGCCCCGGTGGCAGGACAGTTTCTTTTATGCATTATGGCTCTCCATTCTGTAAAAGCACACTGAATTTTCTCCTCTTCCCTATAATGAATCCCTGACATTTCCAACAGTGAGAAACTCTGGATCGTTTCTATTAAGTGAGACTTATAGAGGTTGGGTTTGGATAAAGCCTAGCGGCTTTGAAATTATACAATCTGACGTTGCTGGGACCATCAGTAGCTCCCAGGGCAAGGAGGGGCCCTGAAGTTTTGTGTCTCTCTCCTTAAGCTAAGAACCATTAAGCATATGCTAAAGAAAAAATATTATTCCAAACCACGCAATATCATCATTTTGCAAATTATTTCATACCGATGGCTGAGAACATGTAAAAATTTAACACAGCTCGTTAGGCAAGAAATACAATAGGAGCTGAAAACACCACATGGTAAGGCAGTTCAAATCCCTACTACTCCTGTGAGTTATGTGCTAGAGATGCCATCCAACGGCCTAGCAGTAACCTTTGTTGTCGAGCGCCAGGAGTAAAGCGGTACATAGCGTTTGTGAGGAAGAGAAGTTGAGGGACACAGGACTCACTTTACATGGAAATGGCATGTGTAATTATCTCCAAATCTCAATCTGAGATTTGATTGAGAGGTGCAGGGAAGCTGCCCCACAGGAAAATATCTCCCTTAGTGAAGCCTAAAACGCTCCTAAAATGCAAGGTGGTAAGGAGACAGCCACATGTCTTACCTTCTTGCCAGTTTTAGGGCAAGTCTCCACTGTGCCAGTCCATTCTGATAGTCCGTTATTACAACACAAAGCCTAGCGCAAGGCGACAAATGCAGAGAATACTTTTCTAGAGCACATCCTGCAAATGTAAAGGTGCATATTTGCTTATCACTTCTTCATTTGGCTATGGTGGGGAAAGTGGAAAGAAATAAGTACTTAGAAACACAGGGCAAGCATCGACATCATCACACTCCTTTCAAAACCATGAATTCATTTTCCAAACCCTTTTTAAAAGACATACATTTCCCAGAGAGCACATCGTATCACCATGTGAGGCAAGAATCCTGGGAAATGTTTTCCTTTTGTATCAGTTGGAGCTGATAGAAAGAGCTGTGAATTTCAAGAGGTGCCTGGTCTCTCTACCCATCCTCACTGATCATCAAAGTTGTGACCATTTCAGTGTCAAATTTAATCAAATTCTTGAAGATCAACTTTTGTCTTAGCATAAATTTTATAGTCTTAGCCACTAAAATCAAATCTGAAAGGCATAAAGTAGGCGATCATGGCTAACAAGTTAAAGGATGCAGGCAGGTGAAGAGTAAGTACCACGTTGCCAAGCAGGCCTTTCATCAACTGAAGCAAGAAAGCAGGTCACCAGCCGTCCCTTTCAGAATGGCCTATTGGAGATCCCAGTGACTGCCTTATGTCATAGTAGCATTTGTATGAATTTAACTGCAGAGGCAGCCCAGGGTGCAGCAGCAGACAGACTGCTGTCTTGCCGTTCTAAGACTTGACAGATTTGCCAACCAAACCAGTTTACCTTTGAAACTAAGGTGATCAGAGGATTTATAGCCTCCGGGAGCAGTAGGCATTGTGGTAATGAGAGAAAGGCAGCCTTCCCTCTCTCAGGGGACTTTTATCTCTCCTCAGTGATGACAGCTTTATGATTTTACTGAGAAAATCCATGGAAGGTGCTTTTACAAAATCAACTGTATTTTGAGATATTTCCAAGAGCAATGGCATAAGAAAGAGGAACCATATTATAAAGTAGAATCTGAATAAAACTCAGGAGTGAAAAACGAGATGTCATTACCACGAGGGAAAATTGACTTTTTTTACCTCTATTCATCCCATTGCATTCTCACATGTCATCCATTGTATTTCTTTATTCATAATGGACCACAAGGTACAAGTTGTTCTTCCCATGGTAAAGACCTGTGCATTTGCTGTTCGACATTCTCTCCCGGGAAATTCTCAAAGTTAGGGGCCTTTGAGCTGCGTTGTTCCCACTTTGCGTAGGTGGACGGCCCACCTACCACTTCTTACTGCTGCATGTCTTGTCTTCATTTGGATCAGAACTGCCTTTTGTTTTTAAGGGAGTTTATTTTATAGTCGCGTTTCTAAGGGAGACAAGCTGTTGGTGACTCTGAATCCACAGCATCTTTCCTGTACAGTCATATGATCCACAGGGCATGTGCAAGTTCGTTCCCAAATCCTACGACTCAGCTTGAGCTAAGTGCGCTCCCTTCCTTCTAATTGGGGCTGAGGAGGCAGCAGAAGATAGAGCTATCATTCTTCAAAATCTTCTTGCCTCTCTCATTGATCCTTTTCTCTCTCTGTCGCTTTACGCTCGTATATTTTCCCCTTAATTTTTCTCTGCCTGGCTGTGACTTGTGCAAGCTCTTTTCTTCTCTCTAAAATGTTCTCCTTTATCACGTCCTTCTATTAATATATCTACTATTTAATTTCTTCTCGTTATTCCAAAAGATCATTAACTCATTTCCACCTCCTATTCCTCCACTATTCTGAAATCATCCTCTGCTCATTTCTTTAACTCTAACATTATTTACCTTCTAGACCTAAAATAAATCATAATGATGAGAGTAATAACGATTGTATGTTGAAGCTGCTGTGTTGCAGGACACACTGGGCTACACATTTCACATTTGGCATCTCATTTAATCCCTGCAAATGAAGGAATGGTGTCATGCTCTTTTAACTGATGAGATGTGATGAGGTTCATACAATGATTCACTGGCAGAACTGCTGGTCCAGCACAGTTAACCTGATTCCTGGTGTGCAAAGAAGAACGTGGCTTGCTTAATTATGAGCTATAACTCATAGGCTCAGGTGAAGTTTAACAAATATTTACACCATTTCACTCAGGGCCGTTCATTGACTCATATCCATTGATGCAGATAAATTTCCTTTACTACAAATCTATCAGTAATTATATATTGAATATTTATCTTAAGAAGCTCATAAATTTGGGTATTATAGGTAGACATAGTGGAGGATTGGGAGGTGGAAGGGACAACAGAAGCAGCTGAGAGAGAAAAAGATAATGAGAACAACTGTCTTCTCTATGCTTTTAAAGCCTCTACTCCAGCTGAGCTCCCCAGGAATCTGGGGCTATGATGGGAGGTGAGATGAGGGGTCAGAGCCTTAAAGGGTTGGACAAGAAATGGGCGAATTCATCTTGGTCCTACTTGCCCCTTTTCTGGGAAACTGAAGGATATTTCTTCCTGCTTTGGAGAAAACTACAAATATATTTTTAAACTGCTTGAATTGGTTTACCTAAGTATAAAAATTCACAAGGTTGAATTTCAATCAGAATGTACCACATGCAGGGGCGGCCCCGTGGCTTGGCGGTTAAGCGCGCGCGCTCCGCTGCTGGCAGCCCGGCTTCGGATCCCAGGCACGCACCGAGGCACCGCTTCCCCGGCCATGCTGAGGCCGAGTCCCACATACAGCAACTAGAAGGATATGCAGCTATGACTTACAACTATCTACTGGGGCTTTGGGGGAATGAATGAATAAATAGATAGATAGATAGATAGATAGATAGATAGATAGATAGATAGATAGATAGAATGTACCACATGCATATGTAGTTCAAAATCATACTGCACTGACCCAGCCAGTGTGGAGTGGGTCCCTTCCTGTGGCTCGCTTCCCCTCAGCTGTAATATCACCCAGTGAAACACCAAATCAGTCATGAAACCATTTAATAGGTAAAAAAGACAAAGAGGGAAAAGGTTAAGCAGAATAAACATTAATGGAAAAAACACCTGGGTTTGAGTCCCAGCTCCATCACTTCTATCACTTCATACGTATGTTTATCTCTTAGTTACATTTTTTGGATAATGAGAATTCTAGTGCTGTGTGTCCCATCAAATTATTGTAAGAACTAAATGAACTAGAGTGCTTTAAAATGCTTCATGAAGTGTAAAACGCTCTCCAAGGGAGATTATAATTAGCATCATCATTTTTTATTATTATTAATTGTACTAACTTCAAAGCACTTGATTTCCCCTATTGGTTAATTCTGAAGAGGTTTGCTTCCACTCTGTTTCTTTCTAGCATCTTAATAATTGGTATTTCAGTACCACATTAAAAAAAAAGGCTCTCTCCTGAGCTTGATTCTGTATTTTGAAAGCTTTTGATTCCCTAGGCCGTTGGGGAACTCAGCCTGCTCAGACACTTGGGCACAGCACCACATAAAGCCCCTACCCTGCTCCTGTCTGCAAATCCTTTAGAGAGGTTCTGAGATGTTGTCATGAGCCCCCAGCAGCCAGCCTCCAGTGCGGTGGCAGCTTTTGCCCCACTTTGAGCAACCATCTAATGAATAAGAGAGCCAAAAATCTCAGCATGTCTGCTCTTCCAGTGTCCTAACTGCTTCCTAAAATTGGTTTGGCCTCATTCACTTACAAAACCACTTGTGCACAGGTGTAAAGCTGGGCCCGGCAGCGTGAGATGGAGTTAGACTCCCCACACACATCTGTGGACATCCAGAGATTGTAATTTTTGAGTCCATCGAGAGCAGATGGGCCTGCTTAGCAAGAGAATAGGATTGACTGCAGGAATTAAGCTGAGAGCAGTAAGTGAATTAGTAGGCCAGATGCATTAGGCCCGTGGAGTAACGATGTGCAGCGTTGCAGGGCATATGACCTCGAGTGTGTGGACAAGCCATAAGGGCAGGGCTTCCTCTGGGAAATGGACCGTTACTGTGATCACTTTTAGAAACGCATATGTCATAAAAACAAATACATACCTACATACATTTTCCCCTTCTAAAAAATAGATAAATTTTAACTTTCTTTTTCCTTCCATTGTTCAGAATAGGCAGTTTTGACAAGAAAAGAGAAACATTGAAAGAAGAGCTAGAAATACAAAGCATCTACCGATATTAGATGTGCTTCCATTGTCTATCAAGACATAAAGATAATAAGTAGTTCACAGAAGAACCAAAAGGAAGCATGTATTCTGAGAGTAGCACCTGTCATCACTTCATAGGCTGCTCCCTGGTCAGAGAATGTTCCAAATGACTGTGTCTCCACATGAGTTTGATGGTGATGATAATGAAAATTCCCACAAATGCAATTTCTTTATTTGAGGTTAGTACTGAATGATTCACCTAGCAAAATATGAGGATTTGACAAATTCTTCTGCAGGTTTTAGTTGTTAACACAATCAAAATATAAGAAAAGAAACAAAAGTCTTATTTGGGTAGAAAATCATGTGACTTTTTAATCTTTAAAAATTCAGTTCCTTTTTACTTTAGAGAAAGAAAAGTAGCTCAAACTCCTTAATACATCATTGTAAATAATTATTCTTCTGGCCTTTTTATTAGTGGGTTTTAGTTTATAGTTCCATGGCAAGAATAATGTTTATAGGTTGGCACAACCTAAAAAAATCACCTTGTTTAAAATTGACCTACCATTTAAATATCATCATTTTGGCAATGAATACTTTCTAAACTTATCCTTCTCAATTGTGGGCATTAAGCCCATAAATAGGAATGCTGGAGGGGGGACAGGAGGGGTTACTTCCAGGAGAAGAGGAGCCTTGGAGAAGTGAATGGAAAATGTTGCCTCTGTTTAGCATGAATGAGCCTGGGATTTAAATAACATTCTTCAGGCCAGATAAATAGTTTTTCTTTGGCTTAGTAATCACGCGTTGCGTTCAAATTTTTAAGTGAAATGTTTTCTGGCTTTCCTCACTTCATCTTTGATCTTTACGTGCTCTGTTGTGTTTTAACTCATCAACTTCACCAAATAAAAAATCTAATTTATACCTTTTAGTACATATAAGAGAGGCAGATTTGCTGTAAGGCATTGGAAATTCATGTAATAGAGTTTTCTGCTTCACACACACACATCTCTCCAAATGCTGAAGTAGACCAGAATATTAACAGTCGTTGCTGCTTGACGGCTGCATCTTGAGTGAATATAATGATCTCATTTGTTCTTTTTTTTCCCTCTGTTTTCAAGCTGTTCTGAAATGACGATGCATTACATTTATTAAAACATGAGGATGTTTTTAAAGAAACCTATTCCAAAATTCATTTGAATTCTTTGTCAATACTTCTCCACTGTTTGCCATTTTGAGATACTGATTGTTCTGACCCAAATCTGAACAGCCCCAAAGTCCATTTGCAGCCAGGCTCCTCTGAAGTGTCTACTCCATGGGAGTTCCATAAAGACAGCCTTACAGAAAGCTCTCATGCATGCACACGTCCATGACAGGTCATAGCTGAAATCAGATGAGCAGAAAGGAATTGCAGTTCTCTTTTTTGTTTCTCCCCCTATGTGACCTTCAGGCATGGGAAATCAGCACAGCCCTGAGATCACTCAGTAAATGCTAGATTATTTTATGGGCGGGATTAATCTGCACCAGAGAAGGTGGGAGTTCACGTTGGGCATTTGAACAAAGGGAGACCAATAGAATTTGCCCTAGAATTGTGCTCTGGGTAAGGAGACGGCCTCCTGCTGCCTTAACTGCATGCTGTGTGAACTATTTTCATCCTTACCCAGGGGATCTTTTCTAGGTGTAGTGATAGATCAAATATAAAGGAATAAAGGGGAAAGTCTCTTACTTGTCACTTTGAAAGTGCCTCGTGATAGCCTTTGCCATGTCTATCGGGCTGATTAATCATGCATGACAAGAATACCGTCCCTCCTGTTTCCTACAACTCGAAATGGATCATGAAGAAAAAATCAGGGTGAACCACTGATTTTACTCATAACCTCAGGCTTTATTACATAGGCTCCATATAAGCCTTCCAGACAATTGCCCAAAGTATTTTCATTTCCTAGAAATAACACTGAAAGAATTAATCAGCACTCTTCTATAAAACCATCATAGGTGACTGCTCGTGTTGATGCAGTGGACAAGCAGTTATTGAAAAGGCTTATTTATAATACTGCCTTTTCCTGTTAGTAACGTTTTGACAGGTCCTCAGTTAAGCATTGCATGTTAATCTTTACAAAAGGGGGAGATAAGGAAGTTCATGAGTTGATGCTTCCCTCCCCCAATGAGAGTCTGTACTAGGGGTCTAGGACTCCAAAGTCTGTTTTTTCCCCAAATGTCTTAGAAAGATCAGCTTTTGAACCCTTAGGATTTCAGGTCTGAAGCCAGTGTGACCTCCTCTGCAGTTTCTCTCCTCCCGTCCTCCCACACTGTCCCTTCCAGGAGTAAATCTTTTGCCCACTTGTTGTTGTTTTTGCTTCACCGAAGGCTCCTCCTCTGCCTTGAGATTCAGTTCACTCACAGGAGGCCCGCGTGTGGAATGTGGCCACTGTTATTGTGCTCATTAGCCCAAGCCAAGCCACAAGCTTGGGGGACCCAAGCTGATCTGTGTGCTGCAGCTGCCAGAATGTAATGACTATTCTTCCAAATATTCTCTTGCAATCCCTGAGGCTAGGATGAAATGCCAGCTGTGAGGTAATCCTCACCAAAAAGGGATCTGTGCTGCTTCGGCTTCCCAGGCTATTAAAGGGATGCCGGAGAAGCTGAGGGCATGCTTTGCTGTCCTGCTGAAGCTCTGCTGAAGAAAGAGCCCACAGACACATGGGGGCCAAGTCACAGCTGCAGCTTCCCCATGGCCCAGGGGACTGTGCTGCTTGTCTTCCCAAGGAAAGCAAGGCCAGCCAGGGGAATGTTGACTTTCCGCTGTGAGATCAAAGAAAAGGCTCTGCCAGCGGGACACATCCCAAGATCTCCAAGGGGAGCAAGCCTGGAGGACTGAGAAGGGGGAGGATTTCCAGATCATGTATTTAGGATCCCAGAATTTAAACCCACACCATTTATTTCAAATGTTATGTCCCTGGAATTTACTGGAAGTTTTGTTTCCCAATAGCTAGCATTGAGGGCCGAGTGATAAATGTTAAATTTCAGAGTAATTACAATTACCATTAGTGTGTCCTTGGCGAAGTCCAAAGGCACCTTGATCATTTGTTAGTGAGTGCTAACAAGTGGGGCTGGACTGGTGAGTTGTGATTAAACACCGCCACCTGCTTATCAACACTTTGAGGCTAAGGAAAGTAGTTACCCTCATTTGACCATTCACACCTTGTAAAACGCCCTGGTAGCATTTCTGAAAATGGCCATCTGTAAGTGTCAAGTTCACTGCCAAGTACCTGTACTTGGTGTATGGTTCTAACTGAGCCACAGTTTCCAAAGAAATCCTTAGAATCGCTGCCAGTTTTGCTTCTAAGAGCATAGAGCCACCTTGAGATTGTGCATATTCAGGCCATACACATACTCAATATATGTGTGTGAACTAAAAGTCTCCTTCCTTTTAAAGATTTTATTTATTTATTTTTTCCCCCCAAAGCCCCAGTAGATAGTTGTATGTCATAGCTGCACATCCTTCTAGTTGCTGTATGTGGGACTCGGCCTCAGGATGGAGGGAGAAGTGGTGCCTCGGTGCGCGCCCGGGACCCGAACCCGGGCCACCAGCATCGGAGCGCGCGCACTTAACCACCAAGCCACGGGGCCGGCCCCCTCCTTCCTTTTAAAGGAAGACACAGTTTATAAATTTACACTTGCCCATGATTTTACTTTGTTGATAAAGGGCATCCTGATCCAAAGTCTGGATAACATTTCAGGGTATCACTGAGAACGCTGTCTATGACCTGTGAGCAGACCGACACCACTGACACCACAATGAGGTTCTGCCTTTTGTGTTTCCCAGGTGGCCTGTGATTAGATTTATTTTAGCGCTTATGATGTGGCAGCTCAATTGGCAACAGATAGCGTGCTGACCACAAGACCTATTGTCTCCTATTCAGGCCATCCAAGACCGCTGTGAAAATTATCTTCATTGCCAGCCACTTCGATCTTGTCATTCCTGCACTGGAAGCTTCTCACTGTTTCCTAAAGCCCTTCACATTGGTCTCAGCCTCCTCGCTCTGGCTACTGCAGCTTGGTCCTTCCCTAAACACAGATTTTCTCCTGTCTTCCCCTGATCTCCTGTCACCTCCTTTGCGCCAGCCAAACAAAGCTATTCTCAGGCTCCTTTGACACAATCTGACATTTTTGAGACCTTGTTTTCACCAGTACAGTTCACCAAAAGAGAATGAGGACACACAAACCAATGTCTCTGTCTGGCACATGTTAGTTCCATTGGCTTCTTAACCTTTAGAAGTTAGGAAAGGACACACCAGAATGAGACCTGCATGTTGATTCAGGCTTTACATATGTTATATGGCTATTAGGCCGTTTAATGTCAAAGTTCCTCCGGGGAAAGTTTCTAGGGGGAGAAGGAAGTATTCCATATTATTTTGAGCACAGTTTAAGGATGTTTTAAAGCCATTTAAAGACAACAGAACTAAAATAAATAGAATTTATAGCAGCAAAAAGTGTCACAAATGAGGAGGCAAGCAAAATGAGTAGAAGGAAAAGCTATTAAGCGACCAATGGATAGATTTTGCAAGTAAGCAACATGGAACGAAGTACAGGTACAGGTCAGTTTTTAAGCCACATCCACTTGTGCATTCATTCATCTCTTTGACAAAATGTAACAGGAGCCTGATATGTGTCATGTGGAATTCAAAAAACAAAAAGGCATGGTCTCTACCCTCCAAAACTAACAAAACAAGTTACTGATTCCAGGAAAGGAGGACATGTAAGATACAGTAGGGACAGAAACTGTAGGAGGGTCCCCATTTAAGCCTTTTTACATTAGAGTGTCAAGTATACTTCTTTTAAATACTATTTAAGATTCATGGTTTATACTAAGAAAACTTTTGGACAAATTTTATAATAATATTATTCTCTTTGCAGTTGTATATATGCACTATTTTTCAGTCCATTTCTTAGACCCTTGAGTATCTACTGTGGATAGAGTACACCTAGGCTTCATGTTTGAGCCAGAAACCATGGCTACCAACTCAACAGCACAGATCCTGGGCTCATTACCGGGAGCAAAGCTTGATTTCATTTCAGTCATGCATGAACTGGCTGATTGGCACTGTCCTGGGGAAGGATTTCCGTCCCCTGGAGTCTCTTGCTATAATCTAGTACCTAGTGGAAACCATTATTTCTTGTAGAGGAAAGATGATCTGCTCCTGCTATTATGATGAATCTCCAGCAATGGGATGGGCAGTCCTGTCCAGTGGCATTGGTGATTGCTGAGCAACAGGGCCTGGGTCTCATTGAGACACCTCCAAAACTGCTGGTGAAACTTTGGGGAATTCCCTTGACTACTTTTTTTTTTAAATCTCCCCTACAAATGGAGAATATTCCCATAAGAATGTATGTGTTTACCTGTAAGCTGTACGTGGCAGGGCTTCCCAGAAACTGTGTACTGTTAAACATTCACAGAGGGAAGAAAAAAAGATATTAATTTGATAATTTTTATAGAAAAATTCAGTGTGTGCTGAATGATGTACCCAACACTGCTTGAGCAATGGCTGCGTTAGGTAATGATAAGAGAGACACCCCTACCTGCTGCATAGCATAACCCAAAGGGCTGCTTAAAATGAGAGATAAGTACAAGAAAATTCCAGGGTTTCTGCATAATTAAGTACAAAGTAGAAGTCTATCTAGGGTGGCTTAATTTCAAAGATTTCACTTAAAATGAGTTTGTATAAATGTTTATGAGAATCTGACTTAGCTGGCAAAAAAATACATTTTTCTACAGTTGCAAAAAATGTCTGTTTTCAATCAATATGATCATAATGAGCAAACCATAAATCCATTGTGTAAATGAGAATGATATAGCCACCATTGGTTGGGTGTCCACCTCTGCTGGCACTGTGCCAAGCCCACTACACAATTTCAAGTCCAAAAACTTGGATTTACAAGGTATTTTATTTTACAAAAGAGGCAAAAGTCTTGTAGGAGTTAAGTGCCCAAGGCCACATAGGTGGGAAATGGCAAAGTCAGGGTCTGCTCTCCAAAGCATCTCCTTCCAAAACCTTCCTGCTTTCCATTACTGCACCACTTCCTAAGAAGTCTTCTGCAGAAAGCTAGTCTCATGAAATTTTCTTTAAAAAAATGAATTTAGTAAAAGATGCCCACTTTATTCTCCAGTCCAGAGATTCACAATACATATCTGTATATTAATGGTTCTAAGAAGTAAAACCTAAACTAAAAAAAGAAAAAAAAAAAAAGAAGGAAGGATAAAAGTCTAATTGGGACTATCCAGCATTTCAAACCGTTGTTTGACCAAAAAAACTTTGGGATTTTTGTGGGGCTATTTAAGTCCAAATTTAAATGAAGGATTATAATCATTTTAGGTCTCCCCAGATTAGAAGTCAAATGGTTAATTTCAAAGTGAGAATGAAGTTTAGTGTGTAGATATTCTCTCTCTCTCTCATTTTCTTTCTCTCTCTGTCTCCCTCATTCCTTCTCTCTCTCTTTTTCTGTCTCTCAATATCATAAAATTCATATGCGTTATCTAGTTCTTGCTCAGGGAGGCAAAGTTTGATTTTTAAGAAGAGCACTGTAGAGTTTGATGTATTTCTCGGCGAACCCAGTCTTCTCTACTGTACAGTGTTGGCTGCTTTTCCTCTTAGTCACACACAAGAGAAAGAGTCCTGAGTCACGTCAAAGCTGCCTGGGTCTGGAGATGAATATAATGTGCATTTCAGAGGCATCCAAAGCTTGCTTTCCCTCCCCCGCCCCCACCCCAGGTGGAAATGCACCTGCTTTCCTTTTATCTGCAGTAGCTGCCACGCGTACCTGCTGGCGTCTTCAGCATCGTGGATGCCAGTGAAATTGCTTTGAACGCTGATTCAGTCATCCCAGGGAGAAGGCACCTTGATTAGCTACTGAGCTGGTGAGAAAGATGGTCCACAGAAGGCACCACACAAAAGTCCTGTAAATGATACATTGTGTTTCAGCCCAGCACAGCTGACTCATAGTCAGCCTCAGAGACGGGAACAGGATTTCAGCTCCTCCTGATTTTACAAGTTATGGTGCCATTTGCTTTTCTTTGTCTTTCCTCTGGCAAACTATCCATTGATCCCTTTCATACATGTTTGTGATTGATCATGTTATCAAAAGATAGAGATAAAGTAAATTTTGCCAATCGAAGACAGTTGAAAAGGATTCATGAATACAATTTAAAGTAGCTCTACTGATTTCTCTATACTGTCCTCTGTACTGTCATGGCAAATCAGTGTGTACCCAATCTCTTGACTCACCCAGTAAAGGGAATATGTGACTTTGAACTAGGCATTTAAATTCTCTCCACTTGGTTTTGTGGATTTGTTTCCTTCCATTTTTAATCAGGTTTGTCTAGTAAAATGAAGATGTTTGTCTAAAACGTTCTAACAGCCTTTCTACCTTTTTCCCTGATTCCATAAACTATGCATAAATCTATACCTTCATTTGAATAGTGCTCGTTTCGGAAGTTATGGTAATTAAAACCAAGAATATAGTACAATTCTTCTGAAAACTTACATCTTGCAGAAAATTGATTTGAAAAGTGAAAGGGGGTGAGCTCACAGACCCAAGTCTAAAGAAAATGCTGGAATATTTACCACAGGGTAGGTCTGGCTTGACCTACAGAGATCAAATCAAATATAAAACAAAGTGGTGTTTGAACATTGAACAGAGGTAAACTGACTTTGGGAGGAGGAGGAAGACGCTGTCATCTTGGGGCCTGTAATGATCTTGGAGCACGCACTGCCTGGGTCTGAGGTGACACCTGCAGTCCTGGTTTTATGTGTCTTTAAATTGCACTGTTAATTGACTCTCCTCCAAATGAATGATGTGTAGTGACAGCACTTCAGCAAAATCGATGCAACGCTTTTATCTCAATGACAAATTGGATGGTAGGTCATTGCAGTTCATCAGACATCAATACATTTCGTTCTGATTCATCTTTTTTTTTGGCTAAGGCTTTGTCATTCAGGGGGAAAAAAAAAAACAGGCTTCCACGTCAGCTCCCTCCCCTCAGACTATCCTCCCAGTGTCATATGTCCAGAGGATTCACCCACCAGTTGCTGCCATCTAGATGCTCTTGTACCTGGCAGAGCCACAGGCCTGCAGAGAAGCATCTAGAATGCAGCAAAGGCAGCACCTAGGCGTGACTGATGTCTGCTGCTGCCCATTCCCGTGAGGCTGATTCAGGCTGAGGGAACGTGTTTGTCTTGCTTCAAAGAGATGGTCTTTCCTAATACAGTCTTGCTTTACTACTCCAGCCGGGCTGCTCCGTTGTTTTTTTAATCCACGTAATCCTGTTTTCCTGAGGAGCTTTATTAATAACCTCTACGCGTTCCCTCACGAATCCCCACAGAGAGTCTATAAGTAAGATCTATATTGAATGACCTTGTTTTAAGCAAGGCAACCTGGGACACAGGTGGAGTAAGAAAGGACTCGATCTCAGCCCTTCTCACCCCAAACTCAGAACCTGGCTGCCGTGCCTGCCTGCTTCTCCTGCCCCAGGACGTACAGAGCAAGGTGGGTCTCTTCAGGAAGTAATCAAGTGGTTGAGAGCAGGGATGTGAGATCGCCGGAGCTCAAAGCTTGCCCCCATTACTGGCTGTGTGACCCAAGAAACTACATCCAGCCTAGCTATGCCTCAATTTTTTATCTATAAACTAGGGATGTTAGTACCAGCCTCACAAAGCACCTGTGAGAAGAGATGAGCTGGTGGATGCCAAAAGCTTTGCACAATGTTTGGACATAGATGGTCCCATCCAAGGGTTTCCTATGCCTGGTACCCTCTCTACAGAGGCAGGAATGTCCATCTCACCTCTGAGGGCAGTGAGACCAGACTCTGGAGATCCCGTGGCTGTCCTGGGGCTGTGGACACCCACAGAGTAGTTATGAAGCCCCCTGTCCTACCCTGAAGACCTACTTAAATCCAGCCTAGCTCTTCCTCCAAGGTCTCCTTCCCTGAGTCGTTTGCAGAACTTTTTCTCCTTTCTGTTGCCTTCCTAACAAGAGTTTCACAGTCAGTTTGTTGTGAGCTGCATTCCCTAATTGTCCCACCTCCAGAACTGCCCAAATCTTCAAGGCAGAACTCAACCCCACTGAGATGGTCAGGACCCAGCTCCCACTGGGTCCCTGGGACCTCCTATAATCTCTCAGAGGCATGTGGATGCCTCCCACGGACTACTAGGTGCCCTGCCTTTGGCTTCCTCTGCCTTAACTTGCCCCCAAGGTCTTCTCAGTTCCCTCCCCCAACACACACACACACGCAAAAACCCCCATCCTCTCCCCAACAAAACCACTACCCCACCCACCCACCCCTCACGCTCGCATAGATCTCAAAGCTCAGATCTTTAAATCATAAAGATTCCCCTCCCCAGACTCAGGAAACTGTGATTGAGTCAATTAATGAGCTCCTGTATTACTGCGCCCCCTTCCCTGTTCAAATGTCAGCAGATGCTTTCTAGCCATGCAGCTTTAGAGAAATGACTTTCTTTTTCTGAGCCTGTTTCTACATGTATAAAATGGAGGTAAAAAAGCTGGCCTCATAGGGAGGTTTTGAGAATTAAATGAGCCAATAGAAGGCATGGTGTCAGCACCCTGCCTCAGTCTGCTCGGGTGGCCATAAAGTGCTACAGACTGAGTTGCTTAAAAAACAGACATTTATTTTCTCACAGTTCTGGAGGACAGAAGTTCAAGATCAAGGTGCCAGCAAGGTTGGTTTCTGGTGAGATCTCTCTCCCTGGTTTGCAGATGGCTGCCTCCTCGCCATGTCCTCACATGGCCTTTCCTCTGTGCATGCCTAGAGAGAGATCTCTGACGTCTCTTTCTCTTCTTATAAGGACACCAAGCCTATCCACCCTTATGGGCCCACCCTTGTGACCTCATTTGACCTTAATTATCTCTTTAAAGGCCTCATTTCCAAATAGTCAGATTGGGGGTTAGGGCTTCAGCATAAGAATTTTGGAGGGGCACATTTCAGCCTGCAGCACACATCGTGGGTGCACAGTAAGTGACATCCACTCTCACTCTTCCTGTGCTGCCCCCACCCCCTGGCAGTGCCTTGGTTTTCAGTCTTTAAATCAAATGCACGTGTCCCTCTTGTCCTGGAGTTCTGCCTCAAATGCGACTTGTAGGCTGAGAGCCCTGCCTCACGCACCTGGCCACCTCCCTATGGCTGACTCCTTTGTGCTCCTGACACCATGTCGTGTCCTGGGAATGCCTGCTCCCCGCGCCAGTCATCCCCTCAGCTCCCTGCCACTCGGCGCCCCTGCGTGACTGGAGCTGTGGCCATGCTGAAAGGCTGTGCCCCTGTGGAGCTCTGCCTCACCCTCCTTGCACCAGGGCCCTGCCCTCCCTCCAACCAGTGTCACCCCGAATAAATGAGGCTGGTGGGCACAGACCCCACAATTACAGGTGGGTAACTTAGGCCTCCTCTAAGGGGCTGAGTCAACACAGTTCGAAGTTTCTAGTATTTCTAGAGATCAGGTATCATCTTGGGACCTGTTGTCCCTTTGTGGATCTTCGGAGGGAGAAGAGTAGCAGATGTGTGGGTCCACCGTTCCTTCCTAGCTCAGCCCACATTTGACCTTAATTTCCTGTTATTTCCTGGCAGTGGGGGAAAAATAGTTAAAGCTGTTGAGCTGCGTACACATTTAAACAATCGGGGAAAGTTGACTGGAAAGTTAAGTAAATGTATAAAAGCCCATAGGAAAGATAAACGTAAAGATTAGATCCTGACATAAGATGGCTGCGGGAAGTTTCTGGTGTGTTGAAATGTTCATTGAAGAAACTCATAAGGTAAAAATCTCTGGGAAGCCCTGTTACCATGAGCTTAGACGTATTCAGGCTGCTAAATCAAAATGCCATCATTTCGTGAATATGCTGTTTACAGTGAGGCTTGAAGTACAGAGCAGGCTAGAGGTGTTTAAGAGCCGTTTTTCCCCGTCAGCTATCTTCTGGTTCTCATAAATGAAGAGGCTCTGTGACTGATCTGAGATTCCTTGCTCCTCTCCCAACCTGGTCACCTCCCTGCTCACCACTTCATTCACTGATCTTGATTTCTAGACACAGCCTAGAGGGTAGTAGCCCCGGAGATGGCTGCCTGCCCCGGCGCCCACCTGGCAGTGAGGACATGGGCGAGGCCACACCCTGTGTTTAGCACATGGGTAAGACCTGCAGAGTATTCAGATAATCCACTTTTGAATCCCCAAGCCCAAGAGAACCAGTAATTCTAAAGCACGGTAAAAAGAAGATGGCCCATTGGTCTTCAAGACAGACAGCAAAACAAGTGGCCAAAAATTGTGCTCTTGCCATTCTGCATTCCAGAAGAAACTATTATTTCTTTAAACAATTTCATTAATGCTATTCAGAAAGTAGCCATTAAAAATGATCTTATCTGGATGTATATGTTGTTCATTAATGACTCACACAATGGGGCATTGAGTGAGATTTCTTCTGTTCTCTCCTTACTTACATTCGGTTACATTGCCAAACAGAGGGCAAACCAGAAAAGTCACAACCTTTCATGATTTATGTGGGCTTATTACCGTCTTATGTTGTGCTCCCGACCATCCAAGGAGGGGAACAGCAGAAAGAGCTACAGCAGTCCTGACTTAATGGATTAAGTGGTCATCCCAAATATAGAAGAAAGCACCTGTGGTACAGTTGTTTTTAAAATTCAAGGCACCTTATTTATGGTGTTTCCATCGTGCAGGATAAAGTCAGCCACCTCTTTCAATGATACTATGATTAGAGTCTGTAATCAGCTGATAAACATTGATCTCAAAGAACAGTGGCACTTGGAATCCTCTGGCCAAGTTCACTTATTTAGCACATGGAGCAGATCTGAGATGTCTCCAAGAAAACAGGGCAAATAGGGCCCCTCTGCTTCCTTTACTTTGAGTCCATTGCTGGTCTTTAAGTGACTCCCTAGTCACATCAATCAGCAGGATATTCCCAGAAATTCGCTGGTACACACTCCGATTGCACCCACTTTCCTGTCTAACAGAGGGCGTGCACTAGCCGGTGCTGGATGTGAATTGGAACCAAGTATCAGGTGCCATGGGAGTGTCAGTGATGAAGGGACAGAGGGGTGGGGGTGGGACACAGGCCTTGTCTGTGCCAGTCTCCCAGACACTGGAATGAGAAACTACTCCATGACACGCACACCAACGCTCAATTCCTTATGGAATACAAAAGGGTCAAATTTGAAATTACTTTTAATTAAAGGTTAAATTTAGCTGGAACAAAATTTTTAAATTCCAAAGTCGGAATTTAGTTTTCTAAAACTGCACTTTGAACATTCAGGAGGTAATAATAGATAGAGGAGAAGCGTTCATGGAAATATTTCTGGATGAAAATCTAATCCACTAACTTATAAGATTGTTCAAAAATTATGGCACCACAGGCAACACAATTAAATAATAATCGCTCTCTTATAACCAACAAACGGTACATATACCTTAGTTCTGATGCTGGGATTCCTAAAGTGTGTCTAGTAACTTGTGTTTGTGTTTCTAAAACCAGGACAGAGAACTAGTGCAGAGGTAACTAAATAGAGTACATTGAGTTGCAGGAGAGAAGCTTTGCTACTTTCCAGGGACGGTGCATTTATGTGTTTAACCAGAGTCTGCTTCAGCACATCCGTGGATGGGTGTGCAGTGATGATGATGATTTATCCAGCATGAAATGTGAGCATATTGAAGAACTGCTATTCTCCCAAAAACCAATCAGCACTTCTTCAAATGACTAGAAAACAGCAACTAGAAAAATTACTGACACAGATTAAACAGTTTAGACTTAGACCCAGATCCTGCTTGTCAATATCAATCCAGGAAGGTACTTTTCTGGTTATATTTAAATAAATTATCATAACCCTAGTAAGCAGAGATTCCTATTATCTAACTCCACATTTACCCTGACACTCAGGGCAAAAGAATGTAATTAATCATAGAAGTTAAACTTGTGTTATAGGCACTAACACCATTGCTGATAAATGAGATGTGGAAAGGGTTTTTCATTTAAGTTGTGCCTTTGAGGAGCTTAGGAAATTAGCAATGTTCGCGTCATTAACTAAGTAACACAGGTACTCAGAGTAGTAATGAAACAGGAAAAAAAGTGAAAAAAAGAATGTGCATGGAGAAACAAACCCAACAGTTGCAGTTTCCTCCACAATTATAAAGTGAAAAAGAAATAGACTGGAACTGTGGTATCCAAAAAATAATAATACTAATAAGTTAATATCAGAAAGAATTGTTTAGTTAGGTACTCAGGAGTTTGAGGCTGAAATATTACAAACCAATGGCGGAAGGTTTATCCCAGATTTATGTCAAAGTGAGATCACTGTCATTATATATAACCTAAGAATCTCACATGTGTTCAGCAGTTTATAAATTTCAAAGCTCTGTGTCCTACATCATCTTATCTGATTGTCAAGAAAACTTGATGAGGGAGGCAGATAAGGTGATTTCCCTCAGGAAACGAGACTTCTGAGTCAGTAACATAATCACTTTCAACAAGGAATGTAAAAACCAGCAGCCTTATGGAATAATAGAGCTAGGAAAGGCCTCCAGGCACCACATAGTCACACCTTGTGCCTCTAAGCAGGATGGTTTCTAATGTTCCCAAGAAAGTTGACAAACCGATGATGGTAAATTCCCCTCACCTTGCTCCAGGAAGGCCACTTACATGATGCCCGAGGCAGAGCCCGGCTTCCGCTCACTTCCTGGGCATTCTGTGTATCCCGCACATGGACCATTACATCTTTGTTCCTGCTCCCTCCCCTCTCAGCCTCAAGTCAGTATTGGCAAAAGAATATATTATTCAAAATGTTCCCAATTAAGTAACTTACTAATGAGTCTGTAGAAATAATTCAAAAATAGTTATACATTTATGATACTGATGAAATTATTTTTCTCATACATAAGTGGTTTATGTGAGGTGTTTCAAATAAGAAAGGCGGAAAAAGTGGACAAATCAAGAACGCAGAAGACCCTTTAGTGATTTTTTTTTTTTAAGTAAAATGACAAACTAGGAAAAGTAATAGTTTTCCAAAAGGAATTGAAGAGAAAACTGGCAACCAGATAGAATGTCAAGTGATACTAACAGAGCAATGCAGTGAGGACAGTGTAACTGTGCAGCTGTGGGTGGAATTAGATCACACGCTGCCCTTTCACAAACACCTAAAGAAAACAGCTCCCGAGTGACGACTGTTGAGAGTAGCCTGCGAGGGCCACCGTGTGCCCAGGCTGTCTCTCTGGAGCTTGTGCCATAGCCGTCTCGTACCCAGACACAGGAGGCCAGACTGCAGGTGGTGCCCCCAGCCCATGGCAGCGATGCCTCACCTCACTCTGATTTCTCATGCCATATTTATCGAATATCTTTGTTCTCGACTCTAAAACATATCCGTTTGTTTTGTATCCTGAGTCTAGGATTGAAAAACTATAATTTTATCACCAAAGACACCATGATGGAGATTAGACACGATAGAGAGCAATAGTCAGCAAATATATTTATCATCTTCTGTTTAAGATCCAAGAATACACGGGGTGGACTCCATGCCCTCTGCTGAGGCATTTCCGACAGGAAAGTGTAGACTAAACTTCCTTCCCGGGCTTAACACATAAAACTATTAAATCCAACGTTCAATTCTTGTATGATGCCAGTAGCATTCCATTTATTGCTGGCATGTAATCACATAGTTAGGTGAAAAATAAAAACCTCTGTTGTTTGTGGATAAACAGAATATAATTAATGAATGTATTGTTTCTTTTTTCCTGGAAGAGATAAAGATAGACTAGTCTAAGAAAACAAAATTAGCATATCCATTCATTAGGGTCATGTTTGTATTTTTGTATCCCTTAGGATTGTATGTTAATATGAAAATATTGACTACAAGTGAGCCTTATAAGAGAAAAGTAGTGATTAAGAACACATGTAGAGCAGAGGGAAAGAAATTAACACCTGTTAAAATACCCATCAGTCATAAAAAGTTAAAGTAATTTAGGAATAACTAACATCTTTTGGTATTGACAACAGATATAAACAAAATCCTAACCAAAGAGTTCTAGCGTTTTGTCTCACAGGTTCTTCCTTCTTAATGTATTTCAGATCCAATACCTTTCTTATTTCTTATTTATTGTTATTTCAGCTATGCCAGTCATCCCTGATTCCTTCAAACAAAACCCGCAACTCCAGCTTTCTCTTTTAGCCCATCTTCATCAGTGACAGTCATCCTCTGCGGTTTATTCGTTCATTCATGTGTTTGGCAGATCTGGTACCAGCATCCCTGGTACCAGTACTGTACTGGGCACTAGGTTACAGGGATGGGCTGGACCTGCCCTCACAGGATGTACAGTCCAATGTATGCCCCTTTAGTTTGGAGAAACTTATAATTTCTTCATTGTCATGATTTCTTTGTAAAAACATTGAATCATGGTCTTTAATGTTTTATATCAATTGCCTAGCATTCTTCTCATTTATTCTAGCCAGGATTATATGTTCTAGCCTAGAGAACTCCTGTCTCCCAATCCAAGCTCCACATCACTCATTTCTCAAATTTTATGATGATTCTGTGCACAATACTAATATACCAAGTGCCCTCTCTCTTTGCTTTCAAATTTTATCTCCTGCCACCTTGAAAGGGCCACTGAACAATCCCCTCTTCTACAGAGTTTCCATCTGACTTCAGTACGTCCCAGAATACGCTTGGCACTTGGGTGGAGCTACAAGTTCTCATCATGTATCTATGTTATTCTGTGACTTTGAGCCTTTTAAAAATTACCCATGCTCTGAAGAGATGCTTGTACATTCATGTTCATAGTAGCATTATTCACGGTAGCCAAAAGGTAGAAGCAACCCAAGTATCCATGAACGAATGAATGGATAAACAAAATGTGGTATATACATACAGTGGAATATTATAACACTATGCTCTGTGAAATAGCCAATTACACAAGGGCGCATACTGTATGATTCCACTTATATGAGGTACCTAGAGTAGTCAGATTCACAGAGACAGAAAGTAGAATGGTGGCTGTCAGGGGCTGGGGGGTAGGGAATCAGGAGTTAGTGTTTAATGGGTACAGAGTTTAGTTTTGCAAGATGAAAAGAGTTCTTGAAATGGGTGGTTGTGATGGTTGCACAACAGTGTGAATGTACTTAATGCCACTGAAGTGTACATTATACCATCTCAACTATTTTTATTATGTGTGTTTTACCACAATTTAAATATATGTTTTTAAAATTACTCATGCTCATTCCCTCACCCCATTCAGTTGTGAGGAATTTGAGAGACCCTGCCTTTTGTTATTTTATAATGCTCGTTGTCATTTCTTATGTTCTCTAAACACTGAAAACATAAGATAAACAAAAATGCTCAGTGACATACTTGAATACGACTGCACAATGACACTACCTGAGAGAGAGAGAGAGAGAGACTTTTTTTCAACATCAACGCGTCTCTGACCTTGCTCTGGTTTCAGTGTTATGTAACAGTCATAGTCTAATTAAACCAAGGTCAGTGTAGCTGATATTTTAAGGAGAGGACTGTGGCAAAGAACCAGATAAGCAAAAAGTTACCTTAATCTAAAGGATGGGAAAAATGAAAAGAATCAAGTAAAGTAATCAATAGAAAAGTTTTGAGATAAATATAGAAATAGAGCACTTTATTAAATAGATTTTTGATAAAGGGGGGAAGCAGGCACAATCATGAATAAAAGAAGTCTGTGAAAAATATAAGAAATATGAATGAAATAAGATGGGAGAAAGTGCATCAATATATTGAGGGAAAATGCAAGAAAATATCATTTCTACAATAGAGGGAAAGACAAGAATCAATGGAAATAATGATAATATATTTCTTTCCAGGCCAACACTAAGCACAAGTTGCAGAGCTGGCCTGTGGTGGAACTCACAAGTTTTCTTGGCATTATAGGCGAGGAGACAAAAAGCAGCATATGGAGAAATACAAAAATATACTCCCTAGAGACACTGCCTCTTCAGATGTCAAGAAAAACCTGGATGAAGTGCAACAAGAGTGGCATGCTGCAAAGTTACGCAGGCAAGGCCACCCACAGAACCAAACATTAAGGCTGAGGCAACTTATTACTGAAATAGTCCCTTTCTCTTCTGACCTCAGTAGAAGATTCTAGGGAACTACGAGAGAGAACCTAGATCCCTCTATGATGCTTAATGAGCCCACCATTAAAATGGGAATAAAAATGGGAGAAAGGACTGACTTCTTGCCCAGCGAGGTGTTATGCATTTCATCTCCCCAGGGGGAGTTGGCCCCTCCTCTGTCCCACATGAGGGTAGAGGTTACATCACGATGTTGCATCCTTGTGACTTAACTCAGTGCCTGGCACAGAGTAGCTACCTAAAAGGTGTTTTTTTAATTAAAAATGGATAACTAAATAGAAGAGTGGATAAATTGCCATTTGTCTCCTGACTCCACTGCTAATTGGCTGTGTGACTTTAAGATATTTTAACTCTGTATCTCAGTTTTCTCATTGGTAAACTGGAGGTAATAATAGTTCCTACCTCAGAGGTTTTTTAAGGATTATATGAATTAGAACAGGTAAAAGGTTTAGACCACTGCCTGGAAATAGCATATCTCAATTAATATTATCTATTCCTTATATTAGTTTTGCAAAGTGATTGGATAAACCTAATAACATCATAAATTTCACTATACATAGAGAATAAGAAATTTTTTAAAGTACAAATTTAACCTACTAAAAAAAAATTCAACGTAGTTTCCACCTAATGGTAAAACCTCAACTGTTCATAAATTTTAGGCAGTATATCATATTGGACTGCAAAGATTTTTATGATATCTCAGTATTAAATGCTAGGATAATTTTAATGTGTTTTAAATAAAAATCATTATAAAGTGCACTTTATAATCCTACATTTTTTCAGAATATATTTTCTCTTTATGTTTCACATTCACTAATTTGTTATGATCATAAATTATGCATTCCTCATTAAACACAGTTTTATTAAGCACCTGTTGTGTCCTAGGCACTGTTCCAGACACAAGGGAGGCAATAGTGAATTAAACAAAGCTCCTGCTCCGACGGAGCTTATATTCCTGTTAGGAAAAACAGACACACAAATACACACACGTATACACGTACACATAAATACACACATACACACATATATACAATGACGCACACACACGCATAAATATATGTATACATACCCACATTGGCACAGTGACCTCACACACACCCGTAATGTTAGGGGGCAACAGTTGGCATGAAGGAAAATGATTACAGAGGGCATAATATGAAGCAGATGGCTTACCTCGGGGAGTCAGGGATGGACTCTAATATAATGACATTTAAGCAAAGAGCTGATGTGATGGTGATGTGATGGTGCTCTCTGGGAAGAGACCAATTCAGGGAAGAGAGGACAGGTGGTGCAAAGGCCCTGTGGCAGGAAGACATTTGGAGTGTTCACAGAGCAGCATAGAGACTGTATGGCCAGAGAGCAGTGGGTAAAGGGAAGAATGATATAAAAGAAATTCAAGAAGGTAGCTTGGAGCTATAATATGGATTTGGATTTTGCTCTAAGCAAATGGGAAGAGATTGGAGGGATTTTACGCTGAGGAGCGATATGATTTATGTTTTACAAGTGCCACTCTGGCTGCTGTGTGGATAGTGGATGGTAGGAGGTTCAAGATGGAAGAAGGAGACAACTTAGGAGACTATTGTGTG
Organism: Diceros bicornis minor; assembly: GCF_020826845.1. Lineage (NCBI taxonomy): Eukaryota > Metazoa > Chordata > Mammalia > Perissodactyla > Rhinocerotidae > Diceros > Diceros bicornis. The sequence goes on along the minus strand of NC_080745.1, from coordinate 17,173,842 downwards.
GGATGTTCATGGCTTGGACTAGGATTCTGGATCTATTTGAAGTAGGGCCAAAGGGATCTGCTGATCGATTGGTGTACTAAGGGTAGTAGATGGCAGTGTGGATCCTGTAGACATAGCCAATGTGATTTGCTGCAACAGGTGTGCAGAAACTTGCTTTCTTGAAATGTTCTTTTTGAAGTTTAAAAAATTTATTTGTATTATAGTTGCAAAGTAATATTACCAATTCAAATGGTTAATTTTTTTTATTGAGGTCATATTCGCTTATAGAATTGTGTAAATTTCAGATGTACGTTATTATATTTCAGTTTCTGTATAGACTGCATCGTGTTGACCACCAATAGTCTAGTGTTTATCCATCACCATATATGTGCCCTTTACCCTCCCTCCACCCCCTTCCCCTTAGGTAACCACTAATCTGTTCTCCTTATCCGTGTGTTTATCTTCCACATATGAGTGAAATCATAAGGTGTTTATCTTTCACTGCCTGACTTATTTCACTTAGCATAATACCCTCAAGGTCCATCCATGTTGTTGCAAATGGCACGATTTTGTCTTTTTTTTACGGCTGAGTAGTATTGCATTGTGTATATATACAACAATTCAAAGAGATACACACACCTCTATGTTCATTGCCGCATTAGTCACAATAGCCGAGACATGGAAGAAACCCAAGTGCCCATCAACGGATGAATGGATAAAGAAGATGTGGTATATATATACAATGGAATGTTCTTTAATGTCAGCTTGCTTTTGTTTTGTTGTTGTCTGGTTTTGTTTTGTTTTAACTTATTTCCATTTCTTTGCGAAATAAATGAATCTGTGTGGTGAAGTGGCTTGTTTAACTGTAGATATGTATAGAACTAACAGTTCTAAGTCTCATTCCAGCAGTGGGAATCAGCCTCTCAGAGCCTCAATTTCCTTATAAAGTAAGAAATTTCCTTATAAAGTAAGAAACATTGCTGCCTCTGGGAGTCTGTGGCTCTCCTACCAGAAGCAGTAGCTCCAGCTTGCTCAAAGACCTTCCCAGGTACTTTACCAACTAGGAAGGAAGGCCTAATTTAATTGGATATGGGGACTCAATGATTTTTTTTCACTTTTTGTTTTGTCGCCAAGGAACTTTAGAACTTTTAAAGTTGATTAGCTTAGTTTCCATGGAGGTCAAGAATTATTCCAGCAACTTTGGGGTTCTAAAACTCTTGCTATCCATTCCCATATTTTACTTTCCATATTTAAAATATTTCTTTTCGGATACATTTTAGTATAGCAGTCTTTGGTGTTTCTTCTCGTACCAGCCTTACTACAAACCTTCTGACCTGCCTTGTCTGTCTGCGGTTGGGGAGGGCTAGGAAAGGCAGCACCACAGAGTGGGGAAAGCAGGGTCTCTGGAGCCTGACCAGGATTTCAAATCCAGCTCGTCCACTTACTAGCTGTGTGATCTTGGGCAGATTATTCAACCTCTCTGTGCTCGATTTGGTCGTCTCTAAAATGAAGATAACAACAGTACTTCCCTCACAAGATTGCTATGAGGATTAAAGGAATTAATGTCTGATAAGCACTTGGAGCGTTGCCTGACACAGGAACAAGCTAAATAGGAGTTCCCTATAATTATTATTCCTCCTCCCTACTCAAATACCGTGCCCACCTCAACTTTTAAAGAATTTGAAAAATCCTGTCTATTTAAAATCGTCGTGTCTCTTTCGAGGAATTCTTTTGAATGGCAAAATGATAGCCAGGCCCTGGAACTGTGAGTTAAGACAGACTGTTTGTGAAATGTGCCTTTTGAAACACCATGGATTTTTAGATCAGAAAGAACTCAGTTAATCCCATCCTGCTTATTTATTGGCTTTATATATTTGGGGAGAGTCTTTCTGAGTTTCCATTCCTACATCTATCAAATAAATATTAAAATATGCACTTCTCAAGGTTGTTGTAAGGATTAAAACAGATAATGTACGTAAAGTGCTGGAAAATACATCACATTCTTTACCCCTCACCCTCAGTCAAAATGTGTGTAACGTAAAGCAGCCGATGTGAAATTTAACACGATGTCCCCAAGATTCAGAAATGAAATGTTTCTGTGGAACATGCTCAGATGAATGTTGCTCACAAGAACATGAGGCCATATATGGTGACACTGCTCATGTGGGGAATGGGGGACAGATGACGACCCTGAGCTGTGGGCAGTGCCAGCACGTGATCCCCACAGGACTACTCCGCAGCCTCTCACCACCCTGAAACTACTGTATTTTTGTTCCGTGTTTCCTCAGTTCCGATTTCAGAACATTTAGTCCCAGTTGGCTGAGGAGGCGGAAAATTTCCCTGTTCATTTCATGAGGAGATTTTCAAAATTGTCTTTCTTTGTGTTTGGGTTGTTTCTTTTTAAATGTGGGCTTTGTATTTCAAAAGCACGTGTAAGAAATGGTAATGCTATACAATGTTGCATTATGTACTTTTCCGTCCCATGTCATCTGATAAGGGTAAAAGCAGCATTGCTTAAAAGAAAAAGCAGGCACCAGGGGTCGGGGATTCAGGGCCTGACCTCAACACACCCCTTAGTACCCAGAAGGCTCTTGGACAGGTTGTTTCATCTCTGCCTTTGCTCAACTCTAAATGGAAGACATCAAATGAGATACTTCCTGAGGTCTTCTTTCCGTCCGTAATCCTCTGATCCCTGTGATGAGCTTGTCTGAGAGGTGAAATTCAGAGGTGGTCACAGCCCCGGGGCCCAGAGGGACAGGAGAGGGAGCTGTAGTCGGGTGGCCTCTGAGGTTCGCTCCTTCAGCAAAGCCTCTTGGCCCCAAATGCTTTATAAATATCCTCTTGACCAACTGGAGGGAACAAACACATTATCAGAATACTGGAAGGAACCGTTTTTTTGTATATGAATTTAAAAAATATATTTCTATTCCTGACCCCATGATGGTAAGTGTTCTGATAGTTTTAACTGACACGAGCAGAAAAATGAGAACGCATCCTCCACAATCTTGCCTCCAGTTATAGGAGTATCTACGAGACCGATGGAACTGTTGAGAGTCCCAAGGAAAATAATTTATAATTCAGAGTTAACTTGGCAAATATCCATTCTCCGAAGAGTAAATCAGACGTGCAGCAGCCAGCGTGAGATGTGGAGGTGCCCTGACCGAGAGAGAGCCCCAACACGTTGGGGAGGGGCTTCTTTGCCAGCAGCATTCTGGGGACACAATTTAATAAGTGTCATGTGTTGAAATCAGGTGTTATATAGATTGAAGGCAGTATTTTTATATTTTAGCAGGAATTAAGTAGTAAGACTTTTAAAGCAGTTAGGAATATTTTTTTTCCTCTTAGAAGCATCCTGCTCAAAAGGTGAATAGGCATTAGCGTTCTTTACGTGATATGCTTCCTCTGTATACTTACGGGAAGACCATAAGACACCTTTGCCTTAGCTGTCATGCTCATTTTTTGCTCGTGACCTTTATGAAAATAAGGAAAAGAATTAACTCGACCTGCTGGTGTCTAGGACAGAATCTGTCACTTAATGTTTTTGGTATAATCACCTGAGAGAAAACTGTGGTGAGTGAACCTGCGTGGTCCCTCCGTTGTACTGCCGACGTCCTGATTTCTGGAAGAAGCAATGGTTCTCCACAGGTTAGTTGCCAGCCAATTGCCTTTTATCATACTCCTGTCCTTCATTTATAATTTTGTCAAAGTGAGACAAATACTACCGCACTGTGTGAAAAGCAAGTGATTATTGGAGTCTGTGCTGCCTATGAGGACATCTGAATTTCCATGGCTACTTGTTCAACTTTGAATTACTTTTTTCCTTGGCAAAATCCATAGCATTTGTCTTCATTCTTAGAAATGTAGGCACCCTTCACTGTATCCATGCCTTATTTGAACTTGCAAAGAAGGCACCCTAGGCTTCCTTAGCAATAAGAACACTGCCGCTGGGCCCATTGTGCAGGGCACAATTGCATAAGCTACAAAGCCTTGTAGCTCCATCCTCCCAGAGAATTAGAGAAACTCTGCTTTTGTATTGACTTCCATTGGGGTCCACCTCCCTTGTTGTAGGACTGGGCCAGTGCTGGACAAGAGTTAAATGATGTGGTCACTCCCCTTGGAAGCAAGCCTTTTTCCTTGGATCCAGCTTATTACCTCGACTCTGTCCTCCCTCAGGATGAACTCTTTCTCAGCAGGTTTCTTGACTGCTCATGCAAAGACACCAGGCCTTGTCCTATTACTAGGATGAATACGGCCGAGGCTCAAGATGGCACCCTACAACCCAGAGCTTACACCCATGGAAATCAGGAGCTAGCCCACCTGAAAGAAAGAGCCAGATGAGAGGAGAGTTTCTCAAATTCCTCCAGGTGTTGACTTCTCAGAGCCTCTTCCTGAGTCACATTGTCCTATGATCTTCACACTACATCCCAATGGAGGTCAAAACAGGACTCATTGAAGGAGGCTGGTACTCTCAGCCTTAGGGTATTCATGGGATTCAGCCTCTACCCCAAAACTCATTGTTACCAAGAGAGGAATTCCTGTACACTAACTAAGGAGAACTTTGTTTCAAATCCCTGAGGAGGAGATGACCATCTACATGTACTGTTCATGACTGAATACAAAAGATGCCCTGTGGAGTCCAGAGGCTCTTGCTGGTAATTACTTTCAGCATAAAACTGCCTCGTTACCAAGTCCTTCTGGTCCTTCTGTAACTCAGTTCCCTTGGAAGGTGTCCAAATCAAAGCTACCTTTACACCAAATTCCTCTGGGTCCTGAATAGTGAGATTATCGGGTACACCCACCTGCCCCTGCACTTCCTTCCTGCTCAATTTAAATAAACAGTGAGCTGTTTTTCTTTTGACTAAGAGCCAGTCTATATAACAGCAGCAGGAAGATTGCTTTCTGTCTATATGCAAATAGACTGAATTCTCTCCCAACCCTAGGAAAAGACCCTTTTAACCAAATGACTTATACTTCGGTTTCTTCATGTATAAAATTAGTGGTTTGGGGATAAATAACCTGAGTTCCCTTCCAGCTCTATAATTCACATCACAAACACTGAGGAGGACCAGCTTTGCACACACTCAACAATTAGAGAATAAACAAAGTGGTACATGTTTAAATGCCCAATAAATACCCAACTCCCTGCCATGATACTCAACTTTCTTCTCAACTTGATATCAACTTATTCCAGCTCCACTTGTAACAAAAACACCCAGCCACTCAGCAATCCCCAAAGCATCCTGCACTTAACCTGCTCCTGCCAGCCAAGTTCATATAGCCTCCACTAACCTGAATGCCCCTTACCCTTCTATTTTTGGTTACTTCTGCTCAGTCTTCAAAGCCCACTCAAATGTCCTCCCCCTGGACTCTACCTCTCACTCTTGGCAGGAGGAGTGGCTCTCTTTCTGTGTGTCGATGGCTCCTTGCTCAGACCTATGGTATGACACTTGAAATATGGTAGCAAAACTTACTGTGTACATGGCTGCTTCTGCCAAACAGACTGAGAGCGTCCAGGTTTCACGCACTTTTCTGCCTCTGTGATCTAACACCACACCTGATATAGAGCAAGTTGTCAATGACACTTGCTGAGTACAGCTTGAATAAGTTCCGTTAGGGAAAGGTTCTTTAAAAAAATCCGTTTAGGCTAAAGTTTGATATATATACACAGTTGTACGTTGAATGTCAATGCTGTAGGAAAAGCAAATGAAGCTATGGGCAAGCTTTGGTTCCTAGCTCATTAGTTCATTTTCATTACTGGGAGATGTTAGACGACAAATCTGCTGAAGATTCAGGTGATGGGGCTGGGGATCAAGGGAGAAGTACTGTTTTACCTTAAATTGCCATTTTGAATTAAAAACGTTCCCCTTGAGCAATGTTTTGTCTAGCAATGATAAAATATAAATCACATGAGCTCCCACTGGCCAGCAGGAGACTTGGCAGATCGTCAGTCTTTCTGGATTCTCCAGGCCAGCTCGTTCCTATACATTTTGTTTGAGGATGAACAGAGCCGGCTCTGCCTTTCTTCCTTTTTTTTCCTTTTCCTTATTTCTTCCTTCAATGAAGACATTAAAGCATGAATCATTTATAGATTTCTGTAGTCCTTCAGGAAGCAACTGGCCAGTGCCCACTATGTTCTCTGAACCACACAAAACACAGTGGGGGAAATCAAAAGATCATGCGGGCAATGATGTCCGAGAGATTATTCATTTTACTTGGAAAAAAACATATTTATGTAACAAAATTTCTTGACTTTCTTCTATGTGTGAAGTCACTATAAGAGACAGAAAAATGAAGCATGGTTCTCAACCTCAGAGACCTTAGAGTCTCAAACAATGGTTTTCAAGTGTCAAGTCATGAAATCGACTTAGATTAGGAAGAGCGGTTTTATTTATTTAGAATAGTATAGAATAGAAAACATCCAAGTACCTCCTGTGAAGTCAGGGTATCATCACGTGACAGATATTCTCGGTGGAGTGGCTCTGTGTCTGCACTAGGTCACAGTGTAGAAGGTATTTCTTTCTGTAAGACATAGTCAAAAAAGTTAGAAGCCCACTGGTTGAGAAGGATCAATGAACATGTACGTTAAGTCACTGCAATTCAGGTTTTAAGAAACCGAAGTTGAGAAGTGGGAGTGAGAAAACTCCATGTCAAACTCATCAGTGTGAAGGATCCAAATTGCCAAAACTGCATCACATTTCTGCCACTTTGCACCTCCCTTCCCAGGACAGTGAACTCTCTATTAAAGTGGTATCTCTAAGCATCCCATCATGCAGCACTGGACTTAAATGAAGTAATTCTTTGAATGTTGTGTTTCAGTTGTTAGTATTGATAACAAGTGGGAGGACACTGATGAAAAGACCTCACATATGTCTTCTACAATATGATTAATATTTATTTTCTTTATTATAATAATACATATTCACCATATTACATTGCTATATGTAGGAAAATGACCTGTAGCCTCATTTCCCAGAAATAATCACTTTTGGTATTTTCCTTGAGGTCATTTTCTGTACATATCATATGCTATACCTTTATATACAGATCACTTTCTTGGACATCTAAATGTGTCTGAGTAAAGCTCGTGTATTCAGTCGTCTTAAAGAAATAACCAACCACATCCCTGACATATCTTTGCAGCAGCTGAAAGAAAACCTTGAAGATTTTCAACATAATAATCTTTAGAGTTTAATTTTCAAATTAAATGTAACAAATATGAATAACCATCTATGTGCTAATCACTAGGAACACAGAGGTATATAAAACATGTGCCTTGTCCTTAAAGGGTTTATAATCTAGTAGGGGGGGAGAAAAAGTTAAATCAACAGAAAAGCAAAACAAAACAATGCAATAAATACAATTTAAAAACGTAAATGCCAGATGTAGAGGAGAAAATGATCCAACTTACCTGCAGGGTGTCACAGGGAACTTTCCAGAGGAGGTGACCTAGGTAGAGAAAGGTGATTGGAGTTGCCAGGCAGGTAGGGAACCTACCTGGTAAGAAATCAATTCAAGAAGAATTTCCAATCCTAGAGACAAAGTTTGAAACTAAGTAAGAAGAGCACTCTAGGAAGAGGGAGTAAATTAGACTCCTTTATCTCACATTTGGATTCAATGTAACCCTGCCTGTGTCCCCAGAGACCCATTCATTTTGCCTGTGAAAAGTCTGTCTAAATGCCCAGTAAATAACACCATGTGTAGCCCATAAAGTCAGTGCAAAAGGACACATGCACACATACACAGTAGTATATTCAGTGCAGAAAGAATGCAGTTGGGCAGGGTTATTTAGAGGAAGGCTTCTTTTGCATCGATGGAGATACATGAGTAGAGAAGAAGGAGGAGTGCCGGGTGTGCACAGGCATGGACGGTATTTCATGGATGGAACTGGCTGCAGCTTCCAGCCAATCACCTGGCATGACTTCTTGTTTTAACCAAGGGGTATATTGGCTTCATATTGATGAAGCTCTGGGGACCAGTTCCCCATTTAGCAAATCCACAAGTGAGGAATAGGAACACTTCACACAACGTCAGGAAATGCAAGTTGTTTTAGTCCTCTCTCTCTCAGCTATTTCAGAAACAGTCTTATCCTCAGACCAAGAAAGGGTGGAGCTTTAGAGGAAGTGTGCTTTTCTCCGTTCTGTTGCCTAACCGAGCATCTGAGCCTGGCACAGTGTTTGCTGAATGAAGCCATATCAAATCTTTCTCTTTTTTTTAAACAGGCAGAATATAAATATATTTCAATTGATAAAAATATAAGAAACCCTGCGATTATGTTATTCCTATTCCAGTATTTTTCTTGGCTAGGGAGCTGCAGTAAGAGCTGAGTCTGTCCTTAACATCCTGCTCTGCCTGCTAGGAGTGTGGGATCCACGTTCATTCCCACCATCCCCAAACACGAACTACAAGGCTGCTTTTCCCCTGAGAGCAGACCCTCATAGGAATTCTGGAACACTATTGACATGTGTAGGAATCAGTAACAAAAGGAACGTTTCTTAAAGTGTAAGAAGGATAGGAGTGCGGGGAATCTTTTGAGCACGTAGAGAACATCATTATCTGCTGTCAGAAATGCATAATAAATAAGATCGTAAGGAGAAGAAATTGAACACTTTTGCCTTGTGCTTCGTAGATCACCCACTGAAATGCTAGCTAAACCAGGAACTGAGAATCTGTCATGCCTCGGTGTATGAAACCGAGATAAAACACCTTACTTTCCTTTCATTTCTGTGCCCGCCCTTTGAAGAGTCTGTTTAGAGCCAATAAAATGATACATTTGACACATCCTTAATGAGAGCTCAAGAGAGCCAGAAAAATATCCAGAGGTCCAGAACTGCAAAATTGGAATGAAGCTGTGTAGAGGTCATCTTGCCTCTTGTCTCCCTGTCTTCCTGTACCTGACATTACCAACTAGTTTTGAGCTGGGCAAAACCCTGGTGAGGGGATCAAGTACAAGTCCTCAGTTTCCCTCTGTTAGCCCTGCTCTCCTTTGAAAGCTGCAAACCTGACAGATATTTGCAACCAATTAATTCCAGAGATTTAATGGCTACATTATGTTATATAAGTTTTAGGTCGAACTCCACAGAACTAAAGGTGAAACACAGCAGTAAGAACTGTATGATAGTAAAGAATTGACTTCCAGCAAAATATCTTTGCACATAATCACTTAACTACACAATTGCATAATGATTACTAGACATTTCTCCCTCAGAATTTCATAGATTGCTGATTTTATTTATTTATGTCAAATCCCCAGTCTCCTAAAGAAGGTTAGAGGTGGGGGTCTCCTTTTGACGTTCTCTTATCTGTATCCATTGAATGCAGTCTCTCTCATTCATTCATTCATTCATTCCTCATTTGCTGAGTTTCTATTAAGTGTGACACATTGGACCAAGCTGTGTAGGTCCTTTGAGGCTGAAACAAGCCAGGTTCTATCCTCAAGAGTTTATAGTGTAATTGGGAAGATAAATTGTATGCATGGATAACAATACTAAAAGGTAGAAATAGTAAAATGGCAAAGCCCTGTGGAATTGTAAAGAAGAGAGAGTACTTCAGAATGGAGGACTCAAAGAAAGATCAGGAAGGAAGACATTTGGACTGAGTCCTAAAGACTAGGACATGTAAAAACAGAAGAGAGCACTCAAAGCAGTGGATAAACAGTGAGGTAGGAAATTTCAGGGAATATTTGGTGAATGAGAAGCAGTTTATTTGGACTAAAGAATGGGGTCTACAAAGGGAAGTATGCAACATAACATTGAAAGGGTAGCTTTGAGTCAGACAATAGTAGACAACAGAGCTTCAACTTGATTCTAGATTGTGGGGACTCATGGAAGGTGTGTGGGCAGAAAGGAGTGATTTGATCAGAGACAGATGTTTGTGGTTAAAGATTCCAAGCTACACCACACACACTATCTGTTCTCACGCAGTTTTGGATAACACTACAATATATAGGTATCACGTTGGCTGAAACTGGCAAACAGAATACATGGTAAACACATTCCGTGTTTCATTGCTCCTCTTAACGTTTGTAAACTCTTTTTAAAATTGCCTTGCCCGCTTTGTATGTAATTGATCTCACTTGTTCCTTACCACAAGCCTATGATGTTTTATCCCATTGTTTAGGTGAAGAGAACCATGCTCAAGGAGGTTAGGTGATTTGTCATCTGGTCACATAGCTAGTTAGTAACAAAGTAGACACAGGAATCTTCTCCCTCAGGATCCAGGGAATTTCCTATTATATCACAGGGTCCCCAGCACATAGTTCTTACTGTACTGTTAACCACAAGCCCTATACAATACTATGGGTCCTTTTATGTATAAAACATTATAATAGGTAAAGAGAGCTCTTATGCAGAAATTTAAAATTATTTTCTGGAAACTGACGCTTCTGAAAAATGCAGCAAGATATTCTTCATATATTCAAAGAAGAGTAGAGAAAATTCAAATTAGATTAAGGAAGATGCCAAGGAAAGCATCATGTCATCTAGAAAATTAAAGTTTGGATGGGGATGGATTTTCTAAGCAGATGAGTAAAAAGAAATGAGCATTATATTCATCCTTGAAAATACAGAATGCAAAGGAACCGCATCTTCCATTTGATTTGCCCTTCAGGGTATTTTAAAAACATTTCATCCTCCAAATAACCCCGTAAGATAGGCATGGTAGGTATTATCATGCCCCCTTTGGTAAATAAGAATATCAAGGATGGGCCGGCCCCGTGGCTTAGCGGTTAAGTGCGCGCGCTCTGCTACTGGTGGCCCGGGTTTGCATCCTGGGCGCACACTGACGCACCGCTTGTCCGGCCGTGCTGAGGCCGCGTCCCACATACAGCAGCTAGAAGGATGTGCAGCTATGACACACAACTATCTACTGGGGCTTTGGGGAAAAAAAGGAGGATTGGCAATAGATGTTAGCTCAGGGCTGATCTTCCTCACAAAAAGAAAAAGAATATCAAGGCTGATTAACTTGCCCGAAATCATGCTAGTAAATAATCGTGCTGAGACGGGACCTCAGGTGGACCTTGTAGCTCTTAATTCAAAGCCACTGTCACTGCCTTTACACTTGCTTCACAGCTAAAGGTGTTTTGAGATGATTGAATAATAGAGAGTTACAGACTGTATATTTGGTTTGGGAAATAGAATTTCTTCCAGTGGCTTTGCGTGTTGATCAACCACACCTTCTAGGTTTGACTGGGACAGTTCTTTGTTTGGTCTTTGGGAAGTGCTATCCAAGTCAGAATAAGATGCTTAGTAGAAAAAGTACCATTTTTATCCCTAACTGTTTAAATGCTTTAACACAGTCAGGGTCAGTGATGAGAACCTCCTGAGGGTCCACTTCTTCATATCCATCTTTAAACAGAGAGGCAAGGGTGAAGTCGCTTACAAAGGGACCAGCTAGTGCCGTAAATGCTGTGAGAAGTTTGATATTAAATTCAGTGGGGGGTGTGAGCCATCCTTTTGCATAGCGCACTCAGAGCTGGAGTAGGAGAAGTGAAGAGAGGAAAGGAGGCAGACACAGGCTCTTCTCCCAGCACACAGGGAAGCATGTCATTCCCTGGCACAGTCCAGCCTAGGACTCAGTTTTTAAGTCGTTAATGAAATTGTTACAGATTTTATTTATTTTTAATTTTGACAGTAATGCATGAATACGTTCTTACTCTAAAACCTTCAAACAGGGGAGATGGAGCTAACGCCCCCCTTGACCAGCACTCAGTCTCACGCTCCTCCTCAGATGTAACCACACTCTTCAATTTTGGGTGTATCCATCCATACAATTGTCTATAAATCTACCTTTATATTATATGTGCATTTAGAAATATATAGGTTTGTTTTAGTTGTGTTCTTTTTTTGGCATCCCATTAAAGATATTAAGAAGTCAGTTACCTTAGGACACTGTGTAAATTAAAGAATTCACCCCATTAACCTGATCTCTGTGCCCCATAACTCATTCACGAGTCCGTCACTGGCCTGCAGCATTTGGATGCCTCACACAGCATTGATTTCCTATTCTTAATCATGCCCAGAGAAGCAACCTGCTTCAGCAATTCCGATTTAACTCCTAATAAACTGTTATTTGGAGGAAGTGACAGAAAATATACAAAAGAACATTCTGTAAACAGGCAAATGGCAGTTAGTGTCAAAATGTGGCCTACTGGCCTGGAGGAAAAGGCTTGGGCAGTAGACGTGGACACCATTTATCTATGGCAGGATGTTAGACTTAGAATTGTTACTGACCGAGGTAAGGACTGTTATTCTAGGCTAAAGAGAAAAAGTTTTAAAGATCTGATTTTAAAAGCCAAACCAAACAAAATCTTTAGGACAAAAGAAATCTCATTTTTGCGTTTGTACATTCCTCCGGTAACTCGACTATCATCAGTTAGAATAAGAAAAAGACTTACTATGGTGTTTTCTTTTTAAAACTTCCAGAGTGGGGGCCGGCCTGGTGGCGCAAGCGGTTATGTGCGCGCCCTCCACTGCGGCCCGGGGTTCGCCGGTTCGAATCCCGGGCGTGCACCAACGCACTGCTTGGCAAGCCATGCTGTCGCAGCGTCCCATATAAAGTGGAGGAGGATGGGCATGGATGTTAGCCCAGGGAGCGTCTTCCTCAGCAAAAAAAAAAAAAAAAAAGAGGAGGATTGGCAGATGTTAGCACAGGGCTGATCTCCTCACAAAAAAAAATAAAAAACTTCCAGAGTTATCTCAATTTGTAGTATGATATTCAGAAATTAAGCACAGTCACTGTTCCATTTCTTTGTGATTAATATTCATTGCTGTCACCCTGGCATGTGAAGTGATGGTCCCTTGATTCATGGTGCACGTGTGGGCAGCAGCAGACACTGAGAAACCATCGCAATTTTAGGCCGTTTAGCTACCCAGCTACCAGAACAGATTGCTCAGAGGCCGTCCACCTACATTGTACTTCAAGACACTCTGCCTCTCTGTCTGCTGTAAAACTGACCTGAGGCATCTTCTTCAGTAATGAGCAAAGATTAGGTGAGAACCTGTAATTTTGCCTTTACTGATCCTTAAAGGCTGAGAAATGACTTCAGATAAGATAAAGCTCTGTACACTTAACTCTGACTTTTCTCGTGGAATCAGCCCCTCCTTGAATACTACCAATGTAGTATGTGTTAGATATTGGCACTTGTGGGACAATTTGCTAGAACTTTCAGTATGAGCCTTGAGCTGGTATGCTCTGGAGTTGAATTTAGAGGAAATGTGAGATTTGGTGGGGCATGTCTGAACCTGATGTTGCATTTGGTAAAAACAGAATTATATTCATTTCCAATGATCTTTTGGGATTCACTGTAGAATTTTATTGTGTGCAGATTTACAAACTGCTAGCTGTCTCTAAGGGGGGGAAATAAAGAGTAAAATTCTATTATTTGTTGACTTGCCATTTTTCGTTAGGCCCACAGGGCCCAAATTTTTTCTACCACAGAGAAGTTCCATGTGGTTAGAAACCTCAAAGGGAGTGGGACTTGTGTTCTAAACCCATTGACAATTAAGTAGAAAATGAATTCTAAGAGTCAGATGGCCAAGGCCCTGGGAGCTGACTAGACTTACCTCATCTTCCACTTGGAGTCATGAGTAGTATGTGACTGTTCAATAACACCTTTCAAGGCATTAGCATAACTGGCTTTTGATTTTCATCTCCAATGGGAAGATGGCCCCAAGGGATAGTCTCAAAAGCCCCGGAAAGTTGTCTCCATATATAGTAGCTAAAAACTGGATGCAAACAGGGTAGAAAGAAGAAGTAACTTGGGGAGAAGTTGTGCAAAATAGAATTATAGAATAATAAAAATTTACATCTGGAAGGAAAATTGGAGTCTGTTTATTCCAGGGAATTCTCAGCTGGGGGAAGGGAGGGTGGAGGAAGAGGGGAGACACTCATATCAAATCTTGAGCCTGTGTAGTTTGAAAATCTCCTCCAAATGACGCTGAATTGGGCTGCCCCTTGTTTTACTAATGAGGTTCAGAGATACTGAAAGATGTATTTAAAGTTACAGAATTTAAAACAAAGCTGGAATTTGAATCCATATCATCCATCTCCAAGTCCTATGGTGATTGCATATCATAGAATTATAATATTTCACCTTTAGATCCTATTTTCTTCCTCTTCCTTATTGATAATGGGTGGGGAGAATTGAAGGAGAAAAGAAAAGAAAGGGAAGGATTGATAAACACATTAGAAGAGTAGAGAACTGTTGGGGAAACTTTTTTGCCCCAAATTTTGATCACTTTGAGATATCAAGAATTCAAGTGTTTTCTTAAAATCCCAAAGTTAGATGGATCATCTAGGGCCACCCCAACACACACACACATACACATTTTAAACATAAAAGATACCAGCAGATTTGAAAACAAAAAATGTTAAAGTGATATCACCATCTCAAGAACTCTTAGGTTTCCATTCTCATGCCTACCATCCGGGATTCAGATCTTCATCACCCTCACCTAGACTATATCACCAGACTCCTACATGGTCTTCCTGCCTCTAGATCCTCCATTGTTTTGACCCTCCTTCGACTCACAGGCTGATTATGATAATCTTATTCCTCTCCTCCATAAACTTCAGTGGATCTGATCCCACTACTTACTGAATAAGGACAAAACCCCATATGTGGCTTTCTTGTCTCAAATTGCTTTTCTTGTTTTTTAGGACTTTTTACTCCCTACTTTCCAGGTAATATAAATTTGCTCCCCCAAAACCAGGACCGTGTTTTAAAGACTTGTGTCTTTGCTCTTATTAATCTTTCTGCCCATAAACTCATCATCATACTCCTTACTTCCATTTACCAAACTTCTGCCCATCCTTCAAAACTTAGCACAAATAAAGAATGTGATATTCACCTCCTTTAATCATTCTATCACAGTGCCTTTGTAGCACCTAGGGACCCATGCCAACTTATATTATAGTTATTTATAGATATTCCTTTCCTACTCTATTAGATTGTAAACTGTTGGATTCTCATTTTCCTTGGCATTCCTTTGAGGCCTTATCATTTGCCTTGATATAGCAGATTAGCTGAAGGTATGAATGATTCAGCAGTGGTCTTATATAGTCAGAGGAAGAAATCCAGCAGAAGATTTAGTTATCAACAAATGAGAAAGCGTATCCAACACTAAAATTTAGATTAACCCAGGACCCTTAGCATTTCCACATGTTACCAGCTAAAAAACTTTGTGCACGTAGAAGCAACGTGCCCCTCTTCCCCCTCCGTAAAAGGGAAGAAGCGGATAAATTTTTAAAAACCAGGACCTAAAGATGCTAGTTTTAGTTTCCCTTTCAACAGATCGTGGATAGGTAATTTATATCTAAAAGAGATTATTTGCCAAATTTTTCCTGATATTATGTATTTTTTCACTGAGGCTTGGGATGGATAAAATGTGAGGTTCTATGCTTGGGTATAGAAATCAAGGTTTAGAGATTTGATGTATCTGTGAGCTCAATATGAGTCATTAGTCTGACATACCTATTATTTTTACAGCAGATGTGATCCCAGACTATAGGACAAGAAATGCACTATCTGGAATAAAGGAGGTGATAGTAAATCCCCTCTCCACGAGGATCAAACCACACTGTTCACTCTGAGATTACATTTAAGATGAAGCTTGATTGCTTAGGCCCTAAGAAGTAACACTGAGGCCTACAGATGACATTTTAACTCAAATTCAGGGAGAATTCTCTGAGAATTAGAGCCATATAATGATGAAATGGGTGGCTCTTGCTAATATTTACTGCTAAGGATAGGGCAAACTGTTTTTTGTTATCCCATTCAATCCTTCCCAGAAGTAGACTCTATTATTATCAAGCCCATTTTACCAATAATGATATTGAGATGCAAAGAGACTAAGTAATTTATCCTGAGTTACTTGGTGAGTAAATAGCAGAGTGGGTAATCAACCCCATGCATTTGACTTTAAAGCCCAGGTTCTTAACCAAGACACTGATACTCACTTTGATAATTGAGGGTGGAGGAGGGGGTGGGGTGGGGAGAAGATGGTCTGAGAAAGTGGTAGATGGAATGCAATGCAAACAAGGGGAAGGGGCTTATAGAAGATGTCTTAAAATTTGTTTCCAACCTCCAGATTCAGGAGAGATTTAATCTGCCTCTAAAGGATATATTTATTTTAAAGATAGTAGAGGTCACAGATGGGCTGAAAGGCATGATATCAGCAGATAAGAGATTGTAATCAGTTCACAGTGAGTTTTTCCTTACACTCCACTTAGTCACAGTAGTGTAAGGAAGCTACATGTGCCTAGCAAAGAGCCAGTTAACAAGGAGATATTAGAAAACTGTAGGAAGTGCTTCCTCGATGAAGTGTTAGGTGAGGAAGTGGGATGGCATAAAAAAGATGTAGCAACCTAGGCTAAATTAGAAATTAGACCCACAGATTTTTTTTTTTTACTTTGCTCATTTTTTTGGAGTTTTTTTGGTTGTTTTGTTTTTTAAATGATTAGTTGCTAATATTTTTAAGTCAGGATGTTTATCATGACTTAAAAAGAATCATGCTTTTCTTGAAAAGTCAGATCCTGCACTGCTGGGCCTATACCCACAGGTCAACAGTCCTCTGTTTCCAGAACGTTCTTACCAGGCCTGTTGTCTTATACCTTATCTACTTGACTCCATATGTTGTCTGCCAAACTCTTGGAGTCACTTGAGCATGGGCCCACCATTTACGACAGCTTTAATAATACTTTTTAAGTTGCTGGAGTTCACTAAATGAACAAGGCATAATTTTATTTCTGAAACAATTTTGCATAAAGAGGCATTAAAGAAAAAAAACTTTCTGTAAATCTAAAGAACAACAACAAAACAGTTAAAAGCTTAGGTCTTGTATACCAGGTTATAGCTTCTGACCTGTTACAGATTCATGCTAAAACACACTTCAATATATATCACTTTTATATATCACTATAAGCCATATACTTCAGGTGGGCCCTTGCTTACTTATTTAACCTTCTTTATTTTTGCTTTTCCAGAGAAGGATCGCTCTTAAGCATGGCCTTTATGGAATTGGATCTTAAATTTGTATTGATTTTACAGAGTAAAAGTCTGGTACAAAGTAATTTGTCAACAGAGGGATAGGTGGGAACGTTTTTTAAATGCACATGAATAAAATTTTAACTGTTGAAGAAGAAAATATATCTTGATACACTTAACTCAGTTTCAGAGATTTTAACGCTAATCTTATACCTCTTTTTAAAAAGCTGTGATTTAATAGACATTTTCTGGGCCAGGGCTCTTGTTGATATAGCACATCTGTGCTTTGTTTCCTTGTAAATTTTATTTCTGAGATAGATGGCAGTGTCAATGTCATTTTTAAAATAAATTCCAGAAAATGCTTTTTCTTGAAAGGCCCATAAAAAAAATTATATTCTTGGGACTACTATAGTTATTTGCTATTTGAGACTTGAACATTTATCTAGACACAAAGGAAAAATTATTACTCCTAGTAGATATCTAGTAATTTTTTTGTTATAAACTCAAGGAAAATCCAACAGACTTTATCTAAATTCAAACTAATAGTCTCCATATCACAGAAGGAAAGGATTCTCAGTCTAATGCACCAATGGACAAGACGATGAAAAATACTCCAGAAGTGGCAGCTTTGCCAAGATCTGAGAAAAAACTGAGGGACAGGTCTCCCCAAGCAGCAAGTGAGCGAAAGGCTGAGCAGTACGGACGATGCATGACAAATACTAATTCAGAGGAACAGCAACATAGACCAGCATTTTCCAAAGTGCATTGTGTGAAAGGAATACTGATAACCTAGGATACTAATAGGTGGTATTCCAAAAAAAAAAAAAAAAAATTTGTGGTCATGTAAGTTTGGCAATTAATGAATTAATGAAGTGAAACATTTTCTTTTATTATAAGATTCTCTGAGTTTTTATTATGTTAAGAGGAATGGCGAATTCCTAGGAAAGATATATGGCATATAGTAATTCTTAAAAGAAATCCAGTTTGGATAGAACATCTCTTTAGATGAGTATTCTATATAAAATACCTTGTATATTGATTAGGATTAGGTTCAGCTGCAGGAAACAGAATACTAAGCTTGGGTAAAGTGACTTTAGAAGCAGGCCAGGAGTGACGTGGCTTTGTGTTAATACGGCACTCAAGCTTCTTCCGATGTTCTGCTCTGTCCACCACAGAATTTGATCCACGTTATTATATTCCAAGATGGCTGCTGTAGCTCCACCCATCACATCAGTATTTCAAAAATAAGATGAAAGTGGTGGTGGTATGCCACCTCTCTTTTAAGAAGACTTTTTGGAAGTACAGTCAACACTTCCTTTTACTTCTCATTGGTCAATACGTAATCCTGACTGCCAGGGAAATAGGAAATGTAGTCTTTTAGCTGGGTAGTCATATGCACAGCTGAGAGTAGAGGATCTCTTTACTTCAGAGAGAAAGGGAGAATGGGTATTTGTACATGTATATGGCATGTATTAGAATCTATGCCATGCTGCAGAAATCTCAAACAGATAATCAAAATAATATATAACATAAATATTATATTTGATTTAGATACCTGTTAAGTATTACTTCCAATGGCTTTGACTTTTTTACTACTATGAATTTCTTGAACCCATAATCAAAAACAAAAAAAAGAAAGAAAAGAAAAGATGTATGGTTGAACAACCTGGGAAAAATAAGAAAATGAAAAATAACTACATGGATTCATGGTAGCAAGAAGGCTATCTCATTGTTTGAAATAATAGGAGATGACCACCGTTTAACACGGTCTTCACCTTCATATTAAAAATATCTATTTTTTTTAAGACTTTTACCGTAAATTTGCCTACTTGTAAGAGATATATCCAACCATCCATTGCTGGGGCAACATTGTCCAAATACAGAAAATTGTCATACCGTCCAATAATAAAATTAGCTCTGACTCAGCTAAGGAATAAATCACTACCGAAATGCTTTAAAAAGGAGGATGAGAGAAGATTGTGGTCAATCTTTTCTGCCATTCAAAATTATTTTGGAAATATGTTGACCTCAAAATTATCCTAGTTGGCTCAGTCATTTGTTGTGCTAGGTGTAAACCCGTAGCAAATTACAATATGCTCTATTTATCCATACTTTCAAGCATCCTGGTGCTGCAATTGATTTTAATGGTTTTAATGATTCTCCAAAAGAAATTATAGAAAATCATTACAATTCACTGACTGCAAGGTATTGTGTTAAGTGGTCTATATACATTATGTGACTTTATCCTCATAATATTGTATCTCCATTTTTCAACTAGAAACTGAGGCACAGAGAAGTTGAATAAGCTAGCTAATGTCCACATCTGAGAAGCAGCAGGTGCAGGTTTTGGTCTTAGTTTCTGATCCCTGATGTTGTATTTCTCCAACTTGGAAAGAAACTATTCATCTGTTCAGAAATATTTATACCTATTTTAATGTATTTCTGCAAAGGAATTTCAATATTCCATGTGTATGTATAATAGAACAACACATGCCTATTGTTTCTTATCAAGAATGGATAGAATGCACCTTGACTCGTTAAACTATTTGATATAAATGTATCATGATGTCTACACAGCACATACAAGAATACAATTCTGAACATCCTTGGTCCTATAAGATTGAAAACAATTTGATCATGTACAAATAATTTCACCAAACCATCATTACAGTATGGAGTTTTCAAAATATATGATTCCATTTTTACTATGGAATCTTTGAGGCTTAGTCCTTATGGATAAAGTTTAAAAACAATTTTAAGAAAAGGGATTGAATGCTAGTTTCAGCTGATTATATAAAAAAGTGATGATGGATAAGTGGTCTTTTAAAAAATCAACATCTGTTCCCTATGTATCCTCTAGTCATATTTGCTTAGTTTACAATTCAGGCAAAATCTGGGCTGTTTTTAGCAAAGCCAACACATCAATGGAGGAAGATGCTGAATACCATTCTGATTTTGCATATTTACTTCACTGTCCCAGGAGTCTTTATTACTGGTGATGATTCAAGTATCATTGTAGCACAAAGACAAGACCAACAGCTACATTCTTCCATCTATAGACATTTCCTTTTATAGGTGCATGCCTGGGGGTTGAGTCTTAAAACAGACCTAAAATCCTGACTGCGTATAGGGGTTGTTGACTTCCTCTCTTTGACTACTAGAAAAATTGTCATGTGAAATGATAAAATTTACAAGAAATCAAATTGAGATGTTTGTTGTGCAGCAAAATACAGAGACCCTATTAAAATATTTTGACATTTTCCCCATATTCTAAGGTTGTAGTTAAAACACAGACTCTTGAAGTAGATTGATCTTGATTTGATCAGAGAAGCTCTTTCTTTTATGAGCTGTGTGACTTCATTGATTAACCTCTTTTTTCCTCAGTTTCCTCATCTATAAAATGAAATAATAATGGTACTCGCCTCAAGGGGTTATTCCAAGAAATAAGAGAATTGGTATAGGGAAAGCTCTTAGTAAGTTCCCAATTAATGTTAGCTATTCTTGTTAATATTAGTAATAAGTGTAATTGGTATCTTCAGTTCATGAACCCTAGTTTTCTTTTTGAAATGTATTTGATTTCTTTTTTATACTTGGAATACCTTTTTAATATAAATATGTTTAAGTTCCTAGGAAAATACCTAAGAAATATATAATCTTTTCAAAACTTTCACATCATTTGCTGGGAAATTTGTTATAACCAGCCATCTATGGAGAGCAGGTTTCCAATTATGGGATATGCCAGCTTCTAACAATATTATTTGCTGTTATGTTCTCATTGGTAAGAGATAAGATGGTGTCTACCCAATATGGAAGAATAAAGTATCTCTACCATCCCACATGTTTACATCAAGCAGAAGAAAAATAACTTCTCTGTTTCCCAGACTAAGGGCATCCATGACACACGTGACATTCTTGTATTTGTTACCAACCCTAAGATTCAGATCCTATATCCCAAAGGACAGTGAAGTTCTGGAAAAAGTGACTAAAACCAAGGCTAAGTTGGCTTACGAAAAATAATATTGATGAAGAAAACTCACTGTTATTACTTTCTAGTGAAATACATAAAATGAGCTGAATGAATGAAAATTTTTAATTCATTTTGAAGAATAATGATTAACCTAGCAAATTTAATCACTGATCTCAGAAATTAACAAATATTTGAAGAAAGCAATCTAGTGTTTTTTAATCCTTCATTAAGAAATGACTAGCTATTTTAGCTGGAATTTGTATCACTCTGAAATATCATGGAAATTCAAAGAAAAAATAATTTCCATTGTTTTTATTCAAGAAGAGCCATATATCTTTGCTAAATTATTGCAAATATAAGCCAAGTGTTTTTGTCTTATTTTCCAATAATTTGTGGCAGGAGCAGGCAAAACTGTAGAAAGACAAGCTTAAGCCTCTCCCGTACCCCTCACTCACTGAGAAGAAACTATTCCATATAATGCAATTGTCCAACAAATGAAATTTAGGTCTTTAAGAATCCAAATTTGATTTTAAACCATGTTTGATAAAAAAAACTTCCTGCAACATATTAAACATCCACGGCCCTTTTCAAATAGGAAATAAACAGCAAACTTCGACACTTTCTTAGGAACCCAGGGTCGTTGTACTATAGATATGGAAGAAGCATGTGCTGCGCTCAGCTGTGGCCTAGAACTTAATTTAAGTGTTGCTGCCATCTACTTGCCTAGTGGCTGTTTCTCTTTTCGATAAAGCAAACATGAGAAAGGTGTAGTTTCCTTAGCTCTAGGGATGAGTCTATATAAAATTTGTTACCAAATGAAAGGCTTTCTCCCAAATGGCTTTCCTACCACCTAGTAGACATTCTCTTCTCAAAGTGACCAGCAACATCAGCATCACTTGGGATCTTGTTAGATCTGAGGAATCTCAAGTCCCACTCCAGGCCCACAGAAGCAGAGTCTATATCTTAACAAAGTCTCTGTGACTGGCAGGCACACTGAAGTTTTAGAAGTGCTGATTTAGATCATCTTCTTCACTATCACCCTTAACTTATCTGCAGAAGCATTAGACAACAGCTCCAATTCAACTCCAGTTAACTCTCTCCTACTCTTATTTACACTGAATTTGTTGGAGGGTTATAATGGAAAATTTTCCCTCACTAATTCAAGGAATCACACTAGGATATTTTGGAAAAGGCTTATTTTTTAAAATATGCTCGTTTCGTGAAAGAGAACTAGAGGAAAAGGCGGCAGTCTGACAAATTGGAAAAAGCAATAAATTAGGCACTGCCCTTAATTGTAGCATGAGCTTGGTCTGGTCATCTGAGCCTGTTTCCACCTCTGGAAGCTTCTCAAGTCCCTTCCAATATAATAGTCATGAATATGCACTTGTACAAGTATAACAACAAGCATATTTTTCAAGTCTTCAATTCTTTGAACAGAATTTCAGATACAGGCAATATCATGTTCTTCCAGAGAGGGAGTTTTTCATTTGTAACAAAGACCATAAAGTCATAGTTAGTGGCCAAGACTTGAATCCAGGTCTCTTTTTTATTTAAACTTAAATAAACATTATAAAACATTGCCTTTTGTGTGGAATTTAATTTGTTTTAATTTGAAAGGAAGAAAAAAAGTGAATACTCTTTGTAAACCTCCTCTGTTTATTTGTATAAAAAGTTAGTCAGTGTGCGTGTCTCCCTGTCTAGATAGCAAATTCTTTATCTTCAGGAAACATGTCTGATTCACCTGCATGTTTTTCTTCCTCTCCTTTAAGCAAACCTCAATAGAAAATCGATATTTATCAAATTAGATTAAGTTGAAAGGAGAAGGGATAATGGAAGAAATTACATCACCTCTAAGCCTACAAAAAACTTAATTTTAGAAGTGATCTTATTGATCTTTATTTCTGTCCTTTTCATATTATAAAGAACTAGAACTAAATCATGAAAGAAAGATTTGGAAAAAAAGGAAAGGATCTGATCTTTCTTTCTTAAAGTTTTGATAAAGGCCTACCTTGGTGGGGAAGTTAGGAAACACAGTGCTCTCTCTTTTCAAGAATTTTAAAGATTTTACCTATGTAGCTTTTTAGGGGAGGGGGTATATATGATATTTTATTTAAAGTATGACTTATGATGTGACGTCTAAAATAAATACCTGATTAAGGTAAATTCATTCTTCTTTAGAATTTTGGAATTTACAGGAAAACATCAGCTATAATAGGCAACATAAATGAATAGACTATTAAAGATTCTATCAGAAACAATGTCCATGCTTTTGGGGTATGATTTTACTCTTCAGTCCCTCTGAAATAGAATAATTCAAAATTGACTTATACTATCCATTCATTCCTTTAGTCATTCATTCAGCAAATACTTGTTGTGCTTCTAAGTGCCGGGGATGCTCAGCGCTGGGGATGTGCCCTGAACAGAAGAAGCATCCCTTCCCTCCTGGGCTTAACAGGTGGTCTTGTGGGCAGAAAGAAATTAACAGGAGCAAGAAAGCACAGAAACGTGTTTTACCTGTGAAAGTACAAGTGAGAAAGTACTTACTATAAAAAGTAAGAATACTGGGCCAGCCCCGTGGCTTAGCGGTTAAGTGCGCGCACTCTGCTACTGGTGGCCTGGGTTCGGATCCCAGGCACGCACCAACGCATTGCTTCTCTGGCCATGCTGAGGCCACGTCCCACATACAGCAACCAGAAGGATGTGCAATTGTGACATACAACTATCTACTGGGGCTTTGGGGAAAAAAGGAGGAGGATTGGCAATAGATGTTAGCTCAGAGCCGTTCTTCCTCAGGAAGAATACTAATCACTAGCAACAGTATGATAAACGAGTAAGTTCTACCCAGAAAACAGAGTTCTGGGAAGAGAAAATCAGAGGGATCAAAGAGAGCATGAAGGAAACAATTGGAAATAGAAGAAAATGAAAACTAATTGCTTCTTATTTTCATAGGCTTTCATTCAGAGTGTTGGTTTTGGAAGTTCTTAGGATCAATCTAAATTATTGTTGTTCCCTAAATCCTAAAATGGATAAAGTGGAAGGCATTTAACGGAATGCTAGAGAACAAAATGTGAATTATTAAAATATGGTATGGAAGATGAACTAAGCATGTTATTCATATACTTTTGAAGAGAATGATGTTTCAGGAGAAAGGCTTAAAATAAAGTGACTAGTATATAGATATAGATAAAGAAATGCATATACATATATAAAATACATATGTAGATATACATATCTGGAGAGAGAATCATTTAAAATATCAATACAGACTATAATAAGGGGCAATTTAAAACTCAAATTTGAGTCACAAATAGATTTATTGAAGTAGAATACTTTCAAGATGATTTTTTAATGAATACATATTGAGTCAAGACATAAATAAATGCAGTTAATATATAACTTTGTGTGTTTATGCTGTAAATTCACACAATGTTATGTGAACCAAAAAATATATAGAATGGATAAGAAAAGAATGTAGGAAAGGAGTTGAATATTTAGTTATTTAAAAAAATTTTTTTTACTATGCTAGATATAATTGACATATAACGTTATATTAGTTTCAGGTGTACAACATAACGATTCAATATTAGTATAGTGAAATGATCACCACAGTAAGTCTAGTTAACATCTGTCACCATACTTAGTTACCGATTTTTTTCTTGTGATGAGAACTTTTAAGATCCACTCTCTTAGCAACTTTCAAATATACAATAAAGTATTATTAACTATAGTCACCACACTGTAGATTCCACCCCCAGGACTTATTTATTTTAAAACTGGAAGTTTGTACCTTTTCATCACCTTCACTCATTTTACCCATCCTCTTCCCCACACCTCTGGCAACCACCAGTCTGTTCTCTGTATCTATGAGCTTGTTTTTTTGTTGTTGTGGGTTTTTTTTTAGATTCCACATATAAGGGAGATCATACAGTATTTGTTTTTCTCTGTCTGACTTATTTCATTTAGCATAATGCCCTCAAGATCCATTTGTGTTGTCTCAAATGACAAGATTTCCTTCTTTTTTATGGCTGAATAATCTTCTGTTGTGTGTGTGTGTGTGTGTGTATACACACCACGTTTTCTTTATCCATTTATCCATCAATGGACACTTAGGTTGCTTCCATGTCTTGGTGATTGTAAATAATGCTGCAGTGAACATGGTAGGGGAGGTCATATATCTTGGTGAGTTAGTGTTTTCATTTCCTTTGGATAAATACCCAGAAGTGGAATTGTTGGATCACATGGTAGTTCTATTTTTAATTTCTTGAGGAACTCCCATACCGTTTTCCATAATGGCTGCACAAATTTACACTCCCACCAGTGGTGCACAAGGGTTCTCTTTTCTCCACGTCCTCGCCAACACTTGTTATTTTTTGTCATTTTGATACTGGCCATTCTAACAGGTGTGAGGTGATATCTCATTGTGGTTTTGATTTGCATTTCCCTGAGGATGAGTGATGTTGAGCACCTTTTCATGTACCTATTGGCCGTCTGTATGTCTTCTTTGGAAAAATGTCTCTTCAGTTCCTGTTTCCATTTTTTAATCAAATTATTTGCTTTTTTGCTATTTTATTTTTTAATAAGGATCAATGAAACTTTTTATTTTAAAATGTAGT
This sequence comes from Diceros bicornis minor, assembly GCF_020826845.1. NCBI lineage: Eukaryota > Metazoa > Chordata > Mammalia > Perissodactyla > Rhinocerotidae > Diceros > Diceros bicornis. The sequence goes on along the minus strand of NC_080745.1, from coordinate 17,148,302 downwards.
TCAAAAGATATAATGGAAGTTACTTCAAGTCATGATATGCAACTTTAAAAGTCATTTTACAAGGTTATCAGATTTGCAAGTGACTGTTAAGAAGAATGTAGGCCAGATATGCATTGAAAGCCAACTATGTATTGTGAATATTCTGAACTGCAGTTAAATGAGTAAATTAGCATATATAAAATCATACATGTGCCATTCTTTTCCAATTAACATCAAAGTTAGAGCCAAAACGATAGACCTACAAAGATAATTTGAAAATTAAATTCCCTGATTCTTGCTTTTTCTCTCATTTATGCAAGACGAGAAATATTCCTCAAAATGGAAACATGGGAATTCAATTCCTATGTAGGATATTTAATAAATATATTGAATTTAATTGGCCCAGTTGAATCTCTTTCTTCCGTGAGCTTTCAAACACTCCCAGTGCTGTAGAGAGCTAACTTTACAAAGGTCAGCAAGGCCTTGATAACTGTTAGGAGAGTTTAAAGCAAATATATCAGTTCTATATAGGTTCTGTGTCTCACCAATAATAAACTTCTATAATCTATGCTGTCCTCATTAATACTCCTTTATATTGGATCATTTGTCATTCACTAATTGTTTCCAACCAGATTGCTAGCTCTTGAAAGACCATGCTGTGTGCTTTTTTACTTCTCTTTGATTTCACCATAGCCCTAGGCACAGAGTTGGCCCCTAATTGATTGATCATTTGAAATGCATGCAGTGTGTGAACTGAGCAGTCAGTGATTTATGACGGCTTAAGTGAATTGTGTCCTGGTTACCCACAAGAGCATATTTTATTCTATGTATGAATCTCTTTGTTGATAACACCTGGTAAATTCTTGGTTATGACCAATGGGTCCAAATGTAAAGAAGCTAAAGGAACACTAATTTCATTTGGAGACTTTTGTCTGTTAAAATCATCTGATGTCTTATTAAACAATCTCTGACATCTCTATGGTTTGAGAGCATTAAACAACACTATCTGCCATGGTGTCCATGTCCCTATAATGAGGGAATATAGCAAGATATATGGAGTCCATGGGCACTTAAGCTTACATTTGTTCTTTGCCCAGTGTGCAAAAGCTTCTCCTGGACACGTTAAAAAAAAAGGCAAGTGCCAAACTGCTCAACTGTTATGGGCTCTATTTAACCTGTAGGTGATTTATAGAAAACATGACTCATATGCTGCATGGTTTCATAACAAAAAAGGCTAAATCATGCACCTTTCCAAACCACCTGTTGCCTTGTCTTTCATGCGTTAAGGAGTCATATCCAGCATGAACCATGGGCTCTCTGCCATTATTATTTCCAGGAAGAAATATAATTCCAAAGTTTTTACCAATCTGTTCATTCTAAATCACTATTGCTATTAGGGATTTCAGAAACATTTTTCTATGTAGAAAATATGGAAAATTTACTTTAAGCTCTAGAATGTTTCCTTCACTCTTTTAAAGCTTAATACTGAATGACTCAAAAGAATTCAGATAAGTGGAAGGCGTTTTAAAGTTAATTGCTCCATTTTACAAATTGCATTGCTCAGATTCAAGAGTAAAAGCCATTTCCTAGTTTTTGTCAGGTACTTCTTTCCCTGTGTATCAGATGTCACTTCATTCATAAAGTCTGCAAAGATTTAACAGCCTTATTATGCAGTTGCTCCTGGTAATGCCCTTCACTCTTGACTTTGCAAATTGAAATATGTTTTATTGACCCAGATGCATTAAGTGTTTCAGGCCCTCTTCAGCATATTTCACCTTGCTAGCAGTTACTTTAGTAATGCCTACTTGAACAGAAGCGATGAGTGTCCCTGGAATAAATCCTTGCCTTCCAATAATGGCTTTGTAATTGTCACAATGATCATGAGTCATCATACATTCCCAAAACATTTCTTAGCACTTGAGTAAAAAAATTACAGAGAGATATTAAGGTTTGAAGTTGATCATTTTTGATTAACAGCATCACTGTGAAATCCATTCAGTAACTGCGTAATTTTACATCAAATATTTTTATTTGAGCTTCAGGTGAATTACTATTTCCAACACTCCCACCTCCCCAATTAGACAAGAATTTCCTTCACTATACGTAGACAAGGCAGACTACAAGTGAGATTAATGCATATTAGTCTATGACATCAATATGTCCTGTGAACCTAGTCAACATTAGTGGGTTTTACTAACAAATGGACCTTTTCTTAAATTCACAACATGCAAACACACACATACTCACACATGCGTGGGCTTTATTAACAGGTAAACCTGTCTGCTTATAGATTTACCAATGGGTAAAATAAGAGAATATCTCTTTTTATTGCCTTTTTACATCATAAATAGCTTTTTCTCCCAACATTGATTATAAAAATTTTCAAACATACTGAAAAATTGAAAGAATTTTACAGTGAACATCCCTAAACCCACCTCTTAGAGTCAATAATTAGTGTAGTACGATGCTTGCTATATCTGCCCATCTGTCCATTCAACAATCCATCCTATTTATTTGATGAATTTCAAAGTTAGTGGCAGACATCAGTACATATTCCCCTAAATATTTCAGCAGGCATATCAGTTTACCTAATTTTTATGTTTTTGTGTTTTTTTTAACAGTTTCCTACAAGGGATGGTTTCAGATGATCTTAAATATTATAAGCTATTCAAAATTTTAGTCTAGTTGCAAAATCCAATATTTCTCTTCTCTTTTTGGTTTCATCCACTGCTCCCTTGAGCCTGGTGCTAATTGTCCTAACTTTATGTCCTCACCTCTATCCCTTCCCTTGTACCACACTGACTTGTTTATGCAATCATGAATCAGTTAGAGTTCTTAAACCAAGAAGCTCATAGCTGTGTAGGTGATATGAGATCACTACCATAGACAGTTGACAGCCATAGAATATTACAAACCATGAAGGGCAGGGATAGTTAACAAAGTGCCTAACACAGTGTCTGACACATAGATAGTACTTGATAAACTTTTATGGAAGGAAGGAATGGAGAGAGGAAGAGAGAGAGGGAGAGGGGGAAAGAGGGAGGGAAGAACACTGCTAGCTAGGATGATAAGTGAAGACTTCTTGGAAGAGCTAACCTTTATTTGAATGAGATTTTATTGAGAATAGGTAAGATACTCATCTTAGTAGAAAATTTTAACCAAACCCTCAGCTGAACATAATCTTTATAGCACATTAATAGGAATGAATCAGTTGCTAAATTAAAAGTAGAGATAACCAATGAGTACTTGTATTCTTTATGGCAGAAACCTGGCTTGAGAAGCTTCCTGAAGACAGGTAACATTCAAGAGGGTCTTTAAAACTTAGATGATTTTGTAGGAAGCTGTTTAAAGGACTTAGAATTCAGATGGAAACCACAAGGGCAGAAATGAGTGAGTGGCAAGTTTGGCGCATACAGAAAGTTGCTAAAGCAAAAATCAGGCGAATAACTTTCAGTCACTGATCCCAGTATTTATAAGAAAAATGATAATGTCTCAACACACATCTCATCAGGAAAGAGCCAAAAAAATTTTTTTGACATTTCCATTTGAAACCAGAAGCTCTCATATTTAGTAGATGAAAACTAAGGCGCCTTCCCCAAGTTGATTTACAATGATTCTCCAACAAATAGGCAAAATATTAGTCTGTTCCCTAAAGATGAGGAGATGAGATTTATTGCTTTCGAGGATGAAAAGTATAAAATAATCAAAAAATTGTGTGTGTATGTATATATATAAAATAAAAATCAAGGTAAAATAAAACATCTTTCTAAATTTTATCTTATAATTCCAAAAGGTTTTGACCTTACAAACTAGGTCTCTGGAAACTGAACTGGTATATGCCATTTGTTTTTATTTATATCATTTAAAAATTATTCTTATCATTTAGTGATGCTAGAAGCTCTCTTTGAGTAATTTGGACTATCACTCGAAGTGCCTTTATTTTACCTTGTCTAGGTCCATGAAGAGACCTGGAAGGCAGCTGGATGAGCATAGTGAACGAAAGCACAGTCAGACTTTCTAGTTCAATTGGACTCAAAGGTTAAAATAATTTACCAGCTGATAAAGGGTTTGTTCAGTTATCCATAAGTCTTTAATCATGTTTTACCACTATTGCTATCTATCTGAAATCTTAGGTATTATAACATGATCTGAAGTTGCTTTGGACATTATCTAGTGTAGTCCTTCAGAAAAACAGGCAGTTAAGTGATATAGATGTTAATTAAAATTGTTTATCTTTTAGAAATATGGCTATAAATATGTACAGAAGGTAGAGATTACATAGTTCACACTGTGTCCATCATAACTCTTATGGATTACCAAAGAGCAAGATGACTTCAAGTTAATTCACTTAATGATGCACTGGTCATTTTTATTAGACAGCAAGAAAGCATCAACAGTTAAATTCATCGACCAGTTTTCAAGAGCTCCCACAAACTGGCATCCTTGTTGTGATTTCACAATATTGCACAACCAAGTGGTGGTGTTCTTTATTCACACACATGAATGCATTCACTCTGAGTATATATTGGCTCATCCCTTTCCTTCTCCACACTTCCTCCTTTAGAGCTGGCTCTTACCTTTTATTGTCGCTTGAATCAAATCAAAGAAGAGCAGAAAGGAATAAGAAGAGGAACGTTAGTGTGTGGTGGTTTGAGTGTGTGTTCTGAAATCAGATTGCCTAGACTCCTTTTTCGGCTCTTCCAGTAACTACCTATGAAACCAGCCCCAAGCTACTTCGCCTTTCCGTGTCTGAGTATTGTCGTTTGAAAAAATGGAGATAATACTCGTACTTGCTTCATACAGTTTGGGTTTTCTTTTAATTGAGGTAAAATTTACATAACATAAAATTAACCACTAACCATTTTAAAGTGTACACCTCAGTGACACTTAGTACTTTCACAGTGTTGGTAACGATCACCTCTCTCTAGTTTAAGATATTTGCATCACCCCAAAGGGAAATCCCATACACATTAAGCAGTCACTCCCCATCCCCTGTATCGCCTGGCAATGACCAGTCTGCTGTCTCTGTCGATTTATTTATTCTGGATATTTCATATGAATGGAATTATATAATAAATGACCTTTTGTGTGCTTCTCTCACTTAACATAATATTTTCGAGGTTTATCCACATTGTACCATGTATCAGTACTTCATTACTTTTGATGGCTGAATAATAATCTATTGCATGGAAATACCACATTTTGTTTATCCTTTCGTCAGTTGATGGACATTTGGGTTGCTTCCACCTTTTGACTATTATAAATAATGCTGTTAAGAACATTTGGGTATAAGTTTTTGTGTGGACAAGTGTTTTCATTTCTCTTGGGTATATGCCTAGGGGTAGAATTATTGGGTCAGATAGTAACTCTATGTTTAACCATTTGAAGAGCTACCAGACTGTTGTCCAGAGTGGCTGCACCATTTTACATTACCTCTAGCAGTATATGAAGGGTCTGATTTCTTGCATTCTGGCCAACACTTGCTATTTTCTTTTTATTTTTTTCATTATGCCCAACCTAATGGATGTGAAATGGTATCTCATAGTGGTTTTGATTTGCATTTATCTAATAGTGAATGAGGTTGAGCATCTTTTCATGTGCTTGTTGGCCTGATACCATTTTTTAATAAGGATTGATTGAGTAACTAATAGATAATACTTATGTAGAGCATACCACGTCAGGCATCAGGCACTGTACTAAGTACTTTACCTATATATGTGTAATCATTTAATCTCAAAATAGGTATAGTATTATTATATGTAAAATATTTAGAACAGTACTTTACAAAAATAAATGTGACATAAAGGGGAACATCAGAGAAAATGACCATAGAAAAGAACATCGTAGCTTCCTTTTCTTATTACACCATTGATTAGCGTTTATGATTGAATGTTGGAAAGATATCGGATTGTTTCTCCTGCCCTCTCTGTCACACCAGAACATACCAGAGGTAGAACAACCACTTCATTGCTTTTGGTTTATCAACAATGAGGATTTGTTCTTAAGGTAGCCCAGAAGTGCTTGTAAGGCTTTGATTGTGCATCAACCTGAAAGAAGTCCTATGCTAGTTATATGTTCATTTGTTCATTCAGCAAACATGTATTGTGCCTGTTAGATCCAGGTGCTCGGATATAGGAGCTTTCTGATAGCAATTTACCAAAAAGGGAGGGACCTTCCTTTGGGAGCTTACATTCTCAGGGCAAAAGACAAAGAGTAAGCAAATAATGAAATAAATACATAGTGCATCGTGTGCTGGTGAGTACTATGGAGGAAAAGAAAGGAAGGAAGGGGTATGAGCACAGGGAAGTACAACTAAGGGTCAGAGTATGGAGTTAGGATTTTAAAGAGATGGTCTGTAAAACCTGAATGAGAAAGTGATATGAAGTCTTATCCCACAGCTCCTCAGCGAAATTCCTCCTCCTTCTCCCCCTTTCTCTTTAGGGTCCCCCAGTCTAGGAGTAAGAAGAAGGGAAGAGGGGATGGTAAGAAGAGCAGCCAGCCGGAAGGACAGCAATATTCTAGTGGCTTTGGTTTTTTAGCCAGTCAAAATCCAGAGATGAACCTCAAATTCAGCCACTCCTTTAAACTTCTGTGGGGAAAATCTGCACTTCTTTTCCTCATGCCCAGTCATAATTTCAAGAAAGAGTGAGAACATGACTGTTTTATTCTTTCTTTACCATTTGCACATGACTCAAAGATTTGGTTTTCCATTGATCAAAGCCCATTTATAATAGCTAGTAATATAAACTTAGCCATTAGCAGGGACATTTCAACCAACTATCACAACCTAATTTTTCAGAAATGTCCGATTCAGCTATGAGCAAGCAATAGAGTGCCAAGTATGTAGCTAACATCAGAGGTTAGGATAAAAGTACTTACCAACAGACATGGCTCAGTTACTAAACAATCAGAAAAGATTCTGGCCTTGAACAGTGGTGTGGCCATGACAATGTGTCTCAGCCAGGTACACACCTTGTCTAAGATCACTCTTCCTCTTCTGTACTTAGATCCTCTTGTATGAATTAAAAGAGATAGGGATACAGTGGGAAGAAATTAGACCCAGACAGACTTGGTTTTGATTCTTACTTCTAGCATGAAGCAGTCTGGCTGTGGGCAAGTCCATTTCTTTATCTGTAAAATGGATATAATAATACTTATTTTGCAGGGTTTTGTAAAAACTACATATAGTGGATAAAAAGGATCCAGGACAGCATCTGAAACAGAGTAGGCACTCAATACATTACAACGGTAGGAACTGCTGTGCTTGTGGTTACTGTTGTTGATAGCATCTAGCCAAAATCACCCTGACCCCAGGTGGCCATTGAAGGAGCTTCAGAACCCCTGTAAGCCTCAAACAATGCAAAGGCTGAAATGTGCAGCCCAAAGAACCTGACACTCAGCAGTTGGAAAGGAAGTCCGCCTCCTCTAAATTGTATGCAGTTACAATGAGAAGAAAGCTGCCTAAGGAATTGGCAGATGGTGGGAATTGCTCAGGGAGCTGGAGCTGAGCACAAAACTCAAATCAGAGGATCTCTGTTCAAATATCAGCTCTTCATTTACTAGGTCTGTGACCTTGGGCAATTTACTTAATCACTTCACATAAAAGAGAGCCTGTTTTCTCATTTACAAAATGCGACCATAATAATGTCTATGAAAGTTCACTGTAAACTACAAAATACTATACAAAAACATTATTATTAAAGTATATGAATACCTACATTTCTGCATTAACAAGCACAGTATCAAAAGTATATAAGCCTTATAAAACTACAAATTATTAAAAACATGCTTGTCCATTAATTATTCCTAAATATACATATAGCAACTGACAGAGTGGAATTGAGAAATTAATCTGTGCAGCTCAAATTCTTAACATCAAATATACCAGTGGTATAGTTTATTCAAAAAATTTGAAGCATTTCAAATATCTCTTAAATTAATCCCTAGCGGTTACAGTCATATCTATTATTTTGTTCTTATAATATCCTGTGAGCACTATTATTATTATTCATATTCAGAGGGTACACTATTATTATTCATATTCAGAGGGTAAGTAAATTACACACCCAAGAAATGTAGTCCCCAATATCTCATAAGTCACTTAGTGGGGGAATTATGACTAAAATTTAGGAGGTTGTTTTTCTTTCTATCATTAATGTCTATTGTTAATAACATTCCAATAACCACGCAAATAAACATAAAATCTCAGAGAAGCATCTTTGAAGGCAAGTGTTTTGGTACTATGGGAGCCTACAATGGGAGACTGCTGTAGACGGAGGATCAGGAAACATTTCCTGAGGAAGTGATGATGGCGTTGAGATCTGAAGGATAACTGCATTGACTCAGCAAGAATGAAAAGAAAGAACATTCCAGACAGAGGAAACAGTCTAAGCAGACTGCGATGAAGAGAAACAAGGCCAACGTTAAAGACTGTAGGACGACTAAGGCATTGGAGTGCAAGGATGGTGCAGAGAAAGGTTCACTGGGAGGCTGGAGAGGTAGACGCGGGTCAGCTTATGGAGGGTCACACAAGGCCTTGTAACTGTCCATGTGACCAAGTGGGGCAACGTGGGGGTACGGGATGTGGAGTAATGTGGTCAAGGACACATGGGCTCATTAGTCCCCTTTTCACGGAGTGCCTAGCTGAGCTCCTGAGAGGTAAAAGCCCATCTCTAAGGCCTTTGGAAATGTCCCTGAAAAATTCAGATTGAGATCCTCCAATCCAATGTTTCATTTTGTTTTCTTGTTCTAGGCCTTCTTAGTTCCAGTAATTTTAGTAATTGATGAAGCTGATCATATCATAAGAAAAATGAATGAATGTTTAGGATAAAGAAAAGAATAGTTTTTGGAGAGATAAACAATTTTACAGGTGGGAAATTAAATTCTCTGAAATAGTCCTCTCTTTTGAGACTACCTGTGGAGCCCAGACTAGACCCCTCAGAAAAAACCCAGCAGAACAGCTTGCAGTAAATCAGCCTTCCTCTCTGGTTTGCAGTAAGGGATGAGTGTGATGCTCTCCAGACCCCAGCCTCTCAGTTTAGACAGGATTGCTTGTTTTAACAAAGGCTGCAAAATCAAGGAAGAGACTGCAAAGCCTTCTGAAATCTATGGAATTCCATCATGATTTTATGAATATTATCTACTATGTAATCACAAAGAGAAGTTTGCTAAATTTCTCCATAATTATGCAGACTTACAGAAAACACAACTTTCATGCTAGTTTATTTCCTTCTTCTATGAGAAATCTAGACTATGAAAAAGGAATCTGTGTCAGAAAATTGAAACATCCCTACAGGGTAACTTCTTGGACAGTCGTCATCCCTTTGACTTCATTTACAGATGAAATCGGAAAAAAAAACATGCATAAGTACAGGTTTATCAAAATACTCAGTGCAGTGATGACTAGACTTTGGAAGCCGTTAAATGACAATTCCAATGACATTGTTATTTTTACCTTTTGTTTTTGCTGAGTCCCAAGAGGATAGTAGACCACGAAAAAAAAATAAGGATTGAAATTTTAAAATAGCATTTAGAGGTAGAGATTTTCAGATAGAGTGTGTTTGAACATGTAGGCAAATAATTAAACTTAATGTTTTGATAGTTATTAATTTGATTTCTATAAGCAGCCTATTACTTAGTAACACGTCGTGAAAATAAATATGACTAAGACGTTAGCATGCCTCATAAAGCAGAAATGGAAATAAGGAGCTCCTAGGCTCTGAATCACCCACGTGCAGCCCACGTTCACGAACCTTCTTTCCATTTGGCTATGTAGGTCAAAGCATATATTCCTGTGAAATTAAGCGACACTTTGGGAAAACAATCACAATAGTTTTCCAGTTTATTTTCAGCCTTGTAATTCTAAATGAAATGCTTGTGAAAAAAGATTTACAGAAAAATGTGCCCTACCTTTGGATCATTAAGGTGGATGTTAGGTTACAGAATCTGTTTATTTAAATAAATATTTTTGAGCCTGAAGATATCAGGAGGCATTTTTGCCTTGAGGGAGTCTCCAGTCTAGTTATGAGTCTTGGAGTGGGCGGTGGAGGCTGATAGAGGATGAGGCCAGAACTCAAACCCAGGCCTGTTCAACTCCAAACCTTGTCCTCCTAATTGCTAAGCCACATTATCTCATATTTAGGTTTTCGAGTTGCAAGGTAGACACACTTTGGATATAAGCTCAGACCTTGTTTCTCTGAAGGCAGAATGACGTATTCAGCAGTGCCCTGAAAGGATGAGGACAATGACTGGTCTTTATTCTGGTTATGCGAGCAGCACCTGCAGTGACCCAGCCAGCATCTTACCAGGCCCTGAGTATCCAGGGCCACTTTCCCTCTGTTCCTTCTGTGTTGGCAGCTCAGACTCAGAATCCCCAGGAGCAGAACACATCAGGTCCTGAGTCACTTTGCAATCTGAGTGACCTAGCTGGCCAGAACCTCGCTCCAAAGCCCCTTAGTCCACCCAGTGAAAGCAGTCTTGTCTAATCAGTAGCAGCCAGGGTAGCAGAGAGAACCGCCAGTGGCTGCTTCCTTGAAATGGGAATGTGACAAGCACGGGGTCTAGACAGTTTCCAAGGAGAATTCTACCAAAACTTTTAAGAACAGATTACCCAGTGCTGTTAAAAGTGTTCCAGAGCAGAGTGGAGAGGGGGTGGGGAGGACCTAACAATTTAACAAAACAAGCATACAATGTTATAAAATTCACCAAAAGAAAAAAAAACTACCAAACAATTTTATTTTTGAAAAGTTATGGACCAACCCTAAATGTAGTGGTAGCAGACAGGATACTACAGCACATTAGGAAGAAACGCCCATGACCAAGTCTTGGATATTCCGGGAACGTAAGGATGGTTCACCATTATGAAACCTATTAATACAATTGAATGCACTAAGAGATCTAAGGAGAAAAGTAATATGTACTTCCACATAGATGCTGAAAAGGTAGTTGACAAAATTCAATCCATTCTTGACTGAAAAACAAAAAGAGAGATACAGATAGAAATTTAACATCTTAACTCCCAAACTAGCATCAAGCCTAGAAGCATTCCCATTAAATCAGGAATAAGACTAGGATGGTCACTATCCCCATTATTACTAAAATTGTTTTGAAGTTGCTGAAATCAAACAAGAAACTAGAAACATGCAAGTTTTTTTAGTCGATTCTCTTGGATTCGGTAAGTATAGAATCATATGGGAATTAAACTATCCAAGATCTCATTTTTTACCTATCAGATTGGAGAAGACTAACAAGCATGGTGACACATTATGTTGTCAAGAGTGAGAAGAATCTGGCACTCTCAGATGTTGCTGATGGGAGTGTAAATTGATACATCTTCTAAGATGGAGAAAGTACAACATCTTCACAATTACAATTGCATATATCCTTCGACCATCAAGTCCACTTCTGGGAACACTTACAACATATCAGTTATGTGTTACATAAGTACCGAATGAAGAATGTACATTGCAGCATTATATGTAATAGTAAAAATACAGAAAAACTAATTGGCTGCCAGTCGACTAAATTGTGACCCATCCATACAGTGGACTCTAATGCAGTCATAAAGAGAATGAGGAATCTCCTTGTGAAACCACATGGAATCCTTCTCCTCCATGGTATATTAAGTGAGAAAAAGCAAGATGGAGAACAATATCTATAGGAAAATCCTGTTTGTGGATAGCATGCTCCCATTTGTATAAAAAGAAGAAAATGGAATGTATAAACTTGTATATGCATAAAATATCTCTAAAAGGAATCACAGGACACTGCAAACATTGGTTGCCTATGGGGCAGAACACTGGGTGTCTAGGGGATAAGGATGTCAAGGAAACGTGTTCATTTGGAGCTTTTGAATTTTGAATCATCTGAATATATTACTTCCTCAAAAAATAAATGAATACAATGCAAATTAAGAACAGAAGGAGAAGACAGGGGAAGAGCAGAGGAGGATGGCAGGAATTTAGAGTTGAGTGGTTCATTTAGTCCATGTAGCTAGAAGGACACATCACCTGAAGTAGGGGTAAGCGGTGGGTAGGAGCAGTGTGGGTATTCCATATGGTGGGAATGCTAGAGAGAGGGTTGGGGCTGGGAGAGTACAGGAGGGAGGATGTTCAAAGGCCAACAGGAACTCAAGTTGGACCAGAAAGAGCAGAGCAAGAATCAAAGGCAGAAATAGTGGGGCAGCATTGCATAGACATTTGGCACCAGGCTTGAAGGGGGTGCATTTTATTTGGCAGACAATGGGAAACCATCAGGGGCTTTTCCTTAGAGAAGTGACATGACCAAAACTGTTCTATTACAAGCTTAACCTGTTACCAACAGGCAGAATGAATTTAAAGGAAAAGGCACCACATGTCAGCTCCTTGAGCTCAGAAATTCATGCTGGTTCAGCCCTGCAGCCCCTGTGCCTGGAGCAGTGCCTGGTGCAGTGCAGGCAGGGCTGGCTAGAGCACTTACCATGTGCCAGACAGCGTTCTAGCATGTTCCATGAAGGGCCTGATTTAATCCTGGCAACAACCATGTGAGGGGGCTTCTACTGTTGTCCCCATTTTATAGATGAGAGAAATCGGGGCTGGGAGTGATTAAAAACCTTGCTCAAAGTCACAGCCAGGAAGGAGCAGAGCCTGGATTCACCAAGCACTCTGGCTGTAGAGTCTGTGCTCTTAAAGAACGTTAAATTCTGTTTTAAATGCCTCTGTAAACTACATTTATGGCAGTGGACATGAACAGGAAGGCAAGGACTCAGAAAAAAGAACAACAACAGCATGTGAAGGTGACATCTTCACATTTTCCGTTAAATTAGATAATGAATGTGAAAGTAGTTTAAGGAGAAAGAAATGATAATACAGTATATGCCATAATTAATTCAACAAATATTAATTTTTGAGTGCAAAGAAACTCGCTTGACTGGATAAATAGCCCTACTTTTAAAATTTGTCTATTAAAAATAGTAAATATCATTTATTATTAATCACCTGGGATTAATAAACTTTTACTTGGGATTTTGCATACATCATGCTATTGGATCCCAGTATACCATGCAATAAAATAGATATCACTACTCCCATTTTACATGGGAAAAATGGATAATTATCCATGAAAACTGCTTTGCCAAAGGTCACCAGCTAGTCTATGGTAGACCCCCCTCAGACCTACACCTGTCTGAGTCTGGATCCCTTGCTGGGGCTCTGGGCTGCTTCCCTCAGCTTCCCTCCTCTCTGCCAACCTCAGAGCAGGAATGTTTGCACAGAGGTGTTTTCTAGCCCAGAGCTCAAACCCAAAGCCTCAGTCAGGTACTCACAGTATGGAGAGACATTTCTCAAATCAAAATAAAGTTATAAAACAAGTAAATATAATACAGTGCCTTTTAACCCTGACACCAACCCTGGAGAGGATTGTTTTTAAATGAAGACTGTGCTGAGGGCAGCAAAGCTTGTACATATAGAATCAATGGGTATATGGTAGTGTTCTGCATATTTGAAAACTGAGTCAGATCATAAGAGATAGGAATATATCCACTAGGAGTAGGGCATTTTCTAAGTGACACTGAAAGTCACTTACAGTATGCAACTTTCATGATGAGAGAACCGAAGAGCGTACCCAGAGAAATACAGTGTATTCTCAGAGCTGTGTCTATAGCCATGCCTGTGGGGGCCTGGAGACAACACACTGCCTCCTATGTTATCTTCCGTCTCTCCTCCAAAGGTAGCCTTAGATTGACTGTAGAACTGGCAAAGTCTCTGATCCGCAGAAGTGATGGGGTGCCAGATTTCTCTTGGCACCTTTCACATGCACTTTGGAGGAGCCTGCTGTCATCTGTCTTGTATTTACCCAGACATGGGTGAGTAAGGGGGAAACTGAGGCAGGGCAGAAGCCCTCTGATGGCATGCCCGCAGCACCCCTGTTCCAGATGCTTGCTTATCTTTCCCTCTCCTGCCTTCCACACACTGTAAAGAAATACGAAACACAGACCCCTGAAGGAGTTAGCAAGAAAGTACTACTGTGTGGGCGAGAAATTAAACTGCTCAGCAACAGCCTTGGGCGCTTTCAGAGAACATAAGGGAAATACTGTAGCATGTTGCAATAAGTGGCCTCCCGTGACCTTAAATGATAATGCTACATTAGGATACCCTAGTACAGATTTCCATCTGGCATGTTTATTTTACAGCTCTCGCTAAAGACCACATGTGCTTATTCATGTGGTGTAGCTGGACTGCCACCCAGGGACCACATGGAGGTGCTGTCCTCCTTATATTCTCTCTCTCTCTCTCTTTTTAAGTGGCTGCTCCTGACCTTAAATAGATATTTCAAAAGAAACACCCCAAACAAAGCCCACTTCACTGAGAATGTTAAGCTGCTGTTTGCCTCACATACAGCTTCAAGCCAAGTCATGACCCCATCCTAGGAAGTCATCAAGTTCATTCTCAAGCACCGTCAGGTCCTCAGCATCCTCCTTTACCTAGCTCCTCCCTGCCCGCCTGCCCAGCTGAATAAAAGAAGAGCCAGTACTTCTTTTCTGCTGTAGATCAGCCATGAATTGGGGAAAAGACCCCTGAGGCTGGAGTCCCGTCTCAGCCTTGCAGGAGGAGTAATGAGTTCATGAAAGTATGATGCTGAGAATAGAGCCTTGGCTCCTAGTAAGCACAGTTGTTATTACTGATGCTGTGACTTCAGGTCTTTGAGCTTCAGTTTCAAGACTGAGAAAATGTGGATAACAGCCTGCCTCACATGAAATAAATACACCTGTGAAATCACTTTCTAAACCTTAGGTCGAGTTCCCTAGAAGCAGAGCCAGGGGCGGGGATTCCTGGGCCAGTGTTCTCAGGAGCTGAGCAAGGATGGGTCCTGGCTGGAGCCTGCCTCAGCCTGATCCCAGGAGAGCTCTGGAGCCCACCCGTACCTCAGAGTTTGTCCCACCCTGAGGCAAGGTCCCACATGAGCCGCTGTGAGTTATCAGCCCCAACACAGCAGGGCACTGGGGAGGAGTGGTGTGTGCTCCTGGTAAATGCAGGGCGTGTGTGCAAGTGGGGTCTGTGCAGGACAGCAGGACCACCAAAAGGAGCCAGAGAATGTCCTAGTTACAGATTGTCAACCAGGTGTGAGGCAATGTGATACAAACTGAGAACTTAGGCTCCTGGAAAGACAAAGGAGTTGAGACTCAGTCCTTAAGCTGATGAGAGCAGATCAGAGTGGTGCTTATTCAAGCCCTGGGAACAAGCCACTAATTCTTTCCCACTTCCAGCTCTAATTTCTCCATCTGAAAAGATTATGCAGTCAAGACAGTCTTGTCAGCCTGGAACACGATAATTAGGCAATTAGATGGGACACTGATTTCACTTGACCCAGAGACCTGCAGCTTCCGTAGAGGAGAGAAGCCTTAAGTTAAGTGGCCTCTCCCTGGGCTGCAAGATCCACCACAGGAAGAGGCCCCGTGGCCTGGCCAGCCTGAGTCACAGACCACACTGTCCGGAGTGAGCGTATCCCAGAGCCACGTCCACCTTGAAGGCTTCTTTCCTCCTTCGGATCCCCAGAGTTCTGAATTGGTACCTAGTACTGTATTTACTGCCTCTTAGGTCTTATCTCTTCATGAGCACATGTCGTCTTCATTTGCCCAAATTGTGCATTCCTGCAGGGAAGAGCTGTGTCTAAATATCTTTTTATGCCGTGTTCTGCATGGGTGTTTGGTGACTCTTCGTCGCTGGGACATTCAATATTTGATGATTAGAATGCCAGAGGTTTCAGGCAGCTGGAAAGAAGGGGAGAGTCTGCAAAGGGAAGAAGCCCTTGGAGTCACTTTCAACTCATTCATTTGTGGTTTCGGGTACGTTGTCTTCTATTCAGAACAGGTCATTTTGGGTTTCTTGTTTCTACTGCCATGCGTCCTCTAAGTTTGGGGGCCATTCTGGTGTTCTTGCTGGTGAGTGATTCCTTGGGACTGGAGGCTGAATAGGATTAAGGCACATTCTACGAGGTGCTCCTGGGAAGATTCTAAATGTGTAAATAGCACAGTCTTTGCACACAAGGAGTTTATTATCTAAAGAGGGAAAGAATAGGCATTTGTATGCAGTGCTGACAGAAGGAAATAGATCTAGAAGTCACATCTTTATACAGTCACCTGTTTATACCTAGGGACATTAAGAGAGGCAAGGAGTGAAGGGCTGAATGGCCGTCCATTTCCCAGGTACATAGCAGTTGTCCAAATAAGCAGAATTAGCCCTTCCGGGCAGGGGCACAGATGAAACCTTGTCTGTTAGTTTCCTGTGCAGGCCTTCAATTAAGTCATATGATAAGGATTAATATTGTTTGTTGAGTGTCAGCAATGTGCCAGACATCTGACACCATCCCTTCCTGGGAGCACTAGACAGACAAACAATTCAAACATAACATGGATCAGCTGACGAGCTGGCTCAGTCTCAGAGGTGAGCACTTTCAGAGCTTTGCGGGCTGGCTTTATTGTTCGTTTGTTCTTCCGATATTGTTCCCTCAAATTTCACCTGGTGTTCTGGGAAGGAAAGAAGCACCTTCTATGTGATCTGTGCTGGGCATTCACTCTGAGGTTATGCTTCTAGAATAGCTGTCAACCTCATAGCCACCTTCCTTAATATTAAAATCTCTGTACAGCAGAACTACTCTAAGGAGATCTTGCTTTCCATACATTGTCACTGGTGCATTAAATAGGTGAGTGATCACAGGTGCTGGGTGTGTTTATCCTGTTTTTGACTCAAACGACATTCATTAGTTTTTGCCTGAGGCGTACCTGAAAGCTAGCTTCCCTTCCAGGGAGCAGGCAGAAAAATAACAAACTACAGAGGTGATTTTGTGTTTCCCTCCTCCTTCTATTATCCAGACTCATGGTTTATGTGCTGCGATTCTGATCTAAGGTACCACGTCTGACCCTCCCCAGCAGTGTCTCCACTTTGAGATGGGTTCCCAATGGGTTCCCAAAGTTAGGACTGTGAAATCACTCCAAACTTAGCAGTGAGAGAAGATAATCAAGAAAAGTGGAAAGTTAGTATTATCGTAGCATTTATTTAAACACATGATGTTACATATAAAGATGCCTTGAGTTGAAAGATTGAAGGATGGCTGGGATGCGCTACAGACTAGCCTAGGGGGTTGTTATGTTATTTTCTGTTTTATGTTCAGTATGGATGGAAATCAACACTGCAGGAAACCTGAATCAGAATGCGTGATTAGTGGTTCATTTCTTCTTCCCTCTGTTTTGTCTTGGTTTGTTCATTTCTAATATGTCCCTGTTGTCATATTCTGTGCAGATACTTGCAGTTCATGAGCTGCCCAACCTAAAAGGGATTCTGGAGCTCCGGTGCTTACTGCCTAGACTTTATATAAGTGCCTGAACCTAGAATGGTTTCTCCTTTTCTCGTCAGTAAAAGGCAGCGTTCCCAAATGTTGCCAGATAGGAGGAGTGCACTGAAAATTTTAACTAGGACCAAGAATAAAAAAAGTTCTTGGGCCATATATAGGCCCATGTTCATATACAGCCTCCCTACTTATAATTAATTTGAACAGTTGTATTGATGGAATTCTGAAAATAGAAACAAAAAACGATTAGTCCGTGGCTGCTCGGATAAACTTGGTAAGGTGGCCAACACTCACCCCCGCCCCAGCCCCTGGTCACTTGGGGAACTCCTGGTGTTTCTTATATCAGCGAGGCCTGTGTTCCCGGCCCCCTCTAACCTGGAGCCACAGGCTAGAACACTAGGTCAAGGGGGGACTTGAATGTTTAGAAAGGTGGCAGCATAGTATGGTCAAATACAAATTTTCTGTTGAGTCAGAAGATCTGAACCTTTGTCACATTGCTACTTTTCAGTTTTAGACTGAAACTCTAAAGGCCTCAGTTTTCACGTTGTAAAACGAGGTGACAAACTGGCGTGTTGGTTGAGGTTGGTGGGCTGGTGACTACCTCCCAGCTGGGACACTCTGTGACGAATCACAGCGCCAATTATACCCCACAAATATTAGGTATGGCTGGGCCAGGAAGAGGAGTAGCTATGGTGAGAATCCTCCAGAATAGAACTAACTCACTCCCTACGTGTGAGAGGGGCCCAAACCCGAAATCAATGTCACAGTTGAGCAGCAGCGGCTAAATCATTTACCCAGAACAACTGAGAAATGGCAGGCTGCAACACGCATCCTTTCCTAAGGCAGCCCTCTTTAAGCCTGGGTCCACGGCAGTCTACTTTTATACAGAAAAACAAAAAAATGGTAAACATTATACTTGTAAAAATTTCCAAATATCAGCAAGAAGTATAAAAATCAGAATATAACATTCTGACAGCCTGCAGTCAGGCTAGACTGTGCCATATTTTTAGCATCGTGGGTATGTTTTTTCAAGTCATCGACATGCTGTGATAGATGTCATGAGCACACCTCAAAAACCAGCAGGCTCTGTGTCCCTCAGAGCATAAAGCCACCTGCACAAAACAGCGTTTAGTCAAAGTTTCTCTTGTTCAGCTTGAAAGTCTTGTAGAACCACCCTCTGGTTCCTATTTTTCCTTCCTAAATTGCATGCAGAATCTAGGACCAGAATATTGTTGTCTCCAGAAAGTACTTTTGAATTGACCCCAATACAGGAATTGCTAGGAAAACACAACTCCTCATGGGATCCCCAGATGGTTTTAAAACGATGGCTGGGCCAGCCACTAAAATCGGGATGGATGCATCTGAACACATCCAGGGTCTTCAAGGCTAGAACTGTGAGGAAGCTAAAAGTCCCCACTGGTAACATGACAATGTGAGGAAAATTTTCTGAACACTACTTTGTACCTATCACTTCCTGTTGAAAAATTTGGGGCAGATCTCTATTATTTTTAGATAAGAGTCAAAACTCTGAGACCAGGCCCTGCACAGTTTGCTGTTTCTCGACTTCTCTGTCTTTCTCACAATTCCTTCTGTGTGAACCCTCTGGTACTGCCACCCTCATTTCATTTTCCTCTGCACATGCCAAGCAATTCCTGATCCTGGACTTCCCTCTCAAATCCAGGAACTGGTTCTTCACAAGCCAGCTAACATCCCCCCTCTCCTCCCGGTTCTGCTCTTAAGGATCAGGCTGTCTCTACACGGTGCTCACTGAATTGTGAATACATGAGGACTGTCATTTAATGCATACCCTGTGGCCAGCACCGACTACGAGCTTTACGTATACCATCTTATTTTATCCTCACAGGAACGCAAAGAGGTAGGCATTATCCCCATTTTATAGATGAGGAAGTTGAAGCTCAGGAGGACAAGTGACTTGCCAAAGGCACCGGCACTAATCTATGGAACTGGTTTTGAACTCGGTCAGTTTGAACTCAGTTTGAACGTCACTGTATATAGGTTTCCTTCACACAGTGTCCTTACAACTTTAACTTAGCTTTAGAACATATATGTGTATTCTTGTATATGTTCAATGTCCCTACTTAAATTTAAACCTAAAGGCGGGGTCAGTATATTATATATCTTTGTATCTGTCTGACTAGCAAAATGCTTAAAAAGGAGTTGTTCAGGTATACACAATGTATTTGTATCATTTCAGAAATACACTTGAGTGCAAAGCATGCGTCCCGTGCTGGCTAATATTACGGCAGTGATAAGACAGGCACAGTTTCTGCCCTTCAGGACCCGTTAAGATGAGAGTAGATGAGTGTTACAAAGAAGGCTAAACGTGTGTCTACGGCAGGGGTCCACAAACGTTTTCTGTAAAGGGCCAGAGAGTAAATATGTTAGGTTTTGCTGTCATCTGCTCTTGGTTGCAACTATTCAACTCTGTAGCAGCGTGGAAGCAACCCGAGACAACATGTGAACGAATGGGCCTTGCTACGTTCCAGTAACTTGACTCATAGACACTGAAGACTGAATTCCATACATTTCCAGGCCTCACAAAATGTTATATTCGTGATTTTATTCTGAACCACTTAAAAATCTAAAAACCATTCTTAGCTCACAGGCCTTACAAAATAAGATGGCTTGCCAGATTTGGACCACAGTCAACCCCTGATCTATGGAACCATATAACAGCTGGGACCTGACTGAATTGTGTGTTTTATTGACAATAATGATGTAAGGGGCTATATCTTAAGACAATGTTGTGTAGCCATTGTTGTTTTATGTTCACTCTGCCTCAAATCGTTGGTCGTCTCTTGCTGTTTGATTTAGCGTGTTGGGGGAAATGAGTAACAATTGGTCAAAATAAACTGAAAGTTAATATTTTTCTATATAACGTTTCTTATGATTTCTCTTATTGTTTCTTCCAAGACAATATCAAATGAATTAAAGGACAGAAGCTTCTGTTTAATTGCTCCCTCCATCCCCAAATCAGAGCACTTATTACCACCCCCACCTCCTCCCCAAACTCTCCCCCTTGGAGGTGGTCTTATACAATATTGGAGGAGACGTAAATAAAATCCTCAATACTTGAATACGTCTTAATCCTTCAATTGTGGAGACAGAGGGCATCAAAAAGCTGGTTTCCGTACCTTTCCCACAGGTAACATGCTGAGTAACTCCACTTCTGCTTCGTAGTCCAGACTGAAGAGTGGCGGGACCAGCACTGGTTCAGTCCCAGCTCTAATTCTTTAGATGTTAGTGGTATTAGCCCATTTGATAGGAATTAATTGAATAACCAGCTTCATTTTAAGAGGTCTTCTTGCTTAACTTAACTATTAGTTACATACAGAGACAAAGAGCCCCACATCCTTATTATTGATCTGATTTCTAAATGTTAAGATATCGGTGTACATTTATTGTTGACACAACACTACTTACAGCTCCTGTGGTTATCAGCTTCAGAAAGCAGCTGGAGGTAGTGTAAGCACAAAGGAGAATTGGTGATATGATAGCAAGGTAACACAGGAAACCCAAGGCCAGGAAGAGGACCAGGCATATGTGGAGCCCTAACTGGGAGCTGGAAAGCCATTTGGACCCCAAGCAGGACTGTGTCTTCAGCTGCGCCCCAGTCTCCTCTGCAGACCAACTCTCTCTACGTCTCTGTATGAATGGCCTGAGTGTTCATCTCCACCGTGCATGAGACTCGCCTCCACTGACCTGCTGAATGCCCTTCAGTCCCAAATACACATTCCTGGGAGAGAGAATGCCATCCGCCCTGCTCTGATCAGTTCACCCTGGCCAACCCTATGGGACAGCACGATGGGGTTGAACAGCCAGAGGGGTTTTATTGAGGTAACTCTACATTTGGGGTACACTGTGTGTATGTTTTTAATTTTGGTTATGCCAACAGTCAGTTCCCAGAGTGTTTATTCAGCAATCATTTCATGAACTTCACTTTTCTTAGCTGGCGGGGTCACCAAAGGGTGTCACAGACCAGGCATACGTGCAAGAAGTCATTTGCTTATTGAACAACTCTCAGGAAAAGACAGAAATGCCATTTTGTTTTCACCTTCCACGAGTCACAGTTGATGCCTTCAACAGAGAGAGCAAGTGCAAAATGTCTGGAAAATTGCTGCATTTGAAGGGGCTTACAGAAAATGGAGCAGATTTATGGTAGAATTGCCCTCTCTCTCCCCTTCTCTCTCTCAGAAACACACACACACACACACACACACACACACACACACACACACAGTCATCGTGTTCGCTTGCAGTTTTAATCCATAAAAGGCACTCACAGGTAATTTAGATTCCAGTTACAGAGTCCATCATAATCATTCCTTCAGAACCTAATGGAAAGATTTTTATTTTGAAGCAAAAAGGCATTTTTCTTTAAAATCCTGTAGGAAGTTGGGGACTTCAGGAGAACCACAGTCCTATTTTTAAAAAAGAATCAAATAAATTGCTTTCCACTACACAGTAAATAAATTCTAACTGGTGAATAATAACGCCAGTTGCCTTTTGTTTAGTGCCTATTACGTGCCAGATACTTTCATACATTATTTCTAACTTTCAAAACTGCTGCGGAAAGGTAATCTCTCCATTTTCCAGATGAAGAGACTGAGGCTAGGAGAGGTGAATTGAATTGCCTAAAGCCACCAGTTTTGTGAGAGAATTCGAACCCAGGGGTCATTTGACTGTGGCATGCTTCTTCCCATGAGGAGAAAGTCCAGAATTTTTTTTTTTTAACAGAAAATTTTATGTGATGACTATTTTCTCAGTATTTTTATTTCGTTGGATTTTAAAAATAAAATCTCTATGTTCTTTCTTCCCCACGCCCCACGTCCATCCATCCACTGCCTCTGTGCCAGGCGGCTTGTCAGACATCAGGGAAAGGGCATGATTAAGACGAGGCTTCTTGCCCTCAGGTGACCACAGGCGCTAAGGGAGGCGGGGAATCTGACAGTTAAAATGCAGTCGGTGTCATCCTTCCTTGCGAGGAGATGTGTAGGGTGCTCTGTGACTGCTCCCCAACAGGGACCCCTAACCCCCCTGAGGAGGGGCTCTAACAGCATCTTTCTGGGTGTGACCAGGTGACCATGGAAGGGGAGCAGGACTTTCCAGGTCAAGAGAGCGGCAAGTGCAGACACAGCAGAGAATGAATCCAGACTCCTTTAAAACAGGAGTCCTCAAACTTGGAGTGTGCATCAGAATCACCTGAAGGGCTGGTTACAACAGCACTCATGGGTGGGTGTCACCCCCAGAGTTTCCGATTCAGCAGATCTGGGGTGGGGCCCAAGAACGTGCATTTCTAACAAGCTCCCGGGTGATGCTGATGCTCCTGGACCACTTTGAGCAGCACTGCTTTAAACATCGCCGCCAGATAGCCTCTGTAAGTCATTCAACTGGGCTTTGCTTTCTAGGTTTTATCAATTTGGTGTTTATATCCACGTTACCTCAGAAACCAACTTTGTGTGGCTTCTGTTTACTTAGACATCCATAAATCTGTCAGGTTTCCTTTTTTCAATGTGAAAATTCCTCCGGCAAGGAAGCCATGAATCATTGAATTGAAAATCGGGCTCCCAGATGAACTGGCTGGTCCAGGCACAGGGCGGCAGGCTGCCCGTGTCCGGCGCGCAGAAGCCGGAGCGATGAAAGCAGGAGAGGAGAGAGAACTTCGCCCTTCCTTCTCGGCCCTCCAGCCCCCTTGGAGAAGTACTTGCTGGTCCAGGACAAGGCCGGTCAGCCACACACCCCTCCAGGCTCACACACTGCTTCATGTCGGTCACTCTGCTTCAAGAAAATTCTCCCCTGCCCAGTCATGACAACAGCACTAGACAGACTTAGACTCCTGTCTGTCTCTGAGGGCCGTGAAAATACAGTGGACAGTTTCAGACATCTGTTCGTTGCTATTAATTTGTCTGATATTCCTCTGAGTTCAGAAGAGGAAACAGCAGCAGTCCTGGTTCTCAGCTGAGGAAGCAGAGGGTGAGAGACTGAGTAATGAAGGCAGCAGGCCCGTGCGAGATAGGAGAACCCTGAGCCAGAAAGCAGTGCTGGTTGCTTTCCCTTGTTGCCAACTGGCCTAACAAGGGAAGTAGGAGAGGAGAAAAGAAAGCTAACGGGGAAAAAATGAAAGAAATGGGGAACTAAAAGTGCAAATTGATTGGGGATCCACTGGCAAATACACTTGGGTTATCATTCGGGTAATCATCATTTGCTTCACCCTTCCCTCGATCGCGTTTTCCCCAAGGCTCCCTTAGTTCTAAATCAAACAAAAAATCCACGTCTCCAGATTTTACCTTACTTTTCCCAGGGTTCTTTCCCGAGCCACTGACTTGGAACTCACACTCAACCATCTGCTTCCGATGCCCTTTGAATAACTATTTCAAGTAAGTTGTTTGAGCTCCTGTTTCACCAATGGAAGACAACCTTTTTATGGTTCTTTCCCTGCGTGGCAGAAGAGCTGGACCGTTAGTGAAGTCCTAGAGCAAGAGAAGCGCTGAGGAATGTAGAAACGCAGAATTCTGCAGAGTTCTGGCTGGAGAACAGCTCATCCCCTCCTTGTCCTCATTTCACCCTTGAGAAAACTGAAGCCCACAGGGAAAAACTACTTGCCCAAAATCATATGCTAATTAGTGCAGAACTGCTCCGGCGTGCACGTGATTGTTGGTTGTTCTGTTTGCTTTTACTTGGTTTTGAGTTAAGAGGATTCCTGGAGATGCTAGTAATAATAACTATAATTGTTTAACACTTACTGGGTTCTCACTGTGTGCCAGACACTGTTCAAAATACATGTATTAATTCATTGAATCCCAGCACAGTCCTATGAGAGAGGTGCCATTATCATCTCCATGTTCCTATTGAGGAAACGGAGGTACAGAGTGATGTAGTAAGTTGCCTAAGGTCTTTCACATCACTGTTCATGCATATTTAGGAAAAATGAAGAATAGCTCAATTGCTACCTGGCATGGGAGCAATAAAAAGGCAAATTTGAAGGAAAATCTAATCTATGCTAAATTTTAACCTGAAATGTACTTATATTTATAATATCATATTGTTACCAAACCAAGTGGGCTCACCTCCTGGTGAGTTAAATAAGACTCTACACCAGTGGAAGTTGACTCACAAAGTAAAGTGTATTTGCAGCAAATAGGACACCATGAGAAATCATTTCCAAAGTCATGGCATCCGGAACCAAGGGAAGCAGGAATTTTACTTCCGTTGGGGAATGAATATTCAAAAGGGAGAGGCGAGTATTCGCTTGCACAGGCTCAGTTGGAGAACATGCTTCCACATAATGAGGCCTAAGCTCCTCTGGAGAGATCTTTGCATTAAAAATAAGGCAAAGGTCATGGGCATAGCTCTTGTGATGAGGCTTGGTCAGTTTCAGGATGGTTGGTGGTTACATCTCCCTTGAGTTTCTCACTTGGTCAGTTTCAGGATGGTTGGTAGTTAATCTCCTTAACATACAAAAGGAAAAGAAACAGCTTGGAAAAACAGTTAATTGCTTGCAAACCCACCTTTGTGTTTCTCAAGGCGCCTAGTTGGTGACAATATGTCTGCTACTACCCATGTGGCCTAGTGTTTTGTCACAGGCCATGAGCTGCTAGAAAGCAGTGTCCCTGCAGCCCCTCGGGCAGGGCACACTGGCTGCACCCACACAGGAAATGTTCAGTAAATCTATGGTGAATTGAAATTTACCGATGGGTGTGATTTCTACATCAGGAGACTCCTGCAGCTCCCGAGGCTGCTTTTGGCATAGAAAGGATTCTCTTCAAGATTACTTGAGGATCATCTTGCCATAGTAGCTTAGGAAACACATATCAAAGTATTTCCCTCCCCCATTGGTTTTCTTTGTGGCTCAGGAGACTTTCCTATCCATTTCCATCCCCTGCAGTCTAGGTTCTGTTGAAACATACAAATGACAACGGTTTAACCAGTTACTCTGTAGAATAAGTGTCCCTCGCCTTCTTGACTCATCATTGTAAAGTATAAAATGATTTGTTTTATTAAGAAGCAACATCTCAATGCCCATGAGCCTCCTCCACCCGCTTTTTGCACAGCTGCACTTCTTTATGCTTGAGTTCTCAGGTTAAATGTTACCTCATTGGAGAGCCAACCCCTCCCCACATTAGCTAAAATAGCTCCCCCCAATTCACACACCCTTTACCTCCCACTCAGAGCTTGTTTATTTCCTGTGTAGCACCACAATTGTGTCCCTTTCTTTTTTAAAGGATTCTTTTCTACTAGAATGTAACCTTTCAGGTGTCTTGTTCATCCCAAAAGCTAGCACAGAACCTGGCACATGTATTTTATTTATTCAGCAAACACGACCTGTTCCCTAGGTGCCCAGCATTCTAAGTGCTTTATTAATCAGTTTAATCCTCCTTACAATCCCACCTTCAGGTACTCATTACTCCATGTTTTACAGATGAGGAAACTGAGGCACAGAGAGATGAAGTAACTTGCCCAAAGGCACAAAACCAGTATGTGGGTTTGAATCCACACAGTTGAACTCTGGGTCTGTGTTCAACCATTACTTTTAACAAATATGTACACAGTCAGTTCTTATTTGTTGAACAGATGAATAACTTACAGAAACTGAAATGTAAGTAGAGGAGCTGAGAATGAAACGTCTCCTACCTACCCCATCTGCCCTCCCACCACATCACTTCCTACATCTATGTCTATATTTATCCCCACCTCTAATCTGTCGGTCTTTTTTTTTTTCTTGAAGTATTATTGAAAGTCCTTCTCTACTCTTAAAATTTTTCTAATGCAAATAAACACACAGACAAAGCTAGAGTTCCAAAAGAAATATATTTATCATATGAAAATGTCATCACCAAAAAGGGATCCTCTACTCACCCCAAAGACAAGCCAACACTCAAGAGGCAAGGTGGTAGAAGAGAAAGGGTCTTTTTATTACAGCTTGCTAGCAAGGGGGAAGATGGAGGACTAGTGTCCTAAAGAACCATCTTAAAACTACAAAATTTTGAAGCAGTTATATAGGACAAATGGGCTGAAAAGAAGGGGGTTCTTGGAATGTGACCACCTGGTGGTATAGTCCTTGAGATGCTGGATCATCCCCTTTTCTTGTCACTGGTGATGGATGCCAGCATAGGGCTCTTTTCTGGAGGTCGTCACATTCCTAGGAAAACTTAAAGAACAAAGTTACTGCCTTATTGCAATAGGGAGGTCTATGTATAAGCCAAGGCTAAGGAAGTAGCAGAGCATGCATATTTCTAACAAGCGGGTGTGTACTTATCCAGGCTATGTGCAAACTAAAGCATTGCTGACAAGCAAAGGGGGTGTCTTGTGGATCAGGGTCATTTATAAGTTCTACATGGTTCCCCTCTACAAGATGGTTTCCCTTATGCTAACCTATGCTAACCTTTGGCTGTATCTATCATAGCTATTTAGGCAGCACTAACAAAAAGAGAACCCCATCAACAAACACTCACAAACATCAGCCCTAGTTTGTTAAAAGTTCTATCCTCAAGAGGAGAGTTAAACTTGCCTGTTTTAGGTTGTGCTAACTATAGCTCCAAAAGGATGTGTCCACCTCCTAACCTCCCGAACCTGTGAATGTCACCTTATCTGGAAAAGGGTCTTTGCAGATGTCATTAAGTTAAGGGTCTGAAATGAGGAGATCATCCTAGATTATCTGTGTGGGCCTCTAATCCAATGACAGGCATCCTTCTAAGAGACATACAGAGGAGAAGACAGAAGGGGAGGAGGCGATGTGGCCATGGAGGCAGAGATTAGAATGATGTGGCCACAAGCCGAGGACTATCTGGAGCCCTGAGAAGCTGGAAGAAACGGGAAGGGATGCTCTCCTGGAGCATCTGGAGGAAGTGCAGCCCTGCGATACCTTGATTTTGGACTTCTAACGACTAGAACTGCTAGAGAATAAATTTCGGTTGTTTTAAGCCACCCAAATTGTGGTAATTTGTTATGGCAGCCATGGGAAACTAATACACTGACGTGAAGATTGCAGTAAATGCTTCTTTGTTTCGTTAATGAAGCTTTTTGGGACTGATTTGTTTCATCTCTCTTGTGTAAATGGATGGTAAAGGGTAAGAAAAATA
Organism: Diceros bicornis minor; assembly: GCF_020826845.1. Lineage (NCBI taxonomy): Eukaryota > Metazoa > Chordata > Mammalia > Perissodactyla > Rhinocerotidae > Diceros > Diceros bicornis. The sequence goes on along the minus strand of NC_080745.1, from coordinate 17,120,901 downwards.
GCTCACCACAGGCATCTTGAAATTTCTTTTTTTCTTAGTTACTCTAGCTTTAACGTGTATGCCTCTACATGTAGATTAAACTCAGCAGTTGTATGGTGCTTACTAGTGAGTTTTAAATATTACTCTAGGTCTTCAGTAGGTCTTTATTGAAGGTCTGCCCCGGCCCCTCACTTTATTAGGCATTATGGAAGGAAAGCAAAACAGAAGCCTGTTTATAACTTTAATGCTTCGGATTGTTTCATTCCCTTCAGCTGGACTACAGTTCCTTGCGTTAAAAAAACATGCTTTGAAGTTTGTTAAATATCCCTCAAAAGCCTTAGGATGCTGAATTCGCAGGAAAGGTGCACAGTGAATTCTTGTTGAGTGGCTGTTAGAAAACAAGTGGACTATGCTCAGCCCCCACCAACACATGTCTTACATAAGGCATGAATCATGATACGGGTCTTGATTTGGTCTTACTGTCAAAGAGCTTACAGTCTAACTGCCTGATTAGAATCTGATTGATAAGAATTGGGGCTGGGAAGGTAACCAGGAGGAATACCTGAAGAGAATTTTTAGAGATCATTGGAGAAATTGTAACAGGCAGGTGCCTTAGAAGAGATGGAAAATAATTGACATCCCTGAAATACCTCCAGGCTAGCCAGTATTTGTGGCTGTCTTGATTCTGCAAACAGGTAAGATAAAAGATACGTGCCAATCATTTAGGACAATGGTTCTCAAACTTTAACGTGCATTAGAAATACCTGGAAGGCTTGTTAAAACACAGATTGCTGGGCCCCACCTCCAGAATTTCTGATACAGGAGGTCTGGAGTGGAGTCTGAAAATGTGCATGCCTAACAAGTAACCAGTTGCTGCTGATGCTGACGCTGCTGCACTTTGAGAACCACTGGTCGAGGAAACTCATGTGAGTGAAGTATCTACTCATCTAATTAAATTGATTGCCTTGTTTACAGTTATTTGGGATCATTTCTTATACCCTGGGAGAAATATCACTAAATGTTTTTGTGCTAAAGCCCTCAGTATATTTTTAGCAGCAGGTAAGTTTATTTGGTGACAACCTTGGTCCGAAGCAATGACTTTCTGCGATGGGTACTCCAGCAAGCACATTGTGCTTTACTCAAGTAAAGGGCACACCTGCTCGGTGCTTCCTGAGTACATACACTTACTAAGCCATTAATCTTCTGTAAACACGACACCTGCAGTGGCTGTTCCCTTAAACGTCCCATAGGAAATCTTCAGCTCCCAATAGACCCATTCTGATAGCATGGAAGGCGACTCTAAGGTAAATAGCCAATTGATCCCAGTGCACTGGGTTAAACTTCCTACATCTCCTTCTCTGGTCTGTCAAATGGAAACTAACCTTTCTGTGATTTCTCACTAGTTTGTTGAGGGGAGTGCTTGTTAAAATGCTATTTCTAAATGATCTCGTAGCTATTTCTAAGTGATCAACAAGTTCTGTTAAGGTGTTTAGTACCACGTAAGCTGCTCCCCTAATTTCTTGGTAAGTGTGCTTTGTTATTTCAAGCCAGAGTAAGTCATATGATGATGATATTTTTGAGAAAGCGAGGAAGATAAGAATGCTTGTTGAGAATGATACTTGTTGAGGCAGAGGCTAAGCCTTGAATTTAATCTTCTCTGGTACCCAAATCTTAGTGAAAGGAGAGAGGAAAGTCTTGAGTTGCAGCTGTAGGCAGCACAAAGCAGACCTTGAGCTTCGGATGGCCCGCAGAGGACAGGTGGGAAGGGAGAGGCGCTGAAGACCAATGATGTTACTTTTGGGTGCGTGCACTGAGGGTTTCCACCCCTGATGGATATGTATTCTAATTTAAAATATCACGGGGAAGAAAAAAATAGGCGTTCCCATGGAAACACTTTCTCAGGGCCAGCTCTTCTGTCTCATTATCATATGTTATTTAAATATTTCTTGGAATCCGTTTAAACGTAATCCTTCTGTATGTCTTCTATCTTCAGTGGCCATGGATAGCATAACATCTGGTCAGAGGTTTTCTTTACATAAATTGTATAGTTGTGGGCAGTTCCTTCGATTTCCATATGTCTGCTTGTGCTTACAATAGTTGCAAATCTAATATCGTGTGAAAATTTTGTTAGCATTCATTTCCAGATCTCTAATTTAAGAATTTCACGTTGGCTGAACCTCACATTCCTTCAGGAACCATGGTAGACACCTGCCTGCAGCTGGAAATAGTGCCATTTGTCACACATATGCTAAGTGTATTCCAGCCGGGTTCCAGTGAGCATTACTGGGCCTCTGTGTGAGTGACATTGTGCCAAACACATGGAGAAAATTTTCCCATAAACATTCCTTTGACATAGGATTTTGTCAAAGTGACCTCCTCTTTGTTATTCTTTATCATTCTCAGAAAAACTAAATCCCCAAAATGTGATGTTTGCATGTCCTGATGTGTCCCTTTGTCCTCGTTGAAGGAATGCTTATGTGACTCACAATTCTTTGTGTCTCCAGATGGGCCCCTTTACTTCTGGCTCTGTGTTGACACCAGCTTGCCAGCAGAGGGAATTCACTCCTCCTTTTTTTCTTATTTCCCCCTTTCTTGAATGCGATCATTTGATGGCATAGAGTGGCAACTCATGAGTTCTCAAACTGTTTTAAAAGCTAATTAAACCTTCAGAAACCTAATTCGTTGGAATGCATTATACCCGGCCAAGGTGAATTTCCTTCCTCATAGCATCAGAATTTCCAGCTGTTCTATTTGCATATGTTTGTTGAGATGTTTTTGAAAAGAACTTCATTACCTCTAAATATATGAATACACATATTGAGTTAGTTATATAAGAGTTTTTAAAACTTTCAGTGTCTCAGTCATCACCAGATCATCTCTATTTTTATTGGAATCAGAAGATTTACTGTGAAGCCAACACAGCTGAAACTTCAGGTTCTCTCACTTCCAGGGGCCCCCTGGGGACACGGGAGCGATGGCGTTTTATGTTGATGATTTTGTATTCATTTTTTGAAGGGAGACAATAAAGTTATAGATGCTTCAGTGTCCACAAAGTCTGTATCTGCCCCTGACTGGAATATATTGAAATATAAGTTTTATAAAAAGCCTTTTCTTTTATAGCCTGTTTTTTTTTCTTTAATTTTTATTTATTTTTTTTTTCCCCCAAAGCCCCAGTAGATAGTTGTATGTCATAGCTGCACATCCTTCTAGTTGCTGTATGTGGGACGCGGCCTCAGCATGGCCGGAGAAGTGGTGCGTTGGTGCGCGCCCGGGATCCGAACCTGGGCCGCCAGCAGCGGAGTGCGTGCACTTAACCGTTAAGCCACCGGGCCGGCCCTTTTATAGCCTGTTTTTATATGTGAAGGGGTTTCTTCTTGTTGAGGCGGTGGTGGTGATGCTCATTGTGGTGTTTTTGTCTGGAGACAAATGCATTCTGACACCAGCACTCGTATGTCAATTAGAATGGCAATGAAAAATAGGCTGGAAAAGCTATCTATTCTGATGCAGGTGTCAGTGCCTTCATGGAGAAGCCAGTGTGTTAATCAGCTTCCCTGAACCATTAATTTTCATCAACAGGTTCCCATGGCCAGGTTTCCTAATTTCCTAATTTGCTAGGGTCAGGGAAGAAATGCATTGATCCTAGGGCTGCCTCCTCTAGCATGTCACCTGCCCAGAGGACTCAGGGCACCTCAGCACACAGCTCTACCGGTTTGGGCTCATGCAGACTGGTTCAACCAGGCTACGCCAGCGATGGAGAACAACGAAGCGCTTCTCATCTCCCTGGCGGCTGGTAACTCTGAGCCGGTCCATTCACTTTATCAGTGGCTCGTGAAGGTGGTGTTTCAGCCGTCAGTCCTGGGCTGTGTCAGAAATGTATCCAATTCTAAATGACAGTCCCACCAGAGGACATCAAACATAATGAGGGAGGTAAGAATGAAGGAGACATTGCTTCCATCAAGGAGTATAAATTTAAATTCAGGAAGGGCCTAACCCTATTTAGTCCTCAATTGTCTTATGATCCATTTCCTGGTTCATCTATCACAGAGTAAAGAGGAATCACATGTGTTGATTCTGGAACTAGAAGTGTATGAACACAGCGGTATGACATTGTTAATGCCAACTACAAGAGGACCCCACTGTAGCGCAGGTTAAACAGACGGAGAGTGTGTTTTGGTGTCAGATACACACAGTCCATAATCTCAGCACCACTACTTAACCAATCCACACTCTCGTGGGCAAGTTCTTAACCCCCCGAGCCTGTTTTCTCCAACATAAAATATTGAGTATCTACTTTACAGAGTTATTATAAGGTTTTACTCTAATGACTATATATATTTTGAATATATAATGAATATAATATTAATTGTATAGATATACCATATATAGTGAATATATATATAATCAATATGATATATATGCCATCTAGGAGTGGCACATTATATATGCTGTCTATGGAGTGGCACATAGTAGGCACTCAACAGATGAGGGGTATTACCAGTTATTGTAGAGCTGGTAATGTCATGGGTCAAATTGTACATGCCAAAATATATCAGTTCAGCAATATGCATGGCACTGTGCAATATGCAGTGAAATCCAATATTAATGTGATATGCCACATTGAATCACTGGCATCGTAAAGGCTTTAAAATCATTTGAATCTGGGAGTCGGCAGTTGCTAAAAGACTTCCTTCAGAGATGCATGGCCACTCCATTGTGGAATATTAATTCTATAAAGTATTCGATGCATGTTATCAACAGTAAGATACAGTTAATAGTAATATTTACCACAGATAAATACTTCATTTTTCAGCCACTGAATTATATGCTTTACATGTATTATTATCCCAGGAAAGAGAAACAGAAGCCTCAGAGGGCGTAGTCATCTGCCTCGGTAACTTAGGTGCACACAGACAGCATGCGACCAGGTGTGTCTGGCTCCAGAGCATCCTCTTTCTGGGTTACATCTGCATCCGAGCCCCATCCCTTGCCCTCGGGGAGCTTAGAGGCAGGTGGGGGGGACATGAAACCTAAACTCATCAGAGCAGGATCCCCATACAAAGCCCAGGCAGCAAGTGCTGTGTTGCTCAGAAGAAGCGCGATCTGATGGGGACTTCCCAAAATAATTCCAGACACCAAACCTCAACATTAGACCTGCAGTTATTTTTTGCTTGTTTTTATTCATAAACCTCAGTATGAGTTCTTTTCTGCCTGAGTAAATCTTTTCATTCTGTTGATTTCACACTTCCGATATTTAATTTTTTCCTTCATCTTCGTCTCACATTTTAAAGTAAGGATTCACACTGTTTTGTTGGACTGGTTCAACTTTCTTACTTTGCTTCTTTGTTTTCAATCCCAGAGAGCCAGAATTAATAGTGATATGAGCTTTCGTTTCCATTTGGTTTCAGGAAATTCACAACAAGAGATCATTGTTTTCTAATATTTAATTATACAGACTGTGCCAAAACATACATTTTATTATTATTTTATTTTGATTCTCACAGTTTCTGTTCTCATTGTTTCATTTTCACAGTTAGGTAGTATTTTCAATAAAGTAGTCATATTTTATGCTTGTGTATCATATTTAAAGAATTTAATTTCCATTTTATTTTTTAATCAAAATCTGCCAGTGCCCTTGGACTTTAGTGTTTTAATAAAAGAGTTGTTTAAGCTCCCAATCCGTCTTATACTTCATCAGAGTCCTTTCATATTTATTCATTTATTTGATTTTCTTCACAATTTTGTGATGTGGCCTAGAGGGTCAATGGCTAGCTCCTTTAAACCTTGGTAAACAGAGGCGTGGACCTTTAACTCCTGGCTAAAATTACAGTAGAGTTTGCAGAGGAAGTGAGTCTGGAAACTGGCCATTTTATTTTTCAGAATATCTTAGAGATTTGTATTGGCCACACTGGTGCTGAGCTCTGCAACATTTCACTTAAAAGAAAGAATCTTCAGCAAACACAGTGTCTCCTGCACTTTCCTGCCCTGAAAATTCTATTTGAGTCCAGGACATGATGTGCCAACTAGTGAATCCTAGACAATCCCTTTTTATGTTTTGGGGTTCCTTTTAGAGCATGTGTGACATAGATTTATTTGCACTGAATGAGAAAGATGTCCATGATATATTATTAAATGAAAAAAGCAAGCAAGAGAACATAATACACATTGGATGGTTGGGAGCAAAATCTTGGATCAGACTGCCTTGGTTCAAATCTTAACTCTACAACCTAGGAGCTGTGTGACCCTGGCCCAGTCACTTAACCTCTCTGTGCCTCCATTTTCTCAACTCACAGGATAGTTGTTAATTAATTATTAATATTATGTATTATTAATATTAGTATTATTAATATTATGTCAGTTAATATTAATATAAGTCATCTATGTGTAAACACAGAGAATAGTGCATGGCACATAGTAAGTGCTTAAAAACACACATATATAATTTTGCAAAAACACATTTTGGAAGGACATATCCATTCATCTAACAAATATTTACTTACTAAGTAAACTGTTTCCAGTGGTTACCTCTAGGGCATAGGAATGAGAGAAGCAAGGGTAGGAGGACTGAATTTCTGCGTTATACCCTTAGGTATGAAAGTGTAAGGTTGGAAAATGTCGCTTGTTCGTGACAGATCTGCTTCTGGGTAGAGGTTAGGAATAGACTCAGGAGCCAGCCGCACCTGCGTCTTACACTTAGCTGTGTGACTGGGGGTAAGTGTTTTAACCACTGAGTGCACCAGTTCTTCCACAAAGTGGAAAAGCTCCTAGTCCCACCTCATATGATTATGGTGAGGATGAGATGAGTGAACATGTGCGCATCACTTCATCGGGAGCAGGAGTAGACAGGAAACAGCGAGATCAAAACCTGCAGCTCCCTGAGGTCAAGGTGATGTTTGTCTTGAAAGTCATAAAAAAAGAACTTAGAAAGCATGTCCCTGAAAGGACAATGGAGATCAACGTAACATGGTGGTGTCCTGTTTTCATTCCCGTGGTTTCCTGTCCTTCCCGCAGTGCTTGCTAATCGTTTAGCCGTGTGTCAAGTTCTTTGCTGAGTATCCTAAAGCCATCTTGCTAGTTGGGGTTTTTTCCTTTTGCTGGTCGGATTTTTCCACTTGGCGTCGTGTCTCCTTCTCCCCAGCCTCCACCTCTTCCTCTTCTTCAGTAGGGTTCATTTTGATCCTAACTCTTTTTTGCTTTCCAGTTGTCGAAAGGAATCACAATGACTGTCTTTTTCGTGCTTGATTTGATTGTATAAGAAAATTTGAATATTAATAAAACCATATGCATCAAATATTAATCCACTAAACGTGGTGTCTACTGAGGAGCCACTTTATTTTAATCACAGTTAGAGATTCTAAGGCAGACTTGGAAACACACACGAAAATAAGAAGAAGAAGAAGAAGAAAAGCCTTTGATGATATCTCCAAGAGATTTACAACCTAATAGTACAATGAAAATACACGTACTCAAGAAGTGATATTTCATATTTAACCAGGGAATGGCACAGGTGGCCGCCAGTGCAGACAGACACCTCCCCGTGGCCACCTTGCTGGCATATCCCAGGGACTTCAGCTCTGGTGTGATCATGAAGCAAAAGCCAGAGGACTCCGTTTATAAAGCACCTACTGAGTGATGGCCATTGTGTCAGATGCTTTACCTATCATCTCACTGAACGTGCTTAACAACCATGCGGTGTATGACCATTCTTAATTTTCTGCTGTGGCTACTGAGGACCTCAGAGCTTTAATAAAGAACCTGAGGTCCCACAGCTCATAAATGGCGAGCTGGGACTCAAACCCAGACTGTCTGTCCCCCAGGACTCCCAGTCCTTCAGGGCACGTGACAGGTGTTAATGGTGGGAGGTCAAGCGTGCATTGAGGGCAGCAGAGAGCCACTGCAAAATAATCCTTGTGTTATGTGATGCTCATTTCCCCGGAAAACTCTGTATTTGTATCATGCCCTTCACCAGAGGAGATGGTGTGGTTTCTGAGAACTCCTGTCTCTTCCCTGATGTGGAAGAGACTGCAGCAGTCCCCTGACAATGGCTCCTCTTTCCCAGCCACGCCTCCTTCCTGTCCTGAAAAATGGATTCTACTGACTTCTTTCTTGGGTCAGTCTCAGCCGAATGCCGCTATATCTGAGGTCGTTTTGAGAAGCCCAGAGAAGTTTCTTAGCCTTCCCTACAGCTGCCTCTGGAGCCCCCGGCCTGAGCTCTCCTTCCCTTCAAGTCCCTGCTCATCAAATGCAGCCTCCATTTCTGCCTTCCTGCCACCTTCACCTTTTCTCCAGGTTTATCTCCTGGAGCCCTTCTGTTTTCCGTTCTCCTGTCCAAAGTCTAACTGTCAATCTCAATAATGCCAGAGTGGAGGCAGAAGTTCTGGGTCCACTATGGGAAAGAAATTGTGCTAGATCTCAGAGTGAAAAGTTGAGTCGGAGAAGATGGAGCCTTCCTCAAGTGGCCTTCGGCGTCCTGGGAGAGACAAACTGAAATGCTGTGCACTCCAAGAGGAGTATGTTCCGGTGTGCCAGCAACATTGAGGAGTGGACTTTGCACAGGCTGTTCCCTCCATTTGGAATGCTGTGCTCTCTCTTTGCTGCTTGGCAGCCTGGAGTTTTATTCCTCAAGACTCACAAAATATCCCCGCCTTTGCTGACTCAAGCAAGGCCAATTGTTCACACTACTCCTTCTCTGGCAGGGATTTTGTTTGGTTGATGGTGTCTCCAACAAGAGCTTCCTGGAGGGCGAGAACTCTGTCCCCGGACTAGGGCTACAGTAAGCACTCACGCGTATTTCCTGTCTGAAATAACGATGAAAGAGCTGAATACGTGAATGTGGGATTCCTCTTTGCAGGGAAGGTGGAGACTCTGATTTCCAGAGATATTAAGTGAGAGTGATTCTTGAAGAGACTTAGAGTTTGCCAGGTTAATAAGTGCCAGGACATCTTACAGATTTTCCTGGCAAATGGAATGCTACATTTTTCCGGATTTCCATTATCTTCTCTTTCCTCTAGAGTTTCTCAACCTAGGCACTGTTGACCGCTTGGGCCAGATAATTCTTTGCTGTAGGGGGCTATCCTGTGCATTGTGGGATATTTTCGGCATCCCTGGCCTCTACCCTCTAGACGCCAGTAGCACATTCTCCCCAAGTTGTGACAAGAAAAATGTCTCCAGACATTGCCAAATGTCCCCGAGGGGCAAAGTCACCCTGGGTTGAGAACCAATGCTTTACACTCAACAAACGAACGTTAGCTCCTGTTAGCCTGGAAAACGCTAGTTTATAACATCAATCGTAGGAAATTATTAAATTGGTCTTACCATTTTTGAGAAACTGTTATGGACCAGTCAGGCTACACTGAGTACTTTCTACACATTCTTTCTAATCCTCAAGTATGATGATTCCCATTTTATAGATGAGGAAGCAGGATCAGAGTGCTCAGGCAGTTAGCCCACGCGGCAGAATCGGTATGTTTCCTGATCCTAATGTGCTATGGCAGGGCTTGTTATGCTGTTGTCTGTGTGCCTCCCACATTACTTCTGCTTCTTTGTGAGCATACAGTCTTCTGTACGTGTGTGAATTGGGAGGTGCAAATAGGCTGAAGTTTAAAAGGAATCAGATGTATGGCAAATGTCCAGATACAAAAATAAATACTCTGATAAATATGGACCTTGAAAAAAATCGCAACTAGTCTAACTTAATCATAAAACATGAACATCAAACCTAAAGAACTTTCTTCCCCAGGTGTCTTTTCTGTCCATAAAATGACATGTTAGAAATGTTTACTCGAAATGACTGTTTTCACTACTTTTATCATCAGAATTATTTCTACAATTATTTTAGCTCTAATAGCATTTTAAATGCATCGTTCCTTATCCTCCGTTACAAAAGCAAAGTCTTCAAAATAAATAACAATAAATTTTCAGAATATTGAAAAAATAATAAATCAATCTTAGCTCATAAAGGGTTGCAGTAGGACAAACTTCAGGGGCTCTTTCGCGCTCTGTCCCCCAGAATGACCGCAGGGAGGGGGCGTCAGCCTGTCTGGGCAGAGCCCTCTTACAAGTGTTTAAAAGGCACTGCTTCACATCGGTTTTTCACTTCTTGCCATTTCTTTAGAAATTCTAAGAACAAAAGGTTTTAGGTTTGAGAGTGCTAATGCAGATCATCATTCTAATTTAGACTTGTTTTTGAGGGAAAACCGTGTTATTTCGGCAGTCACGGCTCTGCCTAAGCAGTACCGATGCAAGCACTTTACCAAGCAGCCTTCCTTTTTGTTGTCAAATTGAATAAAACCTATGAAAGGCAGCAACCGAGGGAGGCAGCATGATACATCAACTTTTTAAAAACAAGCTTTCTGCTTTTAAAATGGGATTTTGTTCCAGTTTTGGAGTTCTGGAATGTTTTGTTCGCAGCACGAGCAATTGCACCATATTAGGGCACATTTTTGCTCTGTGCAGCTCGAAATGAATAATAAGAGTTAACTTCACAAAGTTTGATTCTGACTGTGCACGTCAGGAGAAGTTTGATTCCCTTTAAAGACACGTGTGATGGCAGAGGGTTTGCTGACCCTGTTTGATGTCCTCCGAGGACTGCATGACTGAGCTCAGCTCAGGTTCCCCGTCACCAGCCTGGCGAAACAGGCGGTACTTCGGCGCCGGCCGGCAGAGGTGGTTCTCCGCGTCTGCTCTGCCACCTAGTGGCCGGATGTGGTATTTCCTTTCACCTGATCAAGATCGCTTCGGGAAAAGTCATTTTAGCTGTTGAATGCTGTAATGAATTATGACAGAAAACAGAGACATTCTTAGCAAAGAAAGCAGTCAAAGCGAGACCCAAAACAAGCCCTGAAAAATGATGCATACTGGATTCCAAATATGGAAGAAGCGCTAAATAATTGGTCTTAGGAAAAAGCGTAGTTGCGAATTGAAAGGATATTATTATTTTTTTTCCCCTGGTCTTTCATAATTAAAATGCTAATAATAATAGAGGTAGAATTCATCTATACTTCTATAAAAGAAAAGTGATTTACACATCTTCAATCAGTTCAGGAGGTTTAAAAATTAAGAGCCCCGATCCTTTTTTCAGAATAGGTACTGCCGGGGTGGCTCAAAGGGAATAAAATGTTTGTCTCCTTGGACTTCATCATAAAAAAAAGCTTCATGTTTTTCATGTTTATACTGGCCGTTTAGGTTTCTCTAAGCACTTTCACATGTATTTTCACGTTGGATATTTACACATTTTTTTAAATTTAAAAAGTTATCTATATATTTTACAGATTTATAATCCTATAAAATTTTATTCCATAACTAGAGGGAAGGCAGTAAATTTGTCATAACTATTCTTCACTTCCCCTAAACTTAGTACTCTCAAGTTGTTGTTTCACATTTTCTGTTTCACTTTCTCATTTTAAATAGTAATAAAAGATGTCAAATTCTCCACTGCGGTGGCTCTGCAGCATTCTGGATCATGACCCGCAGTACAAAACACGTTTTACATCATGACTGTGTCCGTGAATGTGTGTCTTAAACAGAAATTTTATGAAACAATACTTATTGTCATTATGTGGTATGTGCTCCGATAGGTCCTATTCAATTCTTTTTTTTTCTTTTCTTTTTTATTCTCATGTTGGCCCGCTAATTGGCTCCTGGCTTATATTTTCAAAAACTTAGTGAATCAATTCTGTATGTGCTCCTAAATGTAATGCAGTGAAAATGGTCTGGAAAAATATAGACTCAGAGAAGAAATCAAGAACCAACCTGTATATACACAGACGTGAGTAACCCACATGGTAGGATCAGCCCTCCTCCAGGAATCCAGGAATGCTTTCAAAGGCACTGGTGTCGCCCCCTGGCAGGAGCACGTTCAGTTTTATTTTGTACTCCTTGCCTGAGGTCTGGAGCCTGGAACACTTCAATAGCACTGCCTTGAAGGTCCCAGCAAACCCCCACAGGAGCGGGAACCTGCTGCAGATCCCAGAGAGGATCAAGAGCCATGCATCTGCCCCATTCCGTGCCGCCTGACCACCCTCTTTGCCCTAATGCAGGCTGCATTCCTAGAACTCCTCCCTGGGATTCTTTGTAAAGTGCTAAGGTCACTAGGCTGACAGGGGTCTCTGTTCCCACCACCTGTTTCTTCCTGATGATTAAAAGGCAAGGCTTCCCTTAGGTGTCCTCACCAATGTAAGTCAGTTCAATGAGAGTGGACTGTGACCTCCCTTGACTCAGAATATACTAACCCTACAGCATGTCGACTGTTGAGTCAGGATGAAGAAATGAGTGTTGAGCATAGAAATGATAGCCTCTTCTCAGCAAGAGCACCTTAAACAGAAAACATTTAGCCCAGGTTTATCATTGTTTCATTTGGGTCTCACCTAGAACCCCTGATTCTCAGGAAGTTACGAATTATTTATGAAACAATAGCTGTTTGTGAAGAAAGACATTAGGTGACTTTGATGTCTAATAAGTATTTTTAGATTCTTTATTGAAGTCCTTATGACCTTCTGATCAGTTTCTTCTGAGGTCATACTGCGTACCAACGAGACCTCAATTGTTGAGCCTCCAGAGCATGAGGATCCTTTTAACCAGATGAATCCTTCAACGAGATGAATCTCACACAGTGGCACAGGGGCCATGGAGAAGGTTATGGAAAATGTTTCAGGTACCAGTCCCTGAGTAAAGGTGGAGGGAGGAAGGGATCTTGTATCCTAGCCACACAGGGACTCTCTCTTACTAGAGAAAGCTGGGCACAGCTTTGTTGTGAAGAGATTGGGGAGCACCAGAAATGTACCTCCCCTGGACATGGAGAGAAGACACAGCCTGCTTGCAGAGGCATGGCAGGAGTGACTGTCCCCTCTGAGGAACAAGGGGGAAGAAAGGCCCTTGCAGCAGTGGGGAGAGAAAGTTCAAGACCGACCGGAGATCTAAGATTTATTTTGTGTCAGATATTTTATTAGGCATTTACGTATAAAGAGTGTATAATCTTTTCAGTCCATCATATTCAGATGAGCAAGAAAAGGAATTTTATTTTTGCAAAACAACTTAAATCTGCATTTTCAGGTTCCATTGTGCATAACAAATTACCACAAATTTAGCGTCTTACAATACCACCTATTTATTATTTCACGGTTCTGGGTGATAGCTGGGTTGCCTGTTCAGGGTCTCACAGAGCTGAAATCAAGGTGTCACCCCAGCTGAGTGAGTTCTCAACTGGAGGTGAGACCGAGGAAGAATCCACTTCTCAGTGCATTTCCGTTGTCTGAGCTTCTGCCCTGATGACCCAATGCCGCCTCTGGGCACTAGATGGGAAGGCGTGAGGCACAGACCTCCTTTGAGTCTTGCATCACCAACGTTATCAGACTCATTCTCCTCCTCTGGCCCTCTCCTTATTTAGAACCAACATCAGGGTGGAGCAGGATTCCAAGCCCTTCTTGGTGGCCATCACCAATATCTTCTCCTTTTGACTCTCTTCCCACATCCCTCTGGCTGTGGAAACTCGTTTTATTCCCTCAATTGAAACATTACAGATTAAGCTAAAGTCCTCTTTGTCAATCACCCACAATCCTAATCATCTTCCCTATCTAAGACATCACTGCTGATATATGATTTGCATGCATCTTTTTATCCTTTTGGGATAATTTTAAATATATAAATATTTATATAAGGTATATACTATTGTTGTATATGTTTTATTGTTACCTAAATCATATTATATTGTATTCACCACGCCACAGCTTACTTTTCTAACTCAACAATGTATTTTTAGAATTTCTATGTTAATACATATAAGTTAATTACTTTTATCTGCTGTATTCTCCTTTATGTATAACCAGATTTTTTTTTTTTTTTTGGCAAGGAAGATCAGCCCTGAGCTAACATCTGCCAATCCCCCTCTTTTTGCTGAGGAAGACTGGCCCTGGGCTAACATCGAGGCGATCTTCCTCCACTTTATGTGGGACGCCGCCACAGCATGGCCTGACATGCGGTGCGTCGGTGCGCCCTGGGATCCAAACCTGGGCCGCCAGCAGTGGAGCATGCGCACTTAACTGCTACACCACGGGCTGGCCCCTGGATTTTTTTTTTATCTATTCCCAAACTGATGGTCTTTTAGTTTTCCTAATTTTTGTCATGACGGCAAATGCTTCAGTGAACATCCACATGCCCGTACGTCTCCTTGTGTACGTATGCATGCAAGAATTTCTAGAGGACAGATATCCAGAAATTAAATTGCTGGCTCCTGGTGCGCATATCTTTCCAGTGTAATTGATACTACTGAGTCACCTTTTTGTAGTAGTTGTATCAATTTATTTAGTCTCAATAGAGTGATGGAGGATCTTTCTTCATTGCCTAGTGTTGAGGCCAGTACACCATTCCTTGATGGTCAAAGACAAGTGTTTGCAGCTCAAAGGACCTTATCTCTAAAGCTCTGTCTCTACCAGAGTATGTAAAGTCTACTTGAAAAAGCAAAAATTGAGCATGGTCTGATTTCTTTCTCCCTGCGTTTCTGCAGTAACAACCTAACCCTGAGGACATGAGAAGCTGGCATTGGGGGAAGGCAGGCAACATACCAATGGATACTTCAGAGTATTAGCCTACCACACCACAGTGTTTCTTACCCTCTCCATAACCCACAGAGAGTAGGTGGTGGTGTTCCAGGTTTTCTGTTTGTTTTTATTGTGGTAAAATCACGTAACATGAGATCTACCTTCTTAACAAATTTTTAAGTGTACACTACAGGCACAATGTTGTACAGCAGATCTCTAGCACTTATACTTCTTGCATAACTTTAGACTCATTGAATAGTAACTCCTCGTTTCTCTCCCCTGACCCCGGTCCTGGCAACTACTAATCTACTTTCTGCTTCTATGAGTCGTGTTTTAGATACCACATATAAGTGGAATCATGCAGTATTTGTCCTTCAGTGACTGGCTTATTTAACTTAGCATAATGTCCTCAAGGTTCATCCATGTTGTCACATATTGTAGGATTTCCTTCTTTTTTAAGGCTGAATAGTATTCCATTGTATGTATATATTATATTTTCTTTATCGATTCATCTGGATATCCATACATATCCATAGATATTTAGTTTGTTTCCATATTTTGGCTATTGTGAATAGTGCTACAGTGAACATGGAAGTGCTAATATCTCTTTGAGATGCTGATTTCAGTTCTCTTAGATAAATACCCAGAAGTAGGATTGTTGGATCATATGGTAGTTCTATTATTAATTTTTTGAGGAGCCTACAATTTTTTTTCCATAGCAGCTGCACCATTTGGCATTCTCACCAATAGTGTACAAGGGTTCCAATTTCTCCACATCCTCACTAATATTTACTGTCTTTTGGTTTTTTGATAATAGCCATATTATCATACCTAATATGAAGTGATGTCTCATTGTGGTTTTGATTTGCATTTCCCTAATGATTAGTGATGTTGAGCATCTTTTCATATACTTGTAGGCCATTTGTATATCATCTTTGAAGAAATGTCTATTCAAGTCCTTTGCCTATTTTTAAGGGGGTTATTAATTTTTTTCTGTTGAGTTGTAGAAGTTCTTTATATATTTTGGAAATTAACTCCTTTTCAGATATGCGGTTTGCAAATATTTTCTCCCATTCCTTAGGTTGCTTTTTCACTCTGTTGATTGATTCCTTTGCTGTGCAGAAGCTTTTTAGTTTGATGTAGTCCCACTTATCTATTTTTGCTTTTGTTTCCTGTGCTTTTGGTACCATGAAATCATTGCCAAGACAAATGTCATGAAGCTTATCCCCTATGTTTTCCTCCAGGAGTTTTAGAGTTTCAGGTCTTATGTTTAAGTCCTTAATCCATTTTGAGTTGATTTTTGTAAATGGTGTGAGATAAGGATCCAATGTCATTCCTTTGCATGTGGATATGCAGTTTCTCCAACATCATTTGTTGAAGAGACTGTCCTTTCCCCATAGTGTGTTCTTGGCATCCTTGTCAAAGATCAGTTGACCATATATGCATGGATTTATTTCTGGGCTCTCTATCTGGTTACATTGGTCTATATGTCTGTCTTCGGGCCAGTACCGTACTCTTTTAACTACTGTAGCTTTGTAATATATTTTGAAATCAGGAAATGTGATGCCTCTCACTTTGTTCTTTTTTCTCAAGATGATTTTGGCTATTGGGGGTCCTTTGTGGTTCCATAAAAGTAATCCAGTTTTGTAGATGAAGAAATGTGGTTTTAGAGAAGTCAGGCAATTTGCCAAGTTTATACTCCTTCTCAGCTAACCCAGAACTCAAACCCAAATCAGCCAGGCTCTAAAGACCATGGTTTTTCTACGTTTTGCTGCTTTCCAATGAAAAGTTATTAATGATGACAAGAGCATCAAATCTGTTAATAGAAGTGATGTTGATATATCTCATATTTTCCTAGCATCAGATGAGTGCCTGTGATTTCCCAGACATTTCTCCCCTCATGGCTATAAGTTATATGGGTTTTAGGAATATGCTTTTCTCATAATTTCTGCTTCCTATCCAAAAGGCTTTCTTTTCTTCAATGACATGTTCATCTACTGGATTCACGTCCTTCCTTTTGTTTTTATGTATGAAGATATTAGAAGGAAACTTGAGTGTAGTTATCTGGAGTGAGTGCTTGCTTATTAACTATTAACTTCTTAATTATAGTCCTTGGGCTGTTGTATCACATGGGTGAGCAAGTGACTACAGGCCATTCTCCTTTAATGGTTCTTTTGTAGCATTAAAATTTTTGCTCAGTTCTTAATCTACATCCATTGTATGATGGACAGAGAGTAGAACATTTTAAAAGTAAGGAAAAGCACATACCTGAAACTTTTAAGTGGTATTAGATATTGAATTAATTTTGAATTATAAGAAAAACAAAGGCCACTGGGTGATATGCCAAAGAATTCAGGTCAAAGACCACCTGTGTGACAGTTTGTGACTCACAGGCTTCCTAGTGATTAGTCCAGAAGCTCCCCAATTCCAGGTGCACCAGAATAGGTATTTAATGAACCCAATAGGGAGAGCTAGTCCTACCCGTAGGTGTCTTTCCTCCATTCTGGTTTCTTTTGTGTTCTGTATTCCAACAAAGCATAATTGGACTGGAATATTATATGATTTATGGTGCTCTACAGATTCACAGGATGAAATGAAATAAAGAGAAGAATGGATCTTAGGCTTGCCAAAATTCCTACTTTAATTCTTTGCTAATATTGGTCAATTGCTAAGTTTCTATTGAATTTGTACAAACATAATACGGTTATCTGCAGGGAGCAATTTGACATTGCCTAAAAACCTTTGTGCTTTTTAAAATTACTTTATTCATGTCCCATATCTCATCTAGGGGGTAAGTTCATGGAGGGCAGAGTCCTGACTTATTGAATTCCATGGCACCAATCATAATGACCGAAAGCTAGTAGAGGTTCAATGAGAAGTGTTAATATTGATGATGACAGCTATATTAATCAGGACCCTCTTGGTTGCAGGTGTCAGTGACCTAGCTCAGGTAGCCCAGGTAACAAAGGAAATGGTTGGCTCCCATAACTGGGAAGGTCAAGGGGAGGCAGAGTTGCCTTTAGGAGTGACTAGATCCAGGCTTGAAAAGACATCGTTATCATGCTGTCTCTGTTCCCCACATTCCCTCCCATCTCTCTCCTCTAGTTTGCTTCTCAGATTTTCCATGTGGATATAAATAGGGTCACCAGCACCTAGGAATCCCAAAGAACAGAGAATTACCCTCTCTCTTTCCAGCATACATATCAAGTCCCCAACTTTACTCTTACTGCTCCTCTTTGCGTGTTCTTCAGGCCCATTGCTGAGGTAGAGGAGTCAGGACCATGTGACTGATCCCCATCCAGAAGTACATCCTGAGGATGACAGGCCATTTCCAAAAGAACGGATGAAGGAAAGACAGATAACAGGCATCCACTGCATAGTGTTGACAAGAAGAAAAAAAAAGATGAAAGAAGACAGATGTATCGTCAGCCCTAATATAAAGCACTGGGATTATTGGTCATTATATTTATTTATAATAAAATCAGCACGGCATAAGTGATGAGAATAAGTCTACAGAACGTGATCAATTCTATGGGACATGAGAGCAGAGGCTTAGAAAGTGTTTTAAAATTTTTAGAAGGTGCTGTAGAAGATTATGTGAGATTGAGAACACCCCAGGGGCTGGGGTGGGGAGGGGGAGGAGGAGGAAGGGAGGAAGGTAAAATGGGCTACAATACAACCCGAGAAGTGGACAAGGAAACTCAGCTCCTATGTCCAGGAAGCTTTGGAGTGAAACATGTTGGGAAGGTAAAGGCTATTCAGAAAGTATATAAAAAATTAGCAAGGGTCTGGTGCAGGAAAAAGAGAAATGCATAAGTTAGGGTGATAGTGTAAAGAAGAAAGAGGTGATACTTATCTGAGCATATGTAGTTGAGGAGATCAGAAAGGCATCCTTGACTCCCCAGTAGAACAGTGGTTATTAACCTCAGAGACTGGACATTGAGCTGAAGTGTCTGATTAAAGACAAATATGCTCTCGTCCATCTATATAGTTGCAGGTGCGATGGGGAAGATGGGCAAACACCTTTAGAACTATTGTAAACTGGTACCTGGGTGGAGGGAGAGAGAGCAGGTAGATCTTCTATATGTGTATCTTGGAAGAAACCATAAATGCTGTTGCGTACCCCAGACACCATGTGGCGCTTCCCAGATATGGACATTCCCTCAGTGAGGGGCTACTGGAGATAAGGATGGGTTGACAGCCACTAATAAAACCCAGAGAAGTAAAAAGAAGTAAAGAAGAAAAAAATCCATCAATTACCTGTAATTGGAAATTAGTGCAATGTAGATTTCACCTATGGGAAAATAGTGATGGATTACACAGGAGTTCTTAAACTATTTTTCTCCCTAATAGAATAATATGTTAGAATATTTAGACTATTTCCAATTTTTTTACTATTTCAAGTAGCACTGAAGTGAATATATCTAAGTGTATGTATGTATATAAGTGTAGGAAAAAGTGTACTTGTGTATGTCCAACTGTGTATGTTTTATGTTTTTTTGTCACACACGCAAAACATACATACTACAGACAGACAGACAGACAGACAGACACACACACACACACACACACACACACTGTTGGACAGTTCTGAGATCTTGGATTTTGTGCATTTTTATTTTGACAGATACTGCCAAATTACCTTTCAAATTGTTGACCAATTTACACTGCACCAAGACCATGGAACTGATTATTTCCCTCA
Organism: Diceros bicornis minor; assembly: GCF_020826845.1. NCBI lineage: Eukaryota > Metazoa > Chordata > Mammalia > Perissodactyla > Rhinocerotidae > Diceros > Diceros bicornis. Next base: position 17,101,689 of record NC_080745.1, on the reverse strand, counting down.
CACTGTTGTACTGCATGCATCAAATCGTCTATATTTTGGGTGACAAATGGTATCTCATTAATTTTTAAATGCACATCAATTCCACTCTAAAGCGGTGTATAATGACTTTTAATCAGTTATGAGGGGCTAGTTATACATGACACCTGGATGAGCTGGTGGAGAGGCAGTGTAACATCACAGGTGAGCAGGGACGCTGTAGGCTCAGATGATCTGGGTGTGAATCTCCACCTCCCTCCACCCACACACATTAGCTTGAATCCTTGGACAAATTACTTAGCTTTCTGTGTCTCAGTTTCCTATAAGATGTGGTTATTTTAAGGGTTAAATGAGGTAATGCATATGATTTTCACAATGTGTACCACGTAGGAAGTATCCAATAAATATTCTCTTCTGTTATTTATTATTGCACTAAATTGAGCTTTGAGCCTCCTGGCAGCCAAAGCTAAGTTCATGATTCAATAAAAATAATAATAAAATAATAATAGCAGACATTATACTTATGTAACACGTACTATTTGCCAGGCTCTGATCTAAGTACTTTACACATATTAAAACATTTTGATGAGAAACATAGTTTCTTTGACCACTCATTATTGAATTCTAGGTTGAATTTATCAACAATTTATTCCATTATGCAGAACGTTTCATTTCCATTTTTCAGTGAGGAAACCGAGACTCAAAGGGGTTAAATAATACCCAAAATCCCACTCCCAGGAAGTGATCTGAACCTACGCCTTTGGGAGACCAAAGTCCTCCCACTACACCTTAAGACCGTTCCAAAAGGCTCTGTGTGACTCTGCCTGCACTCCTTTGAGAGATGCTCTGACTTGCAGTTATCTAAGGCTTTGGTTTAGGACTCTTGCCATGTGCACGTGTATAGGTATTTGTATGTCAGAGTTTACAGCTGAACACATTTTTACCCAAGAGCCTAAACACAACAGAAGTGTTCTCAGTAGATTTTTGCCATGGTTATCAAATGTTGAATTCACAGAATGACACTCATTGAGGAATGATTTACTGAATGGAGTCCACAGCAGTTGGTGATGTGAGAACTCCTGGGCCGGTTGTGTCCTGGAAGTACAACCCCGGGGGTTCCAAGAGGATGGAGCAGGTCTCAACCAAGGCTTCCCATGACAGCATGGGGGTCTTCCTGGTGATGCCTTCACTGTAATGATTCTTAGTTATTTATATATTTTGGTAGCAAGTGTTTGAAAGAACTGCTTGCAGTTTTCCAACTATCTCTATGCAAATGTGTGTGTGTGGTGCTCAAATACTTTTTGACCGTTGGAGTTAAGATATCTAAATACTGGAAATATTCAAAACTGGTTTGGTCAGCTCAGAACATTCTGGTAAAGGCTGTGTGTATTATCAAGCGTAAGATAGCTGCCTTGTATACTGTTGCCAGCCATTACAAGGAACCAATACATTACTTTTTCTATCTGTGTTTTAAAGAGAGAATGTAATGTAAAGTGATATTTGCTCATTTGCCCCTTGCTCCAGGTTGATGTTGCTCATTCCAGTGAGGCTTAAATGGCTGATATCGCCTTAAAGTTGCTTATGTCCTCAGCCTGGGATGAGTAAATGACCAGGTGGATAAAATGCAAATGATGCTAATAAGATTAATGCATTAAGTAGCATGATGATAAAGCTCTGCTGGATAAGTATCATACAAGCATCTAATATTTTTCCCCTTCTCTTTAAAATAAAAGAAATAAGGAAGGTTTTGTTTGATAGTAGCATTATGTGGAAGTATATGTGGTGTATATTTAGAAATTCAGGGAGAAAACACAATGTTTAATGCATGCCACTAGCTAATTGTGCTACCTCGAATAAATCAATTTCTGCCTGCCCTAGACTCCTCACATTTAAAGTGAGAGAATGAACTTGATGTTTGTGGCCTCTCTGAGATTCGGCATCCTATAGTAGGTCTTCTAGGTCTTTTCAAGTATGTAATGCAAAGAACAAATAAAACAAAGGCAGAAATTTTCCTAACTCCGTCTTTTCTCTCTTTTCTCCCCAGACTATGTCAGAGAGTCACAATGACCTTGCACAATAACAATACAACCTCGCCTTTGTTTCCAAACATCAGCGCTTCCTGGATACACGGCCCTTCAGATGCAGGGCTGCCCCCAGGAACGGTCACTCATTTTGGCAGCTACAACATTTCTCGAGCAGCTGGGAATTTCTCCTCTCCAAATGGCACCACCAGTGACCCCCTGGGAGGTCATACCATCTGGCAAGTGGTCTTTATTGCATTCTTAACCGGCGTGCTGGCCCTGGTGACTATCATCGGCAACATCCTAGTGATAGTGGCGTTTAAGGTCAACAAGCAGCTGAAGACAGTCAACAACTACTTCCTCTTAAGCCTTGCCTGTGCGGATCTGATTATTGGGGTCATTTCGATGAATCTGTTTACTACCTACATCATCATGAATCGATGGGCTTTAGGAAACTTGGCCTGTGACCTCTGGCTTTCCATTGACTATGTAGCTAGCAATGCTTCGGTCATGAATCTTCTGGTCATTAGCTTCGACAGGTACTTTTCCATCACGAGGCCACTCACATACCGAGCCAAACGAACAACAAAAAGAGCTGGTGTGATGATAGGTCTGGCTTGGGTCATCTCCTTCATCCTTTGGGCTCCTGCCATCTTGTTCTGGCAGTACTTTGTTGGGAAGAGAACTGTGCCCCCAGGGGAGTGTTTCATTCAGTTCCTCAGTGAGCCCACCATTACCTTTGGCACGGCCATCGCTGCCTTTTATATGCCTGTCACCATTATGACTATTTTATACTGGAGGATCTATAAGGAAACTGAAAAACGTACCAAAGAGCTTGCTGGGCTACAAGCCTCTGGGACAGAAGCAGAGGCAGAAAACTTTGTCCACCCCACAGGCAGTTCTCGAAGCTGCAGCAGCTATGAGCTTCAACAGCAAAGCATGAAACGCTCAACCAGGAGGAAGTATGGCCGCTGCCACTTCTGGTTCACAACCAAGAGTTGGAAGCCCAGTGCCGAGCAGATGGACCAAGACCACAGCAGCAGTGACAGCTGGAATAACAACGACGCTGCTGCCTCCCTGGAAAACTCCGCCTCCTCCGATGAGGAGGATATTGGCTCAGAGACAAGAGCCATCTACTCTATTGTGCTCAAGCTTCCAGGTCACAGTACCATCCTCAACTCCACCAAGTTACCCTCATCAGACAACCTGCAGGTGCCTGACGAGGAGCTGGGGACAGTGGACTTGGAGAGGAAAGCCAGCAAGCTGCAGGCCCAGAAGAGCATGGACGATGGAGGCAGTTTTCAAAAAAGCTTCTCCAAGCTTCCCATCCAGTTAGAGTCAGCCGTAGACACAGCCAAGACCTCTGAGGTCAACTCCTCAGTGGGTAAGACCACGGCCACTCTACCTCTGTCCTTCAAGGAAGCCACTCTGGCCAAGAGATTTGCTCTGAAGACCAGAAGTCAGATCACTAAGCGGAAACGGATGTCCCTCGTCAAGGAGAAGAAAGCAGCGCAGACCCTCAGCGCCATCCTGCTTGCCTTCATCATCACCTGGACTCCCTACAATATTATGGTTCTGGTGAATACCTTTTGTGACAGCTGCATACCCAAAACCTATTGGAATCTGGGCTACTGGCTGTGCTACATCAACAGCACCGTGAACCCTGTGTGCTATGCCCTGTGCAACAAAACATTCAGAACCACTTTCAAGATGCTGCTGCTGTGCCAGTGTGACAAAAGGAAGAGGCGCAAGCAGCAGTACCAGCAAAGACAGTCAGTCATTTTTCACAAGCGCGTGCCTGAGCAGGCCTTGTAGAATGAGGTTTTCTCAAAAGCAGTGACCAAACGCACACATCCACCCACAAACCTTAGGAGGGAGTAAGATGAGGGTGGGGGTGATTTCTGGTGGTGATGAAAATGTTTTTATCACCCATATGTGAAAGAAGCTGCCTGTTTACTGATCCATTGAATAAACTCATTTTAATTAAAAAGTCAAATACCAATTCAGCAAAAAAACACAGAGCATATTACTGAATATAAAGAAATTTATTCTGAAATAGACTTTAAGTGTTTTTTTCTTAAAGAGGAAAAATAATTGTTTCATAGCTATTATATACCCAAATTGATCTGCTTGGTTCTTTTCATTCCCATTGGCTCTGGAATCTCAGATGAGCATAACTAGCTGGGCCCGTTGCCACGTTCTTTCCAAGGATCCCAAAAGTGTCGATCCAGACCCCACGTGGAACGCGTCAGGCTAGTGAATCCGTGGTTTTGAAATTATTTCACACGTTGCAAAGCTGAACCTTCTTGTCCCAATAGAGCTTCCCGTCTTCTCTTCGGTGTGTTGTTAAACTCTATTTGTGGACTTGATTCTTGATTCTTGCAAAGTACTGTTTTGTGCAGTTCAAGTTTCGTACAAATAAAAATATATAAATATATATATATGTGTGAGTTTCACACACACACACGTAGTGTATATAATATAATGGGAATCACTGAAGTGGCAAATTATTCCTGCAATATATGCTTTCAGTACTTTGGTGACTGAAGTTCTCTAGGATCCTAACACAACATAAAAGTGAAATAAACCCATTATAATGTTTTGGAAACCAGGGCTGTTTTCCATAAAGCACCCTGGAGAACATGCAGCAGAGAGCAGCGAGGCCCTCCCAGCAGGTCTCTGCAGAGCTGACATCCTCTTGAGTCTGGTTGAGCACCGTGGCTTGACCAGACTCGGAGTAAGCTGTCTCCTTTGTTGATCTCCTCAACAGAGCTAAATCAAATCGGTGCCCCTCTGAGCTCAAAGAATGAACCCCATCCACCTGTTTGAATTTAATCATCCAAATCTGAATGTTTCCAAACAAAATTTCTACTATCTAAACTACTTGAAACAAAACGATAGTGCCACATTTGAATGTCACAGACAGCAATATATATGGCAAAGCGAAAGAGACAGTGTGAGGGGGGATGACGGAGAACGTGGTATTCGATTTCTTGCTACTTGGCACCTTTGTCACTTAGCTGTGGCCACTGCTTCCTGGTATTCATTGTGCAACCTTCGCCCGGTACTAGGTGAGGTTTAGGAAGTCACGAGTCCTCTGAAAAAAGAATTACACTTTGAAAAGTATTGCTTCAAATTAATTTCCTTACATTTCGAAAAATTGATTTTGTATTCTCCTCTGAATTGACCAAAATGCTAACTGTTCTCTTTGGGGGAGGGGACGGGTGCTGCTGTTGCTGTCATCTCTGTTGCTGCTGTAGTTGTTGGGGTTCCTTCTTTTCCTTTTGCTGGGGCTGTGTGTGGGGGGTAGGGGAGGGAGGCAGGGGGCTGAGGAGAAATCTCACCTTTGTACAGGCCTCCATGCTGTGAACCCAAGGCCAGGGTAGAAGCTGCTTTTGTATTCAGTGTGAGGTGGTGTTTACAGGTGACTGTGAAACAGTGGAAGTGTACTCAGTGGTGTCTGTGTTTCTGAAGTATTTAATTTTGTGTTATGTTTATATGAAGAAATATTTATGCATATTTCACTAAGTGTCTATTTAATGTTGATAAATATTACTCTTCCGTCTTCAGCCATGGTGTCCTTTGAAAGTGATTCTTTAAGGTCCACTTGAGCAATGAGTAGAGTATGTTGAGCTTTCCTGTGGCTAAGAAGAGGAAGAAAGTCATCCCGTTGGCTTCAGCAAGTACCTAATTCTTTCTGGGTAATAAAAAGTCAACTGTAACTACAACATAAATGTTTAAAACCACTCTTTAGTTAAACCTGACGGAAACTGAACAAAGCAACCCTCCACCATTGTGTTTGAAATCACGTGACAAGGGAAAACAAGCAAATCAGCATAATTGAAAGAATGATTATTTTTTGGCCCACATTCAACCAAAGAACAAGAAAAACCAGAGACTATTTTCTAATGTGTACAGCAAACTACAAAATGTTATGTTATCCACCTGTAAAACGCCTAGTGAGCAATTGCATCTATATTTTATTACTCAAGTTGGCCTGGCACTAATAAATATGTGAATGCTGATTCGTCTCCCAGTACTTCAGTAAGTCCCATTCTTTCTGAAACTCATATCTTGCCTCCCTCTCAAAGGGCTGTTTCCTGTATTTAAAAAAAAAAAAAAGTTAAATTTAAGAAACGGAGAAACGCTTAGCTTTGGCAGAACTGTAAAGGTTAATAACAGTTCTTTTTAAACATGGTTGTCTCCTGATCTTTGTCCTTTTATGATGCTGATAATGGCAGAAAAGAAACAAATCCCAGACTCTGGCTCTCTCTTTCTGTTACTGGTTTAATTACAGAATTGTTTTTAAATTTCTTACAGATGAAAGCTGCTTTTAAATACTATCTCCTGGCTGTGTTTATAGAAAGGTATGTCCAACTCTTAGGTCATTTTCAGAGAAGGAAAATAAGAAAAATCAATTCTTTTGAATATGGAGAATTGCAAAGTGTAATCACAGATGTAGTGAGTGTCTATAACTGGATGTAGCTGCACATGCATTGCTCAAAGGGCTTGTCGTTGGAGAAGGTATTCAGCATTTACATAAGATCAAAATGTCTTCATCCCCCAACTGGGAATCAAACTATTTCATTCCACATGAATCAGGTTTGCAGGACTTCCACGATTATCAACTTTAATAAAAAGAGCAAAATAGTCAAATGTAAAATAAACCACAAATGAAGAACACACCCCAATACACACACACGCATATCCACTCTCTGATTCTCTGTCCTCCAGGCTTTGCCAGATGGATAGGAGAAGTGAGCTCTCTGGTCCCCTATTTCCCTTGGCTCTGCTGTCTCTGGCCCATCACCTACCTGTGGTGTCTCTGCTAGTTCCTGAATCATCCTTGCCTTAAATCCCACCTTGACTCTCGAAATATGTTCCGTTCTGTCCACTCTTTCATGTATGATAGTTCTAGACCCCAACAGAAGGAAAACAAACAAGAAAGCATAAGCATTAGGAGCTGCAGTGGCTAAAGATCTGAAAGGCATAGCAGCTTTCTCTGTCAGCTCTCCTCTGTTGCGCTCGTGCAAGTTCATTGCTCTGGGAAGGGATGAGAGCCCTTTGTGCATCAATGGTGAGAAGCGGGAGGGTGGAGTCTCATGCAAAGGTGTCTGCCTCAGACCTGTCTCAGGAGGGAAGAAGGATGTCAGGGCTCATGCACAGTGGAGAACTTGGTGTAGGTTACATGAGACAGAGGAGGAGCTTGGGGATCATCTCAGGTGTCCTGAACCAATCCGAGCAGAGATGATTCCCAGCTGGGGACATATTACTGAGAAATTGACAGTTTATCACTAGCAGCTTCAGAGGACAAGTGAAGGTTTCACAGAGAAGCACTGAACTTAGCCCTGAGCTCTGAGTTCTTGGCCCAGTTCTGTCCCCAGGTGGTTACATGCGTTCCTCTGCCATGCCTGTCACTTAACCTTAACTCTCTGAGTTCTCTCCTTATGCTCAAACTAATCAACGCGAAAGCATCTTAATTTGTCTTCTGACAGCAAACAAGTCAAAATTAAGGCATGGTGTTAGATAAATAACCACAATGATGAATGTAAAATGGTGTATCTGATGAACACTTGAAAATTTCTGATTTTATACATCCATCAGAGTTATTTAGTTACATTTCAATACAACAAAATCTAAGGAACTCTTGGGATTTGTTGGTAGAACTGGCATTGTAGTGCTTCGAATACAGCTCTGGTCCAGGACCATCAGCTGAGGCCTGACAACCTTACAAATAGAGTTGCTGAGTTCAGGGGTTGATTTGGTTTTGCAGGGGTATTTCTCGTAGTGAGACTGAAACTGTGTAGAGTATAGCACCCAAAACAGTTATCCTTTCTTCAACCTAACAACCTTGCTTCTACCACCTCCCATAAGAGTCTTTTCCTCAAATGTAATGTGCAACAGAACCTGGTTCAACAGTGTAAAATTCAGCCCATAATAGCTTCAAGGACAATTTTACTACTTCCCTTTATAGAATTAAGTCATGCTCTCTCTCCTTGTGTTTTCATGACTCTGCCTTGTAGGAATTCAGCCTCGACCAGGATCAATGCTGTGTGAGTAAATATTCTAGACCTAAGAGATAGGTTATGAGGACGGTAACCCAGGCCTCTTTAGAACTGGAGAATGCCATTTTCTTTTTCTGGCTTTAGTGTTGCTGCCTGAGAAAGGAGACTTATGTTGAGATAATAAAAATGAATAAGGAAGGTCAAGTTCATAAAGTGACTGTACTCGACATAAGCTTGTAACTGCACAACATTTTATTGTCAGGCTCCGAAATGGGCAAGTGTTGGTATTGTTATTAATTGGACAAACATTACAGTCACAGCTTCACACAGACATAGACAATGCACTTGGACATGGAAGTGGACACTCAAAAGCTTTAGTATGGCGTTAGGCCTATGGTTGCTCTAGTCCACAGGGACTCAGCAGGGTTCTGACCCTAACACTCGCCTGGGCTGGGACCACCCCAAATAATCACCCGAGATCCAAGGCAGTTCTCATCTGAGTTGCACAAGACATTGTACATGAAAGGAAAAGGGGGCCATGCCCTCCATTACAGAGAAGTATTAATAACACTTTCCTCACCCAAATTAGAAATGAGTAACGCTGTCTTAAACTAAAAAGATTACCCCCAGAATGGAAAAGTTTATTATTGTTCTTTCTTAAAATCCAAAATACTTAAAAATTATGCAATTTACATACCCACCCCAAACTATTTTTATCCTGTATTCTGTGAGTTCCTTGATGATAGAAAGTGGATCTCACTCATCTCTCTATATCGGCACGTTGTCTGTCAAACAGTAGACATTCAATAAATGTTGTTGAATGTTTAATAAACTCCTTATTAATTAATATAACAAATATTTATCAGAATGTGTGCACATCAGTGCCCCATGCTGCTACTGTAGTCAGGGGTCATTGAGCTGGGAAAGTGACTCAAAGGGAAAATGGTTCATTAAGGTGATGGTAATCTAATAAAATATTACTAAGCAACAAGGAGAAATATTTTAAATAGATTTGAAGTCATCAATATAATTAAGAGTACAGAAAGGGGAGAAAAATCAACTATCTCTTTTATCCCTAAAACTCAGAAACTTTTTACCAGATTGGTCGACTCTACCTGGTCCTCCCTGTAGGAAAGTATCGGGAGGGCCTGGAGAGTCCATAATGTAAGTTTTCTCTTTGTACAAGTGAAGATCTATAGTTTGGCTTAAAATATCCTTGCATGTAGTTTTGCTTGGCTTGGAAGTTAGGAGAGAATCCATTCTGTTCTGCAAGCAATTAAACAAAAGCCCTTTCTTATAGTCATTCCTCATCCAGTACATAGGCATTTTCAGCCTCCTACGTAGAAGATTCTGGAGAAGCTTCTTTGGGCTTGTGCTTAGAGCTATGTGAAGGCAACATTTTGAGCAACACCCTTCTTTTTTTTAATACAAAGGAACTGTCTAAGTTTAGTGCAGGTTTGAGAGAGAATTAAATCAAAATGGGCTTCCAATGGCGGTGAATCAGCACATTGATTTCTCTTGGCAGGAAGCTTTTTGGGAAATGTCTATAAAATGTTTGGTGACACTCACATCCTTCTAATTTATGAAGGTGTAGAGAGAAACCACTGTCCAAAAAGAGAAGGCTATATATTTGCTTTGTAAGCAAAAGGCATGTATCATAGTTGCATCTAAAATACTGTCCCCATCTTTTTATCAAAGGCACTGAATTTTAACTGGTTTTATTACAAGTGGCCAGCACATCCTCAGTAGTCATTTTAGGTATGTCACATGCCATTTTCATTCTTTCTCCTTAAAATAAGTCAATTGTCTGTACTATAAAATGATGCCTGCAACTTTGTGGTGATATTATTCCCTAAGTTTAACAGTGAAAAAAGGAAATAAAACTATTAATAAACAAAGAATGTGGTTTGCTCTCTTTTTAATCCAAGATCTATAATACAGCAGAAGCTTTTTATTGTATAAAAGGGTAGAGTACATTGAAGGAATAATTCTGAAACAGACTGTTGTTTGCATTGACTTCTCTTTCTTTTCTACACACACTAGAACTTTCTTCAATAACCAACATTGCTACTGTCATGACCCAAAACACTTATAATCGTGTGTTTAGGAGTATGTATTAGGCGTATATAAAGTATATATACACACATAGTTCTTATTCCAAGAGTGTATGTGAAGAAAATATTTATCTCTAGATACATACATTGAAAGAGAGTTTTATTTTCCTCTTTTTAAAATAAATGATTATCTTTTTTTCCCCTTTTTTTAGTTATTCATTTCTTTTGGACCCATCAGAAAATGTTTTCTACTGAAAATAAAAAGCAAGCAACATATTTTGCTGCATTGACTTTAAAATTACTACAAGTGTAGGTACAAACTGAAGTTACGCTTGGCAAGAGATGTGAATTTTTTTTTTTTTGATGAGGAAGATTGGCCCTGAGCTACCATCTATTGCCAATCGTCCTCTTTTTGCTTGGGGAAGATTGTCCCTGAGCTAACATCTGTGCCAATCTTCCTCCATTTTTGTACGTGGGATGCCGGCACAGCATGGCTCGACGAGCAGCGTGTAGGTCTGCACCCGGGATCTGAACCCATGAACCCCGGGCCACCAAAGCAGAGCACGCCAACCCAACCACTATGCTACGGGGCTGGCCCCATGAATTTTTTTTAAATGGCTTGCTTGGTTACTTTATGGCTATTTTACTATTTCACAGCCTGTGCCCTAGAAACCAAACATTGCCTCTCTAGTGTGGAAACTTCCAGACTTTCGTCTTGCAAGTAAGAGCAAGAAAGAGCTTTCTCAATCTCTCTCTCTCTCTTTCCCTCTCTCTATTTCTATCTGTCTCTCTCTTGTCCTTCTCTCCATCACAATTTTTTTGCCTTGTCCAACTGTCTGTCATTAAATCCTCCTTCTCCCCAGTCTGATTTGACATTCTATCTTATTATCGTTATCAATTAGATCAATACAGGTTGCCAGAAAATGAACTGCTTTTCTTATACCCTATGATAACAGGCATTTTTACGTGAAGTTAATACTGAGGTTGAACAAGAAAAGTTTTCTATTGTACTAAAGTCTTACATAATTTGCTACATAACTTTATTTGGTATAACTTATAACTATAGAAAAAAACAATGGCAAAGAGTATGGAAAATTAATAAGGCAAAGAGTTTGTTAATGTTGAAAAGATCAGCTAGGTATGAGTTGATTTTTAACTGGAAGGTGCTTTGGCAGGAATTGATAAATAGCTTTTCAGAGGAATTGCCACTTCCTAATTCAAACATTACATGAGAAGCAATTTTGTAAAATACGACTCTGCTCTCTTGACCTCAGTTAATTAATCCAAGGATTGCTACCTAGTTGGACTAATCAAAAAATTTCCCGTAGAATTTTGAATTTGAGGGATACAGACTTCTAGGGCCAGTCTCACCCCAGGAGGCCAAGACTGTGAAACATGGGAGCTATCAGCAGCCATGTGTCACCATAGGAACAGATCATTTGTATTATATGAGCACATCTGAAGCTGATTTGGAGGAAAAAGTGAGATGAATCAGATTCCAGAGAGAAACAGAGGTAAGAGAGAGATGCCATCTGTCTCTGATTTTTCCAGAGCTCAGCTGCATCTCCACACTTTCCCCAAGCGTGGTTATTCAGATATTTTTTGCCTATCCCCAATATTCATCAAATACGTTTAATTTTTTGGCTAAAATGCATTGGGTTGAGTATCTATGACTTGTAACTAAACAGGAATATCTAATACAAGCTGAGTGAAGTATTCAATACAATTGTGGAGTCTTAAATTATGTTTCAATAAGAAAATGGGATTGGTCATTTGGGCTTAATTGACCAATCAATTGATTTAAATATTCCCACGATTAATTAATTTTTTATTTGAACGGGGACATTCCACCTCTGAAATCAGTGCTTTCTGTTCTTTAACAGCAGCCATATATTTCTAATGAAAATAATAATAGCATTTTTTAAATATCCAGCATATTTTTTAAAAAGCAATAAGAATTTAACATTACTTAAGCAATGAGCATGCACGATTTTTTATTAAAATTATACTTCGCAATGATAAGTGTTTGGAAGAGTATGCACATAGCACTTTTTTTGAAAAGACATCCTGTTGTCCAGAGCATTTACAGAGTTGTGAAGAAAATGCAGGCACCTACTCTTTTGAAGTGGAATTTCATGGTCTGATTATGGTCCTTCTTGGATATTTTTGCCTATCACCCTTCACCCTAATTCTTGCTTCAGTTTCTTGGAGATGCCATCTATATATTTCAGTGGAACTTATTATTCTGCAAAGAATTAACCAACAACATTCACATTATGAAAAGGCAAAAGAGTCTTTCGTAGTAATTGTCAAAGGTCGGTTCTCATTTAAATTATGTGGAGGACATGGACAAGAATCATGTTGGAATGAGAGCTTCAGACTGTGGAAACTCTCTCTCACTCTCTTCAGTGTGGTATTTTATAAAGAGAGTATTTTATCCATGGTTCGTAAGAGGAGAATCACTAACTTAATCTTGCAACAAAGTGGAAAGAAAGATATCTTAAGAGCATCATAGTGAGAGATGCCACTGAGATGTCAATTCATCTCCATTTTCCACCCCGTTATTTTGCCTATTCTGACACCAATTGTTAGCCAATTAGCTATTGGAATATTTGAGATATCACAAATCTCTGAAGGAGGTAAAAATACATACTTCCACAGATGAGATATTTTATAGGATCCAAAGTTTGCCTTGAGGTTCCCATATGCTGAATGTGTGAACATGAGAAAACTAAAGATGAGTAGAAACACCTCATCACCACACTTATGCTCTGAGCACCTGGGCACTCCCCAGAATATGATGAGCTGGCCAGCACTTAAACTAAGACTGATGAAAAATGATGCTTACATCAATTTCTGTCATATTTTTGATAGTATCTTAGTCTCAATTTGTAATTTTTAAAAATGATTGCATTGGGTGTCTCTTAGTTGAGTTTCTCTTCATTCTAGACAGTGAGATGCAGTGGGGTGTCTTAAACAAAAATTCAGGATTACTGCTCTGGACACGCTAAATGACACGTCTCTCACAATAATATCTTGTTTGTAAGTCATGTATCTATCATACTTATTCTTTAATTCATATTACCAATTGTTTTTTTCCACACAAAAAAACACAGATTTTGATTTTAAAATGGTTTTACCCATTGGATTTGGAGGAAGCTATTTACAGTAACAATGTAGGCTATGTATGGATTTGACTTAATCCAAGGCAGTGTTTTTCTCATGACTGTTCTAAATTCTCCTTCTCTTAACTAACTTACCTTTCTGAGCCAAACCATTCTCCCCCAAACAATTAATTCATAGAGATGACAAATGTGGGATTGTCTTTCCGCTACAGTCACTTAGAAGCTATGAAAACAGAAAGTGTGGTTGTGGTTTATTCATAAGCTCACCCACACATCTATGGAAAGCTAGTTTTCGACAAAGGAGCCAAGAACATACAGTGGAGAAAAGCAAGTCTCTTCAGTAAATGGTGTTGGGAAAACTGGACAGCCACATGCACAAGAATGAAGGTATACCATTATCTTTCACCATATACAAAAATTAACTCAAAATGGATTAATGGCTTGAATGTAAGACCATAAAACTTCTAGAAGAAAACATAGGCAGTACACTCTTTGACATCAGTCCTAGCAGTATCTTTTTAAATATCATGATTCTTCAAGCAAGGGAAACAAAAGAAAAAATAAACAAATGGGACTATATAAGTTCACCAGAAGACATTTAGTTTGAAATTTTGATAACATTCTATTTCATTAAATTTTTGGCCCATGGATCCAAACAGATCTCTAAATGACACACTCCCCAACCCTGGCTTCTAGTAACACAAAGTATGTTTAGAAATCTGACTGCTTTAACTGATTCCACCATCAGGGGATAGAAATCTCTAGAAATAGTTGACTGTAGTGTTGTGCTATCTAAGTTAGCTTGAAATGGAAAGAATTAGTAGAGGCTCAGAGTAAATATAGAGGAAGTTCGTAACTAACAGAGATGCCTAAGCAGAACCAGTCCTACCTACTATCTGCAGTGAGTACCTTTAACTGTGACTTCACAGGAAAGGGCCTCCTCTGACATTAACTTCAGAACAATATAAAAAGGCCAATCCTTTGCCACTAGGCCGGAAGTAAATATTTTCCCAGATACCATTGTGTAAAATCATTTCCGCCCTTGCCATGAAATCAGTGACATATCTTTAGTTGGTCAAAGCAGCAGTAGGAGTATCCATGGGGCAATGATAAGATATAAGATGGCTCCCCACACACCTCCCACCTCACACCACCAATCCACAGTCCTACTAGCTTCAAGATCAGACTTACTAGGGACTCACACAAAAACCCAGGTAGAACACTTGCCAAAATTCTATTCCTTTTTTTGATTGTATGGGAAACAAATAGTATAAACCTAGTATAAGCTTTCCTTATCAAGGTGGGAAAACTGAGTTAACACACCAACCTTTCTCTCTGCTCTGCTCTCCCTGCTCTCCATACCCTAATCCCCTTCTTCATGCCTTATGCACCCCTTTACGCAGAAGTAAGTCTCTCGTTGAGATCAAATATATAAACTTCATAGATGCTTTCTAACTCAAGACCTTCCTGCTTCTGAAGTTAAAAAAAAATTCATGTACTGTTAAGCAAATTAAATCTCATTGTGTTAGCTAACAGTTGGCCAACAGAGGTGACTTCAGAAAATAGAACCAATGTGTAAAAAAAGAGACACAGAGATATGTAAAAAGAAAATACTCACTGTTTATTAAGAGATAATGAATTCCCTTTTTTCTCTCAGGATTCCAAAATAAGATTAAGATTTTAATTCACTCTGAAGTTTGAGCAACCCTGGCTAAAATATCCTAGATCCTTTAGTTGGAAAGGACCCTGTAAATATTCTCTAGTCAAGTTTACACTCAATGTAAAGACCCCTCTTTCTATAGCATCCTTGACTACTCACCACCCAGATTCTGCATAAATAATGCCAATGACAAGAAACTCATTTAATAAAGCACACCACTTTGTGTTTAGAGGGTTTTGTTTGTTTTGTTACATTTTATCCACTGGTTCTAGCCTTACCCTCTAGGGCATTGGTTTTCCAACTGGAGTATGCCTATCAGTGGGGATACATGAGGACTTTCCGGGGAGTACTAGAGTTATGGTCAGTGTAAGGAAGTGATTTTCTAGATGCTCAGCTGCCATAGATAGTCTTTCTCAGAGTTGACCTGCTTGAAAAGATCATTTCCCCCTTTACATCTGCCTTTCTTCTACTTTACATGGCTTACCTCTCACCCAGCCTGAATCTCACTCCTGTGCACAAAAAATCTGGACAACAAACAAAAAGACAGTTTCAAAATGCATAGTTCCTGAGAGAATGTCCTGTGGCAGAAAAGCAAATAGAGCTTTAAAAAAATACGGAAGAGAGCACTGCCTTATTTCATCCAGAGAACAAACTTATGCTAAAGCTCCATGCCTCTGTCTATCTATCCATATATCCATCCATCCATTAATCTATTTATGAATTAGAATTCAAAGGGGAGGTAGCTGTCATAAGAACATGTATGACCACATTTATTTGAATTGGAAAATTAGCTCAGGTTTTTTCTAACATAAAGTAAATGTAATTTGGTTGATTAGTTTGACAATGAGGGCTGGCTTTGCCAATTGGATTATAAAGGGTACATTTTCCATAAGGTGAATGATAAAATCTACACTACAAGTTTTCGATAAAAAATATATTTAATGAACAGAGATAATATGGCGTATGCAGGAAATTGCATCCTTTGATCTATTAGACTTATGATAAAATTGTTTACAGGCAAATTAAAAATATACGAGAGGCATATAGCTTTGAAAAATTCTTTTGTGTACATGAGCGAAACGAAGCAGTGCAATAGAAGAAGATAGAATAATAAACTCCCTTATCCATATGGCAGATCTCTGAATATATGAAGACAATGCTCATTTCTCCAGTACACCACTTATTCTCCACTTTAAACCTCCCTGATAACCTGAGGTATTCCTCATAATTGATGTTCAAGGGCATCACCGACGTGGGAAGGAGTGAGTAAGCCCAGAAGTCTCAGCTCTGTCTTTCCTGACAGCTCACACCCAGCACTCATGATATATACGGGCTCAGCAGCTGGCTCGTCCAACATCACTGACTATGTACGAACAGCCAACAAAAACTGTAGCAACAACCGCTTTATCCTCCAAGGGTGAACGAGTGACTTAACCATAATTTCTTACCCTACCTCCAACTAATCATGTGTTAAGAGGTGCTGCGTCTGCTTCAAGACACAATCTAAAAGTAGAAGACAGCCAAAACGTAGGAGCCCATGAAGAATAAGGGAGGCTGATGGAAAATAAGTTTGTATGCAACCGTGTTGAGGACAGTAATGTATCCATAAGCAAGACCACTGATTACATGGTTAGAGCCAATAGTATTTTAAATACACAGTGACGTCATGCACATGTAGTAGCCCATGATTCTGAGAGGGCAAGAAGTTGCTCTGTTCTTTGCTTCTTTCAATCCATTACTTTCTCTGTCACCACCACAGTCACTCCCAACCCCACTCCTGGCCAAAACTTGCACATAAAACTACAGGTTTCTATAAGTACTGCTTCAAGGAAAGGGCTGGTGCAAAGAGACAAAGAGTCAAAAATCTTAACTTCTGAACTTCTAAGTAGATTTTTTTAAATCAACCTATGTTAGAAAAAGAAGTCCTTAAAGCTATAACTTTCAAAAGTCATAGACAGGCACCCGAAAAAGAAAAATGTTTTTAGAAATTCTAAAACCTCCCTAGGGCTTCTCCCAAAGGAAGTCTGTCTCTGAGCCCCCAGAAATATTGCCTCCATTTCTCTCTGCCCATTAAGTTTCCCTGAAGTGTATTTTCCAGGCCATCACTGACCCTCTCGCCCTCAGCTGAGCTGGATGTTCTCAACCAGAATCATGGCTGAGTCTTCACAGTGCCCGTGAGAGCCACATTTTCCTGAAATCTGTATCCAGTACCATCTTCTTCAGCTTGTAGCCAATCATTGTTGTTGTTGTTTCTTTGTTTGTTTTCTCCTAATTCAACACTCTGGCTCTTTTTCAGCTCAACCACTAAAGTTTCTGTTTCCTGTCTGATAGAGGCTTCCAGCTGCATTACAGAGTAGAGGTAACTGCAGAGAGGAAACCCCCAAAATAGTCATCTCTCTGGGCTCAGGTACCCTCAGTTTCAGGCACTTCTCCAGGTTCACAATGATGACAGAGTGTTCAGATATTTCCCTGGGAAATGCAGAGTTTTTCTGAAAGCTCCCTAATTATGTTTCTTATTCTGTATACTATTTTCAACAGTGAAACAAGATATAGAATTAAGTCCACTCAGAATAAAGGGTAGATCTCCAGAATTCTCACTATCCCAAATGCTCCTGTTCACAGTTGAAGCCATGCTCCAGGGGGTGGTTATATCTGCCCTGTCTTCATAGTTTTAAAGAGGGGACTTAAGGGATAGAAAGCACAATGGGAATGTTCTGGAGTCCATAGTTCCATGTTGAGCAACAGGAGAAAGGGAAAATTGACTTTAGGATGATTTGGGGCAGCAATTGAAGTTGAGGACAGAGTCACCCAGAATTCTCTAGTTACAGCCAATAGGAGAAGAAGAGCATAGAGGAATTTCCTTAGGTACAGGTAAAGCTGGCTGCAACCGAATTACTTGGCTTACCGTGATTTCTACCTAGATCATGCCTCTCCCAGCTCTCCGTGTAGCTGAGATATGGTGTATGTCATATGTTCCCGCTCAGAAGTGAACTTCTCAGAGCAGCCTTCCCTACCCTCCTCCCTAAAGCAGCACCTCCCATCCCATTCTCAACCTATTTACCCTGCTTTACTTTTCTTCCCGGTACTTAGTACTTTACACGTTTTTAAGTGCATTTACGGCCTATCTCCCGTCACTGGAATGTAAGCTCTGTGGACAACGAGGTTTTGTTTGTTTTTCCTGCCTCCCTACCCCATGTACATCTAGAGCCTAGAAAAGCACTTTGATACTCGGCAGGCACTTATGATGTATTTGTTAAGTGAATGAATAAAATTCAACAGACTGTCTTTATACTTTCACATTTCACTTGATTTGAATTATTCTTTTGATATATGTAGCTTCCTACCTAGTGTGTGATCAATAATTCTTCAAGCAGAAATTTAATAGGATCTCCAGCCTTTCATGCAAGACAATGAAATGAACAATTCTCTCCATTATCTAAATCAAGGTCTTTCTTGGCAGGATATACTGATTTCTAACATTTTTGTTCTTATTTCTAGAGCCCTGGGAGTAACAAAGAAATGAAATGAAATTTTAGCAGATATTTACTATCATGTATTCAATAATGATGTGAATTTTTGAATGGTCTATATACATTTTCAGGTCTTCAGTAAAATGTTTTACATTTGTTTCCAGATTTTACATTGAAATGTACTCATATTTAGGAAATTTCTTCATGTCTATGTAAAATGTTACGTAATATACTTTATTGTCAAATATTAATGACTGTTCATAGATAGATGTGTATGTGTGTATAAATATAAATTTATATAAAAAATAAATATGCTTTATTGATGGTCATTGTTTCTGTCAACCGTAAAACCGTGAAATTAACTACGTTGTTTTTAGTTATAATTGTTTTGATACTATTGTCTTTTCTCTTTCATCCTTCAAACCTCATACTATTCAATAAGCCACCAAATGATTATTTCTTTCTCCTGCCTTAGAGTCGTTCTAGCTTGAAGCTAGCTCAACAACATCAGAACCAATAATGATCTCTGTATCATACTTCATGTTCCACATTTTCCTTTTAAGCTTTAAAGGTATCACTCCAAAAAAATAACTCTCTCCCTTCCACTAGCAGTCCCCAAACCTCAGGCAGCAGAATCCAGAAACAATTCCCAAATAAAATTCCCAGGATTTGATCATCTGACGTGTTTACCACACTCCCCACCCTGGCTGAGAAACTTTTTCTTGCAAGTATTTCGTGGCTAGTCATTGACTCACCATTCCCAGACTTCTTGGTACTGTAGAAGAATACGTGAGAATCGCATATTTTTCTCTTCTTCCTGAAAAAGTTCAGTCATTTAAAATGTATTTTGCCATTAAAAAGGAGAGATGAGGCTTTGGATACCTTGAAAATGATCATGGAATGCAAAGGGTGCCTCTGTCAAGATAGGTCCATTCACATGCACTCCTCACTGGATGCTCTCAGTCCAGGTGGGAGGCAGCTCCAGCCTCATCACGCGAAATGAGTCCTCGTTTGTTCCCATGGTAGTTTGTTTGTTCATTTGTTTTCAGGCTTTCTTTTGTTTCATTTAATCTGGTAGTTCTATTCGGTCATTTCAGATAAGGAAAAAGAAATGTAAAATAGGCAAATTCATATTCAGGCATTTTTTTACTTATTTTGGTTTCTTTCTTTTTTTTTTTTTGGTCTTTTTCCCCCCCCAGATCCTTCTTGTTCCAAGTGTGTACTGACCTGAAAGAAAATATGTACTAAATTAATTCACAACAGGATATGAGTGGTGTATAGGGTTCCTATTTCTGTTGTACCAAATTACCACAAACAGTGGCTTACAACAGCACAAATTTATTTCTATTGTTCTATATGTCAGAAGTCCACAATGAGTCTCACTGGATTAAAATCAAAGTGTTGCCACAGCTGCATTCCTTCTGGAAGGTCTAAGGGAGAGTTCATTTCTTCGCCCCTTCCAAGCTTCTAGAGGCCGCCTACATTCCTTGGCTTATGGCCCCTCTGTCTTCAAAACCGACAATCTCATCACTCGACCCCAGCTTCCATTATTCCATCTGCTTCTCTGAGTCTGAGTCTCTGCCTCTGCCTTCCTCTTTCACTTATAAGGACTCTTATGATTAAATTGGGCCACCCAGATAATCCAGTAATCTCCCCATTTTAAGAGCCTTAATTTAATCACATCTGTAGAGTCCCTTTTGCCATGTAAAGTAACATACTCACCGGTTTGAGAATTAGTACATGGACATCTTTGGGGGCCATTATTCTGCCTAACAGAAGTGGTAACCTGTTATTCATTCTCCCATCTTCCCCAGGAGGGACAAATATTTACACTTCAAAAGAAAAGCCTATCAAATTGATTTCTAAAGACGGAAATCACGGCATGCCATCATCTGGGTGTGAAAGAGGAATTTGGGAGAGGATGGGATCATCCAAGCCTGTTTTAAAATGATATATAAATATCTATCTCAATGATATTATATACCGATAGGGGATTACAAATTCTAGGTTCCACCACTATTCTCTAATGTATACAAATTTCCCTGTTAATTCAAATAACATACATTAGTCTTGAAGAGCCAGTGTACTCTGAAAGGCCGTATGAGCCTCCCAAATCCTTATTAGTTTGTCTTTAGAACAGTTTTTCACAAAAGAATCCTCAAAAATTGTTAGATTACTTGAATTAATGATACAAGATAGCCTCCATTTTGTTGAATGCTTATTGTGGGCAAGGTGCTATGCTAACAAATTTACATCCTTGTTTATTCCCTCTATAATCCTGAGATAGTTAAGTCTACAAAAGGGAAATTGAGTCTCAGAGAAGTTATTTGCCTAAGATCACACATTTATAAATTGACTAATCTAGAATTCAGATATTGGTCTGTCTGACTCTAATGGCTTTTAGAACCTCTTCCATAAAGATACCACGTGTTCTTTGTTAGGGGTCCTTTTATCTTTCCTAAATGCACTTTTGTCATTATTCCTCTCACTTCCTCTACTTACACCGGGTATTGCTCTTTAGGTCATATTCACAACCAGTATGACCCACTTCTGAGATTGATGGGAAGGCTTATTCATGAAGTCTGGAAAGCACAGATGTTCAGTGCAAGTGGGCGTGAAACGTGGGTGTGGCTGAGTCATAGAATTGAAGCTGGCTCAGCTGTGGGCGTGAATTCTAGGAGCCCAGGCTTCCGAGAGTGTTTGAATCAGCCTCTGCCAGCAAGTCCCCAGTGAGTGCCCTGGCCTGTTGCTGGTGTCTCTGTCTAGCCTCTGATCCTGGAGGGGCTGACTTCTGTCTGGGCCTCTACCCTTTGCAGTTTGCCCCTGTAATCCCCATTGCTGATCGTGGCCTCATGTGACCGCTAACGTGTAGGCTCACCCGGCTGGCTGCTCCCTACGTCATCACACACCTGTGGCTTGCGTGAATCTTTCTAGGTCTCCTTCACCTGCTTTGCAGACCCTGGATGCCCCCGGTGCTGGCTTTGAGCTAACAAGCCGCATTAAACAGGAAGAATGGTAAAAAGTAAAGTTCAGAACAATGTATTTTTTCTTTATTGTATAAAAATTCCATGGTTTCAAATGTATGAAAAACTTTTATTTAAACCACTTCTCTCTCTGACATTAAAATAGGGATAATAAAATTATAAGCATGTTGCATTGTTTTGTTTTATTGCCCAGCTCAGTTGGGGTAAGTGGTGGGGGAGGACTGTTTGTGAAGAGAAAAGAATTAGTGTATCAAATTCATTCTATGACTCACATGCTTTTTACAGTTTCACACCTACCTGAAATTGACTGTGTCATAAAAACACAGTTGTCCAGTTGGGTTTGCGACATGGTTATCATTGCCTGTGAATATTAGACTTTGGTTGTTATTGCTGAGGACTTGTCTAGACAATGGCCACCACTTGACGTCTGAGTCAACAAAACCGTTGAAGGACCATTAGAGAAAGGAGTGAAGCGTTCTGGTTGTCTGAAATTATTTTGACACGTGATAAATTGGGAAAGGGCCAGCAGTCAAACTTGCAGAATGAGTATAAACCAGGAAGAAACTCCCAACAACCAGATCATGACACGCTTTTAAGAGCTGTGGCATCACCAAGGTTCTTGATAGCAAAGAGTATAGAGAGAAAAAATAATAGACGTTAGGGATTGTGATTCAGAAAGTCGAACACTGAACACGAAGAAGCTTCGGAAGTGCCTTAAACAATTTATTTTGCTTGTATTCTCTCTTTTACATATACATGAGAAAGATACATATTTTAAAATCCACATCTAAAGTCTCCAAGAGCTCTATCATTAAAGGTACAATAACAATATTGATGACTGAAAAGCACTGGGTTCTGTAAACCTAAAACTGTTCTAAAATAAAAAGTTTCTTTTTTAAAAAAAGAAGCATTGGATAAATAGTAATGTCAACTTAAAAAACAAATTGGCCTGTTGTTTTATCCTCAAAAAGAGTTTATTTGGGAATAGCCAAAAGAATTGCAACTCGGATGTGCATGCTATGGCAAACCATAGGCAAATCTGGAAAACAAAGGAGGAGAGAGGCTTTTATATAGAAAAAGGAGAAGTAGGGAGGGGGCTGTTCAAAGTGAAAGTCCATTGGAGGAAAGTAACAGTCCAGGGTGGCAATGGCTTCTCATTGGCTGAGCTGCAGTGTTTCTCATTGGCTGGGCTGTTGCTGGGTGGGGAGAGAAATCTTCCTTCAGTCGTAAAGTAGTTTTACTTCCTGTCAAAGGTGCAAGTGTAGCTCTCTTCCTGTTTGGTGTAATTGGCAATGTACGGTAGGGCATGGGAGCCCCCCCTACAGGCCTTCTCAGTTCCAACTTAGTTAAAGTTTCTTTTATTAATTTCCACAGTAGAATTGGAGGAACTTTTCATTTTTGGTGGTACATAATGTTCTCACAATTGATGACTTAGATACAATGAAATATGGAATTACATGCTTGATTTTGTGTCACTTTGCTACTAAAATTGGTAGACAGTAAAGCCAAAAACAAGGATGGTGATTTTTTTTAATTTTATGCTAATGTTTTCAGGGGGAAAAAAATGTGCCTCTTCACCTACTTTCACAAAACATGGGAAACCAATCTATCTTACTAAAAGTAAAGCTATCTGAAGTTAATAAACTGTTCTGTGGTACAGTAATAAATGAGTTTTTGTGTTTTATGTATCTCCATACTAACAAGTCACATATTTATGTTTACTGTAAAGAAGGCAAATTTGATAGTATCCTGAGTTGAATGTTGAGAAGTTATCGAGATTAATGAAAGGAGATATATCTTGATGTGACTCATTTGCTTTTTAATGTAATTCAGGTATAAATGAAGAGTATCTTTGATAATTAGCTATTTTCTAAATATAAAATATATTCATTCTAGATTTCAATTGATGATGTTATGTGATCATTTTCTATAAATACACTCATTTCCATCTGGATAGGAGGTGATTTTGTGATTTTTAATGGTTTCTAATTTTGTAAAATTGATGTAATTATGCATCAAAATCAAATTGAAAGAGTATGACTTTTGTCATGATATAGAAAGAAAAAATTCTGCATGTTCGAAGATTTTCTCAAATATCTCCTTTGCAGTGGTAACCAGAAAAACCTGTGGTTTGATGCCATATGTTTCATTGTTATTCAACATTTGGCTTATGTAACTGATGCTGCTCTGTTTATTAGGGATACTTGTGATCAAAATAGAGTTTGAGAAACTGACAAGTGATGAAATATGCTCATATTTATCTTTAGGTCTACAATTTAATGAGTGTTATTTTAAAAGCCTCTTTTCATGTTCATCCATTCAGCAAATATTTATTGAGTATTCACTGTAATCTATGCACTCTTATGTTAAGATCAACTAACAAAGGCAGCTAAATAAATCAATATTTATATTAGGGTTAAAGGTATCAAACCTTAAACATAACTGCTAATTTAGTTTTTATAAGGCAAGCTGTCAATATACTTGACATCTGTACATTTAGATAAAGTGCAACAGTGTGATCTGATAAGCGATCAAATTTCTACCTAATACAAAACACTTATCCAATGTTTTCCTAGTTTGTCTAAAATGTCCACCTTTATACTCAGTTTTTGTTTCTAAGGCAAGGTTTTCCAAGTAGTTGTCCATGGAAAACTATGACCCACAAAACCCGAAGAATTCATCACTAGGTCTGCACCACAAGAAATGCTAAAGTGAATTCTTCAGGCTGAAGAAAATTTTTCTACTTGAAACAGGAAGGAATAAACAAGAGCAAATATTCTATGTGTGTGTGTGTGTGTGTGTGTATACCCTTGTAATATATTCACATGTATATATAAAAAGAAGAATTAACATTAAAAAAATAGCAATGATCATAATATCTAGTGAGGTTGAAAACATGTGGAAGTAAAACATATGACGGTAATACTAAAAAAGGCAGGAGGGTGATAAATGAGTTTAATGGTCTTAAAATTTTTGACTGTTTAGAAGTGATAAAAGTAATATAAGTCACACAACTATAAGGATAGAGTAAATGTTGACTCTGTAGGGTAACCACCAATCTAGTTAAAATAATTGTATATATCTATGTACACATATATAGAAAGAGATATAAATGTATAGATGCATACATAACTAAAAAGCTAGTAGAGGAGAAAAGTGGAATTATAAAAAATAATTAATCCAAAAGAAAATAAGAAAGAAACCAAATCTCAAGGGTAGCCACCAAAAAAAAATAACAATTACAATTATGAATAGTGAGATATGATATAGATATAATAATTAAAAAGCTAATAGAGGAGAAAATAGAGTAATTAAAAGAAAGCAAGAAAGGAGGAGTAACAGAAGAAAGAACAGAATGGTGAAATAAAATAAAATAGCAAGACGGCGAATATCAAGACAACTCTATCAACAATTACATTAACGTAAGCAGACTCATCAAAAGCAAATTCAAGGTAAATAGTGTCAGACTGAAATCAAAAAGAAGACTCAACTATATGCTTTTTACCAGTAGCACAAACAGACCAACATGGAAAAGTTAAAAATAAAAGGATAAAAAAGTAAGGAAAACAACATGATTAACCAACTTGACTTGATGTATAAAACACTACACATAACAACTGAAGAATATACATTCTTTTTCATTGCAAGTGAAATATTTACCAAAATAGACTAGACTGTATGCTGAATGATAAACCAAGTCCCAACAAATATCAAAAGACTGAAATTATACTAAGCATGTTCTCTGCAAAACAGTGGATTTAAACTGGAAATCAACAACAGAAAGAGAACTAAAAAAATCCCCTCCCATTTGGAAATGAAGCAAGACACTTCTACATGACCCACACATCAAAGAAGACGTCACAGTAAACTTTAGAAAATGTTTTGGACTGAATGGTAATAAAAATACACTATCCTAATACTTGTGGGAGGTAGCTTAGAGGGAAAATTATAGCTTCAAATGCTTATATTAGAAAAGAAGAAATGTTGAAAACCAGTTAACTAAGCTTCTACTGCAAGAAGCCAGAGTAAGAATATCAAATTGAACAAAAGAAAGTAGACGCAACTAAATTATAAATGTAAGAGCAAAATTAATTAATAGAAAGCAAAGGTACACTAGGGAACATCAACAAACCTAAAAGATGGTAGTCTGAAAAACTAATGAAAATGACTTACAAAAAAAAAAGACGTACACAGGAAAGGTAAGCATTGGTGAGGATGATACTAGAGATAAGTACTGGAACAGGCCACTGTGCAGAGTGCCAGCATCCACAGACAACTGCACAAGGTAAGCCCTGTCCAGCATTTTAGTGATTCTCTTGGCCTTTCCCTCATGGCCACAAGATGACGCTCCACCTCCCGACTTGCCTTCAACCGCTACCGGCACCATGACCAGTGCTGCTTCTGTGTCAAGAACCTGTTCTTGCAACCTTGATGCTTCCAAAAGCCAGCTACTTGTGCACCCACCTTGGCCATCAAAATGCAGAGCTTCCTTAAGTAGCTTACTCCTGAACTGAAACCCCAGAACACGGATCTGATTGGCGGAGCTTTGCATCCCAGCTCTAATTCTTGAATTCTTCAGAGCTTTTTTCTCTTATCCCTGTTAGCAGTTAAACACCTTTTAGCAGTTAATAATTCGTCATGTTAAATTATTGCTGTTCAAATTACCGGTGTGGTTTCTGTGTCCTGAGTCCATCCTGACTGATACACTTTTTTTTTTTTTTTTTTTGTGAGGAAGACCAGCCCTGAGCTAACACCCATGCCAATCCTCCTCTTTGTGTTGAGGAAGACGGGCCCTGAGCTAACACCTATTGCCAATCCTCCTCCTTTTTTTCTTCCCCAAAGCCCCAGTAGATAGTTGTATGTCATAGTCGCACATCCTTCTAGTTGCTGTATGTGGGACACAGCCTCAGCATGGCCGGAGAAGCGGTGCGTCGGTGCGCGCCCAGACTACCAGTACCAGTAGCGGAGCACGTGCACTTAACCACTAAGCCACGGGGCTGGCCCCTGATACACTTTTTTTTTCAATCAGGATTTGCACACGTCTGATTCTGAATTGGCAGTCTGGTATTTGATCTGTCTGGTATAAACTATAACAGAACTATAAATGTTATGTTTTTTAAGATTACATGAGATTAGTACAGGTTATAGTGTGACTCACATGCATAGAAGTTACACAACTGAATGTAAAATGCAAGTTATATATTTTGCATATCATAATTTTTAAAATTTGGGCCACACATTTTTATTAAATGTATTCAATGTATTTTTGAACGTATCTTGTAATCCTGTTCCTTATCTATGTTTCCAAATTTTACAAGTTGACATACTGCTCTTTTATTGCACTCTAGTCTCTTTTTCCTCACAAGCAAATTGGTTAAAATTTCAGGATTTCCACTCACATTGCCTCAGTTGATCCTTCCTCCGCAGCAGTTTGAACTTTGTCAAATAATAGCACGTTCCAGGACAAAAGCAGGCACAAAAGAGATTTCATTTATTTGAAGTCCAAGAACAGGCAAAACTCATCAGAAGGTGTGAGGATGGGGGAGGGGTGCTGGTGGTTGGTTTATATGTCAACTTGATTAGGCTATCATCCTCATTTACTCAATCAAACACTAATCTAGGAGTTGCTGTGAAAGTATTTTGTAGATGTGATTAACATCTATAATCAATTGACTTTAAATAAAGAAGATTATTCTTCATAATCTGGGTGTGCCTGATCTAATCATTTGAAAGGACTTAAGCCAGAATTGAGATTTTTCTGAGGAAGAAACAATTTCACCCGTGGACTGGATGGAGCATCAGCTCCTGCAGAAGAGTTCCAGCCGGCCCTTCCTGACAGGGCACCCTATGGATTTTGAACTTGCTCAGCCCTGTTCCCACAATTCCTTGCTATATATACTTGTGTATATATATGTATATATATATCGAGAGAGAGAGAGAGATCTATATAGATAGATAGAGAGATATAGATATAGATATAGATAAATACAGATAGATATACAGATATAGATAGATCTAGAATTAGATATAGAGAGATGTAGATAGATATATCTGTGTATATCTATATCTACCTCTCTATGTTATGAACTGAATGTTTGTGTCCCTTAAAAATTCATGTGTTGAAACCCTACCCCCAACGTGATGTATCAAGAGATGGGGCCTTTGGGAGGTACGATTTAAGTTTATTTGAGGTCACGAGGTCTCTACCCTTATGAATGGGATTAGAGCCCTTGGAAGAGTCACCAGAGAGCTTGTTCCCTCCCCTGTAGCCAGCTGAGTACACAGTGAGAAGCAGCCATCTATGAATAGGAAGTTGCTGTCATCAGACATGGAATATTCCAGTGCCTTGATTTTGGACTCCCCTGCCTTCAGAACTGTGAGAAATAAGTGTTTGTTTTGTAAGCCACCCAGTCTATGGTATGTTTGTTATAGCAGCCCAAGCTAAGACTGTGTATATAAATATAAATATAAATATAAATATAAATATAAATATAAATATAAATATAAATATAAATATAAATAAATAAACAAATATATACATAATTTGTAGAGTGATAAAAATGTTCTATATCTTCATTTGGCAGTGGTTACATGTATTGAAATTATCAAAACTTTTCAGAATTTAGTTTTATCATCTATATGAGAAAAAAATAATGAACCTCCCTACCACTCACTATTCCCCAAGATTAATTTGATATGGACCATAGACCCAATTATGAGAGCTAAAGTTACAAAGGTATTAGGAGGAACGTATCTTTGTTATATATATATATGTGTGTGTATGTGTGTGTGTGTATATATATATATATATATATAATGTGCATTATATATATCTGCTTCCATCTCCAAAAACCTACTAGACTTGTGTATGAGAAAAACAGACTTTCCTTTTCTGTTCAAGGCCTTTCCTGATAATGGCCTTGAATCCAGAACGTAGGTAGATAGATATAGATATATGCTCCTACACCTCAATAATAAAAGAAAACAACTGACACGTGAACAGACCTTCACAAAGGAAAATGTACAAATGGTCAACAGAGACTCAGTGCTCAGCATGATTAGTTATCAGGGAAACACAAATTAAAACCATAATAAAGGGCCAATACACAAGACCCGAAGGGCTAAAAATGAATAAGACTGAAAATACCAAATGTCAGAGAGGATGTAAAGCCAGCGGAGCTCTCATACGTGTCTTGTTGGAGTGTAAAATGGTACAATCATACCGTAGTTTTTTATAAAAGTAAACGTACACCTGTTCTATATTCCAACGCCACTCCTTAGTATTTATCAAGATAAATAAAACATACATCCACAAAAAGACTTTTACCAGAATGTTCTAAGCTATTTTATTCATAACAGCTCCAAATTGGAAACAACTCAGATACCCATCAATAGGAGGATGGGTAATTATATAAATGTAGTATATTTGTACAATAGAACACTACTCCACAATAAAAAGCACCACCCACTGATAAATGCGATAAAATTGATGAATCTTTAAACCATCATGTTATGCAGAAAAAATTAGACATGTAGGAGTACTAAAGCGTAATTTCCCCTCCCACCGTTGAATTATCTTTGTGTTTTTGTCAAGAATGATTTGGCGTATGGGTGTTGATCTATTTCTGTACTCTACTCTGTTCCTTTGATCTCTGTGTCTCTTCTTAAGACAATAATACCACACTGTCTTGAGTACTATAGATTTCTAGTAAGTCATGGAATCCAGTAATGTGATGATCCTCCAAACTTGTTCCTTTCAAGAGTGTTTTGGCTTTTCTAGGTCTTTCAGCAATGCATTTTTAACTACTATAAGATTTGGGCACATTTTACTTAAAACTGAAATGATAATCAGTGTTCTGAAATAAATAAATAATACAGTGAATTTTAAGTTACCTAGCATAGCAGTAAGTACTAACGAAATGTTGATTGCCATCCCTTTCTCCTCCTCTTTCCTTCCCTCTCCAGAAACCTAACAGACTTGTAGAGGAGAAAAACAGCCTTTTCCTTTGTGGGTTTCATCATTACATTTAAACCCAAGAAAAGAAAGTAGAACTAAAATGAGCAGAACAGGGAAATTTTAGTATAAATTTTTGTTATTTTTCCACTAGTTCTTAGAAGACCTTTATTATTGCAGGATTCCGTGATTCAGAACACCAACTTCTTATTTGACCATCTTTGTGGCCAAATTTAAAATGGGTGGTCCAGAGAGAAGTCAAGATGGCGGCGTAAGCAGACTCTGAACTCACCTCCTCCCGCGGACACAGTCAATTTACAACTACTCGTGGAAAAATTACCCCTGAGACAGAACTGAAAACTGGATAAGAGGAACTCCTGCAACAACGGACAATCCTAATTGAAATAGAAGAGGCAGAAACTCCCTTCTGGGGAGGAAAAACGCCGCCTTCACAAGCCGCCAGCTTCACGACTGCCGGGAGCAGCCCACAGGTACGCACCCTCCCTGGAGGAGCGGGGCCCTGAGCCGGGGAGCGCCCCCGCTGTGGGCATTTTGTGGACCCAGCACAATCGAGATGAGTGGCAGAATATCTGACTTTGCCTGCTACTAAAACACTGGGGAGCACCCCCAGAAAAGCTGATTCACAAAGAAATCAAAACCGGCTCTTAAAGGGCCCACGCACAAACTCACCCGTTTCAGAAAGCAACCTAAAATCACCAGAAAGACAGGTGCACAGTGCTTTGGTGAAAAGAGACTCACCTAATAGGCCCTGAGTACATCTCGGTGAGAGGTGAGACCTCTCCAGGGACTGGGACATTGGCGACGGCCATTGTTGTGGGCTGGTGTGGGCATGCTGACACAGACACCATTGGAGTTCTCCCTGAGACCTGCTAGCCCAGGGTCTGCCCCATCCACTAGAGCACAGATATAATCCAGCTCAGCCAGGGCGGGCAGCCCACCCTACAGACTGGCCCCACCCAACAACAAGCCCTCAGGCAACTTGTGGGCCTGCATAGATTGGTGACTGGATTCTCTGCAGCCTGGCAACTGAGCCGACTTGAGCGGGGCAGGGTGTGCACAAGGAGCGGGTGGAGAGTGTGGGGCGGTGGTGGAGTGTGTGGGGCTCCTGCCATGGAGAGACTGGGTCCGCTTTGGGTGGTCAGGGCGTGCACACGGGGTAGGACTGTGTTGACTGTGTGTGTGGACCTGTGGGCAGCAGGGCTTGTTAGCTGCAGAAGACTTGTGCTTCTCAAAGACACACATAGGGGGTTTGCTCCACCTTCCAAAGCCTGAAACAATTGGGTGCTCCCATGCCTGAGGCCAGCCCCACCCAGCTGCAATCCTCAGAGAGCTGACAAGAGACCTAAAGGCTGGAGGCTGATAGCATTTGTAAGGCCCTGAGCCTAACAACCTGCCATGCTGGGGGCCTACTCACATAAAAGAAATAATGCAACATAAATGTGATATTAGAACTTGCAGCCAAAGGTGCTGGGGCCCTGCACACCTGATAAAGAGGCTGAAGGGCCCAGAACAACTACAAGCAGCTGAGCATTACAACAGCTGACCGGGAGCATAACTCAGCCTCCCTGGGCACCTACAGGGAGAGCAAACAGGCCACAACAGAAGGACACACGTAGCCCACATAGGGGTCACCCCTGGAACATTGAGAACTGAGGGAAGCACACTGCAGGCCGCCTAAGGCATCACTTACATAAGGTCACCTATCCAAAAGCAGGAGACGTAGCTGACCTACCTAATACGTAGACACAAGCACAGGGAAAGAGGCAAAATGAGGAGGCAAAAGAATACATTCCAAGTAAGGGAACAGGACAAAACCCCAGAAAAGGAACTAAGTGAAACAGAAATGAGCAGCCTACCTGACAGAGTTCAAACAAAGAGTGTTAAGGATGCTCACTGATCTGCGGAGAAGAATAGATGAACTCAGTAAGAATGTCAACAAAGAAATGGAAGATATAAAAAAGAACCAATCAGAAATGAAGAATACAATACTGGAAATGAAAAATTCACTAGAGGGACTCAAAAGCAGAGTAGAGGATACAGAAGAACAGATCTGTGAGCTGGACGAAAGACTAGAAGAAATTACCCAAGGTGAACAGGTAAAAGAGAAAAGAATTAAAAAGAGTGAGGACAGTCTAAGGGACCTCTGGGACAACATCAAGTGCACTAACATCCGTGTTATAGGTGTCCCAGAAGGAGAAGAGTGAGACAAAGGGGCAGAGAATCTATTTCAAGAAATAACAGATGAAAACTTCCCTAACCTAAGGAAGGAAACAGACATCCAGGTACAGGAAGCACAGAGAGCCCCAACCAGATAAACCCAAAGAGGCCCACACCAAGACACATCATAATCAAAATGTCCAGAATTAAAGATAAAGAGAGAATCCTAACAGCCACAAGAGAAAGTCAAGTTCCATACAAAGGAAATCCCATAAGGCTATCAGCTGACTTCTCAGCAGAAACCTTACAGGCTAGAAGAGAGTGGCACGATATATTTACAGTGCTAAAAGGAAAAAACTTACAGCCAAGAATACTCTACCCAGCAAGGTTATCATTCAAAATGGAAGCAGAGATCAAAAATTTCCCAGACAAGCAAAAATTAAAGGAGTTTGTCACTAAGAAACCAGTGCTACAAGAAATGTTAAAGGGACTGATTTAAGGGGAAAAGAGAAGATCACAAATAGGAAATATTATCTATTATTTCCATGATAAGAGGGTAATGGATACAAATACACTAAAAAGAGGTTAGATATGATATCAAAAACATAAAATGAGGGAGGAGGGGAGTTAAAGAGTAGAGCTTTCAGACAGAGGTCAAACTAAAGAGACCATCAATTCTGTATAGAAGAAGAAAGGAACAGAGAAGGACTACTAAAACATTGAGGAAAAAAAAGTTAAAATATGGCAGTAATTACATACTTATCAATAGCTACTTTAAACGTCAATGGACTAAATGCTCCAATTAAAAGGCATAGGGTGGTTGATTGATTGGATAAAACAACAAGACCCATATATATGCTGCATACAAGAGACACACTTCAGACCTAAAGACACTCACAAACTGAAAGTGAAGGGTTGGAAAAAGATACTCCAAGCAAATGGCAATGAAAAGAAGGCTGGGGTAGCAATACTCATATCAGACAAAATAGACTTTAAAACAAAAACTGTAATAAAGAGACAAAGATGGACATTACATAATGATCAAGGGAACAATCCAACAAGAGGATATAACACTTGTAAATATCTATGCACCCAATGTAGTGCACCTAAATATATAAAGCAATTATTAACATACATAAAAAGAGAAATAGACAGTAACACAATAATAGTAGGGGACTTTAACACTCCACTTACACCAACAGATATATCATCCAAACAGAAGATCAATAAGGAAACATTGGCCTTAAAGGCTACACTAGAACAGATGGACCTAGTAGATATATACAGAGCATTCCATCCAAAAACCGAAGAATACACGTTCTTTTCAAATGCACATGGAACATTCTCCAGGATTGATCACATATTAGGCCACAAAAAAGTCTCCATAAATTTAAGAAGATTGAAATAATACCAAACATCTTTTCTGACCACAACGGTATGAAACTAGAAATCAACTATAGGAAGAAAATCAGAAAAGCCACAAATACGTGGAGATTAAACAAAATGCTACTGAACAACGACTGGGTCAATGAAGAAATCAAAGAAGAAATCAAAAAATACCTGGAGACAAATGAAAATGAAAATACGACATGCCAGAATTTATGGGATATAGCAAAAGTGGTTCTAAGAGGGAAGTTTATAGCAATACAGGCCTATCTCAACAAACAAGAAAAATCTCAAATAAACAATCTAACAATGCACCTAAAGGAACTGGAAAAAGAAGAACAAACAAAGCCCAAAATCAGTAGAAGAAGGGAAATAATAAAAATCAGAGCAGAAATAAATGAAATAGAGACCAAAAAAAAACAATAAACAATAGAAAAAATTAATAAAACCAAGAGCTGGTTCTTTGAAAAGATCAACAAAATTGACAAACCTTTAGCTAGACTCACCAAGAAAAAAAGAGAGAAGGCACAAATAAGTAAAATCAGAAATGAAAGAGGAGAAATTACAACAGACACCTCAGAAATACAAAGGATTATAAGAGAATACTATGAAAAGCTACATGCCAACAAATTCGACAATCTGGAAGAAATGGGTAAATTCTTAGAATCATACAACCTGGCAAAACTGGATCAAGAAGAAGTAGAGAATTTGAATAGACCAATCACCAGTAAGGAGATCGAAACAGTAATCACAAACCTCCCCAAAAATAAAAGTCCAGGACCAGATGGCTTCCCTGGTGAATTCTACCAAACATTCAAAGAAGACTTAATACCTTTCCTTCTCAAACTCTTCCAAAAAATTGAGGATGGAGGAAGCTCCCTAACTCATTCTACGAAGCTGACATTACACTGATACCAAAACCAGACAAGGACAACACAACAAAAGAAAATTACAGGCCAATATCACTGATGAACATCGATGCAAAAATCCTCAACAAAATACTAGCAAATCGCATACAACAATACGTTAAAAAGATTATACACCATGATCAAGTGGGATTTATTCCAGGTATGCAGGGATGGTTTAACATTCGCAAATCAATCAACATAATACACCACATTAATAAAATGAAGAATAAAAATCACATGATCATCCCAATAGATGCAGAGAAAGCATTTGACAAGATACAGCATCCATTTATGATAAAAACTCTGAATAAAATGGGTATAGAAGGAAAGTACCTCAACAGAATAAAGGCCATATACGAGAAACCCACAGCTAATATCGTCTTCAATGGTGAAAAACTGAAAGCTATCCCTCTAAGAACAGGAACCAGACAAGAATGCCCACTGTCACCACTCCTATTTAACATAGTACTGGAAGTCCTAGCCAGAGCAATCAGGCAAGAGAAAGAAATAAAAGGGATCCAAATTGGAAAGGAAGAAGTGAAACTGTCACTATCTGCAGATGACATGATTTTATATATAGAAAACCCTAAAGAATCGACCAGAAAACTCTTAGAAGTAATAAACGAATATGGTAAAGTTGCAGGATACAAAATCAACATACAAAAATCAGTTGCATTTCTATACACTAACAGTGAAGTAGAAGAAAGAGAAATTAAGAATACAATCCCATTTACAATTGCAAGAATAAAATACCTAGGAATAAACTTAACCAAAGAGGTGAAAGAGCTGCACTCTGAAAACTATCAAACATTGCTGAAAGAAGTTGAAGACACAAAGAAATGGAAAGATATTCCATGCTCTTAGATGGGAAGAATTAACGTAGTTAAGATGTCCATACTTCCTAAAGCAATCTATAGATTCAATGCAATCCCTATCAAGTTCCAACAACATTTTTCACAGAAATGGAACAAAGAATCCTAAAATTTATATGGAACAACAAAAGATCCCAAATAGCTAAAGGAATCCTGAGAAAAAAGAACAAAGCTGGAGGTATCACGCTCCCTGATTTCAAAATATACTACAAAGCTATAGTAACCAAAACAGCATGGTAGTGGCACAAAAACAGACACACAGATCAATGGAATAGAATCAAAAGCCCAGAAATAAACCCACACATCTATGGACAGCTAATGTTTGACAAAGGAGCCAAGAACATACAATGGAGAAAAGAAAGTTGCTTCAACAAATGGTGTTGGGAAAACTGTATAGCCACATGCAAAAATATGAAAGTAGACCCTTACCTTACACCATGCACAAAAATTAACTCCAAATGAATTAAAGACTTGAATGTAAGACCTGAAACTATGAAACTTCTAGAAGAAAACATAGGCAGTATGCTCTTCGACATCGGTCTTAGCAACATATTTTCAAGCACCATGTCTGACCGGGCAAGAGAAACAATAGGAAAAATAAACAAACGTGACTACATCAAACTAAAAAGCTTCTGCACAGCAAAGGAAACCATCAACAAAACGAAAAGACAACCTAACAATTGGGAGAAGATATTTGCAAACCATACATCTGATAAGGGCTTAATCTCCAAAATATATAAAGAACTCATGCATCTCAACAACAAAAAACTGCCCACCCAATTAAAAAATGGGCAAAAGACCTGAACAGACATTTCTCCAAAGAAGATATACAGATGGCCAACAGACACATGAAAAGATGTTCAAAATCACTATCAGGGAAATGCAAATCAAAACTACAATGAGATATCACCTCATGCCCGTCAGAATGGCTATAATTAACAAGACAGGAAACAACATGTGTTGGAGAGGATGTGGAGAGAAGGGAACTCTCATACACTGCTGGTGAGAGTGCAAACTGGTGCAGCCACTATGGAAAACAGTATGGAGATTCCTCAAAAAATCAAGGATAGAACTACCATATGATCCAGCTATTCCACTGCTGGGTATTTATCCAAAGAACTTGAAAACACCAATGCGTAAAGATACATGCACCCCTGTGTTCATTGCAGCGTTATTCACAATAGCCAAGACTTGGAAGCAACCTAAGTGCCCATCAAGGGACGAATGGATAAAGAAGCTGTGGTATATATACACAATGGAATACTACTCAGCCATAAGAAACAATGAAATCCAGCCATTTGTGACAACATGGATGGACATTGAGGGTATAATGCAAAGTGAAATAAGTCAGAGGGAGAAAGGCAAATACCGTATGATTTCCTTCATTAAGTAGTAGATAATAACAGCAGTAAACAAACACATAGAGACAGAGATTGGATTGGTGGTTACCAGAGGGGAAGGGGGGAGGGAGGAGGGCGAAAGGGATAATTCAGCACATGTGTGTGGTGACGGGTTGTAATTAGTATTTGGGTGATGAACATGATGTAATCTATGCAGAAATAGAAGTATAATGATGTACACCTGAAATTTATACAATGTTATAAACCAATGTTACTGCAATAAACAAAAAATTTAAAACAAAAAAAACAAAGAAACAAAAAAGAAGAAAATATGTTGAGGATTAAAAAAACAAATAAAATTAAATGGGTGGTCATGTTTCATTGCCTTCTCAAAAATGTCAGCTAACACTGAAGCCACAAGGGAAGTAGGGTTCCCAAAACTGGTTAAGCATCAAACCCACCTAGAGATTGTTTCACAGATATGTCTGGGCTCCGACTTCAGACTCACTTCTGACCTCCATATCAGTATTTTCAAGCACTGGAAGGAAGATGCGTGCAGCCAGAGTTTGATGAACCTGAGCCTGGACTTACCTGATGTTAATGACTCAGTCATGTAACATTGAGGGGAAACTGGCAGAGTCCAGCAGAGAAGACCAACAAGTACTGTAAAGGAAAAGTAGATTTCCCACCAACTGCTAATTCTGAAGTGGTGTTCCATCTACCCTTACACCAGCTTCAAAAACAGTCGTGCAATATACCAAATCTGCCTCATATCAAAGTGAACTTTTTGAAGCTGGCATGAATATCAGACGGACAAAGGGCTGCTTTCATGCCCCGACGCTGTTCTCCGGGCTCCAATGAGGGCTCCTCTGTACTGTTTCAATCTGCTGAGGCCGCAGAAGCCGTCAGCACCACCTGGACTTCTGTCCTTCAATCCACCTTGAACTTGCTCTTGTTATTCCCACCTCCCCACTCCATCACTGTCTGTCAACTTATTTCCTGTAATACCCTGTTTAATTGTTGTGTCCTCCCTAAACAATTGTGACCATATAGACCTTGTGTTTTCAAGGGGTGTTTGTTCACATTGTCATGTTTTTTGTTTGTTTGTTTGTGAGGAAGATCAGCCCTGAGCTAACATCTCTTGCCAATCCTCCTCTTTTTGCTGAGGAAGACTGGCTGTGGGCTAACATCCGTGCCCATCTTCCTCTACTTTATATGGGACACTGCCACAGCATGGCTTGACAAGCGGTGTGTCGGTATGCACCAGGGATCCGAACCAGTGAACCCTGGTCCACCAAAGTGGAGCTCACGCACTTAACCGCTTGCGCCACTGGGCAGGCCCCCACAGTGTCATGTTTTGAGTAGAGCCCAGGTGCGCTGACTTTTTGTTTAAAACTGTTGGCCACACTCAGTGTCTTCCCTCAGAGTTAGCCATTCCCTCCTCAATGCACTTGCAGCGTTTTGACTAGAGCTCTGCGGGCAATAATTCCTGGGCTCTGTTTCATCATCCTGAGTGGCCCTCTGGCTCTGGAGCTGTCCTGAGGACAGGGACTGAAGTTCGCTCACCTTTGTATCCTCCGCACACACCCTACAGAAGTTGAGCATAAAATAAATCCGCAATTAACTTCAACCCCTCAAATAACTAATGCCCTCATTGTTTCACTTTACATTTAGCAAAGACAGAAAAGCAAGGTAGGAATGATTTTAGTCTATCAACATTTTCATGTCAGTACATGTTATGGTTGAGTTACATCCCCCTCCCAAATTTACATGTGGAAATCCTAACTCCAAGGACCTCAGAACATGACCAAATATTACAAATAAGGTTGGTGCAGATGTAATTAGTTAGGCTAAGATGAAGTCATACTGGAATAGGATGGACCCCTTTTGTGTTCTGAGCACATACTTTCAATGTGGGGAGGTGTCGCCATACCTCCAACAGGCAATGCTCTGACACCAACTGGGTGTCCTATAGTTCAACTCAGTTCAACTCAACTCTGACACTATCTACCCAGATAGAGCATCAGATTCCTCAGGTTGAGGGTTCAGTTCCACAAGGCTCCCCAACCCCCCACCCCCTACTCTTCAGATGCCAGTTGCAAGTCCAAGTTGTTACCTATGCTTCTGACAAACTAGCTATAGATCAGAGGTTCCCAAGACCTCCTCCTTTAGTTCAATTAATTTGCTAAATAGGTTCACAGAAGTCAGAGAAACACTTTGCTTCCTAGATTACTGGCTTATTATAAAAGGACATAACTCAGGAACGGCCAGATGGAAGAGATGCATAGGGCAAGGTATGGGGAATGGGTGCAGAGATTCCATGCTCTCTCTACGCAGGCCGTTCTCCCCAAATCTCCGCATGTTCACCCACCTGGAAGCTCTCCAATCCTGTCCTTTTGAATTTTTAAGGAGGCTTCATTATATAGGCATGATTAATTAAATCATTGGCCATTGACCATTGATTCAACCTCCAACCCCTCTTCCCTGGAGGTCAAGGGGTGGGACTGAAAATTCCAACCCTGTAATTACATGGTTGGTTCTTCTGGGAAGCAGCTTCCATCTTTAGGTGCCTCGGAAAAGTCACCTCATTAACATAACAGAGAACACCTGTATCACTCTCAACACTTTGGAAACTCCAAGGGTTTTGGAGCTGTGAGCCAGGAACCTTGGCTCAGGACCAAATATATATGAGAAATATATTTCGGTCACATGAACAACCAAATATATATTTTTCTTATAAATCACTATATCACAGCCCCTAATCCAAAACGACTGATGTCCTTATAAAAGAGGAAATTTGGACGCAGGTGCACACAGATAAAACACCATGTAAAGATGAAGGCAGAGATCAGAGTGAGGTGTCCACAAGCCAAAAATTGCCAGCAAACCACCAGAAGCTAAGAAAGACTAACAAACCACCATGATACCAGCCCTGATATCTGTTCCCCTACATTAAACCCAGCATATATGGGGTTAAAACCAAAAGCACCCATCCCTTTTCCCTGCTTCTCTAGTTACATTCACATGTAAATATTGGTTTCTTTAACCTTCCTATCCCTGAGCTTCACAAGGCCAATAGAAGTTACAAATTGTCAAAAGCCCAGGTGGCCTCAAGCGGGGCTCACACTCAAGTTTTGGCTAATTATGGGTCCTTGAAGTTTATTACAGGGAAACTGATGTTAAGAGAACATCAAGAAGCTGAAGCTTCGTAGACTCCGACTCCTTGGCTTCCTGGCACCAGAATCCACCATCCATTGAGGAGGCAGACAACGAAGGACACCCACCTGTGGATTCCTTTATCTTGCCATCCTCCTTCCTGCCAGCAGCCTCACAAGGCCAAACGTGGGCTGGTGGGAAGGCACCAACTTACAAGGCCACGTGCTCCCCCTCCCCCACCTAAAACCCCAAACAAAAACCCCTACCATTTTTCCTTTGAGGAGGTGGATTTGAGTTTTAGCCCCCAACTTCTTCTCTGGCTTTTATTATTATCAAATAATAAGTCTGGCATTCCAGGTTTTTTTATTTTTGGCCCCTCTTGTGTGGCAGGTAAAACGAACCTGTTTGTGGCTGCTAACAAGAAGCGTGGGTCAGACTCCTTCAGAGCCTTCAGAAGGAGCCCACCCTACTGACACCTTGAGCGTGGGCTTCCAGCCTCCAGAACTGTGAGACAGTACACTTCTGTTGTTTGACATCTCGGTTTGTGGAATTCTGTTACAGCAGCCCCAGGACATTAACGTGGTAATCAATCAACACACACTCTTACACACTCACATTTACAGCTATAGAACTTTTGTACTACAGTTCTCAAATCTCTACGAATGATTCACTTGTTCCTTAGGCTACACTTATTAGGAAGATTGGTAAATGGATAATTCTTTTTTTTTTTAGCAACAACAGTTAAGCAAATGTAGTTTGTTCTTACCATACAGTATCCTTTCAAAGTTTATGAACCTGGTAAATTTCTACTTATCCTTCAAGACCAAGTATTTGAATTAAAATTTATCGTAGCTGCACATAATAGAGACCTCAAGTAAGAGTGATTTCTACAAAAATAAGTTTTTCTCTCATATATAAGTCTGAATGTAGGTAATCCATGAGATCCTTGCAGCCCAGGTTCCTTCTACCCCACCACTCTACCACTCCTAGAGAACTCATCCTTATTACACAGGATGGCAGACAGGGCTCCAGCCATCATATCTGCATTCCAGAGAGCAGAATGAAGAAAAGAATCAAGAAGAAAAGGGAACATTGCAAAAAGCATCTCTCTTTTAAGGAAGGATACCACCAGCCACCACATGATGCTTCAGCTTACATCCTACTATCTAGAATCAGCCACATGGCCAGATTTAGTCATATGGCCACACCCAGGACACACAATGGAGGCTGGAAAATGTCACGTCATCTTTATTCTCAGCCATGATGTTTCTAGCTAAAATCGGACATTGTATTACTACGGAAGAAGAAGACAAGGGATAGCTAGGGAAACTAGTGATCTTAGCTGTACCTAGTTAAGAAGATTTACCTAGGGAAATCATTTATTTTATATATCATTTGCCATTAGTGATATTTTATATCATCTACCCTAGCACCTGTATTAGTCACATTAATGCTAGATGCTAAAACCCATAGGCCCCCGCATTTCAGTGGCCTAACATAGTAGAAGTTTATTGCTCATTCACATGATGGATATTTCCAGTTGACAGGCAGTTTTCCTCCACCATGCAATTCGGAGACAAAGACTTCTTCCATTTGGTCTGAATTCGTCCAGCAGAAGGGGAAAGAGAGCGTGGAGCAGGCATGGCTGCATCTTAAAGTCACAGCCCAGACGCGACACACATCACGTCTACTCATATTCCATAGGGTAAATCTCAGTCATTTGGCCACGTCCCATGCAAGTGCTCAGACAGAGAAGAAAATTAATTTTTCCCAACAATGAGCTGTGTCTGCCACAACCTGCGTCTCTCCTGGAGGAAACGTTAGCATACAGGAGGCCTCTCCCCTCTGGCAACGTCACTTGAGTCAACTCGGAAAGCAGTATCCTCCCCTCTGCATGAAAATTGGAAATACTTGGAATAAGGGAGAGTAGTGGATACTGGGATACTTGAAAGAGAACATTAATGTTACTCTAAAAATGAGGCACTTGCAATTATAAAAATAAAGTAACTTATCTTGCTTAGATGGGAGAAGGAGAAGAGATGGACTTTTTTTTTGAACATTTCTTTAAGTGGGAAAAATTCACTAACCATCTTTGTAGTCAATTCATTTTTTTTCCTTTTAAGGAATTTGTCAATTTCATTTAGATTTCAAACTGTACTGATGTAAAATTACAGAGAACAATAGTGACTAAAGTGATGAGGGTTTATGTCCAGAAATGGGCGTACCTCTCCCACCAGGCCAGTAGTGTGCGGAACTGAGACTGTTTAGTCAGGAGTTGGGCTGGTTTCAAATTCCTCCAAGGTGGGCTGGCTGCTCTTATCTCGGGCTTAGTGTGGGGCCTGGGGTGCTGGGCGTTTTCCTGTATCAATTCTCCATTCTCAGCAGCCAGTATCATGGAGAAAGGGGGTCTCACACCATGCTCCTGCCCCTCCCCCAGCATTGGATTGCCCAGGCTCAATTCTCTGTGGGGTCAGGTAACTGATGGGTTTGTCCAGTAGAGAAACCACAAACAGAATCACAGCTGCAGTTGCTTCTTCATCTGATGAAGCTTGTGAAAATCTCCTGTCAGTCTCCATGACGCATCTGGCTTTCGCAGTAGCCAAAGAGGCAAATAAAATGAGCAATGGTAGGAATTGCCAACTCTGCATCTCTCCAGGGCTTCATGAAATTACCAATCTTTCCAATCTCCCCCACCGATGCGGCATTGCCTGAGGTTTACTCTGAAGAGGGGTAGTTCCAAGAACCTCTACTTGGCCCTTTCTTCCCTATAAAACTTTACTCAAGGTTAAAGAAACCAAAGTGGAAATTCCACTAGTTGCTAAATATATCTGTTCCTGTTATACATTCTGGAACTGGAGAAATAAGCGCAGGTGAGTCCATGGTCCCACTGAACAAACTGTTAAAGGTGGGCCAAGGCTCCTTCTGTCCCCAGACCTCCAACAGCCCCTCCTCCAATTGATGGGCTACATAGCATTTGTGACCTTGGGGAATTAGCATGTGTTCAGAACCACTATGTAAACGTCCCCAGAAAATGTGTTTCTTTTCCTATTTCCAGAGTATTGTCACACTGGTGAATGTCACCAGTGAATGAA
Organism: Diceros bicornis minor; assembly: GCF_020826845.1. Taxonomy (NCBI): domain Eukaryota; kingdom Metazoa; phylum Chordata; class Mammalia; order Perissodactyla; family Rhinocerotidae; genus Diceros; species Diceros bicornis. Next base: position 17,059,508 of record NC_080745.1, on the reverse strand, counting down.
TTGGGGACATTGGGTAAAGCTGAGGGAGAAGATGCATGGCACACATCTGAGACCATTGCAGGATTGTTCCCCAAAGGGCTCCAGTCCCTCCCTCAGTCTAGGGGCTCGGAGTTGAGCACTGGCTGAGGTCTTGTAACTAGGTAAGAGACCATTACTCCTCACGAGAGCACCTACCATGTCCAGAAGATTTTTTCTTTGTAGGCTGCTCATCAATTTCATTTCTCGGCACACCTGATCAATTATCCATCACTACATATCCCTGTGGGTCACATTCTCTAATTCCCATCCTGTCCCTGTGACTTACTGTGTGAACTGCATATATCTTGTCTCTGCTGGTTGAGCCATCTACTCCTGCCACTCTTTACAATGCCCTACCGTCATCTCTTGCCATGAAGGACAGTCCCCAAAGAGCTCTTCAAGGATGCTGGCACTTCCCTTGCCAATGCATTTTTGAATGCTTTAATGAAGGGAGTGAACTCCTGTCCCTCCCAGCAAGCATGATGAGGGGTAGCTGAGCAGATTGCATTTCATAGATCCATGCCAACATTCCTGTTTCCCTATGCCTCCTGACTCCTTCCTGCCTTCCTCAACAGCATACCAAGGATATTCTAGCATATTGACCTCATTGACCCAAGATGGTTTCCAACATATCAACACTAGGTGGTCAAGCCAATACTTCAAATCCCAAATCATTAATGTGTACATTCACATTAATGAATCCAATCCAATCTGATCAAGACATTTATTTTGTCCCTTTGGTCTACTACCCTGGAAATTATTTCCACCCAGACTGCTCAGCCTTTTGCCAATACAGGTTGACAAGGTCCTGTAAGCTTTCGTGGATACTCAATCTCCTCCAGGGAAGTCCTAGGAACTTTATATCCTGGCTATTTTAAAATCTATCTTTATGTGTACCTCCATTATGGGCTCCTACCAATTCAGATCAGCAAAGTCAAACAATTCTTTCATTGTATAGACAACCTTCTCCTTGAGTGAAGAGTGAATCTCGTGGGACGAACAGAAGTTATACATCAAGCTAACAACGGAATACAAAAAAGCAAGAAAAATATTTTGGGGGTGATGTATATATGTACATTACCTTAATTATGGTGATGGTTTTAGGGATGTGTATATACATGTCAAATCTCATGAAACTGTACACTTTAAATCCATGGAGTTTTTTGTTACATCAATTATACTTCAAAAAGCTATACAAAATTTAAAGGCTGGGGCCGGCCTGGCAGTGCAGTGGTTAAGTGCGCGTGGTCCACTTTGACGGCCCGGGGTTCGCAGGTTCAGATCCCGGGCGTGCACCAATGCGTCACTTGTCAAGCCATGCTGTGGCGGCATCCCATATAAAGTAGAGGAAGATGGGCACCGATGTTAGCCCAGGGCGAATCTTCCTCAGCAAAAAGAGGAGGATTGGCAACAGATGTTAGCTCAGGGCTAATCTTCCTCACAAAAGAGAAACAAAAATTTAAAGGCTAACACAACTAGGAATCTGAGCACTCTATAATTTTCAATATGAAATGCTTACTAAGTAAACAACTCATTTCAAAAAATACTACCAAGTCATAAGGAATTCTGATAGGCCAGAAGTATTGCGTTAACTAACAGAGTACACTAACTAAGGTTCTTGAATTACAGGAAGATAGAACTTAATATATTGAAGTCATATTTATTCTCCAATTTCCTTCTAGACAGTCTTAAACTCCAAATTTAAAATATTATCTCAATGAAAAATTAAAGTCAAATGCAAAAATATCAATAAAATCAGAAAGTCCTTAGAAGTAAATGACAACAGGGCATAATGGGTGAAAGGAACAAGGAATCTAGAGAACTTACTTTTCATAAAACTTTTAGCTCTTCAGAGAAATTCTCATCGAAATAAATTTAAAAGGAGAGCTTAGGTGAAAATTAAAAACTTTTCTTGGCAATATATTTCTATGGTGAAACTGAAACTCCTACAATTGATGAACAGGACATATTAAGGAATACTAAGCAGCCATTAAAATCATGTATTTAAAACTATTTAATGACATGAATGGGTACTCATATTAATTGAAAAAGTAACTGGAAATATAGGATGACATTATCTAATTTAGACGAAAGTATACATTTTGCTGAGTGATGGTTTTCCAATTTTCTAAAATATTTTATTATTAGTATAATCAGAAGGATTCCATAAATATGCTTTGGTTTTATGTACTATTTTCTTTAAACCAGACATACAGAGCTGTGATGTGGACCAGTTATTTCCAACACTTTCCTGCCCCACTGCCACCGGCTCCTGGGCAACGGCGACCTCCTATCTGTTGTCTGCTGTGGAATCAGGGCTTGACCAGGGGCTCAGTAATGTTCCCTGAGACACTGCCTTTGGGAAAAGGTCTGTTTTTTTCACAGTGTGAAATGACAAAACAATGACTTCCACTAGAAGGCACCCAGAAAACATTGACTCTTACAGAATTTGGTTTTGATCAAACTGCAATTCTGTGAAAAGAAGTAAGTTTGAATGGTTCTTTGTTAACAAAACCACGGAGAACTGCAGCTTTCATGCCATTTCTCACTCGACCACCAGAGGGCACCATGGCTGCTTATGGCAATGACACTGCCCCACTTCAAAAGCATTACTTTACGAATTAGCCTTCATCAGAACATGTTTTATAACCTTAGAGAATTTATTCAAGGACTCCTTATTTGATTTAATTCTTCAATTTCTTCAGAATCCAGTAAAACTTCTCTACATGTAACAAGTTAAGGTAATCCGCTCACTGGATGAAGTTCCTTGTTATACATGCAGACATATAAAATTATGAATGAGTGAGTGAGGTTGGACCCTTACTTAATACCAGAAAAAAAAATTAACCCAAAATGGATCAAAGACCTAAATTTAAGAGCGAAAACAATAAAACTCATAGAAAAAAACATAGGGGCAAATCCTCATGACCTTGGATTTAGCATCAGTTTCTTAAAGATGACACCAAAATCAACACAAGAAAAACAGATACATTGGATGTCATCTAAATTGAAACTTTTGTGCATCAAAGAACACTCAAGAGAGTGAAAAGACAATCCACAGAATGGAAGAAAATATTTACAAATGATAAATATGATAAGGGTCTTGTACCCAGAATATATAAAGAACTCTTAGAACTCAATAACAAAAACACAAATAACCTGACTAAAAATGGGCAAAGGGTTTGAAAGACATTTCTCCAAAGAAAATACACAAATGGCCAACAAGCACATGAAAAGATGATCAACTCCTTAGATATTAGGCAGATGCAAATCAAAACCAGAGTGAGATACCACTCCAGTCTCACTAAGATGGCTCTTATTAAAATACAAACACACACACACACACACACACACACACGGACACACACGCAAAAGAAATAGCAACTGATGGTGAAGAATTGGAGAAATTGTAAGCCTCATTGCTGGGGGTTATGTATAATGGTGCAACCACTGTGGAAAACAGTTTGGCAGTCAAATAGCTAAGCATCGAGTTTCCAGTTAACTCCTAAGTGTATACCCAAAGAACTGAATAAAAGTATTCAAACAAATACTTGTACAGAAACATTCATAGCAATACTATTCGCTATAGCCAAAAACATGAAAACAACCCAAACATCCATCGGTAGATGAATGGCTAAAGAATGGTATATTCATAAGTAGGATATTTTTCAGCCATAAAACAGAATGAGGTATTGATATATCTACAATGTAGATGACTTTCAAAAAAATTATGCTAAAAGAAAGAAAACAGACACAAACGGACACATATTGTATATTTCCATTTGTGTGAAAAATCCAGAATAAGTAAATGACTAGAGATAGAAAACAAATTAGTGGTTTCCAGGAGCTAGGGGGAGTAGGGATTGGGGAGTGACTGTTCAATGGGTATGGAGTTTCTTATTGGGGTGATGAAAATGTTCTGGATCTAGATAGTGGTGATTGTGCACAGCATAGTGAATGTAGTTAATTTCACTGAATTGTACAATTTAAAATATTTTAAAATGTAAATTTCAGTTTATATATATATATATATAATAAAATATAGATAACCATAAAGCAAGTGAAAACAAGAACTAGCTACAAAAAAAGGAAAGGATGCCTTCACAGGCAAGGGACCCAAAGGCTCTGGTGTTAGAGATAGTACTGGCTGTATCAGGAGCTGGCCCTGCAGGTGGTTCTGGAGCTCGCTTTAGCTCCGTGACTGGTGAAAGGGCTGGCTCTAGTTGTGCCTTTGTCTCTGAAACTGGCTCCAGCCAGTTAGGGTTGGCCCTAAGTCTAGGGCTGGAGCTGGTGCTAGAGGTGACAATGGAGGTTGTTCTGGCTCTGTACATGGTACTAGATCTGGTGGTGGAGTTGATTGTAGCTCTGTCTCTTACACTGTCTCTAACTCAAGAATTGGTGTTGAAGGAGGGTCTAGGTCTAGAACTGGTGCTAGAGCTGGCACTGGAGCTGGCACTGGAGCTGGTGCTAGAGCTGTCTCTCTCTGGATTTGGTGGTGGTAATAATGGTTCTGGAGCTATTTCTAGCTCTCGTGTTTGAGTACTGCTGTTTCTGAAGCTGGTTCTGCTTCTGAAGCTGGCATGGGCTCTAGCATGGGAACTGCTGCCAAGCCTAATTGTAGTTCTGGAGCTGGTGCTGAAGTTGGCACTGGCATGGACTCTAGCTCTGGAGATGGTACTAGAGCTGGTGCTGGAGTTGGCATATCCTCTGAACCTAGCACTGGCTCTGCAGTTGGCAATGGCTCTATCTCTGGAATGGGTTTTTTAGCCGATTCTAGCTCTAGAGGTGGGGCAACACCTACTGCTCGAGCTGGCACAGGATTTAGTGATAGAGATACCACTATCTCTGGTGTTGGTTTTAGAGCTGGTGCTGAAGCTAGTTATAGATCTGGACTTGGTGCTGGCTCTATCTCTGGAGCTGTTGCAGGAGCTGGCAATTGCATGGGCTCTATTTCTACAGCTGATATCAGAGCTGGCTCTTGTGCAAGAGTTGATGCTGGCTTTCTCCCTAGAACTGGCACAGGAGCAAGAACAGGAAATGGCTCTATCTCTGGAGCAAATGCTAGGCCTGGTGTTGAAGTTGATTCTAGCTCCATATCTGGCACGAGCTGTAGATCTGAAGAAGGTGCCAGAGCTGGCTATAGATCCAGAAATAGATCTAGATAGAGTTAGAGCTGATTATGGAACTGGATTTAGCTCTAGAGTTGGGTCTATCTCTGGAGCTGGAGCTAGTACTAATGGTGCTGCTGTAGATGGCTCTGGCTCTGGAGCTAAGGTTGTCTCTAGTCCTTTAGCTGGCGCTGGAGCTGGCTCCAGCTCTGGAGCAAGTGCTAATGCTCTCAATAGCTATCGATCTGGCATTGAAACTAGCTGTCACCCTGGAGCTGGTGTTAGAGCTGATGCTACAGCTAATTCTGGCTCTGTCTGTGTACCTAGTGCAGAAATGGCCCCCAAGGTGGCTCCAACTCTGGAGAAGGTGTTACAATTGGTGTAGTAGATAGCTCTAGGTCTGTACCTGGCTCTAACTCCGGCACTGGTGCTAAATTTGATTCTGGAAACTATGGTATCTGTATAGCTTGCACTAGCTCTAGCTCTGTAGCTGGTGCAATATCTGATTGTGAAGTTAGTTCTGATTCTGAACTTGGCACTGTATCTATGTCTAGAATATGTGTAAGAGCAGATTCTTGTTCTCGAGCTGGTGCTGAATCTGCTACAGTAGTTGGTGGTAGAGCTGAGGCTGGAGTTGGTTCTAGCTCAGATTTTGGTGCTATGGTACAATAAATGGTGCTGCAGCTGATTCTGGCTCTGGAGCTCATGCTGTTTTTACCACTGTAGCTGGCACCAGAACGGTATAAAACTCTGAAGCTGATGACAAAGCTGGTACTGGAGCTGACTTTAGCTTTAAATTTGCCACTGGCTGTAGCTCTGGAGACAGCACTGAGATGGGATCTAACTCTGGAGCTGGTGCTATAGCTGCTGCTGGAACTGGCTCTTCCTCTAAACCTGGTGCTATCTTTAAGTCTGCAGTTGGTTTTGGAGCTAGGTCTAGAGCTGGCACTAAAGCTATCATTAGAGCAGGGATAGGAGTTTGTGATACAGCTGCCTCTATCTCTGGAGTTGGCTCTAGAGATGAAGATGAAGCTGGCTGTAGCTCGAGAATGGTTTTAGCTCATACTCTGCAAGTGGCACAGGAGCTATTGCTAGGCTGGCACAGGAGTTACCAGCTGACTCTACCTCAAGAGTTGATGCAAGAGCTGGCACTGGAGTTGATTCTAGCTCTGTAGCTTGGTTCTAGCTCTAGCTCTGGAGAATGTGCCAGAGCTGGATCTGTCTCAGCAGGTAGATAGTGCCAGAGCTTGTTCTGAAGTTGGCTCTAGCTCTAGAGTTGGCTCGAAATCTGGTACAGGAGCTGTTGCTAGTGTTGTTGATGGAGCTGGTAAAGTAGTTTTCTCTAGCTCAGGAGGTAGTGCTAGAGCTAATTCTGGTGCTGCACTAGTTCTGGAGATGGCTTTAACTTTGGAGATGTCTGTAGCCTGGTTGTATTGCCAGAGTTGGTGCTGGAGGTGGCTCTAGATCTGGACCTATCATTACCCTAATCTTTGGAATTGGTATGGGAGCTAATTCTAGCTTCCGAGCTGGCGCGAGAGCTGGTACTGGAGCTCATGATAGGGCCGGCATATAAGTTGATGAAAGAGCTGCCTCTCTTTCTGAAGTTCATGGTAGAGCCTGTGCTATTGCTAATTCTAGCTGTGTAAATGGCGCTGGCTCTAAACCCGGAAGTGGCACTGGAGCCAGAGCTGAAACCAGCTGTGAACTGTTGTTGCAAGAGCTGGTACTGAAGTTGGCTCTAGTTCTGGAGCTGGGACAGATCTACTTCTGGTGCTGGTGCCAGAAATGGCTCTACCTCTGAAACTGGTGCAAAAGCTGATGCTAGAACTGGGGTTGGAGCTCCTTCTATCTTTGGAGCTGATGGTAGAGCTGGTACTAGGACTGGCAGCAGCTAAGGAGCTTAGTTTAAGAGCTAGCACTGAAGCTGACAAAGGAGCTTCAAGAAAATAAATGATCATCAACATGACCGCCTTTCAACGTTTCTGTCAAAGACAGAGAACATCCCACTGCCTTTTAGAGAATCCCTAGTCCTGGAACCCATTCCAAGGAAGTCTTCCCAGACCACAGTCCACCAGGTAGTGTGGTGGACACAGTGAGGACCAATGAATATTTGCTGAATGAATGAATGAATGAGCAAATGAATGCAGAATGAATGAAAGCCTTGGAGCTGGAGTCCACACAAGATGAGTCTTTATTTGAGGCGGGGTCAGGGGGCATCACAGAACAGGCCCTGGATGGTGGACATTCAGTGCTTTCAGATCTCCTTCTCGCAGTGCTGAGCCTACTTCACCAGCAACGTGTTCTTGCCAGGATCTTCTTCAACTGCTCCTCAAATTATGCTAAATATTTCTGGGAGCAAGGCAGGAAGAGGGACCATCTGAGAAAGGATTTTGGACACTTTCCTATAGGAAAATGTGACCAGCAGTCAGGTGACTTTTAATGTGCTCCAGGCACCGGGCAAGAATTCCACATGTCATTTCTCTGGTAATTCTCCTAACAACCCAATAAACAGAGTTCTCCATTTTAGACATGGGGTCACTGAGGCTCAGAGCCTTGCCTGTGGTCACCCAGCTAGAAAGATACTGAGTAGGGACTAAAAGTGCCATTTCTCTGACTTTCTACTCTGTTGTCCTTCTGTACTGCTCCTCCCTGGAGCTCAGGGGTCCAGGATTCCTCCAGAGGTCAGGCCTTCCAGGCCTTGAGATCTTGCCGAACTCGGGGGGCAGAGTCACCATGGCAGCCAGGGAAGGACCATCCCTGTAGCCGCTGCTGTTACCCCCACTGCAAACCCACTGCTGCCATTGGCTCCCTGCCTCTGCCCACTCTGTTCCCTCTGCCTGGCAGGTCAGACTTGCTCTGACTTGACTGTTCTCCTGGAAAGCCTGTCTTCACCCATCAGTCTGGGTGGGGTGTCCCTCGTCTGGGCCCTTGTAACACTGAGGCTCACGCCATCTGACCCAGACTAGCACTGGGACTGGACATGACCCTGAGCCCACGTCTTTGTGTCTGTGGACATCAACTTTCCTGAGGGTTGAGACCTGTACTCTGGGGCTCCCTGAATTGCATCTTTTTCCCCACAGGACAAATGTAATGGTCCCAGGTGATGGGACTTCCTCCTTCTCCAGATAGCCAAGCTCAGGTGCCCTGAGCTCTCTGATGCAAGACCTACCCACCCCTTCTCTCCTCTCACCAGGAAGACAGCATGACGGGCCTCCACAGCTACCAGGTGACCATGGTCATTTTGTAGGCTTCCTACAAACCAGTACAGAGCCTATGCCCCTAACCATTATGGCACTGCCACATATGATTTCACTCGTATGTGGAGAATAAACTAACACATGGACAGAGAGAACAGTTTGGTGGTTACCAGGGGGAAAGGGGTTGGGGGGGGTGTACAACAGGTTAAGGGAAACATTTCTATGTTGTACGTTACAACAATAACGTACAACTAAAATTTCTCAATGTTATAAACTATTATGACATCAATTTAAAAAATATTTATTTTTATTAAACCAAAAAACAATCACTAATCATTAATCATTAATCAGTCTCCTCATGCATTACGTTGCCAGACACAAAAGGCCGCGTATTATATGCTTCCACTGAACAGCTCATAGCTAAGAATTGATAAAGAAGTCCATAGAGACATAAAGAAGATTAGTGGGTGCCAGGGGCTGGGGTGGGGGGAAGGAGTGACTGACTAGTAGATACAGGGTTTCTCTTTGATGAAAGTGTTCTGGAATAGATAGCAGAGGGGCTTGTGCAACATTGTGAGTGTACTTAATGCCACTTAAATGTACAATTTAAATGATCAGAGTTAAATCTAATTTTAAGTAAATATTATAAGATAAATAGAGTAAACCATTAAGTATATGTAAGAAAAAAACAAAAATTAAAAAAGTGGAATAGAGGGGAGGGGAAGGAAGTCTCTGGGGCTGCAGCTGGTGCTAGTTGCAGCTCAGGCTCTGGCACTGGAGGCGTTGCAGGAGTTGGCGCTAGTTGCTGAGCTGGTGCCAGCTCTAGGTATATTGGGGGGTAGCTGGCTCTAGCACCAGAGTAACTGTGAGAACTTGGTCTGTTGTTGTCTCTAGATCTAGAGCTGGAGCCAGATCACGCTCTGGAACCAGAGCTGGTGCCAAATCACTGTGGCACTCCAGAGCTGGTGGTAATGCTCCTACTGGGGTTGGCTTAAGCTCTGGAACTGAGGCTGTGGATGGAACTGGCTGGAGTTCTGGAGCAAATACTAGACGAGGTTTATGTGATGGTTCTAGCTCTGTAGATTGGATGAGAGCTGTTGCTTGAACTTCCTCTGGCTCTGGAACTGGAGTCTGCATAGGTGCTTGTTCTAGCTCTTGAGCTTGAAGGAAAACTGTGTCTTGAGCCTGCTCTGGCTCTGGTGCTGTAGCAGGCAGTAGAGTTGGAGTTGGTGTTCGCTCTTGAGGTGGTTCTAGAGCTTGCTCTGGACCTGGTGCAGTAGTTCCAAGACAAGAAAATACCATCAACATGACTGCCTTTCCATGTGCCCTCCAAAGTCAGGAAACCTCTTGCTGTTAATCAATGAAGTCTCCATCCAAGAACCCACCCCCAGGAAGTCTTCCCAGACTGAAGTCCGTGGGAATAGTGATCTGAAGCTACTCATTGCTCCTAACTGAACCCCAGCCTCTGGAGACTCTTCTCTGTGTGACCCAGCCCTGCAATTCCCCACAACCCACATCACCTACCCTGAGTCCTCACCCTGAGTCCTCCTCACCCTCTGCCTCAATGGACTCAAGGAGCTCTAGCTGTGCCAGGAGAAGGTGGGCACAGTGCTCCAGGTCTGTGGAGCAGGGCATGTTGAGCTGAACATAGGCCAACAGCATCTTCAGACAGGGAAATTCTGGTGGCTGGTGAAAATCCTCAGAGTCCTGGTCCAGCCAGGTGCCCAGGATGGAGGATATGGCCCTGGTGGGCAGAAGAGTCAAAAGCCTGGTCTTTCCTTGCACACTACCCTCCCAGGAAACCCCTGTGGGGACCTGGGCCTCTGTGCCTTCTGCTCCTGCCCACCCAGAGGCCAGCCATACTCCACGTCCACCTCCAATCTGACAGTCCTGGCAGAGGCAGGCCTGGTCACGAAGGAGGGGCTGGAAAAAGCCTTCTTAAGTGAGAGCCCTTGATCAGTGGCCTGACCACTTCTCCACTTCTTCAGAGAAGCCTGACACACACCACTGTCTGTCTTCCCGGCCCCTCCCCGCTGGGTTGTCAACTCCATGAGGACAGGGAGGGGTGTCTGCTCTGTTCATTGCACTCACTGGCACACAGTCGGTACTCCATGAAAATCTGACCGATGAGGAACATGCGAACTCTGTCTTCTGCCCAAGATTCCCAGGGCTCTCTTAATACCTCAGACTTTAGCTCCTGCACCTACAAGCTGCCTAATTCTCTAGATGTTCCATGTGGGTCTCCTCCTCCCACGGACACTCATCTCCTACTGTGCGGGTTCAGCCAGCCCCTGAGCCCTCCCTGAGTCCCCTGAGCACCAGCTGAGCACCCGCTGTGAGGTTCCACCAGATTCGTGAGCAGGATGCTCTTCACCCCTCCTGTTCTGGGTCCCAGGGTGGGGGTGGAGGCAGGGCCAAGATGGGGAGAGGATGGGTATGGATTCCCTTAGGGGCTGACTCTGTCCTCTGACCAACCCCCCCATGTTCCCCACAGCCCCATCCAAAGCTCTCTTTGACTCCTTTCTTCTTTGCTGGGAGAAGGCCTCAGACCTCTGCCCTCAAGCGGGAATCTTGAGATGTATGGGATCCAGGGTTCTGCCACCCCTCCCCATCCACAGAACCCCACATCCCCACACAGTTCTTTGGAAAAGGGACTCCCTTCTTCTTGAATCAAAGCCTACTTGCATTTTCATTTGGTACTGGGGTCTGTCATCCTAATAAGAATAAGGGAGGATGCATCCAAATCTAGAGGAGGCCAGGAGGGCGTCACATCGACTGTGCTGTGGACACTACCTGCTTGTAATGTCCTACAGTCTGACTCCCGACAGGAATGGAAGCTCTGGAGGACAGAATTATGGTCTGGTCTGTGCATTGGCTTATAGTCAGTCCTAGAAACATCCTGCACATAGTGGGGCTAGTTATATTTTTGATAAATGATTGAGCTCCAACCAGCCCCATCACAGATAACTGAGTGGGCCTGGGGCCCCACTTCTCACCCACCAGGATCCCTTGACTGGCTTCATTCAAAATGAGGACCCTCTAACAGGATCTCAAATTACCTTTTCAAATGAGAAAACAGCTCAGCCCAAAGCCATGGGGACAGTGACCAATAAAGCTGAGGCTTCCTCAGGGAGAAGAGGAAAATCGATAAATTAGCACAACCACAGTCTTTCCAGCAGACCTGTCCACAGAGCCAGAAACGAGAAATTGCTTTCCACGGAGGATTCCACTGAGTTTCTAAAATAACTCTATGAGGTTGGTCTTTTATTCACCCCACTGTTCAGAGGAGCAAACTGAGGCTCATAGAGGTGCAGTGACATTCTGAAGACTCATAATTATAGGTGGCCAAGTCACCACTGTGCCATGAAAGGGTAGAATGTTCACCTTTTGAACTGCAGGTATAGCACCTGTTGGGGGGTGGCAAAAACTCTGCAGGTACCCAGGAAGGTGAGGTTGTAGGAGGGGTCACTGCCCAGGAAGGTGGGCAGCAGATGCTCCACTAGCTGTTCCAGCCCTGCTCCCTGGATGGTCCACAACATGTGGGTCTCATTCCTGTTTCCTGTTGACACATTTTCACTCTGGGTGGGAGAGAGGAGTGACACGCAGTCAGAACAGCTCCATGGACACTAGGAAGGTTGCGGTAAGAGCTCAGACTCAACCCCACAAGCCATCAGTGACCTGTGGCAGGAGGTGAGAAATGTGTGTCCTCAGCAGAAAAACGGTTCTTGGCATTAAAGTAGAATGTGAGGTGGGGAATTATTAAATATATTAGTATCTCAGGTCAGTTTGTTAGTAGAGTATTGACAGCACCTCCCCGTACCAACTGCATCATCCCTGAGTCCTGAGACGACATCCCATTCTAAAGATGAGAACACAGAGGCTTCTTCTGTGGTGGGAGGGACCAGGGTGTTAAGACATGTAGGATGCTCAGTGCAGCATGTTGAAATGACAAGCAATGACAATCAGGTCAAGGTCCCACATCAGTGAAAGCTGAACTGCTGTGGTACCTGGTCTCCCTTCTGGAATGTTGTGAGGCCCCGTGAGGCCCCAAACCCTGACCCAGAGAGGCCATGGGGATGAGTTCCTTGAGACAGCAAGTTGCAGAGAAACAGACATAGTACCATGAGCCCCAAGTCATTTTGGGTGAAGACATTCCTGCTAATTCTGATGATGTGGAAAACCTGGAGAAGGTGTGGAGGGACTGTCAGGCCAACATGGACACCTGCGGATGGGAGTTAACACAGGAAAATCTGTAGAAAAATGCAAACACTCTTGACTTCATGTGTAGTGAAATCCTATAAAAGTCTCTTTTCTGATATTCCTACAAATATGTGGACAGTGAGTTTGCATGTGGCAAAGGCGGATCTAGGCAGTGAGGGTGGGTTGGGGGAGGAGATAGGGACCCAGATTCCCTTGGGGGCAGGACTCTAGAAGCGAGCCCAGGGGAGGAGCAGGGTGGCTTCTGGGGCCCAGGGCCCCCTTTGGCTGTATCGGGTCCTGGGTGTGGAGTCTCCCCCTCGCCTGCTCTCACCGTGAGCCAGAGCTAGACTCTGTGGATGGTGTAGGACACCTGCCCCTCCTGCAGGGAGATGGAGTAGAGGACCCCATTGGTCAGCTCCTGTCCCATCTCCTGTGTGGAGCTCTGGAAAGACAGTGCCTGGCAGCCAGGCAGATGCCTCAGACCTTGTCCGACAGCCTTTGCTGGTTCTCAGACCCACAAGACTTCTCTGCTCCAGGCACACACACACCACTGTCTGCACAGACCTCCCCCAAGGAGGGAAAACGATGACAGCCCGAGGGCCTTGGATTCACATTGGCACAGATAAGTGGCACTTCAGGAATCCCCTTTCCACCCTGCCAGCCTGTCCAGAAGTGTGACCACTCAGGACCATCAGTTTATCAACTACCCACCAACATGTTCCTGCCTAGGGCAGGCCCTCTCCTCATGTCCCTCTTCCCCCCACACTGAAGAGGAAGGGATGTGGGGCTGCCCAGGGAGGGCTCACAGAGGTGGCCTGGCCTGGATTGGTCTGCCCTAGGCTGCCTTGTGTTACCTTAGGGGACCTCCTGGCAAAGGGCCAGAGGCATTGAGGTTGAGAGTTGAACCAATGTCTGCAGCTTCCGGAAAGAATCTCACTCTGGGGTTTCCTGAAGCAAGATCTCCAGTAGGTGGAGACACAGCAGGAGACTATCTTTCTATATTAAGTGTGGCTGGGGATGAGGCTGTACTAGAATGTGAGTGCCTGGTTACAGGGGTTCCAAGTTCTGTTGGCGGCTATGGCCAAGGAAGTGACTCCACTTGGGGGTCCCTTACCTGAGACCCCTTCTCAGACAACATCTATCCAAACAGCCCTCTGGCCTGCTGACTGCTAACCCCCTTCTCCAGGCAATACCGTATGTGTCCACAATACACCCACACAGCCCTCTCCACAGCCCTTTGGGAAGGTCTGGCTGCAGTCAGGGTCCCAGCTTTGAGGAGGCAGATCTGGCTTCAGACTCAACTCCTCATTCTTCCCTGTTCTTGATCCTGGATAAGTCACTGTGTCTCTCAGGGGCGGTTTGTCTCCCCACCTGCTCAATGGGGATTATCCTAGCATGAACTTCTAGGAATGTCCTCAGGCATGTGTGGAATAATACCTGTAAAATTGGAGCAGTAGTGCTACATGTGGGTAATGCCTCCAACCTCTTTTTTCTCCTTTTTGTCACCTCCCCTGTGTCTGCTCCTCTTTTGACTCCATCCATATTTTTATCTAATGTGTGTGTGTGTGTGTGTGCGTGTGTGTGTGTGTGTGTGTGTGTGAGTGCTCACTGCCTTGATGCTCAGAAGAAAACAGTCCTCATGGGGAGGTATGGACAAGAACTTCCTAAGATCTTAGGGTTTCTAATTTCCAAACAAACTCTATGGGAGGGGTTCAAGGCTTTGCCTAGAAGGTCAGAACACACCCTCACTCTGGACTCTGCCTGTCATGTGCCCTTGGGCATTCCCTGCCTCTCTGTGGGCCTCAGTTTCCCAGTTGTTCAATGAGGAATTAGATCCAGAGCTGCATAAGTGTGAGTTCCGCGTGGATGTGGCCCTGGGTCTCTTCACCCTGGGTGGGGTGTGGACAGGGGTGCACTCAGAGGGTCCCCTGACCTGGGGTCCTCCTTAGACAAGAACTTGCCATGGGCTGCCGGGTGCTCTCCGTCACCCCCATATCTGTACCAGTTACACCAGCACAGCCTCTCCCAGAGCCCCTGAGAAGGCTGGGTGCAGCCAGGGCCCCAACTTTGTGGCCACAGAGCTGGGTTCAGACCTGGCTCCGCCCGTTATCAGTCTGTGCTTCTGAGCAAGGCATGAACCTCTCGGGGCCTCCCCTCCTCCCTCAGCGGCTCCCCACGATCCCCACCTCCTGGGGGACACGTCCTTTGTCATCCCCTCCCCTGAGTGTGGACTGGACTTAATGACTATTCCATAGAATGTTGCAAAGAGATGCAATGTCACCTCCAAGAGTTAGAAATGACTTTCAGTAAAGTTTTGTTCACTCTTTCTTTTGTTCTTTGCTCTTTTCCTCTTTCTCTCTCTCTTCTTGTCATATCCCTCATTGTGGGGCAGAAACAGCAATATTTTTAGCTGCGCTACAGTGCATGCCGCCTAGAATTGAGAGAGACCAACAGACAGAGAGGAACTCAGGCCCTCAGTCCAAACCAACCAAATACTGCTAGTACCCCCGAGTGCACATGGCTGTTAGTCCTGCCCCATTTAAGCCTCAGTTGAGACCAGAGCCCCAACCTCTTGAGACTTCTTAGGGCAGAGGGTCCCAGCTGAGAAGAGCTGGATTCCTGGTCCACAGAAACTGTGAGATAATAAATGTTTGTTGTTGCAGCCACTATGTTTGGGGTAATTTTGTCACACAGAAATAGATCACCGATGCAGTCTCTGAGGTCCCAGGACCTGGCCTGCCCTCCACCTCCCTCCCTCCTCTTGTCCCAGTGTTAGTCCAGCCACATGGGTGCATTTCTAACCTCTTTTCTGGCCAAACTCACTTCTGCCTCCAAATGACTGCACAGATGATCCTTCCCCTGGCACACTGCTCTGTGACCTGTGCCGGGCTGTCTTTATCTTATCAGTCTGGTCACAGCATTAACTTCACCTCAAGGAGGCTTGCTCAGACCGCCTCATCTAGTGGCTTCCAGCCTTCCCTCACTGTTTTACTTAAATACAGCACTTGTTTTTTTCTTTCATATATATTTGTTTTTGTGGTGTTGTCCATCTTCTCCTCCAGATTGTGAGTCCCTAGAGGGCAGGACCATGTCCGGCCTTTGCAGCATTTGAATCAGGGCTAAATCAGCCCTCAAATCAAGATGAATGCTCTGGGCACAGTTGCTGAAATGAATAAACGAGAGGATCTCGGAGCCCTCATTCCACCTCTGACCAGCTCAGACTGTATAGGTGAATGCCCATAATTGAAGGTGCCTGTTGGGTCGGGGCAGAGAAATGGCCAGAATGACCTCTGCGCGTTTTCCTGGCTTGGGTTGTTCTAGCAGAGCACACTGGGCACAGCACGCCCCCTGGTGGCCAGCACTGGCACTGACGTCTCAGGCAGGAAAACCACAGAACAACACACAAACCTTTGTTAGGGGTGTCCTCGAGGCAGTGCCTTTCAGAGCATGGGAAGGAGGAAAAAGGAAAGACTAAGGGCGTGCAAGTGTGTCAGCTCCACCTAAGCAGCGTCCTCAAAGTCCCACGCAATCCTTCTGCTCACACCTAATTGGCCTGAGATTCACGTGGTCACTCTTAGCTGCAAGAGATGAGACACAGAGCCTTTTAGCTTGATGAATGGCTGCCCTGAATGAAACTGAGTCTCTGCACTTAAGAAACCAGAAGAATGTAAACCCTGTGGACAAGGCTAGGGCCCTTTTCCTACACTAAAAAAGGATGAAGGGGAGGGAAGGGAGTTCTTTTCAGACGCCCTGGGCATTCACACACCTACCACAGCTTCTCATTTCTTGCTTTTAGTTATTCTCAGAGAGAGGGAAAAAGTCTTGGTTCCAAAACAGGATATGTGAGTGGGAAACCTGCTTTCAGTTCCTGAGCAGAATTTTTGGAACCAACATGTTGCTTTTCATCTGCCTGTACCTTGTGAGAAGCTCTGAGAAAATCCTCTTCTATTTCATAAAATGGGTGGGTTGGAGTGGAGGTTGGTGGGACCTTGCAGGCTGCAGGGCGTCTGTAAAGCTGGATCAAAACTGTATCTCTGCAAATCACCGAAGAAGGCTTCGACCTCGCCATTTAGACCTAACGGCACTGTGACACGTGTGGGAAACATTACTGGTATAAATAATGCGCACAAAATAAAACTTATAATGGTTAAAACTGCACAAGTTAAAATTTATTGTGGACTAAAATTTGAAGGAAAAAATTTTGATATAAGTTATTTCACTCAGGAAAGTTGACTAGGTAGAAATCATGATCCCTAAAGAAAACTTACAAAACCAATATCTATGGTCAGTAAATTATGATGCGGGCATGAAATCAAGTCATTTACATTAAAAAAATTGATCCTGATAAAAACACTTTCAGTCAGTTAGAAATAAACATGGATAAACTAAAATTCGTTTAAAATGATATATTTTAAAACATGGTTCAAGGAATTAAAATGTCTTAGTGAAGTTTTCTCTGGAAAAGATTTTCTCAGCAAAAATTTTTAAAAATTATTAAGTTCAGTTTTCAAGATTGTACTAAGCACAGAACAATAATATTTTCAGAGATCTAAGAGGTAGGAGATAAAACAACTGGGTCAGAATAGCAGGTTCAAAATGGAGGGGCAAAAATGGCAAGGCCAAATTGACTTTTGTCCTTTTAACTGTACTTAAAAGGTGCATATTTAAGTTCCTCCTGAAAATGTTTTTTTTTTTTTTTTTTTTTTTTGTGAGGAGGACTAGCCCTGAGCTAACATCTGATGCCAATCCTCCCCTTTTTTCTTGAGGAAGATTGGCCCTGGGCTAACATCCATGCCCATCTTCCTCTACTTTACATGGGATGCCGCCACAGCATGGCTTAACAAGTGGTGCGTCGGTGCACGCCCGGGATCCAAACCAGAGAACCCCGGGCTGCCGCAGCAGAGCGCGCGCACCTAACCACTTGCACCACCGGGTCGGCCCCTGAAAATAAGTTTTTAAGTGGATGCATTAGTTAGGTGATGTTGAAATACCAATTATTCCCAAATTTCAGTGGCTTAATGCTGTAAATTTTATGCACGTAGTAGCTGTCTAGTTGTTCAGATTGGGGACAAAGTGTGCCTCCGTGTGGTCATTCAGGAACCCAGAGTTTCATCATGTGCTTTCACCATCCTGAGGACCTCAGCTCAGTCTGCATCCCAGCAGCAGAAGGGAAAAATACACTTGGGAGGATTCCATAGGCCAGCTCTGGAGGTGGCACACATCAGTTGCATTTGCCTTCCATTGGCAAGGACTGGTCACATGACCACAACTAATGAAGGCGAGCTGGGCACTGCAGTGCAGCTGTGCATCCAAAGGAAGGGAGAATGGATTTTAACGGACAGCTAGAGTTCTCTGCAATAGTGAGTAACTCATTTGGATTACAGTGTTTTGAAAATCTTTATTTAGCATCTACCACATGCCATGAAATGAGCTAAGAAGTGTCAGAAGGTGACAGAGAACTGATTCATCAGAGTTCTGTCCTGGGAGAAGTTCAACATCTAAAAGAAGGAGATAAGACATGGCAGGGAGAACCTGCCATCCTAACAGAGTGAAGATTAACGTGAAAGTGCCCTCGAAGTTCAGTGAATAATTCCAGATTTGGAAGCTGCCTGGAGATGAGAGCAATTGAGCTCCAATTTCAGAGATAAACAAGATTTGTTTGGTGGAAAAAGATGACAGCAGGAACTATGGGAGGAATGGCATGGTGATAGATTGATAGGAAGGTGGGCAGCATGAGATGTGGACAGAAAGAAGTGTCTTCTTCAATGTGGCCACATTGGATAGGGCTAGAATCATCTGCAAAGTCAGCCCATACTCAAACTTAGTCATTCATTTCACTCTGGTTCGGGTTTTTTTTTTTTTGCTGAGGAAGATGAGCTAACATCTGTTGCCAATCTTCTTCTTTTTTTGCTTGAGGAAGATTAGCCCTGAGCTAACATTCTGCACCAATCTGCCTCTATTTTTTGTGTGTGTGTGTGTGTGTGGGACACCGCCACAGCATGGCTGAGGAGTGGAGTAGGTCCATGCCTGGGATCCAAACCCGTGAACCCAGGTTGCCAGAGCGGAGCATGTGGAATTTTAACCACTCAGCCATGGGGCTGGGCCCTGGTTCGATTTTTATTTATTTATTTATTTATTTATTACCTTCACACGTTTATTGGAAAGGATACAACTTGGGAACAGCCAAATGGAAGGGATGCATGGTGTGTGGGTTGGGGAAAGGGGGCATGGAGCTTCCATGCCCTCTCCAGGTGCACCACCTCACAGCTCTTCGATGCGTTCACCAACCCAAGAATACTCCACGTGCTGTTGTTTAGGGCTTTATCCACTGTTGTTTGAGGAGTTCCTCTGCCTTTGTGGGGCCTCAGTCTCCACACAGTGAGGTGGAGAACAGAGTGTGGGCTGACTCATGTTTCCAAAAACTCACAATTCCAGTCATTTCAGTATAGCTAGTGCCCAAGGTCAGTTTCAGAAGAGGTCTGAATGCCTGGGAGAGACTAGCCTCTGAAACAGAGCCCATGTGTTGTTCACTCAGGTGAGACAGTGAAATCTCTTTTCTATATTTCTGGGCCATTTCATTAGTTCTGCATGTTTGTGTAGGTGGGGGATGAGATGGACATGTTTTAAAGTGAGCTAGAGAGCTATATTGCCTCCATGAACGAAGCAGGGTCCTTGACCACCATCATCCTGAGAGAACTGATCAAAGTCACTCAGGTTGATATCTCCCAACCACACTGTTCCCACCCCCGTGTGGAAACCTGAGAGGGACCTGTACCTGGCGGTAGGCACACACCTGGAGTCATTATTGCTGCTAGTGTTGATGCTCTCATGCTGAGCTCATTGGTTGGGGAGAAACACGTGTTACAGCTCATCATTTATACCTCTTTAGGTTGACTAGAATGACAAAGGGGACAAGACTCAGGCTATTTTGTTAAAACCTATTTAGGAATGAAATAAAACTGCAACATACCCTGAGAATTTTCTCTTCTTATAGAGTCAATTGGTTTCAATGCTGCTGGGAGGAATTAAAATAATCCTGCGTTTTCCACTTTGGAAAACATAAAACACCAAACCCTGGGTTTACTTACTTTAATATGATATGAAAGTTATTTATATGATACAAATTTTGCCAAATGCAATTTATTTTAAAATGGCACCTTGCTTTGAAAATGACGTATTCTGATGATAAGACTATTACATGTGGAGGTAAGAGAGATCTTCATTAATCCCAGGTGAGGAAGAATTCTGGACCACACGACAGGAGAAACTCCTTGTGTGTCCTTGGACAATTCAGGATTGCTCTCTGGGCTTTAGTTTCCACTTCTGTACAGTGGGAATAAGGTAGGGGTTCTGAATGGCTTCCCAGAGCTCCAGCAGTCAATGGCTATGATTATCAAATGAGCTGTAACTCAGGAAACATGTGATGCAAAGAGATTTTGGCTGCCTTGGCAAGAGGGGAGCACTATCATTGGGTGCCCATATTTTTCCCCTAGATCAGGGAGCCCAAGAGTGCAGGTCTTAACACTCAGGACGGTCAATGTCCACAGGCACAAGGACTTGAGCCACAGGTCATGTCCAGAGAAAGGGATAGCCTGGGACTGATGGCATGGACCCCAGTGGTGTAGAGCCCAGCCTAGGGACACTCTAGGCAGACTGACTAGTGAAGAAATGCTTTCTGGAAAAACAACTGAGTCAGCCAAGTTGGACCTGCAGGGCAGAGAGAACAGAGTGGGCAGGGGCAGGGAGCCCAGGGCAGCAGTGGGCGTACCATCA
Organism: Diceros bicornis minor; assembly: GCF_020826845.1. Taxonomy (NCBI): domain Eukaryota; kingdom Metazoa; phylum Chordata; class Mammalia; order Perissodactyla; family Rhinocerotidae; genus Diceros; species Diceros bicornis. The sequence continues at coordinate 17,039,212 of NC_080745.1, read as the reverse complement.
GCAGTCACAGCCAGGGTTATGGAGTCCTTACTGGGGCGTGCTTTTTGGACATGAATCATGTCACTGAATCCTCACAACAACTCCATGAGGTAGTTAGAAATACTGTCTCTTTTTACTGGTGAGGAAATGGAAGCTTAAAAAAACTGCACCCTCTCTGTCCTACAGAGTGGCAGACCAGGATTGGAACCCAGCGCCTGTTAGACTCCAGTGGGGCCCACCTGACAAGGAGTCTATACCCACATGCCATGAGAGGGCATGCTCACCTCTGAAGTTCCATGAGCCTTTAGTGTTGGTGCCCAGAGAGAAACCTTGACCTGCCCTGAGATAGGCCTGTCCTGGTACCAGGAGAGCCCGGAGTGCCTGGGTGGGTCCTTTCCTGGCCACCAGGCCAACCCCAGGCACAGGGACCCTCTTCTCCCAAATGACTGAGGTCTTCAGGCCTGAGTGGGCTAGATTTCTGGAGGAATCCCCTGAGCTCCAGGGAGGCCCAGTGCAGAAAGGGCATTATGAAATGTCACAGAATCCAAAGTCAGAAAGACAGGGGCTCTATCCCTGCCCAGCCTCATTCCAGCTGGGCGACGCCAGGCAAGGCTCTGAGCCTCAATGTCGCCATCTCTGAGGTGGAGAAAATACCTGGCTCTGCCTGATGCATTCTGGGGAGAATCACCTGTGAACAGATTTGTGGATTCTTGCCTGGTGCCTCGAGGGCATTAAGAGGCACCTGTCAGCGAGTCACCGGGTTCCCCTAGGGAACAGGGTCCTGGAATCCCTTCTCAGGCAGTCCTTTCTGTTGCCCTGCTCCCAGAAATATGGAGTATTATTTGGGCAGGAAGTGAAGACCTTCCACTACAACAACACAGTGCAGGGCAAGGAGGCTCAGAGCTGCAAGTACAGATGGAAGCCCTCAGTGCCCAGCACCCGGAGCCTGCTCTGCGATGTCCTCTGACCCATATCATATAAAGGCTCATCTGTAGGGACATCTAGTCTCTGGCTTTCATTCACTCCACATTCATTCACTCATTCATTCCTTCCTTCAGCAACTATGTCTGAGCACACACTCATCAGCTGGACTGTAGTCTGGGAAGACTTCCTCATGAGGGGTACACGAACTAGAGAGTCTCTTAAAGGCAGTTTTTGACAGGCAAATGGAATGGCACTCATGCTGGTGACCATTTATCTTCTTGCTGCTCCCCTGTCAGTTTCAATGCCAGCTCCAAAACCAGCTCCATAGACTCTGCCAGTCCCAGTCCAGCTCTAACAAACCCCAGCTGCAAAGAGAACAGGAGCTCCGGCCCCAGACCTAGAATCAGCACTTACACCAGCTCCAGAGTTAAGATCTATGTCTGCACAGCACTGGAGGTAGATCCAGTGTGAGCACAGAGCTAGAGCCAACCCCAGCAGCAGCTCTTGTAAGAGTTCCAGAGCTGGGTCCAGGTCTGGCTCCAGTCCCACTAGCAGAGTTAGAGCCAGTGCCATTTCCAGCATCAGCTCCAGAGCTACAACCAGTACCAACATCAAATCTAACAAAAGTTCCTCACTACCTCTAGCTCTGGCAGCAACTCCAGAGACAAAGGCTCTATCATCAACTCACGTGCCAGCTCCAGCACCAGCTCTAGTGCTAGAATTAGTCCCACATCAATTTCAGGGTTACACGTAATGTCATGTCCAGAGCCAGAGCCAGCTCAAGCACCACTCTGACAACACCACCAGAACTACAGGCAGCTCCATAGCTGGAGCCATCTCCAGAGGTAGTGTCAGCACCAGAATGAGCTCTAGAGCCAGACTGAGAACCAAGTCTAAGCTACAGCCGTTTCTAGAACCAGCTCTGTTACTATCTGCTGAGACATATTCAGCTCTGGCACATACTCCAGACTGGAGGTAGTGCCACGCATAGAACTAGAGCCAACTACAGCACCAGCTCTTGCATCAACACCTGAGATAGAGTCAGCTGGTAACTCCTATACAAGCCCAGCAATAGCTCCAGTGCCACATCTAGGGTCTGAGCCAGTGCTATCCCCTTAGGAAGAGCAGCTCCTCACCATCTCACCTAGTGCCGTCTCCAGAGATAGAGGCAGCTCTATCACCAACTGCTATCCCACTTCCGGTGATAACTCTATTGCCAGCTCTAGACCTAGAACCAGCTCCGAACCAATTCCTGATTTAAGACAGCACCAGGTTTAGAGGAAGAGCCAGCACTAGTAGCAGATTCATCTTCTAAAATATTTTAATTAGTACAATTTAGAGCATTAACTACATTCACTATGCTGTGCACCATCACCACTCTCTAGCTCCAGAATATTTTCGTCACCCGAAATGGAAATCTCATACCCATTAAGCAATTACTCCCCAGTCCCCCCTTCTCCTAGCTCCTGGCAAACACCAATCTATTCTATCTCTATTCATTTACCTATCTGGATTTTTCACACACGTGGAGTCATACAATATGTGGTCTTTTATATCTGTCTTCCATCACCTAGCATAATGTATTAGAGGCTCATCCACGCTGTAGATGTATCAATACCTCATTCCTTTTTATGGCTGAATAATATTTCATTGTATGAACATACATTTTGTTTATCCTTTCATCTGTTGTTGGACATCTGGGTTGTTTTCACATATGTGCTGTTGTGAATAGCAGTGCTATGAATATTTGTGTACAGGTATTTGAATGTCTGTCTTCTCTTCTTTGGGGTGTTTACTTAGGATTGAATTTGCCAGGTTCCCTGGAAACTCCATGCTTTATATTATGAGCACCTGCCAAACTGTCTTGCACAGTGTTGGTACCATTGGACATTCCCCCAGCAATGAGGCATAAATTTCTCCACTTCTCAACCAATAGTTGCTATTTTCTGTGTGTGTGTGTCAGGGGGAGGGGTGTTTTATTTATAGCCATCCTAGTGAGTGTGAAGTGGTAAACTCTTGTGTATCTAGGGATGTTGATCATCTTCTCATATGCTTGTTTTCCATTTGTGTATCTTCTCTGGAATAAAATCTATTCAAGTCCTTTGCCCTTTTATACTTCAGTTGTCTGTGTTTGTTGTTGAGTTTGTAATAATTCTTTAGAGATTTGGGGTACAAGATCCTTGTCAGATTTATCAGTAGGAAGTATTTTCCATCATTCGGTGTGTTGTCTTTTCACTCGAGCACATCCTTTGATGCACAAAGTTTTCATTTTGAGGATGTCCAATGGATCTGCTTTATCTTTTATTGCTTTTGGTGTCATCTTTAAGAAACCAATGCCAAATACAAGATCATGAAGATTTGCCCCTATGTTTCCTTCTATGATTTTTATAGTTATAGCTCTTAAATATAGGTCTTTGATCCATTTGGGGTTAATTTTTTATGTGGTATTAGATAAGGGTCCAACTTCACTCAGTCATTCATAATTTTACATGGTACACATAATGAGGGACATTTTCCAATCAGTGGATCACCTTATATTTATTACCATAGGGAATTTTCAGTAGATTCTAAAAGAAATTGAAGAACAAATGCATTTAAATATTTCCTAAAGAAATTCTGTAAAGTTATAAAAACCCATTTTGAAGAAGGCTAACTTGTACAGTCAATCTTTTGAAGTGGGGCAATGTCACTGTCATAAGCAGTCACACACTCTCCTTTGGTGACCACATGAGAAATGGCACGAGTGCTGCAGGGATCTGTCATTCTCTCTACAATGAAGCCACCATCAAATTGAGACATCTTCACAGTCTTGCTGTTAGACCAAATCAAATTCTGTGAGGTTCAGTGTTCTGGGGGTGCCTCCTAGTGGAAGTCTTTGTCTTGTCATTTCACACTGTGAAAACACAGGCCTCTTCCCCAGGGCAGTGTCTCAGGGAGTGTTTATGGAGTACCTGGTCAGGCCCTGGTTCCACAGCAGAAAACAGAGAGGAGGTCATGGCCTCCCAGGACCCTCAGGGGGTTTGGTGGGAAAGTGATGGGAATAACTGGTCTACCTCACACCTCTACTTGGTCTTAAGAAAATAGTACATCACAGCAAAGCATATTTATGTAAACTTCCTGATTATTTAAATAGTTGAACACTTTAGAAAATTGGAAAACTATTGCTCAGCATATCTGTGTACTTCAATCTAAATTGAGAGTTTTTCCAAAAATGGAATGATCCTATATTACTAGTCACTTTTTCATTACTATAAGTAAATATCCCTGCCTTTTAATATTTTTGAAAATATGGTTTTAATGGTTTAATGTTGCGCAGCATTCTTTATGATAAATTCTACAGATCTTGTATAAATGAGCTGCTTCTACAGCTCCTGGTGTCATCCTCTTCCAGCAATCATATCTTGTTATCTGTGAAAGTGGAGTTCACTGGTATCATCTCCAGGCTGCTTCCTAATCTAGTACCATACCCTGAACCTCCACAGACTTTCACTTTCACTTTTCTCTCTTAGGATGGCAAGCAGTTAACATCATGTCTTCTCCCTTCCTTTAGACTGGGAACTTCTCCCAGGCCAAGAGTCTGCTCAACCAGTTCTCAGTCTCAGCACAGAGCGAGGCATATGGTACACACTTCATAAAGGTTTGAAAAACACTGTAAATCTAAATGAGTTACTCACTGCTGCCGAGGACTTTAATTGTCTAGGAAAATCTCTTCTCCTCTTCTTGGGGCACACAGCTGGAATTTCCCAGCCTTCCTTGCAGCCATATGACCATGTCTTTGCCAATGGAAGAGGAAGTGAACTGTGTGCCACTCCAGACCTGGCTCATTATAACCTCCCGCATGCATTTCTCCTTGCTCTTTCTCCTTTCTGATGGATGCAGATGGGGCTGAGGTCCTCAGGATGGACAAGGCATGTGATGGAAGATTGCTGGGCTCCTGAATGACCACCTGAGGGAGTGCAGTCTCCCCAGCATGAATACTCACCCAGCACTGAGATGTGGGAAAATATATATGTGACTGAAATTTTGGGAGTTATTTGGTAATTCAGCATAAACTAATATATGCACAAAAATTTCCACCCGAGGATCAACTTAAATATGCATCAATCTAGTACATTTAAAATGACAAAGGTCAATTTGGACATTAGTTTTACCCTCCATTTTAACCCTGCCATTCTGACCCAGTCATTTTACCTCCGAGAACCTCGATTTGGCAATGAGTTTTATTCTGCACTTAATAAACAATAAAATCAGAATTATAACAGTATTTGAAAAATAGTGTTGAGAAAGTATTTCCAGAGAAAACTTCAATAAGACATTTTAATTCTTTGATCTTGCTTTGAAAATATAGCACAGTAAACTATTGATAATTTATCCATGTTTATTTTTAATTTACTGAAAGTGTTTTAATTGGAATCAATTTTTAAAAAAACAAATGACAGGATTCTCGCCCACATGATAATTTAATGACTATAGATTCTGTCTTCATAAGATTTCTTTAGTGATCAATATTTGTATCTAGTCAATTGACCCAAGTCAAATAATTCATCTCAGAATTTTTTAAAAGTTACCTTTTTCTTCCATCAGTTGTCAGTCAGTAATACATTTTACCATGTGCAGTTTTATTTGGTGTGGATTATTTTTATTAATAATATTCACCATGATGGTCCCCGTGTCTTTAAGTTCAAAATGCTGGTGTCTAAACGGTCTATTCTTCGATTGACAAGATTCAATTTTGATCCATCTTTGGGCACACGCTGCTTGCCCAAAAGGCTCCACCACCCTCCACTTCTGCCCATCTCATTAGGGAACAGAAGAGGATTTTCTCAGAGCTACATACAAGACACAGGCAAATGAAGCTACATAGTGGTTCCAATCACCTCTTCAGGAATTGAAAGAACCTTTCCTGCTCAAATATCCTGGTTAGGAGCCAAGGTTCTAATTTCTCTGGGAATGAAGGAACACCAAGGAAAGAGAGTGTGTGGTAGGTAAATGAATGTCCAATTCATCTGAAAATTACTCCACCTCCTCCTCCTCATCCTGGTGTTTAGTGTAGGGAAAGAGCCTGGTCATCACCATGTGATTTTCATTCTTTTTTCCTTAAGAGAAACTCAGTTTTACTGAGGACAGCAATTCACCAAATAAGTGCTCTAATTCCTAATCTGTCTTGTAGCTACAAGCGGCCAGGTGAACTTCAGGCTAATTAGATGTGAGCAGAAGGATTGTGTGGAGCTTTGGGGAGGCTGCTCAGATGGAGCAGACACAGCTGTATGCCCTTCATCTTTCTTCCTTCCTGTCTCAGAAATGAAGACATGGTGGCTGGTCCAGGCAGGGGCTCCTGCAGCCATCTGGGCCGAGAGACAGCCTTGAGGATGGACATCAGCTACTAGCATGCTGGGTCAGAAAGACAGATGATGGCTGACCACAGTGGGGTGCAGTTGAGGGTCAGCAAGGACTGTCCACCTCCAAAGTTCCTTTACATGAGAAAGGAAGAAATCTCCCTCTTGTCTGTGCCTGTATTATTCTGGGTTTTCTGCTCTATTAGGGAAATCTAATCTTAAGGGAAGTACTAGCTTTGCGTTGAATCACTGTGTGAACGCTGACAAGACACTTTCCATCTCAGGGAAACATCCTGTATGCACCATGGCAGATGCAGGGGTGCAGTTTGCCCATATATTCTGAAGATCCCAGTCATTAGCTTGTTCTACATCCATGTCATCTCCTAGGAGTTACAGTGTCTCAGCTTCTGTTTGGGGAACTACCTCTCCTCCTCAGTCCACAGGTTAAGTGAGGCTGAAATACCCTCCTTGCTGCAGGGCAGAGAGGCCTGCAGAGCCATTGGGCTGCCTCCAACCTGTGAGGGAGGCCAGAGGGTGCTACTGTTGTCTCTGAAATGCCCCACCCAGGGAGGTGGGAGCCTGGGCCATGTCCTGGCTGGGTACAGCCTTCGGCAGTTCCTTGTTCAACCCATCATTGTACAATAGGGAAACCGAGGCCCAGGAGGGGCAGGGAAAGGCCCAGTGACTGGCGTAGCGTCCTGAGGTGAAGGGAGAGTCCAGGCCTCCTACGCCAGGGCTGATCCCTCCCATTGGGGTTTGCTTTGGGAATGAAAGCTTCCAGGACCCTGGCCCACCCCACTCATGTGGAGTCGCTTCCTCTGGGTATCCACATAGGTGCACATACACACAGACTGTCATCAGAGGAGGGACCACAGGGCATGGGGTCAGAGGAGAGGACCTTACGGAGGTGACAGAGGGAAAGAAGGAAGTGGATGGCAGCACAGTGGATCACTGAGCCTTGGCCCTGGGTAGAGACCCTCTTGTCGGAGCCTCATAGCTCTCATTTGGAATTGGGGCCAGAATCCCGGCATTGGCTGTTGTCAGGAGTCCTCGTGACTAAACTAGACATCCCAAGGCCAGAGCAGACAGGTGGGGGACAATGGAAGATTCCAAGGTCCCTCTCAAACCCCCAGATCCTACAGATCCTGTTCCTTTGTCCCCCTCAGGACCAGGAGAGCTGATGCCTTGAAGTCTCTAACAAAGGTGTGTTTGGTATTGGGGTTTCCCTGCTTGGGGGGTGCAGTGCTAGCAATTTCCACCAGGGGACGACACGTGTCCAATGTGCTCTGTGCAGCAACTGGAGCCAGGAGGGTGTCACCTGGACTCAGTCTGGACATTCCCTGCTCCCGACCCAACATGCACCTCCCATTGTTAGCATCCAGCTCTAATATCCGGGCTTGTCAGTGGCAAGATGGATCCTCTTGTCTATTCATTCAGCATCTGCGCCCTGAGCACTCAAATTGTTGCAGTGCCTAGAATAGCCCACAGGGACCCTACCCTCAAGCAGCTCACAGTCCGGAGGGAAAAACAGACAAAACCACGAAGAAAAAAAACAAATGAAAGAAAGAGCAAGTGCTTTATCGGAAAACAGCAGGATGCTGCAAGGGAGTGCTGGGCTCCACCAGGGGAGGGCTCAGACAAGGCTACATTTATATTTCCAGCAGCCTGACAAGGAGCCAGCCCTTCACAGTCTGGGGATATTTAGCCAAGAAGAAGGCACAACTGTGCAGAGAGACAGAGAGAGGGTGCACAGGTCAGAGCGAGCGGGAGCTCAGGCACTGACTGTTTAAAACCAAATCTTGGAGGTGACGTTGCATCACTTTGCCACCTTCTATGGAATAGACTGAGTCACTAAGTCCAGTCCACACTCGGGGGAGGGGATGACACAAGGACGTGTCCCCCAGGAGGTGGGGATCGTGGGGAGCCGCTGAGGGAGGAGGGGGAGGCCCCGAGAGGTTCGTGCCTTGCTCAGAAGCACAGACTGATAACAGGCGGAGGCAGGTCTGAGCCCAGCTCTGTGGCCTCAGTGTTGGGGCCCTGGCTGCACCCAGCCTTCTCAGGGGCTCTGGGAGAGGCTGTGCTGGTGTAACTGGTACAGATATGGGGATGGCATGGGGGTGACGGTGAGCACCAGGCAGCCTTGATGGGCGTATGGCAAGTTCTTGTCTGAAGAGGACCCCAGGTCAGGGGAACCCCTGAGTGCACTCCTGTCCACACGCCACCCAGGGTGGAGGGACCCATGTCCACATCCATGCGGAACTCATGCTTATGCAGCTCTGAATCTCTCTCTCATTGGATGGTTGGGAAACTGAGGCCCATAAAGGGGCAGGGACTGTCCCAGGACACACAACAGGCAGAGTTCAGAGTGAGGGTGTGTTCTGACCTTCTGGGCAAGGCTTGAACCCCTCCCATAGCATTTGTTTGGAAATTAGAAACCCTGAGATCTTAGGAAGCTCTGGCCCATCCGTCATGATGTGAGGACTTTTCTTCTAGGCATGCAGAACATGAGCACTGACATACACACATGCACACACACACACACACAAACGTACACACACACACAGACTGACATTTGATAAGGACTATGGGTGGAGTCAGAGGGAGCAGACACAGGGGAAGTGACAATAGGAAGAAAACAGAGGTTGGAGGCACTACCCACATGTGACACCACACCTCCAATTTTATAGGTATTATCCCACATATACCTGAGGACATATCTAGGAAGTCCATGCCAGAATAATCCTCAACGTAGAGGTGGGAAACAAACTGCTCCTATCAGACACAATGACTTATCCAGGACCAAGAACACAGAAGAATGAGGAGTTGAGTCTGAACTCAGGTCTGTCTCCTCAAAGCCGGGACCCTGACTGCACCCAAATCTTCCCAGGGGGCTGTGGAGAGGGACGTGTTGGTGTAAGTGTGGACAGAGATGGTATTGCATGGAGAAGGGGGCTGAGCAGTCAGCAGCCCAGAGGGCTGTTTGATCAGATGTTCAATAAGGCGACTCAGGTAAGGGGACCCCAGGAAGTGAAGTCACTTCTTTGACAATAGACCCCAACAGAACTTGGAACCCGTGTAACCAGGCACCCACATTCTAGTGACAGACCCATACCCAGCTCACTTGGCTGGAGACACTTCATATGAAAGACGTTCTTCTGCTGTGTCTGGACTTCCCGGGGCTCTTATTCAGGAAACTCTTTTCAGTAGCGTCTTTGCAGACTCTACAGATATTTGTTCAGCCCTCAACCCAGACGCCTCTGGCCATTTGCCAGGAGGTCCCGAAGGTAACACAGGGCAGTCTAGGGAAGGCCAATCCAGGCCAGGCCACCTCTGTGAGCCCTCCCTGGGCAGCCCCACCTCCCCTCCTCTTCGGTTGGGGGGGAAGAGGGACATGAGGGGAGGCTGTGCCCTGGGCAGGAACTGGTTGCTGGGTGGTGGATAACCTGGTGGTCCTGAGTGGTCACACCCCGGGACAGGGTTGGCAGGAAGGGAAGGGCATTCCTGAGGCTCCTCTTATCTGTGCCAATGTGAATCCAAGGCCCTCAGGCTGCCATCTTTTTCCCTCCTTGGGGGAGGTCTGTGCAGACAATGGTGTGCATGTGTCTGGAGCAGAGAAGTCTTGTGGGTCTGAGAACCAGCAAAGGCAGCTGGACAAGGTCTGAGGCTTCTGCCTGGCTGCCAGGCACTGTCTTTCCAGAGCTCCACACAGGAGATGGGACAGGAGCTGACCAATGGGGTCCTCTACTCCATCTCCCTGCAGGAGGGGCAGGTGCTCCACACCATCCACAGAGTCTAGCTCTGGCTCACGGTGAGAGCAGGTGAGGGGGAGACTCCACACCCAGGACCCGATACAGCCAAAGGGGGCCCTGGGTCCCAGAAGCCACCCTGCTCCTCCCCTGGGCTCGCTTCTAGAGTCCTGCCCCCAAGGGAATCCGGGTCCCCATCTCCTCCCCCAACCCACCCTCACTGCCTAGCTCAGCCTTGGCCACATGCAAACTCACTGTCTACATATTTGTAGGAATATAAGAAAAGAGACTTTTATAGGATTTCACTTCATATGAAGTCAAGAGTGTTGGCATTTTTCTGCAGATTTTCCTGTGTTAACCACCGTCCGCAGGTGTCCATGTTGGAATCACAGTCCCTCCACACCTTCTCCAGGTTTTCCACAGCATCAGGATTAGCAGGGATGTCTTCACCCAAAACGACATGGGGCTCATGGTACTATGTCTGTTTCTCTGCAACTTGCTGTCTCTAGGAACTCATCCCTACGGCCTCTCTGGGTCAGGGTTTGGGGCCTCACTGGGCCTCACAACATTCCAGAAGGGAGACCAGGTACCACAGCAGTTCAGCTTTCACTGATGTGGGACCTTGACCTGATTGTCATTGCTTGTCATTTCAACATGCTGCACTGAGCATCCTACATGTCTTAACACCCTGGTCCCTCCCACTCCAGGAGAAGCCTCTGTGTTCTCATCTCTAGAATAGGAGGTCATGTCAGGAATCACAGGGATGATGCACTTAGTACAGGGAGATGCTGTCAGTACTCTGCTAACAAAGCGACCTGAGATCCTAATATATTTAATAATTCCCCACCTCACATTCTACTTTAACGCCAAGAACGTTTTTTCTGCTTAGGACACTCATGTCCCACCTCCTGCCACAGGTCACTGAGGGCTTTGGGGGTTGAGTCTGAGCTCCTGCCCCAACCCTCCTGGTATCCATGGAGCTGCTCTGAATGCATGTCCCTCTTCTGTCCCACCCCAGGGTGAAAACGTGTCAACAGTGAACAGCAATGAGACCTTCATGGTCTGGACCATGCTGGGAGGCAGGCTGGAAAAGCTGGTGGAGCACCTGATGCCCGCCATCCTGGGCAGTGACCTCTCCTACAACACCACCTTCCAGGGAACCTGCAGAGTTTTTGACATCACCAAACAGGTGCTGGACCTGCAGTTCAAAGGGGAGCACTGTGTCCCTTCCTAGGACAGTGGTGACTTGGCGACTTACTAGCTGTGAGCCTCCAGAATATCACTGCACCTCTCTGAGCCTCAGTTTGCTCCTCTGAACAGTGGGGTGAATAGAGGACCAACTCCATAGGGTTATTGTCAGGACTAAGTGGGGTCCTCCACAGAAAGTGCTTTCTGGGTTCCTGGCCCTGTGAGAAGGTCTGCTGCAGGGGCTGTGATTGTACTAATTTATCATTTTCCTCATCCCCACGAAGAAACCTATGCCTCATTCACCACTGTTGCTATAGCCTAGGGATAAACTGTTTTCCCATTTGAAAATGACATTTGAGATTCCCTAGGGGTTCCTTGTCATGGATGAAGTCAGAGGAGGGATCCCTGGGGGTGAGCAGTGAGGCCACAGACTGACTCAGGTGCCACAGCCTGACTCAGGTATCTGCGATGGGGCTGGTTGGGCTCATTCATTCATCAAATATATAGGAAGCCTCGCTAGGTGCAGGTACTTTTCTAGGCACAACCATAATGCAACACACAGAGCAGACAGTCCTATCTCCCAGGGCTTCCATTCTGGAAGGGAGTCAGACAGTCACTCTAGACATCACAAGCAGGCCGTGTGCACAGTACGGTCATGTGACGCCCTCCTGGCCTCCTCTAGATGTGGATGCATCCTCCCTTATTCTGATGAGGACAGCAGACCCCGGGACCAACTAAAAAAGTGAGTGGGCTTTGATTCAAGGAGAGACTCCTTTCTCCAAAGAACTGTGTGGAGATGTGGGGTTCTGTGGATGGGGAGGGGTGGCAGAACACTGGATCCCACACATCTCAAGATTCCCGCTTGAGGGCAGAGGTCTGAGGCCTTCTCCCGGCAAAGAGGAAAGGAGTCAAAGAGAGCTTTGGATGGGGCTGTGGGGAACATGGGGGGGGTTGGTCAGAGGACAGAGTCAACCCCTAAGGGAATCCATACCCATCCTCTCCCCATCCCGGCCCTGCCTCCACCCCCATCCTGGGACCCAGAACAGGAGGGGTGAAGAGCATCCTGCTCACGAATCTGGTGGAACCTCACAGCAGGTGCTCAGCTGGTGCTCAGGGGACTCAGGGAGGGCTCAGGAGCTGGCTGAACCCGCACAGTAGGAGATGAGTGTCTGTGGGAGGAGGAGACCCACATGGAACATCTAGAGAATTAGGCAGCTTGTAGGTGCAGGAGCTAAAGTCTGAGGTATTAGGAGAGCCCTGGGAATCTTGAGCAGAAGACAGAGTTCGCATGTTCCTCATCGGTCAGATTTTCATGGAGTACCGACTGTGTGCCAGTGAGTGCAATGAACAGAGCAGACACCCCTCCCTGTCCTCATGGAGTTGACAACCCAGCGGGGAGGGGCCGGGAAGACAGACACTGGTGTGTGTCAGGCTTCTCTGAAGAAGTGGTCAGATGATTGATCAAGGGCTCTCACTTAAGAAGGCTTTTTCCAGCCCCTCCTTCGTGACCAGGCCTGCCTCTGCCAGGACTGTCAGATTGGAGGTGGACATGGAGTAGGGCTGGCCTCTGGGTGGGCAGGAGCAGAAGGACAGAGGCCCAGGTCCCCACAGGGGTGTTCTGGGAGGGCAGTGCAGAAGGAAAGACCTGAAAATCCTATTGGTCTACATTGGGCTCAACATGCCCAGCTCAGATCTGGAGCAACATGCCCACCTGCTTCTGGCATAGTTGGAGCACCTTGAGCCCACTGAGGCAGAGGGTGAGGAGAACTGAGAGGGAGGACTCCCAGAGGAGACAGCGCTGGGTCACACAGAGAAGAGCCTCCAGAGGCTGCAGTTCAGTCAGGAGCAATGAGTAGCTCAGATCACTATTCCCACGGACTGCAGTCTGGATGGGATCTGGGATGGAGACTTCATCAATTGACAGTGAGAGGTTTCCTGTCTTTGGAGGGCACATGGAAAGGCAGTCGTGTTGATGGTATTTTCTCTTCTTGGAGCTATAGCACCAGCTCCAGAGCAAGCTCTAGAGCCACTTCAAGAGTTAGTGCCAGCTCCAACTCTACTGCCCACTACAGCTCCAGAGCCAGAGCTAGCTCAACCCACAAGCTGTCATTCAAGTCAAGAGCTAAAACAAGCACCTATGCAGGCTCCAATTCCAGAGCCAGGAAAGGTTCGAGCAACAGCTCTCATCTAATGTCCAGAGCTAGATCCATTATGGAAACCTGTTCTAGTATTTGCTCCAGAACTCCAGCCAATTCCATCAACAGTTCCAGTTCCAGACTTGAAGCCAACCACAGTAAGAGCACTACCGCCAGCTCTTGAGCTCCATAGTGCTTTGGCATGAGCACTAGATCTAAAGACCCAGTTCTCACAGCAGCTCTGGTGCTAGACATATATCTGGTGCTACCCCAATACACCTAGAGCTGGTACCTGATCAGCCACTGGTGCCAGCTCCTGCAACGCCTCCAGTGCCAGATCCCGAGCTGCAACTCGTGCCAGCTGCAGCCCAGAGACTTCCTCCTCCTCGCCTATTATCCATTTTTAAAATTTTTGTTTTGTCTTATATATACTCAATGTTTTACTCTATTCTACCATATAAAGTTCTCTTAAAATAAAATTTAACTCTTTGATCATTTTATATTGGACATTAAGTACATTCACAATGTTGCATAATCCCCACTGCTATCTATTCCAGAACATTTTTACTAAAGAGACACTCTACATCTACTAGTCAGTCCTCCTCCTCCCCCTCACCCCAGCCCCTGGCACCCACTAATCTTCTTTATGTCTCTATGGACTTATCAAATCTGGATTGTCCATATCAGTAGAATCATATAAGAAGTGGCCTTTTGTGTCTGGCCAAGTAATGCATGAGGAGACTGATTAATGATCGTTTTTTGGTTTAATAGAAATAATTTTTTTTATTAATAAAGAAAATCCTTGATCCATCAAAGATTATGTGAAAAAATTATGCCCAAATATTAAGTATTTTCATTATCTTGGAATAGGGAACACTTTTATATGGATGACACAAGAGCCAGTAACATAAGGGAAATATCTGGACAATGAGACACAAAATCGTTTCTTTTTTGGAATGGCAAAGTATGAATTTTTTCTAATGTGTATATTTTTTAAAAAATTGAAATCACATATTAAACGTTATCAATTTAATACTGATCGATTAATAATGTGCACTATAGTTTCTTAAATTTTAAGATAAAGACAATGTTTATTAAAATAAGGATTTAAATATGAATTAAGAAAGGAAGATACAGTCCTTCCACCAAGAAACAGTCGCCCATAACACGTGGTGTCCATTCTTCCATCTTTTCCCTGTAAGTGCAGGTGTGTGTGTGTGCGAGCGAGGGTGTGGGGAGGGGATTCCTGGGCTTTGTTCTTCTGTAACCTGATGTCCCAACAGGTGGACATGCACAGTCAGTCCTGTCCCCTGGTGTGTTCTCAGCAGCCACGCGTCACAGCTTACTCAACATCCCCGGCTGTTGAAAAAATGGGGTCATTTCCAATTTTTCACTTGTATAATTGTGCTGAAGGGTAAAACTGTGTCCATAAATCTCTATTTTTTTAAGATTGATCCCTATAAATGGAATTTCTGGAACACAATATATACACATTTTTAAGTTTCCAATACCTGCGATCTCTTTATCAAGTTTAAACCTTGTTTGGGAAAGCAGGGACTCCAGAGACACTGGAGTGACATGTGAGGGTTTTTAGGTGGGTGAAAAACCCATCAGTGGAGGCCATCATGTAGTGACACATGAGCAGGGAAGGCCTCCTGCAGACTCCACCAGATATCCTTTCCACAACACCCGCTGCTCCATGCCCTGGGCCATATTTCACCCAGCCCCTTCCCATGACACACCCTAGTCCTCACCCAGGGGCCAGTCCAACCCCTCCTGCTCTGTAACTCAGCTTCTGGGCAAAGCAGCCAGGCCCAGCCATCCAGGACAGAGGAAGGTGCAGGCCAGGCCACTCCCATCTGCCTTCTTTCCCTGTCCCCAGAGTCCCTTTCTCTCCACAGGAAAGCTGCTCTAAGGGCAGGTCAGTGTGTTATAGGAATGACCTTGAATGTGTTCAATCCAGGTGAAGTTCTCATTTGCAACAGCAGGACGCATTTGAACTTGTGTGAGTAGAAGAGGCCTTGACAAAGCACAGCAAGTGCTCCTGGAAGCTGCGGGAAGGTCAGAGGCTCAGGCCCAGGGTTTTGGAGCTGGACACAGCCCCAAACCACCCCTAAGGCTTCTCCGGCAGTGACCCTCTGTCCCCAGCCCTGTGTCAGCCCCCGGACATGCTATCTCACACATTAGGCTTCTGTGTTGGAGTGAGCTCTGCCTCCTGCCCAAGACTCCTAAGGATGAAGAGGGGAGCCCTATTCTCCCTCAAAATAAGGGCATTGGCGTCCTATGGTCTGAGGCTGTTGAGTGAAGCCATGGTCAGCGATCTCTCTCTCCTCTGCCCAAAGATGGATCCCCTATGCAGAGAACATAGGTCTTCATGGGGAAGAAACCAGAACTGTCCCTAGAGGAAGAGAAAGAGAAATCCCTGACTCAATGGGGGCAGTGAGAGCAGAGATTAGCGAGAACTTAGGGGAAGGGTTGCCATGGGCTGTGACATTGCACTAATGAATAGGGGCATGGTCTCTATGCTGGACTGTAGGAAGGGGCCAGGAATCATCGGACCAAAGTTTCCATCCAAAACCAAATTCTCCTCCAGAAAACATCTTCAATTCTGACCACCCGAATGACTGTGGGCCACCTGGCGGCCGTGGAAGGACAAGATGCTGTCTACCTTGTGAGCAGAGAGGAGGGATGAGGAATGCATGTCCCAGGACAGCTCCATTGGCTGCCTTGGCAAAAAGGGTACCCTGTCATTGGAGCTGAAGATGCATGTCAGGGAATGAGGTCTCAAAACACAGGATGTCAATGTCTGCAGACATTAAGATGTGAGCTGTGGGTTATGTCCAGTCCCAGGGCTAGCCTGGGTGAGGCATGAGCTCCGGTGTTGCTGGAGCCCAGGGAAGGACACCCCACCCAGACTGGAGGGGGAAGAAAGACTTTATGGAGGAACAACTGAGTGGAAGCCAGTCGGATCTGCCAGGCAGAGAGAACAGAGCAGGCAGGGGTAGGAAGCCAGTGGCAGCAGTGAGCTCAGAGTGGGAGTAACATTAGTGATTATAGTTATGGGCTATTGAGTACTTACCAGGGCCTCTTTTATGGACATAAATCATCTTATTGAATCCTCATAAGAACTCCATGAGGTAGTTAGATATACCATCCCCCTTTTACTGGTGAGGAACTGCCTCCTATGCCCTACAGAATAGCAGAGCCAGGATTTTGAACCCAGTGCCTATTAGCTCCCCAGGGGCCAACCTGACAAGGAGACAGCACCCAGATGTCATGAGAGGGGCCTCTCACCTCTGAAGTTCCATAAACTTTTGTTCTGGTGCCCAGAGAGAAACCTTGTCCTGCCTGGAGATAGGCTCATATTGGCACTGGGAGAGACCCCCATGCCCAGGGCTGCTCCTTCCCTGGCTGCCAGCCCAAATCCCAGGCAGAGCAGGGGGCTATGACCCCAGAGTTCAATGAGCTCTCCTGACCTGGGGTGGGGGCTGACCTCTGGAGGAATTCAGGACCCCTGAGCACCAGGGAGGTTCAGTATAGAGAGGACATTATGAACGAGCACAGAATCCAAAGCCAGGGAGACAGGGGTTCTAGTCCTTGCTCAGCTTTATTTCAGCTGGTGACCCCAGGCAAGGCTCTGAGCCTCGATTTCCCCATCTCTAAAGTGGAGAAAATAACTGGCTCTGTCTAGTGGGTTATTGGGAGAATTACCCGAGAACTGACTCGTAGAATTCTTGCCTGGTGCCTGGAACACATAAAGACTCCTGCCAGCTGGTCGCAGTCACTCCCTAGGGTCCAGTGTCCATGAAGGCCTTTCTCAGGGGGCTGCTCCTGTAGCCCTGCTCCAAGATACATTTAGTATTATTTTAGGAGGAGTTGAAGAAGATCCACAACAACAATACATTTCAAGTGAAGGAGGCTCAGTGCTATAAGGACAGCTAGAAGCACTTAGTGCCCTCATCCAGGGCCTATACTGTGATGCCCACTGAACCCATCTCAAATAAGAGTTCATCATTGTGTACAGCCTCCTGCTCCTGGGCTTTCATTCATTCTGCATTTTCCTACATTCATTTATTCATCAAATATTCATTGGTTCTTGCTGTGTACCAGCACACACTCGTCTGGTAGACTGCAGTCAGGGAAGACTTCATGGTGGTGGTTCTTGGAATGGGTATTCTCTTAAAGGCAGTGGGATTCTCTGTCTTTGACAGGCACATAGAAAGGCTGTCACGTGGGTGACCATTTATACTCTTCAATGTTAGTTTCAGTGTCAGTTATATAACCCGCTCCATATCTGGTGCCAGCCCTAGTAACATCTCCACCACCAGCTCCAAAGACAGGAGCTCCATACCTAGCCCTATCATCAGCTCCTGCACCAGCTCCAGAGTCACAACTATTTCTGACATCAGCACAAGGGGTATATTTAGTGTCAGGACAGAGCTTAGCAAACTCTAGCACCAGCTCTTGCAACAGTTCCAGAGCTGGGTCCAATGCGCACTCCAGCTCCAGTATCACCTCTAGATTTTGTTAGTGCCATTTACAGAGCTAGAGTGAGCTCTAGCGCCAGCTCTAGCATCAAAATCAGTGCTACAACCAGTTCCAATACAAGCTTTAGCATAAGTTCCAGAGCTACAACAAGCTCCAGCAGCAGCTCTACACCAACTCCAGAGACAGAGGCAGCTCTATCATCAACTTGTGTGCCAGCTCCTATACCGGCTCTAGCACCAGCTGTAGAACTAGAATTAGTTCTCCCATGAATTGCAGAATTATAGGTAATGACACATCTAGAGCTAGAACCAGCTCCAGTACCAACTCTGGCAACAGAAGTAGAGCTACAGGCAGCTCCAGAATTAGAACTAACTCCACAGCTAGCACCAGCACCACAGATAGCTGTAGCACCACCACCTGGCTAGAGCAATCTCCAGTGGCAGTTCCAGCACCAGTTCTAGCAAAAGCTCTTGCACCAGAGTTAGAGCAAGTTCTAGAGCTAGAGTCAGCTTCAGAACCAGCTCTAACCCTATCTCTGGAGCTAGATACATCTCTGGCACATTGTCCAGAACTGCAGCTAGTACCAGATAAAGAGTTAGAGCCAATTCCAGAATCAATTCCTGCATCAGAACCTGAGATAGACCAGCTATCAGTCTAGCTCCAATGCCACTTCCAGGGTCTGAACCAGCACCATACCCTGAGTTAGAGCCAGCTCCATCATGATATCTAGCATCAACTCCAGAGATAGAGGTAGCTCTCTCACCAACTCCTGTCCCAGTTCCAGCAATAACTCTAGAATTATCTTCATAGCATGAGCCGGCTCCAAAACCAATTCTAGAACTAAGGACAGCACCTGGGTTGGAGGAAGAACCAGCACAGCAGCAGCTATAGCACCAGCTCCAGATTTAAAGCCTGTCTGGGCGCTAGCACCAGAGATAGAGCCAGTGGCACCTTCAAAGCTAGAGACAGCTCCAGTACCAGATCTCTTACAAATTTTGGAGCTGTAGCCAATTCTAGTGCCAGCTATAGAGCTATAACCTGCATCAGCTCCAGAACCAAAATCAGCTGCAGCACCATTCCTAATACCAAAACTAGAGCTAGAACCAGCTCCAGTCTCAGCTCTACCACCAACTCCTGTGCCTGATCTAGCACCAGCTCTAGAGCAAGAATCTGCTCTAACACCAATTATGGAAATAGAGCCCCTGATAAGTCCAGAATTAGAACAAACTCTAGCACCAGCTATAGAACTAGAGTTAGTGAAAGCTATACAACTATAATAGTTGCAAGAGTTGTATTTAACCTCAACATCAGAGTTAGAGCCAGCTCCTGAGCTAGAGCTACATCCTTCACCAGCTGTAATACCATCTCCAGAGCTCGAGTCACCTCAGGTGCTAGTTCCTGGACCAGTTGCACAGCTATACCCAGCACTAGCTCTAGCACCAGCTCCACGGCTATAGCCATCTCCAGTGCCAAATAAACATCTATGGCCAGAATTAGTATCCACTCCAGGGCTAGAGTCTACTCCAGTGCCAGCTCCAGACCTAGAGCCAACACCAGCTCCAGAGCCAGCTATAGCAGCATCTTTAGTACCAGCTCCAGCTCCAAGTATAGAGCCCTCTCTAGAGCTAAATCCAATTCCAGAATTCACTGTCATGCTATCTCTAAATGTAGAGCAAGCCAGGGAACCTTTTCCATATCTAGAGTTAGTGCCAGATACAGAGCAAGAGCCAACTCCAGGACAAGGTCTTTCATTGGTTCCAGAGGTAGAACCATTTCCTGTTCCAGTTCCATGCCAATTCTAGAGACAGGGCCAGCACCAGCTCTTGATCTAGAGCCAACTCAAGAATCAGCTATAGAAATAAAGGCCACACTATTGCCAGTTCCTGCACCACTCCAGAGCTATCATTGGCTCTGGTACTAGCTGCAGAGCTAGATCCAGCACCAGCTCCAGAGCTAAAATCAGCTTTAGCACCAGCACTGGCACCAATAGCAGATATGGAGGCATTTCCATCATTAACTACTGTACCAGCTCCACCAGTAGAATTTGCACCAGCTACAGGGCTGGAATCAGCTCCAAAACCCATTTCAGAGATAGAGCCAGTGCCAAGTCCAGAACTAGCTCCAGGCTCAGAAGAAGAGCCAACTCCAATACCAGCTCTAGTACCAGCTCCAGAGATAGAGATCATGCCAGTTCCAACTCCAGCACCAGCTTCAGAACTAGAAATAGCTTCAGCAACACCACTTTTCAAAACAAAAGATAGATATCTCAAGAACCATCACTACTACCAACTCCAGAGACAAAAGTATCTCTTATCAGTAAGTAACTCCTGTGCCAGCTCCCTTGCCAACTTGAGAATTTGGACAATAGTTTTAGATATAGAATCACCTCCAACACCAATTCCTGAGTTAGAGCCACAAGAGCCAGAGGTAGAACTAGCTCACCACCAGGAATAGCACCATCTATAGAGCTAGAACCAACTCCACTGTCAGCTCTAGCACCAGCTCCAGCCCCAGATTTAGAGCCAGACAAAGAGCTAGAGATGTTTCAGAGACAGATGCACAGCTAGAGCCAGCATTTTTACTAGCTCCAGTGCTGAAGCAAGCTCCAGCTCCGCCTCCAGGGCCAGCTCTTGAGATATAGCCAGTACCATCTCTAGCACCAGAGCCTTTCTGTCCCTTGCCTGTGATGACATTCTTTTTTCTTTTTTGGTAGCTCTTTTCATTTGCTTTATTTGTTTTCATTTGCTTTATGGTTATCTACATTTTATGAGTAAAATTCATATAAACTGAAGTTTACCTTTTAAAACATTTTAAATTGTGCACATCAGTGGCATTAACTACATTCACTATGCTGTGCACCACCACCATTATGTACATCCAGAACATTTTCATCAACCCCATCAGGAACTCCATACCCATTAAGCAATTACTCCCTAATTCCCACTACCCCTAGCTCCTGAAAACCACTAATCTGTTTTCTATCTCTATTTACTTATCTATTCTAGATTTTTCATACAAGCGAAATCATACAATATTGGCCTTTTTTTCTCTGTTATCCTTCACTTAGCATAATGTTTTTGATGCTCATCCACGTTGTAGATGTATCAATACCTCATTCCTTTTCATGATGAATAGCATTCTTTTGTTTGACTATGCCACACTTTGTTTCTCCATTTATCTGTTGATGGACATTTGAGTTTGTGAGATAATAGAAAATATAAATATTCTTCTCTGCCCCTGGATTCTGGCAGAGAGCTCCTAAAACCCTTATAAATTCCTAAGTGATAAGAACACTAGTAGCATCTATTGTTCTAATATTTGTCTTTGACCCTGTCCCTGACACAGGGCTTCTAAAATCCTTGTAAATTCCCTAGTGATAAGAGCACTAGGAACATCTTTTGTTCTAATGAGGCAACTCTGGGTGGGCTCCAGGATGGCTCCTGGAAGGGGGCTGATCACCAGAAAGATCAAGTCATGATTAGAAGCTTGGAATTTTCAGCCTAACCCCTCATCCTCCAAAGAGGGGAGAGGGGCTGGAAATGGCATAAATAATTGATCGTGGCTATGTGAGGAAGCCTCTATAAAATCCCAACAGTACAGGGTTCGAGGACCTTCCAGGCAGGTGAACACATACACACCAGGAGAGTGACACAGCCCAACTCCACAGGGACAGAAGCTCCTGCACTTGGGACCCTCCCAGATCTCACCCTATGAATCTCTTCACCTGGCTGTTCATCTGTATCCTTTATCATATCCTTTAATAAACTGGTAAGTGTAAGTAAGTGTTTCCCTGAGTGCTGTGATCCACTCTAGCAAATTAATCTAACCCAAGGAGGGGGTTGCTGGAACCGCTCGCTGATCTATAGCCGGTTGGTAAGAAGAATAGGTAATAACTTGGGATTGCGACTGGCATCTGAAGAGAGGTCGGGGGCAGTCTTGTGGGACTGAGCCCTTAACCTGGGGGATCTGACACTATCTCCAGGTAGGTAGTGGTAGAATTGATTTAAATTGTAGGACACCCAACTGGTGTTATAGAGAGTTGCTTGGTGTAGGGAAAAACCTCCACACATTTGATGACCAGAAGTGTCAGAAGCAAAATATTCTTAGTAGTAAGTAAAAGTAAGTAGTAAAGGAGACTCTCAGGATAAAGACCCACAGTAGGGAAGATCTGCGTTTTTCCCTACACAGGAGTAGGGAAACTGAATTTTCTCCAAACAGGGTTGTTTATACCTTTTGGCTACTGTGAAGAGTACTTCTAGGAATATTAGTGTACAGGCAATTGTTTGAATACTTCTATTCAATTCTTTGGGATTATGTCTAGTAGTGGAATTGATGGGTTTACTGGGAACTTTTTGCTTAACTTTTTGAGGAACTGCCGAACTATTTTCTACAGTGATTGTACTATTTTATATTCCCCCCAGCAATGAGGCTTACAATTTCTGCACTTCTTTGCCAACAGTTGCTAATTTCTCTGTGCATGTGTGTGTGTGTTAATTATAGCCATCGTAGTGAGTGTGGAATGGTATCTCACTGTGGTTTTGATATACGTTTCCCTGATATCTGAGGATGTTGATCATCTTTTCATGTGCTTGTTGGCCATTTGTATATCCTCTTTGGAGAAGTGTCTATTCAAGTCCTTTGCCCATTTTAGTTGGTTTATTTGTGTTAGATATTCTAGGTACAAGACCCTTGTCAGATTTATTATTTGCAAATAATTTCCACCATTCTGTGGGTTGTTTTTTCACTTTCTTAAGAGTATCCTTTGATGAACAAAAGATTTTCATCTTGAGGGTGTCCAATGTATCTGTTTTTCTTTTATTGCTTTTGGTGTCATTTTAAAGAAACCAATGCCAAATCCAAGGTCATGGAGATTTGCCCCTAAGGATTCCTCAACATTTTCATAGTTTTAGCTCTCAAGTTTAGGTCTTTGATCCCATTTGAGTTAATTTTTTATATGGTGTTAGGCAAGGACCCAAATTCATTCAGGCATTCATAATATTACCTATCTGAATGTATAAAGAGGGACATCTTCCAGTTAGTGGATTACCTTATACTTGTTGTTTGTAGGGAATTTTCATTATATTCCAAAGAAGTGGAAGAATAAAAGCAAATACACATTCTTTAAAGAACTTCTCTTAAGTTATAAGACGTGTTCTGAAGCAGGCTAACCTGTGAAGTAAAATTTCTGAAGTGGGGCAGTGTCAGTGTCATAAGCAGGCCCACACTGCTGGCTGGTGGACACATGAGAAACTGCACGAGTGCTGAGGGCTCCTTGGTTTTCACTGCAACAAAAACCGACATTCAAACTTAGACTCCTGCACAGGCTTGCTGTCAGTAAAAAAACAAATTATGTAAGATTCAATGCTTTGGAGGTGCCCTTCAGCGTAAGTCATTGACTTGTCATTTCACATTATGAAAAAACAGGTCTTTCCCCCAGGGCAGTAGTTTAGAGAGTATTTATTGAGCACCCCAGTCAGGCCCTGGGTTGAACGGCAGAAAACAGAGTCAAGTTCACTGCCTCACAGGACCAGCAGGTGGTGGGGTGGAAAAGCGTTGGAGCAGTCTACACCACTCTGTATGTCAGGTTTAAAGAAAATAGTATATCAAATCAGAGCATATTTTTGGAATGCTTTTGATTATTTAAACAATAAAACATTTTAGGAAATTTGAAAACTATCGCTCAACATACTGTCATTTAAATTTAGATATTTTCCAAAAATGGGATTTTCATACATTCCCAGTTATTTTTTCTTAATATGATTACTTGTCCATATCATTAAATACTTTTGAAAATATCAATTTAATGGCTGCACAGTATTTCTAAAAATACCTTATACATAAATTACCTGCTTCTGTAGTTCCTGTTGCCATTTTCCTCCACCAACAATATCTTGTTTATCTCTGAAAATGAAGATCAGCTGATGCCATCTTCAAGCATCTTCCCATTCTAAGATAATTCACTGAACTTCCAGAGCACTTCCTACTTTATCCTTTTCTCTCTTAGAATGGCAGGCACTTCATACCATGTCTTACCTCCTTCTTTAGACTGGGAACTTCCCCCAGGCCGGGACTCTGCTGAATCAAATCTGTGTCCCTCTTCAAGCTCTTAGAACAGTGCTTGGCCTATGGTAGCCACTCAGTAAGGATTTGAGAAACACAATAAATCCAAATGAATTACTCACTGTCGCAGAGAGCTTCAGTTGTCCATCAAAATCCATTCTCCCCTTCTTTGGACAACACTGAACTACATTTCCCAGCTCCCTTTGCATTAGGTGTGGCCAAGTGACTCATTACTGCCAATGGAAAAGAAGTGAAAGTGCTGTGTGCCTTTCCAGACCTGGCAATAAAATCGTCCCACAGGGATTTCTTCTTGCTCTTTCCCCTTCTGTTGATGGATGCAGATGGGGATACAGACGTAGAGATGGTGAAGGCACATGATGGAAGAACTCGGGGATCCTGAACAACCACATGCAGAAGTGTTGCCTCCCCAACCTGAACACCCATCCAGGACTGTTATGTGGGCAAATATACAGTGATCTGCCACTGAGGTTAATTGGTAATTCAGCATAACCTCAGTAATGTATCTGTTTAAAAACTTAAACACAGGATTAAGTTAAATGAATATCTCTCTGGTACGTTTAAAATGACAAAAGTCAATTTGGCCTGACAGTTTTACCCCTCCAGTTTGAACCTGATACTCTGTCTCAGTCATTTAACCTTGGAGAACTTCATTCCTCAAAATATTTTTATTCTGCGCTTAATAAACATTAAAATCAGAGTTATAACAATATTTTAAATTTTCTTTAGAATGTATTTTCCAGAGCAAACTTCAATAAGACATTTTAACTCCTTGATCCTTTTTAAAAATATAGCACACTGGGAGTGACGTCAGCATCATGGCAGAGTGAGTTGCTCCCTTTGTCCCTCTCCTCTAAGTTACAACCAGTCGAACATCCATTGACCAACAAAGGATTCTCTGCACAGCACACCAGAATGCCTGAGAGATCCAAACATCTACACATCTGAAGCTGGGTGGACTGTACCTCCCGGAGGCAGTGGAACCAGAGGAGCAGGAGCGGCAGCTCCTAAGACCAGAGGTTCCAGGAACTGAGGTAACACCCATGCACAAAGGCCCCAGGAATCCAGGCAGCCCACACTCCGGGAGGTCCCAGGAATCACTTTGCGTCTGCGGCCAGAGACTCTGGGAACCCCGACAATAACTGTGACCCAGCCCCTCTCCCTTCCCCAGCAGTGGCACCTCCAACACTGGCCCTTCCAGCAGCGGGGGCTGTATCCAAGACCCAGATACCCCCAAGAGCAGCAGCAGTGCCCATGACCTGAGGTTCCAAGAACCATGCAGGTGCCAGAGATCAGAGGCTTCAGGAGACCTGGTGGTGTTTGAGACACAGGTACCCCTCCCCCCATGGCAGTGGTGGTGTGGCCCACAACCCTGGCCCACCTGGCAGTGTTGGCAACAGCTGCAAACCTGGTGCCCCCCACAGTGACATTGCCGGCACACCCTAATATCCCAGGAGCTGCAATGCAAGCAGCACACTCAGCAGCAGCACCCGAGTCCAGGAAGAGCCTGCCCATAGATAGGTAACAGCAACAGGAGAGCCCACAATCCTGGTCCCCCCCCCCCCCCGCTGCAGAGGTGCCCAGAAAGTCACCCCCTACCACTGGTAGCAGCAGCACCTGTAGACTCAAGAAACCAAAACATGGTGGATGTGCCCATGATGCCAGCTCCCACTCCAGTCTTCCCCTCCCCCTTGCCACAGTGGGGGAACATGGGACCCAGGTGATCCCAGAAGCAGCAGAGGTGCTAGCAGCCCAGTGACCCTGGTGGCGATACCCATGACTACAGTGACACTGTAAGCAGCAAGGCACCAGCAACCTTGGAGGTACAAGCAGTAGACAGATGGCATTGGTGAAACCTCTGGCAGAGGTAGTGGAGGATGGAAAGTGAAGGCTCTCAAATACAACCAGAAACAGCTCAGAATCAAAGTAAACACAGCTTTACCTAAATAAGAAAGGTGTTTGCTACCACAAATGTGCTGGCAGAGGAATAACTCATCAAGCACCATGAAGACCTATAGTAACACGGTAACACATGAAGAAAATGACAACTTTCCAGAAACCAGACTTGAACTCTCAAAAGATTGCAATCTAACTGACAGAAAATTCAAACTGGCTATCATGAAGAAACTCAACTAGTTACAAGAAAACTCAGAAAGACAGTTCAATGAACTTAGGAATAAAATTAATGAAGAGAAGGAGTACTTCATGAAAGAGATTGAAACTCAAAAAAAAAAAAACAAATTCTGGAGCTGACGAACACAATAAATGATATAAAGAATAAATTAGAAAGCATTAGAAATAAAGTAGACAATATGGAAGAAAGAATTAGCAAGCTCAAAGATAGAAATCTAGAAATGATTCAGGTGGAAGAAGAGGCACAACTAAGATTTTTTTTAAATGGAGAAATTCTATGAGAAATATCCAACTCAACTAGGAAAAGTAACATAAGGAAAATGGGTATCCCAGAAGGAGAAGAGAGAGAAAGGAGTAGAGAGCTTATTTAAAGAAATAATAGCTGAGAACTTCCCAACCTAGAGGAAGGAACTGGCTATACAAGTACATGAACCTAATAGAACACCTAATTATCTCAAGGCAAAAAGACCTTCTCCAAGGCACATTATATTAAAACTGTCAAGTTAGGGACAAAGAAAGAACATTAAGGGTGGCGAGAGAGAGGAAAATAACTTACGAATGACCCCCACTAGGCCATCGGTGGATTTATCAGCAGAAACTCTTCAGGCTAGGAGAGAGTGGAATGATATATTCAAAATATTGAAAGACAAAAGCTATCAGCCAAGAATACACTATCTAGAAAAGTTATCCCTCAGGTTTTAAGGATACATAAAGGTTTTCCCAGACATACAAAATCTGAATCAGTTCATCACTACTAGACCTGTCTTACAAGAAATGTTGAAAGGAGCCCTCCTACCTGAAACAAAAATGCAAAAGTATACAAAGATTTGAGCAAGGTGATAGACAGAATCAGAAAATTGCAACACTATATCAGAATAGGTTAGTAAACACTTAATTATAACAGAAAGGCTAAAGGGAAAGAAAGCATCAAAAATAACTATAGCCACTTCAATTTGGTAACAAACTCATAATACAAAAAGGGATAATTTGGGACAATAAAAACATAGAAGGGGAAGAGGAAAAGGACAGAACCATCATAGGTAAATGGAGCTAAGATGCTATCAGCAGAAAAAGGATGATCTCATCTATGAGATATTTTATATTAACCTCGTAGTAACCGTAAAACAAAAATTCAGAGCAGAGTCACAAAACATAAAAGAGGAAACTGAGAAATATATCACAGAAAATCACCACACTGAAATGGCAGAGAGAAACACAAGGAAGGAGAAACAATGAAAATATACAACAACCATACAACAAAGGATAAAATGGCAGTATTAAGCCTTCATATACCAAAAATCACCCTAAATGTAAATGGATTGAATTCACCAGTCCAAAGACACAGACTGGCTATATGGATTAAAAAACAAGACCCAAAAATTTGCTGCCTCCAGGAAACACATCTCAGCTCTAAAGAAAAACATAGGCTCAGAATGAAGGGATGAAGATGATACTCCAAGCAAATGGCAGCCAAAAGAATGTGGTGTAGCTATACTTATATCAGACAAAATAGACTTCAAGCCAGAAAAAGATGAGAAGAGACAAAGATGGACATTATATAATGATAGAAGGAACATTCCACCAAGAAGACATAACACTGATTAATATATATGCACCTAATATAGGAGCACCAAAGTGTATAAAGCAAGCATGACCTCAACACCTCACTTACATCAATGGATAGATCATCCAGACAGAAAGTCGACAAGGAAACATTAGCTGTAAATGAAACACTAGACCAGATGGGCTTAGATATATATAGAACACTCCATTTAAAAGCAGCAGAATACACATTCTTCTCAAGTGCACATGGAACATTCTCAAAGATAGACCATATGTTGAGAAACAAAACAAGCCTCAATAAATTTAAGAAGATTGAAATCATATCAAGAATCTTTTCTAACCACAATGGTGTGAAACTAGAAACCAACTACAAGAAGAAAGCTGGAAAAGTCACAGACAGGTGGAGACTAAACAACATGCTACTGAACAACTATTGGATCAATGAAGAAATCAAAAGAGAAATAACAAAAAATACCTGGATACAAACGAAAATAAAAACACAACATACCAAAACTATGGGATGCATCAAAAGTGGTACTAAAAGGGAAGTATAGCAATACAGGCCTACATCAAGAAACAAGAAAAATCTCAAATAAACAATCTAACACTACATCTAAAAGAACAAGAAAAAAGAAGAACTGAAGCCCAAAGTCAGGAGAAGGCAGGAAATAATAAAAATCAAAGCAGAAATAAATGAAACAGAGACAAAAAAGACAAGAGAAAAGGTCAATGAAACTTAGGAGCTGGTTCTGTGAAAAGATAAACAATCTTTATCAACAAATTGAAAAACTCTTTGCTAGACTCACGAAGAACAAAAGAGAGGAGGCTCAAATAAATAATATCAGAAATGAAAGAGGAAAAATTATAATGGATACTACAGAAATAAGAAGGAATATAACAGAATACTACAAAAAGCTATACGCCAAGAAATCGGATAACCTAGAAGAAATGGATAAATTCTTAGAATCATACAACCTCCCAAAACTGAATCAAAAAGAATTAGAGAATATTAATAGACCAATCACAAGTAAAGAGATTGAAACTGTCATGAAAAACCTCCCAAAAAACAGCTTCTCCAGTGAATTCTACCAAACATTCAAAGAAGATTTAATACCTATTTTTCTCCAAATCTTCAAAAAACTTGAAGAGGATGAGATACTTCCTAATTCATTTTACGAGGCCAACATTACCAAAACGAGACAAGGACAACACAAAAAAGGAAAATTACAGGCCAATATCACTGACGAACATAGATACAAAAATCCACAACAAAATATATTAGCAAATAGAATACAACAATACATTAAAAGGACCATACACCATGATCAAGTGGGATTTATTCCAGAGATGCAACGATGGTTCAACATTTGCAAATCAATCAATGTGATACACCACATTAACAAAATGAAGAATAAAACAACACGATCATCTCAATAGATGCAGAGAAAGCATTCAACGAGATTCAGATTTCATTTATGATAAAAACTCTCAATAAAATGGGTATAGAAGGAAAGTACTTCAACATAATAAAGGCCATATATGACAAACCCAAAGCCAACATCATACTCAATGGGGAAAAACTGAAAGTTATCCCTCTAAGAATAGGAACAAGACAAGGAGGCCCACTCTCACCATTCTTATTCAACATAGGATTGAAAGTCCTAGCCAGGGCAATTAGGCAAGAAAAAGAAACAAAAGGGAGCCATATTGGAAATCTAGAGGTAAAACTGTCACCATTGGCAGATGACATGATTTTATATATAGAAAACCCTAAAGAATCCACCAAAAAACTATTAGAAATAATTAATGAATACAGTGAAGAGGCAGGGTACAAAATCAACATACAAAAATCAGTTGTGTTTCTATACACCAATAATGAACTAGCAGAAAGAGAAATAAAGAACACAATCCCATTTTCAATGACAATAAAGAGAATAAAATACCAAGGAATAAATTGAACCAAGGAGGTGAAAAACCTGTACACTGAAAACAATAAGACATTGTTGAAAGAAATCAAAGACGACATAAAGAAATGGAAAGATACTCTGTGCTCATGGATTGGAAGAATTAACATAGTTGAAATGTCCATATCACCTAAAGCAATCAACAGATTCAAAGCAATTCCAATCAGAATCTCAAAGATACTTTTCATGGAAATAGAACAAGGAATCCAACAGTTTATATGGAACAACAAAAGACCTCAAATAGCCAAAGGAATCCTGAGAAAAAAGAACAAAGCTGGAGGTATCACATTCTCCGATTTCAAAATATACTACAACTATAGTAATCAGAATATCATGGCACTGGCAGAAAAAAGAGACACACAGATCAATGAAACTGAATTGAGAGCCCAGATATAAAACCACACACCTATAGACAGCTAATTTTCAACAAGGGAGCCAAGAATATACAATGGAGAAAGGATAGTTTCTTCAATAAATAGTGTTGAGAAAACTGGACAGTCACATGCAAAAGAATGAAAGTAGACTGTTATCTTATACTATACACAAAAATTAACTCAAAATGGATTAAAAGATTTGAATATAAGACCTGAAACCATATAATTCCTAGAATAAAACATTTACAGTATGCTCTTTTTCATCGATCTTAGCAGTATCTTTTTGAATATCATGTCACCTCAGGCAAGGAAAACAAAAGAAAAAATAAACAAATGGGACTACAGAAAAATAAGCTACTACACGGCAAAGGAAACCATCAACAACATGAAAAGACAACCTAGCAATTGGGAGAAGATATTTGCAAACCATATATCTGATAAGGGGTTAATATCCAAAATATATAAAGAACACATACAACTCAACAACAACAAAAAAACCCCATCAAAAAATGGGCAGAGGATCTGAACACAATTTTTTTCCAAAGAAGATATACAGATAGCCAACAGGCACATGAAAAGATTTCAACATCACTAATCATTAGGGAAATGCAAATCAAATTACAATGAGATAACACCTCATGCCCGTCAAAATGGCTATTGTTAAAAAGACAAGATATATCAAGCGTTGGAGAGCATGTGGATTAATGGGAACCCCTGTACACTGCTTGTGGGAATGTAAATTGGTGCAGTCACTATAGAAAATAGTATGGAGACTCCTCAAAAAATTAAAAATAGAGCTACCATATAATCCAGCAATTCCACTTCTGAGTATTTATCCCAAGAACACAAAAACACTAAATCAAGAAGATATATGCACCCTTATGTTCACTGCAGAATTATTCACAATAGCTAAGACTTGGAAGCAACGTAAGTGCCCATCAATAGATGAATGGATCAAGAAGATGTAGTATATTTACACAATGGAATACCACTCAGCCATAAAAAAGATGAAATCTTGCCAATTGTGACAACATGCATGGACCTTGAGGGTATTATGCTAAGCGAAATAGTCAGATGCAGAAAGACAAATACCATATGATTTCACTCATATATGAAAGATAAACAAACAAACACATAGATATGGAGAACAGATTGGTGGTTACCAGAGGGGATGGGGGTGGGGAGAGGGTGAAAGGGGAAAAGGGGTACATGTGTATGGTGATAGATGGTAAGTAGACTTTTGGAGCTGAACACAATGCAGTCTATACAGAGGTCGAAATATAATGATGTATACCTGAAATTTATATAATGTTATAAACCAATGTGACCTAAACAAAAAAAAAATTTTAAAAGCCAGTCATTTATACAAGATATCATAAGAAATGCTATGCAATGATTAACATCATATTTTCAAAAATATTAAAGGGCAGGGATATTTACTCATATTAAATGAAAAAGTGACTGGGAATATAGGGTGATCCCATTTTTGGGAAAACTAAATTTGGATTAAAGTATCCAGATATGTTAATGATAGTTTTCCTATTTTCTAAAATGATTTACTCTTTAGATAATCAGAAGGATACATAAATATGCTTTGTTGTGATGTACTATTTTCTTAAGACCAGCTACACAGAGCAGTGAGGTAGACCACTTATTCCCAACTCATTCCCACCAAACCCCCTGCAGGTCCTGGGAGGCAGTGACCTCCTCTCTGTTTTCTGCTCTGGAACCAGGGCCTGACCAGGTACTCCATAAACACTCCCTGAGACACTGCCCTGGGAAAGAGCTCTATGTTTTCACAGTGTAAAATGAGAAAACAATGACTTCCACTAGGAGGCACCCCCAAAACATTGACTCTTACAGAATTTGTGAGGGATGCCCTAATGGAATCTCAATCACCTTTTCACATGGGAAAACAGCTCAGCCCAAGGCTATGGGCGCAGTGAGGGATGAGGCAGAGGCTTCCTCATAGGGATGAGGAAAATGATAATTAGCACCACCACAGCCCCTGCAGCAGACATTTCCACAGGGCCAGCCACCCAGACAGCGCTTTCCATGGAGGACCCCATTTAGTCCTGACAATAACCCTGTGAGGTTGATCTTCTATTTACCCTACTGTTCAGAGGAGCAAATTGAGGCTCAGAGAGGTGCAGTGACCTTCTGAGGGCTGACAGCCAGTAGGTGGCCAAGTCACCACTGTACTGTGGAGGGGTAGAGAGCTCACCTTTGAACAGAGGGTCCAGTGTTGTGGAGTGGTAGAAAAATCTCCGCAGGTGCACAGGAAGGAGGGGACAGAGGAGAGTCGCTGCCGAGGAAGGTGGGCACCAGGTGCTCCCTCAGATTTTCCAGCCCACCACCATGGATGGTCCATGCCATGCAGGTCTCATGCCTGTTCACTGTTGACACATTTTCCTCCTGGGGTAGACAAAGGAGGGACATGCATTCAGAATAACACCATGGATACGAGGAAGATTGGGGCGAGAGCTCAGACTGAACACCCCAAGACCTCCTGTGGCAGGAAGTGGGACACGAGTGTCCTCAGCAGAAAAAAGGTTCTTGGCATTAAAGTAGAATTTGAGATGGGGAATGATTAAATATATTTGTATCTTAGGTAAATTTGTGAGCAGAGTAACGACAGCACCTCCCTGTATCAACTGCATCATCCCTGTGATTCCTGACATGACCTCCCATTCTGGAGATGAGAACACAGATGCTTATCCTAGGGTGGGAGGGACCAGGGTGTTAAGACATGTAGGATGTTCAGTGCAGCATGTTGAAATGACAAGAGATGACAATCAGGTCAAGGTCTCACATCAGTGAATGGCTGAATCCTTGTGGTACCTGGTCTCCCTTCGGGAATGTTGTGCAGCCCAGTGAGGCCCCAGCCTCTGAGCTGGAGGGGCCATGGGGATGAGTTCCTTGAGATAACAAGTTGCAGAGAAACAGACATAGTACCATGAGCCCCATGTTGTTTTGGGTGAAGATATCCCTAGTAATCCTGATGATGTGGGAGACGGGAGAAGGTGTGGAGGGACTGTCAGGCCAACATGGACACCTGCGGATGGGAGTTAACACAGGAAAATCTGTAGAAAAATGCAAACACTCTTGACTTCATGTGAAGTGAAACCCTATAAAAGTCTCTTTTCTGATATTCCTACTAATATGTGGACAGTGAGTTTGCATGTGGCCAAGGCGGATCTAGGCAGTGAGGGTGGGTTGGGGGAGGAGATGGGGACCCAGATTCCCTTGGGGGCAGGACTCTAGAAGCGAGCCCAGGGGAGGAGCAGGGTGGCTTCTGGGACCCAGGGCCCCCTTTGGCTGTATCGGGTCCTGGGTGTGGAGTCTCCTCCTCGCCTGCTCTCACCGTGAGCCAGAGCTAGACTCTGTGGATGGTGTAGGACACCTGCCCCTCCTGCAGGGAGATGGAGTAGAGGACCCCATTGGTCAGCTCCTGTCCCATCTCCTGTGTGGAGCTCTGGAAAGACAGTGCCTGGCAGCCAGGCAGAAGCCTCAGACCTTGTCCGACAGCCTTTGCTGGTTCTCAGACCCACAAGACTTCTCTGCTCCAGACACACACACACCACTGTCTGCACAGACCTCTCCCAAGGATGGAAAAACATGACAGCCTGAGGGCCTTGGATTCACATTGGCACAGATAAGAGGAGCCTCAGGAATGCCCTTCCCATCCTGCCAACCCTGTCCCGGGGTGTGACCACTCAGGACCACCAGGTTATCCACCACCCAGCAACCAGTTCCTGCCCAGGGCACAGCCTCCCCTCATGTCCCTCTTCCCCCCAAACTGAAGAGGAGGGGAGGTGGGGCTGCCCAGGGAGGGCTCACAGAGGTGGCCTGGCCTGGACTGGCCTGCCCTAGACTGCCCTGTGTTACCTTAGGGACCTCCTGGAAAATGGCCAGAGGTGTCTGGGTTGAGGGCTGAACCAATGTCCATAAAGTCTGAAAAGGCTCTCATTCCAGGGTTTCCTGAATAAGAGCCCTATTAAGTGGGGACACTATAGGAGAACATCTCTCTATATGAAGTGTCTGTGGCCAAGTGAGCTGGGTATGGGCACTAGAATGTAGGTGCCTGGTTACGGAGGTTCCAAGTTCTGTTGGGGTCTATTGTCAAAGAAGTGACTTCACTTCCTGTAGTCCCCTTACCTGAGTCCCCTTCTTGGACAACATCTATCCCAACAGCTGTCTGCTCTGCTGACTGCTCAGCCCCCTTCTCCATGCAATACCATATCTGTCCACAGTTACACCAACACACTCCTCACCACAGACCCCTGGGAAGGTCTGGGTGCAGTCAGGGTCCCAGCTTTGTGGAGGCAGACCTGGCTTCAGACTCAACTCCTCATTCTTCCCTGTTCTTGGTCCTGGATAAGTCACTGTGTCTCTCAGGGGCTGTCTGTCTCCCCACCTGCACAATAGGGATTATTCTAGCATGGACTTCCTAGGTATGTCCTCAGGTGTATGTGGGATAATTCCTATGAAATTGGAGGTGTGGTGTCACATGTGGGTAGTGCCTCCAACTTCTTTTTTCTCCCCCTTGTCACCTCCCCTGTGTCTGCTCCCTCTGACTCCACCCATAGTCCTTATCTAATGTCAGTGCATGTGCGTGTGTGTGTGTGTGTGTGTACATGCCGGTGCTCACATTCTGGATGCCCAGAAGATAGCACCTCTCATATAGTGAGGGGTGGACAAGAGCTTCCTAAGATCTCAGGGTTTCTAATTTCCAAACAAACGCTATGGGAGGGGTTCGAGCCTTGCCCAGAAGGTCAGAACACACCCTCACCCTGGACTCTGCCTGTTGTGTGCCCTGGGACAGTCCCTGCCCCTTTATGGGCCTCAGTTTCCCAACCATCCAATGAGAGATAGATTCAGAGCTGCATAAGCATGAGTTCCGCATGGATGTGGACATGGGTCCCTCCACCCTGGGTGGCGTGTGGACAGGAGTGCACTCAGGGGTTCCCCTGACCTGGGGTCCTCCTTAGACAAGAACTTGCCATGGGCTGCCTGGTGCTCACCGTCACCCCCATGCCATCCCCATATCTGTACCAGTTACACCAGCACAGCCTCTCCCAGAGCCCCTGAGAAGGCTGGGTGCAGCCAGGGCCCCAACACTGAGGCCACAGAGCTGGGCTCAGACCTGCCTCCGCCTGTTATCAGTCTGTGCTTCTGAGCAAGGCATGAACCTCTCGGGGCCTCCCCCTCCTCCCTCAGCGGCTCCCCACGATCCCCACCTCCTGGGGCACACGTCCTTGTGTCATCCCCTCCCCCGAGCGTGGACTGGACTTAGTGACTCAGTTTATTCCATAGAAGGTGGCAAAGTGATGCAACGTCACCTCCAAGATTTGGTTTTAAACAGTCAGTGCTTGAGCTCCCGCTCGCTCTGACCTGTGCACCCTCTCTCTGTCTCTCTGCACAGCTGTGCCTTCTTCTTGGCTAAATATCCCCAGACTGTGAAGGGTTGGCTCCTTCTTGTCAGGCTGCTGGAAATATAAATGTAGCCTTTTCTGAGCCCTCCCCTGGTGGAGCCCAGCACTCCCTTGCAGCATCCTGCTGTTTTCCGATAAAGCACTTGCTCTTTCTTTCATTTGTTTTTCTGTTCGTGGTTTTGTCCGTTTTCCCCTCTAGACTGCGAGCTGCTTGAGGGCTGGGTTCCTGTGGGCTATTTTTAGCTGTGTAAAAATTTGAGTGCTCAGGGCACAGATTCTGAATAACAGATAAGAGAATCCCTCCCGCCTCTGACAAGCTTAGATATTAGAGCTGGACGCTAATAATAGGAGGTGCACGTCGGGTAGAGGGCAGGGAATGTGCAGAATGAGTCCGGCGACACCCTCCTGGCTCTAGTTGCTCCATAGAGCACATTGGATACATGACGCCCTCTGGTGGGAATCACTAGCACTGCACCCTAAGCAAGGAAACCCCAATACCAAACACACCTCCGTTAGAGACTTCAAGGCATCAGCTCTCCTGGTCCCAAGGGGGGCAAAGGCACAGGATCTGTAGGATCTGGGTGCTTTGACAGGGATGTCAGAAGTTTCCCTTGTCTGCCTCCTGTCTGCTCTGGCCCTGGGGTGTTTAGTTCATTCAGAAGGAATCCTGACAACAGCCAGTGCAAGGATTCTGGCCCCAATTCCAAATGAGGACTCTGAGGCTCTGACAAGAGGGTCTCTGCCCAGGGCCAAGGCTGAGTGATCCACTGTGCTGCCATCCTCTTCATTCTTTCCCCAAAGTCCTCTCCTCCTCTGACCTCGTTGTCTATGGTCCCCTCCTTGGATGTCAGTGTGTGTGTAAGTGCACCTGTGTGGATACCCAGAGGAAGCGACTCTACATGAGTCGGGTGGGTTGGGAGCTGGGAATTAAAGCTGGGAGCTTTAATTCTCAAAGCAAACCCCAGGAGTGGGATGACTCCTGGCCTAGGAGGCCCAAACTTTCCCTTTACCTCCGGACTCTGCCCCCCAGTGACCTGGGTCTTCCCATCCCCTTGTGTGCCTCAGTTTCCCAATTGTGCAATGATAGGTTGAACAAGGAACTGCTGAAAACTGCACCCAGTCTGGACACGTCCCAGGCCCCCACCTCCCTGGGTGGGGCATTGCAGGGACAACAGGAGCACCCTCTGGCCTCCCTCACAGGGTGGAGGCAGCCCAATGGCTCTGTGGGCCCCTCTGCCCTGCAGCCAGGAAGGGGTTTCAGCCTAACCTGTGGACTGAGGAGGAGGGGTAGATCCCCAAAGAGAAACTGAGGCACTGTAACTCCTAGAAGATGACACAGATGTAGAGCAGACCAATGATTGGGATCTTCAGAATATATGGATGAACTGCACCCCTGTGTCTGTCCTGGTACATACAGGGTGTTTCCCTGAGATGGGAAGTGTCTTGTCAGCGTTCACACAGTGATTCAACGCAAAGCTAGTACTTCCCTTAAGATTAGATTTCCCTAATAGAGCAGAAAACCCAGAATAATACAGGCACAGACAAGAGGGAGATTTCTTCCTTTCTCATGTAAAGGAACTATGGAGGTGGACAGTCCATGCTGACCCTCAACTGCACCCCACTGTGGTCAGCCATCATCTGTCTTTCTGACCCAGCATGCTAGTAGCTGATGTCCATCCTCAAGGCTGTCTCTCGGCCCAGATGGCTGCAGGAGCCCCTGCCTGGACCAGCCACCATGTCTTCATTTCTGAGACAGGAAGGAAGAAAGATGAAGGGCATACAGCTGTGTCTGCTCCATCTGAGCAGCCTCCCCAAAGCTCCACACAATCCTTCTGCTCACATCTAATTAGCCTGAAGTTCATCTCACCACTTTTAGCTACAAGAGAGATTAGGAATTAGAGCACTTATTTGGTGAATTGCTGTCCGCAATAAAACTGAGTTTCTCTTAAGGAAAAAAGAATGAAAATCACATGGTGATGACCAGGCTCTTTCCCTACACTAAACACCAGGATGAGGAGGAGGAGATGGAGTAATTTTCAGATGAATTGGACATTCATTTACCTACCACACACTCTCTTTCCCTGGTGTTCCTTCATTCCCAGAGAAATTAGAATCTTGGCTCCCAACCAGGATATTTGAGGAGGAAAGGTTCTTTCAATTCCTAAAGAAGCGATTGGAACCACTATGTAGCTTCATCTGCCTGTATCTTGTATGTAGCCCTGAGAAAATCCTCTTCTGTTCCCTAATGAGATGGGCAGAAGTGGAGGGTGGTGGAGCCTTTTGGGCAAGCAGCATGTTCCAAAAGTGGGCTCAAAATTGAATCTCTGTCAGTCAAACAAGGTGACAGATAGGACACCAGCATTTTGACCTTAAGGACACTGGGACCATCATGGTGAATACTATTAATAAAAATAGTCCACACCAAATAAAACTGCACATGGTAAAATGTATTATTGACTGATAACTAATGGAAGAAAAAGGTAATTTTGAAAAATTTTGATATGTATTATTTGACTCAGGGCAGTTGAATAGGTACAAATAATGACCACTAAAGAAAACTTACAAAGGCAGAATCTATAGTCATGAAATTATCATGTGGAAAAGAATTCTGCCATTTATTTTTTAAAAAATTGATCCCAATTAAAGCACTTTCAGTAAATTAAAATTAAATGTGGATAAACCATAAACAGTTTACTATGCTCTATTTCTAAAGTAGGTCAAGGAATTAAAATATCTTATTGAAATTTGATCTGGAAAATACTTTCTCAACACTATTTTTCTAATACTGTTATGAAGTGGCCAGGCTCAAGAATATGCAACAGGGAAAGGACGGTCTCTTCAATAAACAGTGCTGGGATAACTGTCCAGCCACATGCAAAGGAATGAAACTGGACCACCATCTTACATCATGCACAAAAATTAACTCAAAAGGGACTAAAGACTTGAATGTAAAACCTGAAGCCATGAAACTCCTAGAAGAAAACATAGGTGGTAAGCTGCTTGACATCGTGTTGCACCAACTAGGAAGCCTGGCCAGAGTACCTAGAAAACCACATAGCCCAACATCACGTGAGCAAAGAGCTCAGCCAGTAGCTCTGCCCATAGGAAAAGCTGTCATGGTGGCCCCATTTGGCCAGGGAATGTGGTGTGCAATTCTGCCTGATTCAAGACCCCAAACTACAAACTCTGGTGGCCTTGAAGAGTGTTCTGCTGCCTCTCCAGGGCAGGGAAGCTATTACAGCCCATCTACTGCTGAGTATATCCCACGGCACCACCTGACCAGTAAGCCTGGCTGGGGCACCTGGAGACCTGTGTAGTCCAGCTGCACTTGAGCAAGGAGCCTGGCCAGCAGCTTTGCTTGGAGGAAGAGCAAGGGATTTGGCCCCATATGGGCAGGTAAGTCAGTGAGCTGTTCCACCTGATTCAAGACCCCAAACAATGAGCCTTGCTAACCTTGGAGACTGAGTTCTGCTGCCTCACCCAAGCAGGAAGTTAACTCACAGCACCACCAACTGTTTAGTGCAGCCCTCAGCCTTGCACAACAAGCAAACTTGACCAGAGCACCTGGAAAGCTATGTGGCCCAGAAGCACTCAAGCAGACAGCCTGGCCCCTGGCTGTGCCCTTCTGCAGATCCAAGCTAGTGGCCTCATCTGGACAGGGAGCTTGGCTCACCGTTCTGTATGATTCAGGACCCCCAAAAATAAGCTTTGCCAGTCGTCGACACTGTAATGCCACCTGACCCGGATAGGGAAGCTAATTCATAGCCCTGCCTACTGCTGAGTGTTGCCCCCAGATCTTCCCAACCAGGAACTCTAACCAGAACACCCAGAAAGGTGCATAAACCTGCAGGACTTGAGCAGGAGAACCTGGCTGCCATTCTGTCAAGCCAAGCTGGTGGCACCATCTGGCCAGGGAGCTTGGTG
Source organism: Diceros bicornis minor (assembly GCF_020826845.1). Lineage (NCBI taxonomy): Eukaryota > Metazoa > Chordata > Mammalia > Perissodactyla > Rhinocerotidae > Diceros > Diceros bicornis. The sequence goes on along the minus strand of NC_080745.1, from coordinate 16,999,945 downwards.
CACAGTTCTGCCTGACTCAGAACCCCAAACAACAAGCCTTGTTGGTCTTGGAGCCAGTTCTGCCACCCCTCCCAGGAAAGGAAGCTAATTCATAGCGCTACTCACTGCTGAATACAGCCTTCAGCCCTGCCTGATCAGAAAACCTAACCAGAGCACTCAGGAAGCTGTGTAGCCCATTCTACAGCCATGCTTATAGTGGTATGTGAGCAGAGGGCAGCCACCATCTCTGCCTGTCTGCAGAGCAAAGCCAGTGACCATGACTGGTGAGGGAACTCAGTAAGCAGTTTTACAGCTTCAGATCTCCAAAAAACAAGCGTGCCAGCCTTGGGGCCCATTCTGCTGCCCAGCCCAGGCAGTGAAGTTAATTCATAGTCCTGCCTACAGTTGAGTACAGTACCCAGTCCCACCTGACAAAGAAGCCTGACTGGAGAACCCAGGTGACGGCAGAGCCCATTCTACACCTGTTCTTGGACAAGGAACCAAGCCAGCTTTCCTATCCAACTATTCTCATCCAACAGCAAACCCCCACCTAAGTCGACTGGTGAATAACTATCTCTGTCAAAGCAAATATGTGAAGTCTGGAAGAGGAGACCACTTACCCAAATATGCAGCTAGCAACATAAGGAATCAAGGAACACAAAAAATTCAGGGAAACATGATATCATCAAAGGAACCTAATAAAGCTCCAATAACTGACCCTAAAGAAATGGAGATCTATGAACTATCTGAAAAAGAATTCAGAATAATCTTTTAAAGGAAGTTTAGTGAGCTACAAGAACACTCAGACAGACAACTAAATGAAATTAAGAAAACAATGCATAAACAAAATGAGTTCAACAAAAAAATAGAAACCATCAAAAAATCTTAGAGCTCAAGACTACAATGACTGGACTAAAGAATTCAATAGAGAGCTTCAACAGTAGTCTCGACCAAGCAAAAGAAAGAATCAGTAAACTAAAAGATAGGTCATTTAAAGTTATACAATCAGAGGAGCAAAAAAAAGAGAAGGAAAAGGAGTGAAGAAAGCCAACAGGACATCAGGGATTCCATAAAAGAAAACAATACACGCATTACAAGATCCCAGAAGAAGAGAAAAAGAAAGTAATAAAGTATATTTAAAGCAATAATGAGTGAAAACTTCCCAAGCTTTTGGAGAGAAATGGACATCTAGATTCATAAGCCCAAAGAACTTCAAATAGATTGATCTGAAAAAGGCTACACCAAGACATTATAATTAAATTGTCAAAAGTTGAAGACAAAGAGAATTTTGAAAGCAGCAAGGAAAAGCAACACATCACATACAAAGGATACTCACAGAAGATATTTGGTGCACATCTCTAAAGAATTGTTTCATGACAGGAGAGAATGAGATAATATATTCAAAATAGTAAAGAAAAAAACCTGTCAACCAAGAACTCTATACCTGGCAAACCTGTCCTTCAAAAATAAAAAAGAGATAAAGTCTTTCCCAAACAAACAAAAGCTGAAGGAATTCATTGCCATTACACCTGCCTTACAAGAAAAGATGAAAGGAGTTCTTCAAGTGGAAATAAAAGGATGCAAATTAACATTGTAAAAACATACGAATGTAGGTATAAAATTCACTGTTAAAGAGTAAATATATAATTAAAGTCATATTCTCCAATATTGTAATCATGGTACATAATTCACTTATAACTCTGGTTTAAAAGTTAAAAACAAATGTATTAAAAATAAACATAACTAAATAATTTGTTATTGGATAAACCATATAAAAAATATGTCACCTGTAACATCGATAACCTAAAATGTTTGTGTGAGGTGGGGAGCTGTAAAAGTAGAAAGTTTAGAAATGCTACCAAAATTAAATTGTTATCAGCATAAAATATAGTATTTTATACATAAAATATTTTATGTAGGAATCATGGTAACAACAAAGAAAAGCCTGCAGTAGCTAGACAAAAATTATGATGAAATGTCAAAGTATACCACTACAAAAAGTCATCAAATCATAAGAGAAGACTGCAAGATAAGAAGCAAGGAACAACGGATCTGCGAAACAGTCAAAAAACAATTAACAAAATGACAAAAATAAGTCCTTACCTATCAATAATTACTCTAAACATAAATAGAGTTCTTCAATCAAAATACAGAGAAAGAATGGAGAAAAAAACAAGATCCAATGATATGCTGCCTACAAGAGACTCACTTTAGCTTTAAAGACACACATAGACTGTGAGTAAAGGGATTGAAAACGATATTTCAAACAAATGGTAACCCCTAAAAAATCAGGGGTAGCTATACTTATATAGGCTAAAATATATTTTAAACTGAAAGTAGTAAAAAGCTACAAAGAAGGTCATCATATAATGATAAAGGTGTAAATCCATCAAGAAGATATAAAAATTGCAAATATTTATGCACCCAACATAGGAGCACCTAAATATATAAAGCAAAGACTAACAATCTAAAAGGATAAATAAAGAGCAATACAATAATAGTCAGGGATTTAATACCCCATTCTCAACAATGGATAGATCAGCCAGACAGAGAATCAATAAGGAGACAGAGGATTTGAACAACTCTATCAACCAAATGGACCTAACAGTCATACATAGAATATTCCACCCAACAACAACAGAATACACTTACTTCTCAAGTGTACCCGGTACATTTTGCAGGATAGATCATACGTTAGGCAAAAAAAACACGTCTTAGCAAATTCAAGAAGACTGAAAAATAACAAGTATATTTTCTGACCACAACGGTATGAAACTAGAAATGAATAACAGGAGGAAAACCAGAAATTTCACAAATACATGTAAATCACACAACACTATCCTGAACAAAAAATGGATCAAAGAAGAAATTAAAGAGAAATAAAAAAATATCTTGAGACAAATGGAAATGGAAACACAATATACCAAAACTTATGGAATGCAGCAAAAGCAGGTCTAAGAGGGAAGTTTATAGCTATAAATACATATGTGAATAAAACAGAAATATCACAAATAAACAAAGTAATTTTATACCTCAAAGAAGTAAAAAAAATAAGTACAAAATGAGGCCAAAGTTAGCAGAAGGAAGAAAACAATAAATATTAGAGCAAAAATAAATAAAAATACAGAACAGGAAACAATAGAAAAGATTGACAATAGAAAGAGATGATTCTTTAAATAGATTTAAAAAAATTGACAAATCTTTAGCTAGACTAACCAAGAAAAAAAGAGAGGACCCAAATCAATAAAATTAAAAACAAAAGAGGAGACATTACAACTAATAAAACAGAAATACAAAAAATCTAAAGGAACTACTATAAACAACTAAATGCCAACAAACTGGACACCTAGAAGAAATGGATAAATTCATAGAAATATACATCTAACAAGAAAAAATCAGGAAGAAATAGAAAATCCAAAGAGACCAATAACAAGGAAGGAAATTGAGTTAGTAATCAAAAAACTCCCCAAAAAGAAAAGTCCAGGACCAGATGGCTTCACTAGTGAATGCTCCCAAAAGTTTAAATAAGAATTAATATCAGACTTTCTCTAAAATCTTCTAAAAAATTGAAGATGGAATATTTCCAAACTCATTTTACTAGGCTAGCATTATCCTTATACCAAGGCCAGGTAAGGACACTACAAAAAAATAAAAGTACAGGCCAATATCCTTGATGAATATAGATGCAAAAATTCTCAATAAAACACTAGCAAACTGAATTCAGCAGCACATTAAAGAGATCAAACACCACATTCAAGTAAGATTCATCCCTTAAATGCAAGGATGGTTCAACATACACAAATCAATCAATATGATATATAACATTAACAGATGAAAGTTAAAAATCATATGAATCATTAAATAGCATTTGATAAAAATTCAACATCTTTCATGATAAAAACTCTCAACAAATTATATATAGAAGGAACATATCTCAACATGATAAAGGCCATATATGACAAGCCCATAGCTAACATCATACTCAATGGTGAAAGGTCAAAAGCTTTTCCTCTAAGATCAGGAACAAGATAAGGGTAGGCACTCTCACCAATCCTGTTCAACATAGTACAAGAAGTCCTATCCAGAGCAATCAAGCATAAAAGAAATTAAGGCATCAGAATTAGAGAGGAAGAAGTAAAATTGTCTCTTCTCAAATAACATGATTTTGTAATGTAAAAGCCTAAATATCCCACCAAGAAACTGTTAAATCTAAACAATAAACTCAGGAAAGTTGCAGGATACAAAATCGACATATAAAAATCAGTAGTGTTTCTATCCACTGACAATGAATTATCTGAAAGAGAAATAAAGATGACTATTTACAGTAGCATCAAAAACAATAAAATACTTAGGAATAAATTTAAGCAAGGAGGTGAAAGATCTCTACATAGAAAACTCAAGACATTGATAAAATAAATATAAGAAGACACAAATAAATGGAAAGATATTCCATGTACATGGATTGGAATAATTAATATTGTTAAAAACGTCCATACTATCTAAAGCCATCTACAGTTTCAATGTAATCTCTATCAAGATTCCAATGGCATTTTGTTACAGATGTAGAAAAAGCAATCCTAGATTTCATATGGCACCACAAAAGACCCCAATAGCCAAAAAAGTCTTAAGAAAGAAAAACAAAGCTGGAGGCATTACATTTCCTGATTTCAAACTATATTACAAAGATATAATAGTCAAAACAATGGTACTGGCATAACAACAGACACATAGACCAATGAAATAGAACAGAGAGCCCAGAAATAAACCCCCATATGTGCAGGCAACTAATATTTCACAACAGAACCAAGAATACTCAATAGAGAAAAGACAGTCTCTTCATTTAATGGTGCTGGGAAAATTAGATACTCACATGCACAAGAATAAAACCAGATCACTATCTTAAACTACTCACAAAAATTAACTCGAAATGAATTAAAGAAAAATTAAATGTAAGCCTGAAGCTATAAAACTCCTAGAAGAAAATATAGGGTAAAAGCTTCTTGCCATGGGTCTTGGCAATGATACTTTTTATACAACACCTATGTCACAAGCAACAAAATAAAACACAAACAAGTAGAACTAAAACTAAAAACCTTCTGAACAGCAAAAGAAATGATCAAATAAATGGAAAGGAAATCTGCAGAATGGTAGAAAATATTTGCAAACCACATATCTGATAAGGCATTAATATCTAAAATATGTAAGGAACACATACAACTCAATAGCAAAAAAACCAAATAATCCAATATAAAAATTGACAAAGAACCTGAATAGACATTTTTACTAAAAAAAAAAAGATGTTAAAATGGTCAATAGATATATAAAAAGCTGCTCAATCTCACTAATTATTAGAGAAATGCAAATCAAAAACCCCAATGAGTTATCACCCCAAACCTGCTAGACTGGCTATCACCAAAAAGACAAGAGGTAATAAATGCTGGCGAGGATGTGGAGAAAAGGGAATCTTACATGCACTTTTGGTGGGAATATATATTGGTACAGTCACTAAGGAAAAAAGAATAGAGATTGCTCAAAAAATTAAAAATAGAACTACCATATGATCTTGCAATTTAAAATCTTGGTATATATCTGAAAGAAATGAAATCATTGTTCCAAAGAGATATCCGCACCCACAAATTCGCTGTAGCATTATCTACAAAAGCCAACATATGGAAACTTCACATCAATCAAGAGATGAACGGTTAAAGAAATCAGGGTACATATATATAGCAGAATACTACTCAGTCACGAAAAAAGGAAATCATGCCATTTGTGACAACACTGATGGTCCTAAGGGCATTATGCTAAGTGAAGTAAGTCAGGCAGAGGAAGACAAATACTCTATGACCTCACTTATATGTGGAATCTAAAATAACCCAACTAATAGAAAGAGATCATATTTGTGGTTACCAGAGGCAAGGATTGAGGGTGAGGAAACTAGGTGAAGGTGGTCCAAAGCTACAAACATCCAGTTATAAGATAGATAAGTTCCAGAGGTGAAATGGAAAAAATGATGATTGTAATTAACGATACTTGTATATTTGTAAGTTGCTAAGAGAGTAGATCTTTATTTCATCACAAGGAAAATAATTGTAACAATGTGCATTGATGGAGGTTAACTAATCTTATGTGGTAACCATTTTTCAATACATACATATACAAAATCATTATGTTGCACACCTAAAACTTATACAATGTTATAGGTCAATTATATCACAATTAAACTGGGGGAAAAAAGAACTATCACATACGTTCACTAAAACGACACTACTGTTAAAGAAGCTTCTATGTTGCACTCATATAACCATTTTTTTACATGTGTTTTTAAATACTTCTCTAAATGCAGTTCAGAATGACAATCACATCCATTCACTTAATAATAAATTTCTCTTTGTAGCAGGCAAGTAGCACAATTATAATCATCGTTATTCCCTGGTTTTTAAAAACCTTTCTAAATGCATTACAGAATTGCTATCACATCCATTCCTGAAATAAAACTCTTCTCAAGATAGCATGCATGTAGCACTCTTATAATCATCTCTATTACGTGTGTTTTTACACACTTCTCTAAAGCATTACAGAAGAGCTATCACACCTATGCCCTGAAATAATACCCTTGTCAAAGTAGCTTGTACAGAACACTCATATAACAAATGTAAATATATACGTGTTTTTATTTATGTATTTATTTATGTATGTATGTATGTATGTATTTATTTATTTATTTATTTATTTATTTATTTATTTATTTATTGTGAGGGAGATCAGCCCTGAGCTAACATCCGTGCTAATCCTCCTCTTTTTGCTGAGGAAGACCGGCTCTGAGCTAACATCTATTGCCAATCCTCCTCCTTTTTTTCCCCCCAAAGCCCCAGTAGATAGTTGTATGTCATAGCTGCACATCCTTCTAGTTGCTGTATGTGGGACGCGGCCTCAGCTTGGCCGGCGAAGCGGTGCATCGGTGCGCGCCTGGGATCCAAACCCGGGCCGCCAGTAGCAGAGTGCGCACTTAACCGCTAAGCCACTGGGCCGGCCCTATATGTGTTTTTAAATGCTTCTCTAAACACATTATATAATGGCATCACAACCATTAACTTAGATGACACTGTTCTCTTCGTAGCAAGCAGGTAGCATGCTTATAAACACTGTTATTACATGTGTTTTTAAACATTTCTCTAAATGCATTACACAATGTTGATCTTATCCTTCAGCAAATAACACTTGTCTATATGTTGAAAGCGCGTTGACTCTTATAAACATCTTTCTTCCATGTGTTCTTAAACACTTCTCTACATGCATTAGAGAATGTCTATCAAGCCATTCCCTTAAATAATATTATTGTCAAGGTAGCTGGTTCATAGTACCCATATAACCACCATTATTTAATATGTTTTTAAACACTTCTCTAAATGCATTACAGAAGAGCAATCACATCCATTCCCTGAAATAACACTCTTGTCGAAGTAGCTTCCACATAATATTCATATAACCGTATTTATTATATGTTTTTAAACTCTTTTCCAAACGTTTTACAGAATGTCTATAATATACATTCCCTGTAATAACACTCTCGTCAAGGTAGCTTGAAAGTAGTACTGTTTTGTGTGCTGGTCTCAGCCTATCAATAACCAACGCTGTGGCTGGACCAGCCCTTGCGGTTCTTTTTTTTTTTTTTTAGGTGAGGAAGATCAGCCCTGAGCTAACATCCATGCCAATCCTCCTCTTTTTGCTGAGGAAGACTGGCTCTGAGCTAACACCTATTGCCAATCTTCCTCCTTTTTCCCTCCTTTTTCTCCCTAAAGCCCCACTAGATAGTCGTATGTCATAGTTGCCATCCTTCTAGTTGCTGTATGTGGGACACCGCCTCAGCATGGCCTGACAAGTGGTGAGTTGGTGCACGCCCGGGATCCAAACCCAGGCCATCAGTAGCAGAGCGCGCACTTAACCACTAAGCCACGGGGCCAGCCCCCCTTGTGGTTCCTAATAAGACTGCAAGACACCCTCAGCAATAATTATCAGGAAACTTTGGGGAAAAAAAGGTTTATTACTTACAGGCCCTGGAAATTACAGGGCACACCTACACCACACAGCAAGGTCACAGGTAAAGAAAGAGAGTGGGCCCGGGGTTCCACTTTTATTGTGGTCGAGGGTGGGGGCCTAAGGTTTCGTGGGCTCACTCTTTACTGGTGAATTTAAGACATAAGAGTGGACATTTAAAGTGTAGGAAGAGAAAAAAAAGAAGCCCAAATGGTCAGTTATCAAAACCAACCAAGATCTCTAAAACAAAGGAGGCTTGTGGGGTGAGGCCTGGATCTTTAGTCGTGTGGCTGGCATTGTTTATTTGAGATAACCTTCTTTGAAGTGGATGCCTTGGCAATCAAAGCTTAAGTCAGGCACTTGCACTACAAAAAAGAGAAAACCCAGCTATCAGGGCTTACACTACAAGCACTCTTATATCCATCTTTATTACATATGATTTTAAACACTTCTCTAAATTCATTACAGAATGGACATCACATCCATTCCCTAAAACAACTCCTCTCAAAGTAGGAAGCAAGTAGCACTCTCAGAGCCATCTTTATTACATTTGGTTTTAAACTCCTCTAAATGCCTTACAGAATGGATATTATATCCAACCACTGAAATAACAATCTTCTCAAGGTAGCATTCACGTATTACTCTAATAATCATTTTACAACATATCTTTTTAAACACTTCTCTATATAATTTACAGAATGGCTAAAATATCCATTTCCTAATATAACATTGTACTCAAAGTCACATTACATAGCACTCATAACCATTTCTATTACATGTGTTTATAAACAATCCTCTAAATGCATTACATAATAGCTATAACCTTCATTCCCTAAGATAACACTGCATCAAAGTAGCTTGCCCATAGGACTTAGATAACCATTTTATTACATGTGGTTTAAGCATTTCTCTAAATGTATTGCAGAATGGCTATCACAACCATTCACTTACATAACATTCTATCCTACGTACAAAACAAGTTGCATGATTGTAACAATCTTTATTCCATGTGTTTCCAAACACTTCTCTAAATGCATTACAGAACATCTATAACATCCATTCTCTTAATTAACACTCTTGTCAAGGTAGCTTGCAGTCATAACCATCTTATTACTTGTATTTTGAGGTATTCCTCTAAATTCATTACAGAATGTCTATCATATTCATTCCCTTGAACTCTCTTCGCCACATAGCAAGCATTATTATTATAACCATCATTATTACATGTGATTTTAAATATTTCTCTAAATGCACTACAGAATGGATATCACATCCATTCCATTAAATAACGTTGTTGTCACAGTCATGTTACAACTCTTTTAAACATTCTTATTACAAGTGTTTTTAAACACTTTTCTAAATCCATTATAGAATATCTATATTATCCATTCCTTGTTATAACACTCTTGTCAAAGTAGCTTGCACACAGTACTCTTAGAACCATCTTCCTACATGATTTCTATAAATGCATTACAAAATATCTATTACATCCATTCCTTGAAATTACGCTCTTCTCTAGGTAGCATGCATGTAAGCACTGTTATAACCATCTCACTACATTTAAACATTTCTCTGCATGTGTTATAGAATGTCTATCATAGGCAATCTCTGAAATAACAGTCTTGTCGGAAAAATTTGTATGTAGCAACAATAACCATCTTTATCACTTGTTTTTAAACACTGCTCAAAGTCCACTACAGAATGGATATCACCACCATTCCCTTACATAACATTGTGCTTTATGTAGCAAGTGGGTTGCACTCTATAACCATCAGTATTCCATGTGTTTTTAATTACTTCTCTAGATGCATTACTGAAAGGCTATCACATCCATTCCATGAAATATCATTCTTCTCAAAGTAACATGCAAATAGCACTATAACCATTTTTATTACATTTGTTTTTAAAAACTTCTCTTACTGCATTGCAGAATAGCTACCACACTTATTCTCTTAATACCTCTTGTCAATGTAGCCTGCATGTGCACTCATATAACCATCATTACATGTGTTTTAAGCACTTCTCAAATGCATTACAGAATGTCTATCACATCCTTTCCATTAAATAATATTCTTCTATGGTAGAATACAGGTTCTACTTTTATAAACATCTGTACTCCATGTGGGTTTTTTCATCAGTTTTATTGAATTATAATTGACACATAGCACTTTATAAGTTCAAGGTGTACAGCATAATAACTTGATTTACATATATTGTGAAATGATTACCACAATCAGTTTAGTTAACATCTATCATCTCATATAGATTAAAAACAAAGAAAAAATACTTTCCTTGTGATGAGAACTCTTACGATCTACACTGAACAACTTTCAAACAGATCACACAGCAGAGCTAATTACAGTAATCATGGTGTACATTATATACTCAGTATTTATTTATCATATAACTGGAATTTTATACATTTTGACCACCTTCATCCAATTCCCCCACCACCTCCCATCTACCACCTCTGGTAACCACAAATCTGAACTCTTTTTTCTATAAGTTTGGTTTTTTTTGCTTATGGTTTTTGTTTGTTTGGGTTTTTTGTCGTCATTGTTTTTAGATTCCACCTATAAGTAAGATCATACAGTATTTGTCTTTCTCTCTCTGACTTATTTTACTCAGCATAATGCCATCAAGTTCTATCCACGCTGTTTCAAATGGCAGGATTTCCTTCTTTTTATGGCTGAATATTCCATTGTATATATATACCACACCTTCTTCTTCCATTCATCTAGATGGACACTGCAGTTGTTTCCATGTCTTACCTATTATAGATAATGCTACTATGAACATGGGGGTGCAGATATCTCTTCAACATAGTGTTTTCATTTCCTTCAGATATATTCCCAGAACTGGAATTACAGGATCATATGGTAGTTCTATTTTTATTTTTGAGGAAACTCCATACTATTTTCCATAATGGTTGTACCAAGTTACAATCCTACCAACAGTGCACAAGGGTTCCCTTTTCTCCACATCTTTACTAGCACTTATCTCTTGTCTTTTTCATGATAGATAAGAATGAGAGGTGAGAGATGTCTTGTGTTTTTGATTTGCATTTCTCTAATGATTGGTGTTATTGAGCACCTTTTCACATACTTATGGCCATTTTAATATCTTCTTTGGAAAAATGTCTATTCAGATCCTTTGCCCATTTTTTAATTGGATCTTTTTTTTTGGCTACTGAGTTGTATCAGTTCTTTATATATTTTGGATATTAACGCTTTATCAAATACATGGTTTACAAATACTTTTTCCCTTCCGTAGGCTGTCTGTTCATTTTGTTGATTGTCTCTTTTGCTCTGCAGAGTTTTTAGTTTGAGGTGGTCCCACTTGTTTATTTTTTATTTTGTTGCTTGTGCTTTAGGTGTTATATCCAAAAAAACCACTACCAAGACTCATGTCAAGGAACATTTTTCCTACATTTTTTTCTAGTTTTATGGTTTCCAGTCTTACATTAAAGTCTTTAATCCATTTCAAGTTAATATTTGTGAGTGCTGTAACATAGGGGTCTAGTTTCATTCTTTTACATGTGAATATCCAATTCCCCAGCATTATTTATTGAAGAGTCTGTCTTTTCTTCACTGAGTATTCTTGGTTCCCTCGTCAAATATTAGTTGACCATATATACATGGGTTTATTTCTGGGCTCTCAATTCTTTACATTGGTCTATGCATCTGTTTTATGCCAGAATCATACTGTTTTGATTACTTTAGCTTTATAATATAGCTTGATATCAGGAAGTGTGACTTTGTTGTTCTTCCTCAGGATTGCTTTGGCCATTCAGGGTCTTTGGTTGTTCCATATAAATTTTAGGATGTTTTTTTTCTACTTCTGTAAAAAATACCATTGGATTCTTGATAGGAATTCCATTGAATCTATAGATGACTTTGGTAATTACGAGCATGTTTTAACAATATTAATTCTTCCACTCTGTGAACATGAAATACCTTTCCATTTATGTCTATTTTCTTAGATTTCTTTCATCAATGTCTTGTAGTTTTCAACGTAGGGATCTTTCACCTCCTTGGCTAAATTTAACCTAGGTATTTTACTGTTTTTGATGTACTGTGAATGGGACAGTTTTATTTCTTTTTTGAAAATTCATTGTTGTAAAAATTCTATTAATTTTTGCATGTTAATTTTGTATCCTGCAACTTTCCTGAAGTTCCTTACACTTAACAGTTTTTTGGTGAAATCTTTAGGATTTTCTATATATAAAATCATGCCATCTTCAAATAAAGACAATTTTACTTCTTCTTTTCCCATTCTGATACTTTTTACTTCTTTTTCTTGCCTGAATGCTCCGGCTAGGACTTCCAGTACTATGTTGAATAGTAGTGGTGAGAATGGGCACCCTTGTCATGTTTCTGATCTTAGGGGAAAATCTTTCAACCTATCACCATTGAGTATGTTAGCTGTGGGCTTGTCATATACAGCCTTTATTATGTTGACATATTTTCCTTCTGCACCTAATTTGTTATGAGTTTTTATCATGAATAGATGTTGAATTTTGTCAAATGCTTTTTCTGCATCTATTGAGAGGATTATATGATTTTTAAATTTTATTCCATTAATGTATCATATTTATTGATTTCCATATGTTGACCCATCCTTGCATTCTAGGGATAAATCCCACTTGATCATGGTGAATGATCCTTTTAATGTGCTGCTGAATTCAGTTTGCTAGTGTTTTATTGAAAATTTTGCATCTATATTTATCAAGGATATTAGCCTGTAGTTTTCTTTTCTTACTCTGTCCTTTTCTGGCTTTGGTATCAGGGTAATGCTGGCTTCATAAAATGAGTTTTGGTGTGTTCCCTCCTCTTCAATCTTTGGAAGAGTTTGAGAAGGATTTGCATTAATTCTTCTTTAAATGTTTGGCAAAATTCACCAGTGAAGCCATCTGGTCCTGGCCTTTCCTTCATTGGGAGATTTTGGTTACTGACTCAATCTCCTTACTAGAAATTGGTCTGTTCAGATTTTCTATTTCTTCCTGATTCAGTCTTGGTAGATTGTACATTTGTAAGAATTTTTCCATTTCTTCTAGGTTGTCCAGTTTGTTGGCATATACTTTTTCATATAGCTTCTTATGATTTTTTGTATTTCTGTGGTATCAGTTGTAATATCTCCCATTTCATTCATTCGGGTCTTCTCTCTTTTTTCCTTGATTAGTCTACCTAAATGTTTATCAATTTTGTTTATCTTTTCAAAGAACCCACTCTTAGTTTTGTTAGTCTTTTCTACTGTTTTCCTGTTCTCTATTTCATTTAATTCTGCTCTAATCTTTATTGTCTCCTTCTTTCTGCTAACTTTGGACTCAATTTGTCCTTTTTCTACTTCCATGAGGCATAGAGTTAGGTTATTTGACATCTTCCTTGTTTCTTAATGTAAGCATTTATTGCTATGAACTTTCCTCCTAGAACTGCTTTTGCTGCATCCCTTAAGTTCTGGTATTTTGTCTTCCCATTTTCATTTTTCTCAAGATACTTTTTTACTCTCCCCATAATATCTTCTTTGACACATTAGTTGTTCAGGGAATGTTGTTTAATTTCCATGTATTCATGAGTTTTCCAGTTATTCTCCTGTTACTTTTAGTTTCATACCATTGTGGTCAGAGAAGATATTTGGCATGATTTCAATTTTCTTAAATTTGCTAAGACTTGTTTTGTGCCCTAACATAGAGCCTACCCTAGAAAATGTTCCACGTGCCCTTGAGAAGAATGTGTATTCTGCTGTAGTTGGATAGAATGTTCTGCATACGTCCATTAGGTCCATTTGGCCTATAGTATTCTTCAAAACTGCTGTTTTTATGGATGATCTGTCCTTTTTGAGAGTGTGGTATTAAAGTCCCCAACTGTTATTGTATTGCTGTTTATTTCTCCTTTGAGCTCTGTTAAATTTTAGTTCATATATTTAGTTACTTCAATGTTGGGTACATAAATATATAAAAATGTTATTTCTTCTTGATGGATTGATCCCTTTACCATTATACAATGATTTTTTTCTCTTTTTACCAGTTTTAAAGTCTATTTTGCCTGATATAACTACCTCTGCTATTTTTGGTTACGTTTGCATGAAATATCTTTTTCCATCCTCTCACTCTCAGTCTATGTTTGTCTTAAGGCTAAAGTGAGTCTCCTGTAGGCAGCATTTCATTGGATCTTGTTGTTTTATCCATTCAGCCATTCTATGTTATTCAATTGGAGAATTTAAATCCATTTATGTTTAAAGTAATTATTGATAGGTAAGGACCTACTATTGCCATTTGTTAATTGTTTTCTGACTGTTTTTTAGATCCATTATTCCTTGCTTCTTATCCTTCTGTTTGTGTTTTGATGTCTTTTGGAATCAGTTAGCTTTGACTTCTTTACCATGTTCTGTTGTGTAAAAACTACAGGTTTTTCTCTGTGTTTACCATGAGGCTTACATAAAATATCTTAAAATTATAACACCCTATTTTAAACTGATAATTTAAATTCAATAGCATTCCTAAGCTTTACACTTTTACTTCTCTCCCTTACATTTCAGGTTTTGATGTTCCAGTTTACATATTTTTTTAATGTTATGTATCCAATAACAGATTATTGCAGTTATGGCTATTTTTACTTAGTTTGTTAGTTAACTTTTTTTTTTCGCGAGGAAGATCAGCCCTGATCTAACATCCATGCCAATCCTCCTCTTTTTGCTGAGGAAGACTGGCCCTGAGCTAACGTCCATGCTGATCTTCCCCCACTTTTATGTGGGACGCTGCCATAGCATGGCCTGACAAGTGGTGCAGTAGTGTGCACCTGGGATCCGAAGGCAGGCTGCCAGCAGTGGAGCGTGCACACTTAACTGCTATGCCACAGGGCCAGCCCTGTTTTTTAACTTTTAAACTAGAGTTGTTAGGAAATTAGGCACCACTGTTACCATATTATAGAATCTAACTTTGAACATATATTTACCATACCAGTGAGTTTTATCCTACCATCTTATGTTTTTATGGTGTTAATTAGCATCCTTTTACTTCCACTCAAATAACTTCTTTTAGCATTTCTTACAAGGCAGGTCTAGTGGTGATGAACTCCCTCACTTTTTGTTTGTTTGGGAAAGTCTTCATCTCTCCCTCATTTCTGAAAGAGAGCTTTACTGGGTGTAGAATTCTTGGTTGACAGTATTTTTTCTTTTAATATTTTGAATTTATCCTTCCTTTCTCTCCTGGCCTGAAAAGTTTCTGTTGAGAAATCCACCCATAGTATTATGGGAGTTCCCTCATATGTAACTTGTCTCCATTCACTTGCTGCTTTGAAAATTCTTTCTTTGATTTTGTTGACAATTTAATTATAATGTTTAACCTACTTGGGGTCCTTTAGGCCTCATGGATATGGATGTCCATTTCTCTCCCAAGGTTCGGGAAGTTTTCAGCCACTGTTGCTTTAAATATACTTTCTGTCCCTTTCTCTTCTCCTTTTGGAATTCCCATAATGCAGATATTGTTTCTTCTGATGGTGTCCCAGTAAGCCCATAGGCTTTCTTACTCTTTTTCATTCTTTACTCTTTTTGTTCCTCTGATTGGATAATTTCAATAGTCCTGTCTTCTAGGTCACTGATTCTTTCTTCTACATGGTTGAGTCTGCTTTTGAAGCTCTCCACTGAATTCTTCAGTGCAGTCATATTTTTCAGCTCTCAGATGTCTACGGGTTTTTTTGGTATGATTTCTATTTCTTTGTTGAAAGTCTCATTTTGTTCATGCATTTTTTTCCTAATTTCACTAATAGTTGTCTGTGTGTTCTTGTAGTTCATTAAACCTCTTGAAAAGGATTATTCTGAATTCTTTGCCTGACAGATCACAGATCTCCATTCTTTAGGGTGAGATATTGGAGCTTTATCCATTTCCTTTGGTGGTGTCATGTTTACTTGATTTTTCATAGTCCTTAATTCCTTATGTTGGTTTTTGCACATTTGAGTAAGCAGTGTCCTCTTCCAGCCTTTACAGGTTTGCCTTGGTAGAGACAGTTCTCACCAGTCAGCTCAGTTTGGGTTTCTGGACGTGTCAGCTAGTAGCATCCTTTGGCAGCTGGGGCTTGCTATCAGGGTCTATTTTGGGGCAAGGCCACTGCCCAAGCTCTGAAATCAGGGAGGGGGCACCTTTGGCTGAGAACATTTGGATAGGAATTGCTCAGTTCCCTGCCCAAGCAAGGATGTAGGATGGGCTCCACTGTTGCCTGGGTTCTCTGGTCAGGCTTCCTAGATGGTCAGGACTAAGTACTTTACTCAGCATAGGTGGGGCTATGAGTTAGCTTCTCTTCTCCAGCGGGTCAGAAGAACAGATCCCAAGGCCTACACAGCTCATTTTCTGGGGACCCAAATAAGGCAAGACTGTACACTGAATTCCCTGGCTAGACAGAGCCATCAGTCTTGCTCTGCAGGTGGGGAAAGCCATGGGCTGTGCTCTCTGTTCAAGTGCTACTTTAAGCAGGGCTGCTGGATGGGCTATGCAGCTCCTCTTGTGCTCTGGTTAGGTTCCCTAATCAGGTGGGCTGAAGGCTGAATTCAGCTATGGGATGGACTATGAATTAGTTTCCCTGCCCAACAAGGGTCCCTAGCAGGGAAGGCTGGCAAAGCTCTTGCTTGGGGATCAAATCAGGTAGAACTGTGCACCAAGTTCTCTGGTCTGATGGGCCACTGTTCTTGCTCTGCAGATGGGCAGGGCCACCAGCCAGCTCTCTGCTATAGTGTTGCTGTAATGGGAGTTGCAGGATGGGCTACACAGATTCCCAGGAGCTCTGATTTGGTGTTCTGGTCAGGCCAGACTGAAGGCTGTATTCAGCCTTGGGTGGCACTATAACTTAGCTTCCCTGCCCAGTTGGGGCTGCAGAACAGGCCCCAAGGTTGGCAAGGCTCTTTGTTTGGGGATCAAGTCAGACAGAAATGTGCACTAAGCTCTCTGGACACATAGGATTGGCTCTGCAGATGCAGAGCTGCTGGCCAGGCTCTCCAC
Organism: Diceros bicornis minor; assembly: GCF_020826845.1. NCBI lineage: Eukaryota > Metazoa > Chordata > Mammalia > Perissodactyla > Rhinocerotidae > Diceros > Diceros bicornis. The sequence goes on along the minus strand of NC_080745.1, from coordinate 16,982,940 downwards.
CCTAAGTGCCACTGTAATCAGGGCTTCAGGGTGGGCTACTAAAATGCCTGGGAGTTCTAGTTAGGTTTCCTGGTTGGCAGGGTTGGAGGTTGTATTTGGCAGTGGGCAGAGCTATCCAGAGCAGCTTCTCTGCCCAGGTGGGACCACAGAACAGGCTTGTGTTAAAACCACAAAAATGACCTTTGTTGGGCTTGGAGCTGATTCCACTGCTCCATCCAGGTAGGGGAGCTAATACATAGCCCAATCCACTGCTGAGTGTAGCTGCTGGCCCCAGCCAACCAGGAAGACTTACTTGAGCATCTGGGAAGCTACTTAACACAACAGCACTTGAGTGGAGATCATGGCCAGCAGCACTGCACATCCGCAGAGCCAGGACACTGGCTCCATCTGGCCAGGGAACTTGGGGCACAGTTCTGCTTGATTAGCTCCCCAAAAAGAGTTTTGCAAGCCTTGGGGCTGGTTCTATGGCCCTGCTTGGGCAGGGAAGCTACTCCATAGCTCTTCCCACTGCTAAATACAACCTCCACTATCCTCACTACAGAACAGTTAAAGAGTGGGCAGCTCAATGACATCCTCATAAACCCAAATCTGTTTCACTCTCTGCTCTACCAACCTCAGCCACTGCCTATTCCGCAGAGTTGCAAGATACAACTAAGTGTCAAGTCCAGACATGAAACATTTCAGCTGCATAAGAAAGAAACTTTTCCCAGTTTTCAGAACACTTCTGCAAACAACTCTGGCCAGAACTAGGACATGTGCTAATCCCAAACAAATCCCTAAGCAGAATGTCTTCCATGACTGGCTGAATCTAATCAAGCTTTACCTCTGAACCTTCCAAGGGTAAGGTGAAAAATATAAAGATAATTAAATAATTAAGGCTCTGCCATCAAGGAAAGAATGAGTGTTGGGTACAAAGAGTCTGTAAGAACCTATCAATTGTTTGCAAGTTAATTCAAGAAAAAATAGCTAACACACACATAGCCCATATTATGTAGCTCATAGTTAATAAATTCTGAGCACCTCTATGAATTAGGCATTATTAATGTCCCTATTTTACAGATGAGGGTCTGAGTACAGACAGTAATCTGCCGCAAATCTATTAAGTGACAGATCCAGACAGTATACGAACCCAGGCAATCTGATATCTAATTCAACAGCCTCCCCTATTACTAACAAGAAAGGAATGGGACAATATATATATATACAACATCATAAAAGAAATGTAGATAGTTTCTGTTATGCTTGGGTCATGCAACTCACACCTAAGTCGATTTCTCATCTGAACGTTTCAGCAGGATGATATTTTCTTCACATAATGGAAAGCAATACTGTGCTGAATTCAAGTAGTACTGTTCACATCTGTTTAATTAATGTGATATTACTTATTTTGTGTAATTAGTATTTTTATTACACTCACTGGTGGATCCTGAGGCAGGTGAAAACTTTATAAACACAATGTTTGAAATCTTTATTGAAGAGTTAATACAAAACGCTGGCTATATCCACTTATATACGCCAGGAAACTGTGAGAGAACATATATGAGGTATGGTAAAATTGTGAAACATTATTTCCCTTAAAACGTATATTGAATAATTTGAGAAACTGGTTAGCATTTGAGGTGGGAAATCTTTGTTATTTGTCACATAGCTAAGAGAATAAAATATGTAGTATACTCGCATATATAAGCACTTATCACACAGGGATTCTTATATACTGTTGTCCTAATTATTCAGCTTACTTGTGTAAGCACTTATCACACAGGGATTCTTATATACTGTTGTCCTAATTATTCAGCTTACTTGTGTTGTGTGTTTTTAAGTAAGATGAGAAGCTACTGGAGGGATCTAAGCAGACAGCCAACACGTTCAGAATTTCTGCTTTTTATTAAGGAACACTTATACTAAAACATGAACATAATAAAAATTCACAAGTAATAACTTTTGCAAAGCGAAGCCACCTACAATCAATACCAAGATCAAGAAAGAAAACACTATTAGCACCAGAGAAGTCGCCTCAAGTCAATCCCTGCAACCTGCCACCATCCAGGCAACTACCATCCCAATTTCTAACCCCTTATATTAGCCTGCTTTTGAATAATCATATCGCACGTTTCTTTTGCATGCATTGCATGTAATTGTGGTTCATTCATTCCCACTGCTGTAGAGTATACCACTGAATGAATAGAGCACAATTTATGTATTCATTCTAGTGTTGGTAGACATTCATGGTGTTTCTACTCCTAGGCTAGTGAAAAGAGTACTACCATGAGTATTCTTTCAGTAAACGTATATTTGTATTTCCGTTGGACATATGCCTAGAATTACAGCCAAAATTTACATGTGTGTTCAGCTTTAGAAGAGTTTCTTTTCCAAACCATACAATTTACATTCCCAGCAAACGCGTATTGAGTTCCAGTTGCTTCATATCTTCATCAGTTGGTACTTTAATCATTTTAGACATTGTGGTGTGTAGTGGTATTTTATCTGTTATAATTTGCCTTTCCTTGATGACTAATGAAGTTGAGCAACTTTTTCATACATTTACTTGCCATTTAAATATACTCCATGTGAATTATGTTCAAATCCTCTGCTTATTTTTCTATCTGACTTTTTCTTATTGATTTGTAGGTCTTCATAAATTCAGTATGAGTCCTTGGTTAGACACATGCACTGCAATTGCATTCCCCCAGTCTGTGGCTGACTTTTAACTTTTGTAGTTTTTTTTTGTTTTTTGAACAAACAGCAGTTCTTAATTCTAATGCAGTAAAATTTCTCTATGGTTTGTTTTTGTTTCTTGTTTAAGATGTCTTAGCCAAAGTCATGATGTTCATCTATACTTTATTCTAAAAGTGTTATTGTAAGACCATTCACATTTAGATGTACAATCCATATGCAATGATTTTTGTGTATGGTGGGTGGTTACAGTCAAAATATGTTCTCTTTTGCATAGAGGACCAATTAATCCAGCATCATCTATCAAGAAAACCATCTTTTCACCACAATATTACAGTGTCACCTTGGTCATCTATCAATATGTTTTGGCCTGTTTCTGGACATTGTGTATCCTTGTACCAAAACCACAGTCTTGATATCTAGCAATCTAAGTCTTGTAGCTTTATTTTTCTATTTTCAGATTGCCTTAGCTATGGTCACTGTATCTGCATATACATTTTAAATTCAGACTTGTAAACCTCCAATAACAAAACTTGCTGCTGGATAGATTAGGGTTGCACTGAATCTATCATTCAATTTGGGGAGAAAAGAGGCTTCAAAATCATCAACACAGTTAAGTATCTCCTTTCCTTTATTTTGGTTTTTAATGTCTCTTAATTTTGTGATATAGTTTTAGGACCTCTAGAACTTACTGTTTTAGTGCTGCTGTAAATTTAACAGCAATTTACCACAGTATTTAAAGTGTACATCTTGATAAATATACCTGTGTAACCATCATCACAATAAAGATAGTGACCCTATCCATCACTTACAGGGATCACTGCCCTTTACTGCCTGATGTCCAGTGACTTGAAAACAATCATTTCCTATATTTTGTCTGTTTTCTTTTTCCCTGTTTTTTTCAGGCAGGAGGGTAAATCTGGTCTCTGCTATCCTATGCTGGATGGATACAACTGTCCTCATATCATTTAATTTTGTTTTCTATTTGTTGTTTATATATAAAAATACAATTTTTCTATAGTGAGTTTTTTTATTTATTTCTAATAAGTTTTCTATATATTTTTTTACTTTTCTATGTATACAATATCACTTGCAAATAATGAGTTGTACTTCAATCTTCCCAGTTTTTGTGCCTTAAACATTTTTTTCTCTTTAACTTTTTTTTTTTTTTTTTGCCTTACTGACCTAGCTAGAGCCTTCAGTCCAATGTTAAATAGAAGAGGTGGTAACAAGCATTCTTGTCTCATTATTAACATCAGGACAAGATATTTCAATGTTTATCTATTTAGTATTATGTTTGTTGTATGTTGGTTTTCTTTTGTTTGTGATGAAGTTTCATTCTACTCCTAGTTTAGTTTAGTTTTTTAATTAGGAATGGGCCTAAAGTTTCATCAAATACATTTTCTGCAAGTATTGCAATAACCATATGGCTTCACTTATTTTTTCTACTAATATGGTAGCTTATGTCAATTTACTTAAACTTTTGAATATTTATTCTGAAATGATTTCAAGCTTCTAAAAATGTCACTAGTACCAAAAAACTCCCATATCCCCCTCACTCGTATTCTCCCAACTGTGCACTGCATTTCCTCTGCCCATCACTTGGGCACTTGCTTGCAATCTCTATACACACACACACACACACACACACACACACAATTATTACTAGCCTTTTTCTAAAGCATTTGAAGAGAAGCTGCAGACATGACACTCCATCACCCCTACATACTGAAGTATATATTTTCCCCAAACAAAGGCACTAACCTACAGAACCACCCAACAATTATCCAAGTCAGGAAATAAACATTGATAAACACTACCGTACAATCTATACACTCTGAATTTTGCAAACTGTTCTAACAATGTCTGTTTTTCCTTTTTATTTTTAACTATCTTCAGTCTCCTCCAATCTGGAACAGTCTCTCAGTCTTTTCCTTTTAGGTTCTTGACAGTTTTAAAGAATACAGGCTTTACATTCTGTAAAATAAACTTTCAAATGGGTTCATCTGATGTCTCCTCATAAGCAAACTCCAGTCATACTTTCTTGGCAAGAAGACCACACAAATGATGCTGGCTGTTCTCGGTGCATCTCATCAGAGGGTACATCATGTTGACCTGTTCTACTATTAGTAAGGTGAACTTTGGTCACCTGATCATGTTTGTGTTTGCCAGGTTTATCATAAAATCACCACTTTTGCCTTTGTAGTTGATTAGTATTTTGTGGGGAGATAGTTTGAGATTATGCCAATATCCCATTCTTCATCAAACCTCCACCCACAAACTATAGCCTATGTTGTCAACTACCTCTCAAATCAACCACCACTCTGATGGCTGCCAAATGACGTTTTTCTACTCCCATTCCTCCTACATTTATTAGTTGGCATTCTACTGTAAAGAAAAGCTTTCTCTTCTCTTCCTCGTTATTTGTTCATTTATTTGTATCAGTATAAATTATTGGATTCCCATTTTATTAAGTTTCTTTTATTCTGATGCTATCATTATTTATTTTGATGTTCAAACTGTCTCAAATTTGGCTAGTGGAACCAAGGTGGTTCTTTTGTCCTTTTGAATTCTCCATATTTCTTTGAACATTTTCTTACTGTCTGGCAGATAAGATGATTTGGGTTCATCTTGTATTTCTCCCCATATCTGACCTAGAATCAGCCATCACTCCAGAGATCTGGTCCCTTTTTTGGTGGATAGTGTTTACAAATTAATAATCTGACACTTGGTGTACTCACTGCTACTGGGACGCCATTGTGTTTAGGCCATCTCAGCAGACAGATCCATAAAATACACACACACACACTCACTACTATAACTATTTCTGTGTATTTAGAAGATATGAGTTACACTCCAATCCAACAATTCAAGGTTTTCTAACTTTCCCTCTTTCTATTTTTATAAATTCCCTCACCAAAAGTGAGATACCTGGCTCTCATCATGCTCAACACATTTTATTATTTGCTCAATGTTACCACTATCTCAGCCATGCTGACCACCTCTTCCATCTGCCCTCAGCACTCCTGATGCAAGTGGCCACACCATCACACCTTTCTCGTCCCCCATGGCAGGTCTGCTCCGACTCACCCACTCTAGGAAGGGAAGGCAGGAGAGAAACATAAAGAGCCAGGGAGAAAGGGGAATGTGAGAAGAGGAATAGAAGGCCAAATTGACTGAATTTTAAATAATCATCCTTTGATTCCTCTAATAAACATCACTTAGTCATGACATATCACCCGTGGATATGACTAGATTTTTTTTTTTATTTTAGGGTTGTGTATCTAAATTCATAAGATATTGGTCTGTAACTTTACTTTCCTGAAATGTCTTTTACAGGTTTTGGTATCAAGGTTGTACTGGCATCATAAAATAAATTGGAAAAGTTCTATTTTCCTTTCTCTGGAAAAGTTTACAAAAGCTTGGTATTCTTTCTTTCTTAAATATTTGGAATAAATGTAGTGAAGCCATCTGTTCTTAGAATTTTTTTTCTGTGCAGGTTTCTAAAATACCTTTCAGGTATTGTTTGCAGCTTTGATAAGGTACAACCTACCTCGGCTATGACCTTGTGCTTTTATTGACAGTGTGCTGTGTTCACCAAGGGCCCATCCTACTGGCAGTTCTTGAATACAAATCATTTTTTTTCTCGGTACCAATAAAAATCTACTTGTGTTTTTCAGCTTAGTTTTCCAGGCTCTTGCCCTATGCTGAGTCAGTCTTCTGAAAATTTCTTGAGAAACTGGCTATCTGTTTGAAGACTCTAATGTTTCAAAAACTTTCACTCCAGGTTGACTGCCAAAGTTCTGCTGTTTTCTGGCTTCTGGTCTCCCTGTGCCCTCCTGCCCAACAAGCTATAGCCCTCTACTCGAGCCAAGCTCAATACTCAGGTTACTCCTTGTAGCCAGAACTGGCAAGTGCTCCCAGGTAAAAGAGCTGCATATTGCCCAGGTACTTTCTGTGTTTCCCTCCTCTCCTGAATTTTACCACTCTAGTCTTCTTTGTTTCTGCAGCAATAGGTTGCATTTAAATAGATGCTTTTTGTGATTTGCTTTTGTTAGCTGTTCCCAGTGAGTGCACTGGTCTGCTGCAAGCTACTGTATCCTACTCAGTGGCTCAATCTATTTGTGCTCTTCTAAAGCTCCATATTTAACTGTGTATATGTCTGTATACAAATGTTTTGGTTTTTCTAAAAATTATTACATCACATCTGAAATGTGTTGGGTATGTGGAGAAATAGAGTTAGGTGCAATAAGTCACAAACAGCAGGATGACATTTGGCCAAACTGTTAAACATCTGCCAGGGCAGAAACCACCTACGTTACATACTCACTCACTTCTACTACACCCAATAAGTTGCATGCAAGGCGACCCACCTTGCCCCTTTGATTCACCATTCCAGGAACAGGCTCCTCAAAATTAGTCTGCCCCAGAATTATTCAAAAATCCTGCTAGCAGGTATGTCACCAGACCAGGATCTCTCTCTCTCTCCATCTGGCCATCATAAAGTTTTCTTGTCAGCAGGTCCTCTTGCTAAAAATATTCTCTTGTTTTGCATATGCCTGAGCAAGAAATCTCTGAACTGCTTGCAACCACTGGTTGGAGTGTGGTGTGTTTTCACATCCAATATCTTAAACAGAAGGGAACAGCAGACCCAGCAATGAACCATATTGTATTTTAACAAAGCAAAATGCTATTTCTAAATGAAAAACATTCTCCACATTTCCTAAACTGCTAGATACCCTTCAATTCAAAATCTGATATATGATAAATTTTAACTTAAAGCTTCCACACATTTTAAAAAATTAAAAGTATTTTCTCCAGTAACTATCTGATGCCTACTGAGATGCTACTTCAAGCATTTCACACAAGTCCCATAAAATACCACTTCATAGTAAACAATTTCTTATAGCTTGTGCATTTTCGCTGACTTGTGGATGAAGTCTTCTCTACCCCATGGAGCTGACAGAGGTTTCTACCCTGTGTGATTTCTCTGATGTTTAGTGATGTGCGGCTTTGAGCAAAAAGTTCCCTATATTCATTTACCAATAGGTTTTCTCCACTCTGAGTTTTCTGATATATCCAAATTCCAGTAGAAAAACTTCCTATATTTAATATCTTCATATTATTTTCTTCCCTCTGAAAGTTGTCTACTGTATTGTGAGAACTGACATTAGACTAAAGGTACTCTCAAAATTATATTAATTGATGTTTCTCCCCTTTTGTGTTCTTTGATCTATAAACTCTTGACTTCACCCACAGTGATTTCCCTCATTTATTACATTCATAGGGTTTCTCCCCAAATGTGTTCTCTGATGTACCGTGAGTTTTGACTTCACATAGAATGATTTTCCACAAACATTACATTCATAGGGTTTCTCCCCTGTGTGTGTTCTATGATGTGCAATGAGTTTTGACTTCACACAGAATGATTTTCCACATTCATTACATTCATAGGGTTTCTGTCTTATGTGAGTTCTCTGATGAACAATTAGGGCTGACTTCTGACGGAAGTTTTTCCCACATTCGTTACATCCAAAAGGTTTCTCCCCTGTGTGTCTTCTTTGATGTTCTATGAAACCCGAGTAGTAGCAGAAAAATTTTCCACATTCAATACATTCATAGGGTTTCTCACCTGTATGAGTTCTCAGATGTTTAGTGAGGGTTGACTTCTCAGAGAAGGATTTCCCACATTCATTACATTCGTAAGGCTTTTCCCCTGTGTGAGTTCTTTGATGTTTAATGAGGTCTGATTTTCTGAGAAAGGCTTTCCCACATTCATAACATTCATAGGGCTTCTCCCCTGTGTGTGTCTTCTGATGTACAGTAAGGACTGACTTAAATGAGAAGGCTTTTCCACATTCATGACATTCATATGGTTTCTCCCCTGTGTGTGTTCTCTGATGTTGAGTGAGGGTTGACTTTTCACTGAAGGATTTCCCACATTCCTGACACTCATAAGGTTTCTCCCCTGTATGAATTCTCTGATGTTTAATGAGGTCTGAATTCTTGTAGAAAGTTTTCCCACATTCATGACATTCACAGGACTTTTCCCCTGTGTGTGTTCTCTGATGTCTTGTGTGTGATGACTTCTGGTTGAAGGATTTTCCACATTCATGACACTCATAGGGCTTTTCTGTGTGTGTTCTCTGTTGTACACCAAAGACTAACTTTTCACTGAAAAAGGTTCCACATTCATTATATTCAATTATATTGTCAATTGAGTGGGTTCTCTGAACTGGAATGAGGTTTGACTTCTGGCTGAAAAGGTGAACACTCTGATGTTCAAAGAGAATGGATTCCTCAAAGAAATTTTCTCCACATTCATTAAATTCACAGTGATTCTCTCTTGGATATGTTCTCTGATGAGCAATGAGAGATGATAAATCACAAAAGGTTTTCCCATATTCAGTGTATTCACAAGTGTTCTGTCCTGTGTAAGCTTTCTTATGTATAACAAAGAGTGAATTCTCACAAAAAGCTTTCTCACATTCATTGTATTCAAAAGGCTGCTCCAAAATTTGAATATCCTGATGCTGAACAAAGTCTGCATCGAGACAGAGGCCATTCCTATTTTTATTATATTCATAAGGTTTCTCTTCAGAATGAATTCTTTCATGCTTATCATCATGGAGCTGTTTTCCACCTTTGTTAAACTCATTGAACTTTCTTGAATAGCTTCTACTGCTATTAATTAATTCTGAAATATAAATAGCGACAAGGAAAATTAGTTGACAAGAATATTTAGGAGAAATAGAGTTAGCATTAGATTCAGGGGAGTGGATCAGTTTAGGTCATCATCTCTTCATGCCTAGATTATGACAACAATGTACACACTTGCAATTTCACCTCTCTTTTCCATTCTACAGAGCAACAACAAATCAAATTTCTGAGAGCTCTAATTCATAAAGGAACAGTACTATAACCAAAGCTCTAATTCTATTTCTAGCTCTGATTCACTAGGAATAAAAATATGCAACAAAAGAGCATATTTTGCATAAAAATATGCAAAAAAATCAATGAGTGGTCAAGCTATCCTTGCCATAGGATCGGATTTATAGCTCTATTCTGGTTATGGTACTTTCTCTTTATTCCATCAGAGTTGTTCAACAGTGGACCTCTCCTGACCATCAAACCCTGTTCCAATGTTTTCTGGCTTTCCTGCAAACAAATATCATCTTAATATTAGTCTTCAATCCTGCTTTTATATATATGTTTCTGCATCTACACCATGAAAACCTTAAGGAATACAATTCTAAACCTGGTCCTAGAACTTTCATTTATCTTAAGATAGTTTTGGTTATGCATGCCTGTTTTTACTCCCCTCCTATCTACAATACTATATTTCCCTGAGTCTAATGTCCTAAGAACCGACATTTTTTAGAACAGTATCAATGAGGCAAACATATCATTACATCTGGATTCAGATTAGAATCAAATAATCATTTTAAAAATCTAGAATGATTATATTTTGCTCTGGGCAAGCCCAGCTGTTTGTCCCTAATAAATTGCTCATTCTGATCCACAATCTTAAACATGTTTTTTCATTCTGTTGGCTTACAGTCCAACAATGTTTTTAAAAAGCTGCCTTCCAAAATCTCCCCACCACTTTCAGCTTCATTTACTAAAAAAATTGAAAGGACTGTTTGTATAATTTATTTTAACAGAAATATGAGCTGCATTGCTATAACATTAATAATCGTTGTTAAACACTGAATTTTAAAATATTTCAGTCAGCTCTGGTTTTCATTCATCGACTATGTTCCTGGCAGCTATAACTCTATGATTTTCTTTCAACACTCTAAACAGATATTAAATCAATGGTATTTAACAAATGATGTTTATTAGAATTATCTGGAGAGCTTTACCAAACACAAATTTTTAGCCTTCATACTGAAAAGATCTAGTGAACCACTAAATGTCTGTACTTTTTTCTTTCTTTCTTTCTTTCTTTCTTTTTTTGTGAGGAAGATTAGCCCTGAGCTAACACCCAATGCCAATCCTCCTCTTTTTTGCTGAGTAAGATTGGCTCTGGGCTAAGCTCTGTGCCCATCTTCCTCGACTTTATATGAGATGCCGCCACAGCACGGCTTGATAAGCGGTGCGCTAGGGTGCGCCTGGGATCCGAACCCATGAACCCCAGGCCGCCGAAGTAGAGCGCACACACTTAACCGCTGAGCCACCAGGCCAGCCCCTAAATGTCTGTACTTAGGAAAAAATACTTCTGTAAAAAAAAAAGCAAATATGGTAAAATGCTAATGAATGAACAATTTTAAAAAAGCATGTATAGAATAAGGTATTTAACACTTTATAGTGATATTAATAATAAATGTTGGTTTATTATGAAAATAAATGTTTAAATGTTATTAACAAATCTATATAAAGCCCACCATAAGTTTCCTGTTTATCTTAGGGCTTCATGTGTGTTTATGAGGGGGATGACATGATAACTTTTAACACAGGCATGTGTTACTTCTGTTAAGATACAGACAAGAAGATTTTTCAGTCTGTATGTCAATGTATACTTGACAAATGAGAATCTACTCTTTGATGACTCAGCACATATATTCAGAAAGAATTTGTGGTAACACTTTCTGAATTATTATGAAAGAACTCTCTACATCTGGCTCCATGATTAAGCAAAATCATTAATAATACGTAATACTTGGTTATGAGAGAGTGAAACCAAGATCTTTCTCTTTGGGGGTCAAAATCCTGGTGGGAAGTGAAGTATCAGTAAACTACCAAGTACTCTAATTATATGACTAGGAATGAATTTCTTGATGAAGAGATATGGAAGGAGAATTGAGCTGAAGTGTTCTATGAGCTTTTCTTGGCAAAGGAAATTTGGGCTAAAAATTGTAAAACATATGTAATAAAAACGAGAAGTCATTACTTTATGTCAGGTACTATTTCCAAATTCTTTACCTTTTGCTTACGTTTCTCATTTCTAACCTCCATATTCCCTATTATATTTTCAGAAAGTCTTTTCTACCTCTGTTTCTTCAAATTGTACTTTGATTACTAGAGTGATTTTATTCTTTTTTTTCCAATTATTTCCTGTGATATACCACAGCTCATAACGCATCTTGTTGTGGTCTTACTATCTCTTTCAGAAAGTAAATGATGTACACCTGAAATTTATACAATTTTATAAACCAATGTTACTGCAATAAACAAAAAATTAAAAAAAAGCAAAAACAAAAAAACCTCTTATTTTCCTATTTTATGTTCTTGTACACCAGAAGCCATTATTTCATTCAGTTAACTTATATTAAAAATTAGTAAATATTCAGGTATTCCATGGTAACATTTTTCAGGTGAATTATTTTTCCCCTGCCACTTGCTTTTCCTGTCTTCTCCTGTTTCTCGTAATAACTTTGAATGCATCTTGTGTTAGCTTCTTTTTAACTACTCAGCATTGAAGGAGGTGAGTCTTTCATGATGCAGCTATTTGCAAGACTTTCCCACGGGTTAAACCAAGGGCTATATTGAAAGCTGGCAGGAATATTTCTTATGACAAGGGCACTGCATGCAATTCTGCTCAGTCTTTACTACTCTCCAAACAACTAAGACAAGTCTTTCTATTTTTTTCAAGTATCAAGTCTTTTTCATTTTCTACTGCCTTAGAGATAGACTGCATCTTTCTAATATAGCTTGTGTGTATAAGTCCTCATTTAACCCCATCCCTCTGCATCTCAGAAAGAAACCCTGTACAAGGAGCTACCACCATCCTAAAAGTCCTTCCTGATGTTCTAAAAGATTAGGTTTGACAATTTGAGGTTCCATCTAAAAGCAACGTCTCTGCATTCTGCAGCTCTGCAAACACCCCTACTTCACTTTTCACGGCTATTGGCAACCCTTCCACTTGTCCTGAGGTTCAGAGTTAAATCATCTGCTAGTTCATTCAAAAGTGGGGTTTTATTTGTTTGTATCTCTTATTCCTTGCTGTATTCTTGTTTCAAAAAAGTCAAGGTTAAAATACCAACTTCAAATCTGAGGTCCATTTGCCTCTCCTTGAAATACATTCTTCTCTTGGCCTCCAGAACATCACATACTCTCAATTTTACTCCATCCTCTCAGATTCTTCCTACAGTCTCCACTGCTCACTCCTCCTTATCATCACTTCTAAACCTTGTAGTGCCCCAGGATTCAGCCAAAAGACCACATCTCTCATATATGTACACTGATGTACAAGAAGATCTCATGTAGTTTCCATAATTCTGAACATCTTCACATTGCTGGCATCCACACTTATCTCTTTAGTTCTGCTCTAATGGAATGCATATTGTTATATGTAGTGTAACCTCTTAAAAAGTAATAATTTTAAAAAAGAATACATAACTCACTAAAAGCTAATAGAGGCAAAACTTTTAAAAAATCCAAAAAGAGATTTGAAAGGAGGAATAAGAGAATAAAGAAATGGTACATAAAGAAAAGAAATAGCAAGACTATAGGCTTAAACCTAATTATACCAGTAAACATAAATGGACTAACCAAACTAAATAAAAGATAAAAAATGTCAGACTAGATTTAAAAAAACAACTATATTCAGTTTATAAGAGACACACTTTAAATATAAGCACTAGGTAAAGTAAAGGATGGAAAAGGATGGAAAAGAAAGCTGGTGTAGCTATGTTAATATCAGAAGAAGTAGATCTAAAGGCAAAAGTATCACTACACATATCAAGACAGGCATTTCATAACGACTAAACAGTCCATTAAAAAGTGAGATGTAACAATCCTAAATTTCTATTTGCCTAATTAATATAGTCTCAAGAATTATCATAATTGGAGATTTCAAAACACCTCTCTCAGTAACTGAGAGAACAGCAGATGAAATACAGAAAGTCAGGATACAGAAGACCTGAACAATATTATTACAGAACACTACACAAAACAATTACAGAATACATATTCTCCTCAAGTGCACATGGAACATTTAAGAAAAGAGACAAAGCAACAAATTTCAAATAATTGAAATCATACAAAGAATCTTCTTTGTATTAAACTAAAACTCAAGAACTGAAGGATAAGCAGAAAAAAAATGATTTTTGAAGCAACTCACTTCTAAACAATCCATGAGTCAAAGAAGACATCTCAAAAGGGGAGACTTTTTTGAAAAAACTCTCCATGGCAGCCTTGCAGCCCCAGCTCTGGCCCAGCCAGGATCCAGACAGCTGAGATTGTGACCCTGTCAATGCTGAATTCAGCTGCTGGAGTTTCTGCAAAATTTGCACTAAGAAAAAAAAAGGGGGGATATTTAAAAACATCTTTGTATTGTTTTGTGGCTACTACATCTGAATATGTGGCATAAATTAATTTGACCTAAGTCCTAGAGATGGCATCCCAATCAGGGAACTAAGTGTTTATGGACAAGGATTTAGTGTCCATGTCGAGAATCTTAAAGCACTGGAGACAGAACAAGCCTCCATGATTGACGATTTTTGCCTATGGGGGCCTAAAAGAGGCTTAAAAATTATTTTTGCCTAACGGAAGGCAGTATGCAAAGGAGACAGCATGACAAGGGAGGCAGTCTCCAGAGAGCGATACACTTTGGGAGTTGACTTCCGGAAAAGTAACATTGAGCTTGCTAATGAACTCTTCCTAAAGCCCGATGCCTGACCCATTAGAGACTAATAATGAGTCTCTAGCCTGTTGCACCCATCTTGGGGTGGACCAACTTGGAAGCTACCACTGACAAGGTGAAAAAAACTTTTAAAAAGTAGACCCGGCAAGAAAGGCCTTGCTGGCTATCTATCCAATGCCTGGAGTCACAGAGGTTTGGAGACAAATGAAAATGAAAATACAACATGCCAGAATTTATGGGATACAGCAAAAGTAGCTCTAAAAGGAAAGTTTATAGTAATAAAGGCCTACCTCAACAAACAAGAAAAATCTCAAATAATCCAACAGTGCACCTAAAGGAACTGGAGAAAGAAGAACAAACAAAGCCCAAAATCATTAGAAGGAGGGAAATAATAAAAATCAGAGCAGAAGTAAATGAAATAGGACTAAAAAAAAAAAAGAAAAAAATCAATGAAACCAAGAGCTGGTTCTTTGAAAAGATAAACAAAATTGACAAACCTTTAGCTAGCCTCACCAAGAAAAAAAGAGAGAAGACTCAAATAAATAAAATGAGAAATGAAAGAGGAGAAATTACAACAGACGCCTCAGAAACACAAAAGATTATAAGAGAATACTACGAAAAGCTATATGCCAACAAATTGGATAATCTAGAAGAAACGGATAAATTCTTAGAATCATATAACCTTTCAAAACTGAATCAAGAAGAAATAGAGAATTTGAATAAACCAATCACCAGCAAGCAGGTTGAAACAGTAATCAAAAACCTCCCTAAAAATAAAAGTCCAGGACCAGACAGCTTCCCTAGTGAATTCTACCAAACATTCAAAGAAGACTTAATGCCTATCCTTTTCAAATTCTTCCAAAAAATTGAAGAGTAGGGGAAGCTTCCTAACTCATTCTATGAAGCCAACATTACCCTGATACCAAAGCCAGACAAGGACAACAGGAAAAAAGAAACTTATAGGCCAATATCACTGATGAACATTGACGCAAACATCCTTCACAAAATACAAGCAAATCAAATACAACAATACATTAAAAAGAGCATCCATGATCAAGTGGGATTTATAACAGGGATGCAGGGATGGTTCAACATCCACAAATCAATCAACGTGATACACCACATTAAGAAAATGAAGAATAAAAATCACATGATCATCTCAGTAGATGCAGAGAAAGCACTTGACAAGATATAGCATCCATTTATGATAAAAACTCTGAATAAAATGGGTATAGAAGGAAAGTATCTCAACATAACAAAGGCCATATATAACAAACTCACAGCTAATATCATTCTCAATTGTGAAAAACTGAAAGCTATCCCTCTAAGAACAGGAACCAGACAAGGATGCCCACTTGGTCCCCACTCCTATTTAACATAGTCCTAACCAGTGCAATCAGGCAAGAAAAAGAAATAAAAGGGATCCAAATTGGAAAGGAAGAAGTGAAACTGTCACTATTTGCAGATGACATGATTTTATATATAGAAAACTCTAAAGAATCCACAAAAAACTTTCAGAAATAAATGAATAGGGCCAAGTTGCAGGATACAAAATCAACACAGAAAAATCAGTTCCATTTCTATACACTACAATGAAGTAGCAGAAAGAGAAATTAAGAATACAATCCCATTTACAATTGCAACAAAAATAATAAAATACCTAGGAATAAACTTAACCAAAGAGGTGAAAGATGTGTACACTGAAAACTATAAAACAATGTTGAAAGAAACTGAAGATGACACAAAGAAATGGAAAGATATTCTGTGCTCTTGGATTGAAAGAATTAACATAGTTAAAGTGTCCATACTTCCTAAAGCAATCTATAGATTCAACGCAATCCCTATCAAAGTTCCAACAACATTTTTCATAGAAATAGAACAAAGAATCATAAATTCTATATGGAACAAAAGACCTCGAATAGCCAAAAGAATCCTGAGAAAAAAGAACAAAGCTGGAGGTATCACACTCTCTGATTTCAAAATACACTACAAACCTATAGTAACCAAAACAGCATGGTACTCACACAAAAATAGACACATAGATCAATGGAACAGAAGCGACAGCCCAGAAATAAACTCACACATCTAGGGACAGTTAATTTTCAACAAAGGAGCCAAAAACATACAATGGAGAAAGTCTCTCAATAAATGGTGTTCGGAAAACTGGACAGCCACATGCAGAAAAATGAAAGTAGACATTATCTTACACCATACAAAAATTAACTCAAAATGGATTAAAGACTTGAATGTAAGACCTCAAACTATGAAACTTCTAGAAGAAAACGTAGGCAGTACGCTCTTCAACATCGGTCTTAGCAACATATTTTCAAGTACCATGTCTGACCAGGCAAGAGAAACAACAGCAAAAATAAACAAATGGGACTACACCAAACTAAAAAGCTTCTGCACAGCACAGGAAACCATCAACAAAATGAAAAGACAACCTAACACCTGGGAGAAGGTACTTGCAAACCATATATATCTGATAAGGGGTTAATATCCAAAATATATAAAGAACTCATACATCTCAACAACCAAAAAAACTAACAACCCAATTAAAAAATGGGCAAAAGACCTGAACAGACATTTCTCCAAAGAAGATATACAGATGGCCAACAGACACATGAAAAGATGTTCAACATTATTAACTATCAGAGAAATGCAAACCAAAACTACAATGAGATATCACCTCACTCCCATCAGAATGGCTACAATTAACAAGACAGGAAACAACTGTTGGAGAGGATGTGGAGAGAAGGGAACTCTCATACACTGCTGGTGGGAGTGCAAACTGGTGCAGCCACTATGGAAAACAGTGTGGACATTCTTCAAAAAATTAAGGATAGAACTACCATACCACCCAGCTATTCCACTGCTGGGTGTTTATCCAAAGAACATGCAAACACCCATGTGTAAAGATACATGCACCCCTGTGTTCACTGCAGCATTATTCACAATAGCCAAGACTGGGAAGCAACCTAAGTGCCCATCAAGAGACAAAAGGATAAAGAAAATGTGGTATATATACACAATGGAATACTACTCAGCCTTAAGAAATGATGAAATCCAGCCATTTGTGACAACATGGATGGACCTTGAGGGTATTATGCTAAGAAAAATAAGTCAGAGGGAGAAGGTCAAATACCATATGATCTCATTCATAAGTAGAAGATAAAAACAACAAAAAACAATCACATAGAGACAGAGATTGGATGGGTGGTTACCAGAGGGGACAGGGCGATGAAGGAGGGCGAAAGGGATGATTAGGCACATGTGTGTGGTGATGGATTATAATTAGTCTTTGGGTGGTGAATATGATGTAACCTACATAGAAACCAACGTATAATGATGTACACCTGAAGTTTATATAATGTTATAAACCAACGTTACTGCAATAAAAAAATAAGAAAAAGAAAAAAAAAAGAAAATTATGAAACACTACCCAACTCATCTTAAGAAAGTAGTACAGTGTTCAACCCCAAATCTGAAAAGATTACAACAAAGGACAATTAAAGGATAATCTCTTTCATGAACACACACACACAAATCCCACACAAAATAGTGCAACACCAAATTCAGTCATTATAAAAACAGCAAAATACATTATGATCAAGGAGGATATATTTCAGAAATATCAGGTTGGTTGAACATTTGAAAATCAACCAAGATTACTCATGATATTAACAGAATAAATAAGAATATTTATTTATTCTTATAAATAATAAGAGTTTATATTCTTAATATAAATAAGAAATAGAAGAAATTATATTCTTAATATAAATAATATAAATAAGAAATATATAAGAAAAATCATATAATTATCTCCACATATGGAGAAAAAGCATTTGAAAAACCTCAATACTCATTCATAATTAAAAAAACAAAACAAAACAACTCTTAGCAAACTAGGAATAGAAGAGAACTTCTTCAAAATGATAGAGGGCATTTATAGAAATCCTTTCCGTAACATCAAAATTAATGGTAAAATACTGAACAGTTTCTCCCTGAGGTCAGGAACAAGACAAGGATGTCCACTCTCACTACTTCTGTACAACATTTTATTGGCATTCCTGGCCAGTACAATAGGCAAGAAAAAGAAAAAAAAAAAGTACAAAGATTGGGAAAGTGAAGTAAACTTGACTTTATTCACAGATGACACAATTGTTTATATAGAAAATTTTAAGAAATCTATAAAACAACTACCAGAATAAGTGAATTTACAATGTTGCAGGATACAAGGCCAATGTACAAATATCAACTGTTTTTCTATATACTAGCATTAAACAATTGAAGAATAAAATACTATAAATATTATAGAGTAAAAAATGAAAATAGTATAAAAAACATAAAATAGGAATATATTTAATGAAAAATGGAAATAGCTAAACAGAAAACTACAGGACAAGGGAGAAATTAAAGAAGACCTAAGTACAGTTGTACCATGGACATGGATTGGAAAACTCATTATCCTTAAGATGTAAATCCTCTCCAAAATGATCAATGCAATCCCAGTAAAAGTCCTAGGAGGTGGCTGTGCGTATTTGTGGAAACTGACAAGCTGATTCCAAAATTTATACGAAAATGCAAAAGACTTACAGCACTATAGCATTGTCCATATCGTCTGGAAACATAGATATTATTCTCATATATTTTGTAGGTTAAAGATGTTCTTGGCAACATTCTGTATTTATGCTATAGAATAGCCATGCAGTCTTGAAGAAAACAGCAAAGCTAGAAGGCTAACACTGCCAGATGTCAAGACTTAATAATTAAGTTATAATAATAAAAGACAGTGGTATTGTCATAAAGATGGATAAATTTCCCAGTGGAAAAGAACAGAAAGCCCAGAAACATAACCACACATATATGGTCACCTGATAAATAACAAAGAGAAAACTACAATTCAGCAGGAGAAAGGATGGTCTTTTTAAAAAGCTTCTGTTCATCAGAAGACATCATTAAGAGAGTGGTAAGACATGACATAATTCAGAAAAAGATACATACATCTGACAAAAGATTCATATCCAGAATATATTTTAAAATTTCTAGAACTCAAAAAGACCAATAACTCAATAAAATAATATAGGCAAAAGACCTGAATAGTCACTTCCCAAAAAGAGAGATCTAAATAGCCAACAAACATACGAAAAGATGCTCAACATCATCAGTCATCAAAGAAATGGAAATTAAAACCTACTGCGATACCACAACACAATGACTAGAATGGCTAAAATTAATTAAACTGACAATACCAAGTGCTCACAAGGATGTACTGCAGTTGGAACTCTTAGACACTGTTGGTGGCAATACAATTTAGTACAATCACTTTGGAAAAAAGTTTAAACTAAACATTACTAAAGCTAAATATGTGATTACTCTACACCCAGCAAGTCCATTCCCGGCTATATATCTAACAAAATATGAGTCTGCATCCTCTAAAAGATACACACAAGAATATTTATAACAACTTTTTCAAATAACCCAAAATCCAAAATGTTTTAAAACAAATACACTTCAGATATGTACCCCAAATATGTTTCAATAATAGAATGGACAGATAAATTCTGTGTTAGTCACAATGGAATGCTACACAGCAATATATAGCAATAGACTACTGATATACACAACATAGACGTATCTCACAGACGTAATGCTGAACCAAAGAAGCCAGACATCATCTCTATACATTATCTATATAGTATATATTCACATATATATAGTGTGTGTGTGTGTGTGTATAGTAGAAAACATAGTGCACATAGACATACAGTACATACTATATGTTTACATTTATCTGAAGTTAAAAACAGGCACACCATCTATGGTAATAGAACGGGGGATGTCATTTACTGTGAAGAGGATATTAGGGAGCCTTCTTGGGTGCTGAAAAATGCTCTATATGTTCATCTTGATGATAGATACATGGGTGCATACATATACATTATTTTATTTAGTTACACACTTAAGATCTGTACACTTAACTCTATATAACTTATACCCCCCCCAACCCCCCCAAAAAAGGAAACCGTTTCTGTATGAGAGTGACACTGGGAGATACTGGGTAATTCAGTGACATTGGATATTTGACCCATGTCAACACTCTACTTCCAAAGGTTTGGAGCCTCTAAAGAGTGATTCTTGAAGACCATTTCTATGGTTTCAATCTCTAAACTAACTCTTTGTGACCTGATTTCCTCCTAAACTCCACCTGGCTCACACTCACTAACTCACCTGGGTCACTCTGGCTTGGAAACTCTTCCTCTAATATCCACGGCTCCTCTCCTTGCTCCAACTTGAGGATCACTTCTGGTTTAGGGGTGCAATGCCCTGTGAATGAGAACTGTATGACTTGGGACACACCGGATGAGTTTCAGGGCCTCTGAAGGAGGAGGACAGCACACCTCAAAGAGTGTACAATAAGAAAAGCTCATTTACCCCTCCTCTGGGGCAGAGGAGAACATTCTTTCTGGCACCCAAAAGGGACAAACTGTCCTTGACCTCCAAATCCCAAACCTAAACATTACTATATTCTACAAAAATTCCACAAGTTTCTGTAAATAAAAAAAGGACACACAGGGGCTGGCTCCGTGGCATAATGGTTAAGTTCAATGCCTCTACTTCAGCGGCCCGGAGTTCGCAGGTTTGGATCCCAGGCATGGACCTACACCACTCATCACCCACACTGTGGCAGCAACCCACATATAAAGTAGAGGAAGACTGGCACAGATGTTAGCTCAGGGCTGATCTTCCTCAAGAAAAAAACAAAGAAGACTTACAACAGATGTTAGCTCAAGGCTAATCTTCCTCAGCAAAAAAAAAAAAAAAAAAAAGGACACACATACTGGGGGTCTACATAGGAAACAAGTGCTACCTACCCACTGAGACGAGGTGGCTGTAGTTCTCCAGCATCACATCCCTGTACAGGCTCCTCTGAGCAGGGTCCAGGTGCTGCCACTCCTCCTGAGTGAAGCCCACAGTCACATCCCTGAATGACAATGATCCCTGGAAAAGCACATTTCTGCTCAGTCTGAAGTGGTCAGATTCAGAAAGGTGTTTAAAGACTAATTCTTACCATTTTTACTGTTGAAAATTGACCAGAAAATGTTACAAAGGACCTCTACAATATAGCTTCTTTTGTGTTATATTTTGTAAGTAAAAAAGAAATCATAGTAGAAATACCTCTGGTGAATTAATTTATTACTTAATGCAAAAATATCTGAGTGCCCACATGTGCCTGAAACTGTCCTAGTTTATGAGAATCTCAAGTTGAATAAAGTACTCTGCCTAGTCTCAAAGAACTTATTGTCATAAGGGAACACAGAGACACACCTACCACCGGACTTAAAGAACCCACACTATAAATATGTGCAACACAGACAGGGATCATAAAGGGATTCTGTGCAAGTTCATGTGAGTGCCAGCACCTTGGATTTCACTGAGCAGATAAAACTTTCAGTGCTTAAATATGAAAAGCAGTTTCTTCACAAATATATGGGAAAACTGCAAGAAAAGTTAAGAAGACCTGAAAAAACATGTGGCAAGTCAATGGAACTGCGCAACAGGACAGGAGAGCAGGTCTGAACCTGTGATGAGATAAAGGCTGCAGAGGTAGGGGAGAGGGAGAGGGGGAGGGAACTAGGAAATATATTTGGCTTTAAGCCTGTTAGTGATCTCCAAATATTTAATCACTCAACTAATCAGTAAAATTCTTGAGCAACCACCAGTTTTATTTATATTTATCCATAAATTAAATAAAATACTGTCAATTCACAAAGCTTAATTTTGTTATTCTTCAGATACAAATGTAAATAGACAAGCTAATATTTTCTTCTCATGCCCTAAAGAAATGACAGTATTTTATATACACAAAATTATCTTCCACACTCCCTTGGGGCATAGCCTCCCTCCCTACCCCCAACCGCCACCTGTCCCAGGCCATTGCCGTGAATATGCGTAACTACGTTTTGGTCAACGACAGACCACATATGTGGCAGTGGGCCCATAAGATTAGTACCATACAGCCCAGATGTGCAGTAGGCTGTACTATCTAGGTTTGTGTAAGTACATTCTACGATGTTTGCACAATGATGAAATCGCCTAAGGGCGCATTTCTCAGAATGTATCCCCATCATCAAGCAACGCATGACTGTAACAGGAAGCCAAGGGTAAAATGGAAATACACACTTCAGTCCCAGTTACACAATCTAATTGTCACTAAGGAAGCAATACACCCAAAGTAGGGTGGAGACTGTGCTGGACAGCAGTATTGGAGCTAGATCACCTATATTAAGGGGGCAGTGGGGGAGATACAAAACAAGGAACCCATTAAGCAAAGGAAGAGAGGAAGAGTTACTCCCAGAGGGTCTGCATGAGCAGCCCTGGAGGTTCTGGAAACCTCTGTCAAGTCAGGGAAAAGGAGGAAGAACAGAATAGATGTAGAGTAGCAATGAAAGAGATGCTAGACATACAGCACTCTAAATGTCTTCAGAACACGCAAGTGGAAATGTCCACTTGAAGGCTGGATAGATGACTCTGGAGTTCAGGAGAGAGATATAGCAGGAAAATAAGGATTTGGGTAAAAATAGCAATTCTCTGTCACTGGGGTCACCAGAGTGTATCAGACACTCAGAGAGGAGACAAAGATTGAGGAAAGAAAAATACCAGCATAGAATCTGAGGGAACACCAATATTTAAGTGGCTGTCAGAAAAAAGAAAAATAGGCTATGAAGGCTGAGAGGGATTATTTATTTATTTATTTATTTTTTGCTGAGGAAGATTCACCCTCATCTTCTCTTTTTGCTTGAGGAAGATTAGCCCTGAGCTAACATCTATTGCCAATCTTCCTGTACTTTTTTTTTTTTTTTTTTGGTATGTGGGTCACCACCACAACATGGCCACTGACAAGCAGCATAGGTCCACACCTGGGAACCAAACCCAGGCCGCTGAAGAGGTGCATGCCGAACTTAACCACTAGGCCATGGGGCCAGCACCGAGAAGGGATTTTTTGAAACGTGAAAACAGAACTAGATGACAAGAATAACGGAAAACAGTAAAGGAGATAGTTTCACAAATAACTGACACTTCCCATTAAAGATGGTGGACTTAAAACAAACGTCTACCTCTGATGCCTCCAACAATATGAGTAGAAGAAACATAAAACGAACAATAAATGTGCAGACAACAGTAGAATACACCAAAGAAGACAATTTTATATAACTTCTGGAAAATATCAGTAGACAGTATCACACAAGAGAAACTAGAATCTTGGTACCTGCAACTTATACAAGTACAGAAGTGGGCAGAAGAGGGGGCTTGCAACTGTAGCCACAGACCTCCAAGCTCTGAGCCTTCCAACCAGGGCTAGGGGTCAGCATAGGTGGCAAAGTAACTTGCTGGCAAAATAACTGACTTCCAGGGCACCTTGGTGGCCCCCTACTCTGCAGACATCCAGTAGTCAGTGAAGACTAAAAATGATGAGTAGCCATTCTATATAAAGTCAGGGGCTTTTTTGTAAATCCAACTAAGACATATGACTCCCAAAACTTCAATCCTCCATGACAGCATGTATTTTCTTAAAAAAAAAAAAAAACTTGCTTAATGAAACACACCTTAGTGCTCTAATCTCAGGATATAGCATTCTCCATTTCAGAAGCTGAAGGGGGACCTCCTGCTGGCTTGCCTGTTTCCTTTCTGCCTGGCCTGAAGGAGGGTCCTCACATGTCCATCCCCCACCCATTCACCTACAGAACCCTCTGGTGAGTGAGTGGTAAGACACATCCATTTCTGCATCCATATCTACCAACTCAACTTGCCACAGCTACCTGTGCTTCTCAAACTATAGACTTTCATGGAGAAACATGAAAGGAAAACGAAGACTTACCAAACAGCTGGGGAAAACCAAAGCATAAAAAGCAAGCCACAAGAATGAACAGAATGATTGAACAGTAAGGGGGAAAGAGCACAAAAAATAGAGGAAAATTTTAAAATATTCTAAATAGAATCCTCAAAGATATTCAAGAGAATACTGCTTCCATTTCATAAAGTGAGCATAGCTGGCTAAAAGAATCCATTAGAGAGAAAAAGAGAGTACTCAAATGAAATTTTCACATTTGCTTAATTGTGAAAACATAAAACAAATGCTTTCAAAATGCTATTAGAAAACAAATTGGATATAGAATACAAAATTGTACAAATTTCTCATAACAAAGTAAAAATCAGAGAAATAATGAAGAAGAGTTTATAAAATATGGAGAAATCCCGGAGATAAAAACCATTCTAAAAGAAATTGCAGGACATATCACATAGGATAGAAGAGAAGAAAAAAAGAAAAAATACGTCCCTGAAGAGATACATGAATCTTCAGATCTAAAAGACACACTGAATGCCAAGGAGGATTTCTGGAAAAAAAGTAAAAATGTGTAGCTCAACCTGATGAAATTTCTGAAATCCAAGTAAAAATTCTCAAACTTCTCTGAAAGCAAACAAGCAATGATTGGCTACTAAATTGGGTGTTCTGAGATTCAATTTCCAACGTGGAAGGGGTTTTCCCCCACACCAACAATTCACCAGCAGGGTGTCCAAGAATTCTACTCAATTCTGACACTAGCTACCTGGAGATAGCATCAGAATCCAAAGGTTAAGCGTTCAGTCCTACAATACTGTCCCCACCACCACTTCAGATACCAGTCACAAGTCCAAGTTGTTACCTGTGCTTCTGACCAACTGGCTATAAATCAGAGGTTCCCATGACCCCCTCTTTCCTTAGGTTCAATTAATTTGCTAGATTGGCTCACCCAACTCAGAGAAACATTTTACTTCCTAGATCACCAATTTATTATAAAAGGACATGATAAAGGATACAGATGAACATCCAGATGAAAGAAATGTGTAGGGCAAGGTATGGGAAAGGGTGTGGAGCTTGCAGGCCTTTTCCAGATGTGCCACTCTCCCCGCACCTCCACGTGTTCACTAACCTGGAAGCTCTACAAATCCTGTCCTTTTGGGTTTTTATGGAGGTT
This sequence comes from Diceros bicornis minor, assembly GCF_020826845.1. Classification (NCBI taxonomy): domain Eukaryota; kingdom Metazoa; phylum Chordata; class Mammalia; order Perissodactyla; family Rhinocerotidae; genus Diceros; species Diceros bicornis. The sequence goes on along the minus strand of NC_080745.1, from coordinate 16,957,662 downwards.
TCATTACATAGGCATGATTGATTAACCCTCCAGCCCTTCTTCCCTCCCCAGAGTTCAGGGGGTGGGACTGAAAGTTCCAGCCCTCTAATCACATGGCTGCCTCCACTGGTAACCAGCCCCCATCCTTAGGTGTTTTCTAAAAGTCACCTTATTAACATAATAAGAGACACTTTTATCACTCTCAATGTTTAGGAAATTCCAAGGGTTTTGGGAGCTGTGAGCCAGGAACCATAAACAAAGAGCAAATAATACATACCAGAAATATATTTTGGTCATCTGAATGACCAAATATACATTTCTCTTATAAATCACAATATCACAGCTACAAAGAAATGAGAATCAAACTGACACTTGATTCATCCTCAGCAAAAATAAATAATAGAAGAAAATGGAGAGAGACAGAGATAGCCACAATTTTCTGAGGGCAGTAGCTTTTTATCACCCAGAATTATCATCCAGGCAAATAACCATTCATAGAACAAAGCAAAATAAACATATGATAAAAATAAAAAAAACTATAAATCCGTGAACCCATTTTTCAAAATATTCCAGAATGCACTCTGTCAAAAGAGTAGAACCCAAGGAAGAGGAACACAGTAGTTCCCCCCTTATTCATGGGGAATATGTTTCAAGACCCCCAGTGGGTGCCTGAAACCACAGATAATGCTAAACCCTACATATACTATGTTTTTTCCTATACGTACATACCTATGATCAAGTTTAACTCACAAATTAGGCACAGTAAGAGATTAACAATGACTAATAATAAAATAGAATTATAACAATATACTATAATAAAAGTCACAAAAGTCACATCTTTTGTTATATACTATAACAAAAGATCTTAGCAATGTCAACATACGATTTTTTTCTTTCCTTATTAAGTTGAGAACTTTCACCTTTTCACTTAAAGGAAGCATTTTATAGCTTCTCCTTGGCATATCCGAACTGCCAGCATCCCTACTCTTGTGCTTTGAGGCCATTATGAAGTAAAATAAAGGTTACCTGAACACAAGCACTGCGATACCACGACAGTCGATCTGATAACTGAGACAGCTACTAAATGACTAACGGGCAGGTAGCATATACAGTGTCGATATGCTGGACAGAGGGATGATTCACGTCCCTGGTGGGACAAAGTGGGATGACGCAAGATTTCATTAAGCTACTCAGAATAGCACACAATTTAAAACTTATGGATTGTTTATTTCTGGAATTTTCCATTTAATATTTTTGCACCACAGCTGACCATGGATAACTGAAACTGCAGAAAGCTAAATGGCCTATAAAGGGGGACTACTGTACATGACATATAAGAAATAACTGAGAATGTAAGAGACCAGCATTAACTAGTTTCTGGTAAAGTTGGAAAAGACAGCTACTAGAGTTATAAATGGAAGGGAAGTGGTTCTGTGATTTAGTGAACAGGTGGCATAAGACTGTCAACTTTCTGAGAGAGTACATGTACCTTAAGCCTCCCTCCATAATGACTATGGACACTGCCACATGCTGAGGACTCAGAGATGGAGATGTCCTGAAATAAGGAAAGTGACATTGCTCCACCAATCAATTAAGAATCTGTAGCTGTAAAGACAGGTTCTCAAACAGGCAACCTAAAATGAGCTGATAAAATCTGCAATAAAAGACAAAGAACATCCAGCTCCTCTTTTTCAGCAGTCTGCAACAAACAGCAAAGGGAACTTCAAACTACTTTCTCCAAAGAGCTCTGGCATTTCATAATCTTCCTGAGACATGAGCAGGTGACTTAAGGGAGGACAAACAGCTTGCAGTGGACTCAAACTCAGGTAAAATGTCTCAACTATTTAAAATGTTCCTTTGAATAAATCATTCCATCTACCTTCCACATATAAACCTTTATTCACTGGCATTCATCAGCTCTAAAATTACATGAAAGTGTAAGCTAACTCTGAAAGCTGTTGAAATTACATGAGCTAATAAACAGATGACACTTAAAGGGCCTCACACACGGCCATTCTTAAACTACAGCTTTTCTACAGCTCAAGAACTACTGTTTTCACAAAGTACCTTTCCTACTGGGACAACAAAATAACCTGAACACTTACAGTCAAGCCTAATCATTAGCACTTCAATTATTAAGAATAAAAAATATTAATATTCAACATGTAAAAATAATTACTAAGATGATTTCTATAAAACACAGGATATGGGGGAGAGGAATAAACACTTCCAAAAAAATCCACATTTTGTTTATCATTTTGCAATATATACAAACATCAAATCATTATGTTGTACACTTGAAACTAATATAATAACTAATATAATGTTTTATGTCAATTATACTTCAATAAAAAAACATATCTTGTTTAAAGGCTGCTACAGACAACAAAAATTTGATGTTAATACAGAAATACATACATTTAAAATTGTGTCAAGAAAATCAATTAGAGAATACCAAACTTCCAAACTACCAGAAAAACAAGAGAAGAAAAGTCTTCAATTAGGAAAAGTCATAAAAGAAAAAATTAAGCAACAGCAATGAAACCAAATAATTAGTGAAGTGACATCAGCAAAACGGTAGAGTAGGCAGCACCAAATGCTCATCCTTCCATAGAAATATCAAAAAACAAGCAGAAACAGTCAGAACCAACTTTGTCAAACTCTAGAAAACAGTCAAAGGTTTACAGCAACCGAGCAAACACCAAATCAACAAAAAGGCAACTTAAAAACAGTAGGAAAGTTTTGTGGCATGTCTATTTGTTGTTACACACTCCCTCCCTGGCTTGGTGGCAGTCTTGAAGATGGCAGCCCATGTTCCCATGTGGGACCCTGGTCCCTTTTCCTGAGGCTTGCAGATCTTATTCACAAATTATTGTGTTTGTTCTAATCTGTCTGGAGCTGGAGACTGATGCAAAGCACATACTTCTGTTTCATATAAATCAGAACACACTCAAAGCAGAAAAGCAGTGGGCATTGCTCAAAAATACTTCAAGGCAAAATAAAAACCCATAGCTATCTGGGGCAAAAGATTATAGTAGAGACATACAATAGATTGCCTGGGGAAAAAAGTTGAGGAGAGTTTCTTGGGAAATTAGAGTAATCGAAAGTACCTGCGTACACTGGGGAATTTAGAAAGCCATACACACACCCAGGACAAGAGCATGCCTGGAAAAGACCTCAAAAGATCCTAAGTTTTCACCTCTGGCTAATCTCAATACTCAGTGCGAGGAGGATGTGAAAGCTAAGGCAGAGCTGTACATAAACACACTAAGTCCCAAAGAAGTGCTCCAGCACAAAGCCAATTTGCAAAGACTGGGAAAAGTAGGAGTTTGGGTGTTTTTTTTTGTTTTATCCTAGTCTTCAAGTAAAAGACTGTCAAAACACTAACCGAACACAAGCTAAAAGAAGAGAGAATTCAGTGACCACACATGACAAGAAATACAGCTTTCCCAAAACACAGTTTGGAAAAGTCATAAAAACAAATGGATAAATACAGCCTTCAACAATCAAGAGCTCAAGCCAGTCCTGGTGGTCTAGTGGTTAAGATTTAGTGCTCTCACTGCCACGGCCCAGGTTTGTTTGCCAGTCATGGAACCACATCACCCATCTGTCAGCTGTCATACTGTGGCAGTAGCTCACATAGAGAACTAAAAACTAATGACTAGGATACACAACCATGCACTGAAGCTAAAAAAAAAAAGAAATCAAGAACAGCAAAGCATGGAGAAGGGCAAGAAAGTTTCTTGTTACTTGGTAACAAATTTCCAAAGACTTGTTTCTCATTTGTTACTTGTTTCTAAAGTAACAACATTATAATATAGTAACAACATTATAATATACAAAAGTCCAGTTTCAACAACAACAAAAAAATCACAAAACATACAAAAAACAGGAAAGTATGGCCCAATCAAAGGAAAAATATACATTGAAAGAAATGTCCCTGGAGAAGAACAGACATTGAACTTTCTAAACAAAGACTTGAAATCAACTGTATCAAATATGCTCAAAAAGCTAAAGAAAACCATATAACAAAAAATTAAACGAAAACAGGAAAATAATTTATGAACCAAATAAGAATATTAATAAAGAGACAGAAACTATAAAAAAGAAACAAATAGAAATTCTGGAATTGAAAAGTATAATAACTGAAATGAAAAATTCACTAGAGGGGTTTAACAGAAGATTTAAGCATGCAGAAAAGAATCAGCTAACTTCAAATTAGGACAATTGAAATTATAAAGTCTGAGGGGCAAATTAAAAAAGAATGACGTAAACAGAACCTAAGGGACCTATAGGACACCATCAAACAGACCAACACAAATATTATGCAAACTGTAGAAGAATGAGAGAGAGAGAGGTGGGTAGAAAGAATATTTGCAGAAATAAAGGCCCAAAACGTCCCAAATTTGATGAAAGACATGAATCTACACATCCAAGAAACTCTGTGAACACCAAATAGGATAATCTCAAATACATCCACTGAAACATATTATAATCAAACTGTAGAAAGAAAAAGACAAAGAGAGAATCTTGAAAGCAGCAACAGAAAAGCAACTCATCAAATACAAAGATCCTCAGTAAGATTAGCAGCAGTTTCTCAGAAGGAACCTCGGAAGTCAGAAGGCACTGGGCTGATATATTCAAAGTGCTGGAAAAAAACCCTGTCAACTGAGAATTCTATACCCAGAAAAAATGTCTTTAAAAATTAGGGCATTTTCAGATAAATATAAGCCCAGGGTTACCACCAGCCCTACCTCGCAAGAAATGCTACAGGGAGTCCTTCAGGTTGAAATGTGACTCATCACATACAAGGAATCCTTCATAAGATTAAAAGCCAATTTTTCACTAGAAACCACGGATGCCAGAAAGCAGTGGTATGACATCTTTAAACCGTTAAAATAAAAAACCACCAACCAAAAAATCTATTTCCAGTGAACTATCCTTCAAAAATGGAGAAATTAAGACATTCCCAGATAAACAAGTCTTAGGAAGTTTGTTACCAGTAGACCTGCCCTTTAAGAAACGCAAAAGAGAGGTCCTCAGGCTGATATGAGACAGCAACTCAAAGCCAAAGAAGAAATACAGATCTCCAGTAAAGGTAACTATATAGGTAAATATAAAAGCCAGTATTATTGTATTTTTGGTTTGTAACTTGACTTTTGTTTTTCCTACACAGTTTAAAAGACAAATGCATAAGAAATAATTATAAGTCTACGTTATTGGACACAAAATTTATGAAGGCGCAATTTGGGAAAGTAACAACATGGAGTGGAGAAACAAAGCAGTACAGGAGCACAGTTTTTGCATGTTATTGATACTACACTGGTATCAATTCAAATTAGATTGTCATAAATTTCAGTGTTAACCGTAAAAGGGACAAAAATGGTATAAGACACACAGAAAAGAAATAAAAGTCTTTTTATTAGACTTACTAAACAACTGCAGAAGTCTTCCCTTATGAATAATTACTTTAAATGTAGATGGATTAAAATTGCCAATCAAAAGGCAGAGATTGGCAGACTGGATTAAAAAAACATGATCCAACTATATGCTGTCTAAAAGAGAATCATTTTTGATCCAAAGACAGAGTAAGCTGAAAGTAAAAGGATGGAAAAAGATATCCATGCAAGTAGCAACCAAAAGAGCACTGGAGAGCTACACTAATATCAGAAAAAAATACACATTAAGTCAAAAACTGTTAAAAGAGACAAAGAAAGACATTACATATATGGAAAATGGTTAATTCATGAAGAAAATAGATCAATCAAAATCATATACTGACCAAAGAGGAGAGAAACAAAATATACGGGTCAAACATTGACAGATTAGAAGGGAGAAATAGGGAATTCTACAATAATAGATGGAGACTTCACTACTCCACTTCAATTAATAATAGAACATCTACATAAAAGATCAACAATAAAATAGAGTACTTAAAGAACACCATAAAGCAACCAGACATAAGAAAAGTATGTATAACATTCCACCTACTAATAGCAGAAAATACATTCTTCCCAGGTACACAAGAAACACTGCATAGGACAGACCATAGGTTCAACCACAAAACAAGTCTTAATACACTTAAAAAGACTGAAATCATCATACGTACCTTGTCTGACAATAATAAAATGAAGCTAGAAATCAATAATAAAGTGAAAACTGGAAAATTTTAAAATATGTGGATATTAAACAATGTAATCTTAAACAACCAATAGGTCAAAGAAGAAATCACAAAGAAAATTAGGAAATACTTAGACACAAAAGAAAAAGAAAATACAACAGATCAGAACTTACGGGATACAGCCAAAGGCATGCTCATAGGAAAATTTATAGTAGTGAATGCCTATATTAACAACGAAGGATGATCTCAAATCAACAGCATTACTTTACACCTTCAGGAACTATAAAAAAAGGAGCAAATGAAACCCAAAACTAGCAAAAAGAAGGAAATAAATATCAGAGCAAAGATAAATGAACAGAGAATAGAAAACCACAGACAGAGTAAATCCCAAAGTTGATTCATTAAATAAAAACACAAAATTAATAAGCCTTTAGCTATACTGACTAAGAAAAAGAGAGAAGCCACAAGGAACTAAAACCAGAAACGAAAGTGGGAACATTACAGGAAGAAAAGAAGACTATAAAAGAATACTATAAACAATTATAAACCAATAAACTAGATAACTAGATGAAATGGATGAATTCCTAGAAAAATGCAAATTATCAAAACTGACTTAAGAAGAAATACAAAATCTCAACAGACATATAACAAGTAAAGAGATGAGATCAGTAATGAAGAATTTCCCAAAGAAGAAAAGTCCAGGATAAGATGGCTTCATTGGTGAATTCTACCAAACAATTAAGGAAGAATTAACACCAACTCTTCTCAAATTCTTCCAAAACATAGAAGAGGAGGGAATACTTCCTAACTTATTCTATGAGGCCAGCATTATCTTGATACCAAAGCAAGATAAAGACTTCACAAGAAAATTATAAACCAACATCCCTTAAGAATATAGGGGCAGAAATCCTCAATAAAATACTAGCAAACCAAATTAAGTAGTATACTAAACGGATTATATACCATGACCAAGCGGGATGTATCCCAGGAATACAAAGGTGGTTCAACATAAGAAAATCAATCAGTGTAATACACCAAACCAGCAGAACAAATGAAAAAGCACCACATGATCATCTCAACAGATGCACGAAAAAAATGACAAAATCCAACACCATGTGATGATAAAAACACTAAGAAAATAAAGAACAGAGGCAAACTTGCTCAACATGATAAAGGGCATATATGAAAAACCTACAGCTAACATACTGAATGGTGAAAGACTGAAAGCTTCCTCACTAAGATCAGGAACAAGACAAGGATGCCCACTCTCACCACTGCTATTCAACACTGTACTAAAAGTTCTAGCCAGAGAAATTAGGCAAAAAAAAAAAAGAAACAAAAGACACCCAAACTTGAAAAGCAGGAGTAAAGCTATCTCTATTTGCATACGACATTATCCTATACACAGAAAATCCCAAAGAATCCAAAAAAAGCTACAAGAGCCAATAAATGAATTCACCAAAGTTGCAGAGTACAAAATCAACACACAATGATCAGGTTTTTTCTACACTAGCAATGAACAATCTGAAAAGGAAATTAAGAAAACAATTCTATTTACAATACCATCCAGTAGAATAAAATACCTAGTAATAAATTGCATCAATGATATAAAAAACTACAAAACATCACTAAAAGAAATTAAAGAAGACCTAAATGAATGGAAAGACATTCTTTGCCCGTGGATTGAAGGACCTTATATTGTTAAAATGACAACACTACCCAAAGTGATCTGTAGATTCAATACAATCCCTATCAAAATCCCAACAGCCTTTTTTACAGAAATGGAAAAGCTGATCCCCCAAATTATAGAATTGCAAGCAGTCCTGAATAGCCCAAACAATCTTAAACAAACAAACAAAAAGCACAAATTAGGAGGAGACGCACTTCCCCAATTTTAAAACCTACTACAAAGCTACAGTAATCAAAACAGTGTGGTACTGGCATTAAGAATAAACATGAAGACCAATGGAATAGTATAGAGTCCAGAAATAAACCTATACATCTACAGTCAACTGAATTTCAATAAGGGGACCGATACCATTCAATGGGGAAAGAATAGTCTGGTCCTGGGACAACTGGATATCCCAGAGAAAGAATGATATTGTACAACTATCTCAACACCATATTCAAAAATTAACACAAAATTGATCTAAATATAAGAGGTAAAACCATAAAACTCTTAGAAAAACACCTAGGAGTAAATCTTCATCATCTTGGAGTTAGTAATGTATTCTTAGATATGATACCAAAAGCATAAGCAATAGAAGTAAAAATAGATAAACTGGACTTCATCAAAATTTAAAAATTCTGTGCACCAAAGGACCTTATCAAGAAAGAGAAAAGACTATCTCCACAATGAGTGAAAATATTTGCAAATCATGTATCTGACAAAGGTCTGATATCCAGAATATACACAGAACTCTTACAACTCAACAAAAAAGACAAACAGCTCAATTAAAATATGGGCAAAGAACTTGAATAGACATTTCTCCAAAGATTAAAAAAAATGGCCAACATGTGAAAAGATGCTCAATATTATTAGTCATTAGGGAAATGCATATCAAAATCACAATGAGGTACCACTTCACACACACTAGGATTGCTATAATCAAAAAGTGGAAAACAAGTTTGTCAAAATTAGAGAATCTAGAACCATCATACATTTCTGGTGGAAACGAAAAATGGTTCAAGATGTTGTGAAAAATAGCTTGGCTGCCCTCAAAAAGTTAAACACAGAATTGTTATATATACCAGCAATTCCACTCCCATATATCTCTCTCTCTCTCTCTCTCTCTCTCTCTCTCTCTCTCTCCAAAAGAACTGAAAACAAGAAGTACATGCACACACATGTTCATAGCAACACTATTCAAAATAGCCAAAAGATGGAAACACTGCAAATGTTCATCAATGAATGAACAGATAAACAAACTGTAGTATTTACATACAGTGGAATATTATTTGGCCATAAAAAGGAATAATGTGAGACAATTCTAGGAAGATGGTAGTACGAGCACCAGATATGTCTCCCCACACAGACAACAACTGCACTGGCAGAATCTGTCTGATGTAAGATTTTGGAACTCTGGAGTCTGTTGAAGGCTTGCAACTTCCAGGGGAAGGCTTAGATGGCATACTTTGGTCAATTTCAGCTCATACCACGGTAGCAGCTACTGCACACAACTTGTGGGAGCTAGGGTGGCTAGAAAGGACCATGTCCTCCAAATATTGGGAATCTGCTCTGACCGCTGATTGATGCTTCTAACCACAGAGGTGCAAAAAGGCATGTAGCCATTGTTGTCGCACTTCTCCCCTCTGTTGCAAGCCCCTTCGTTTTTTGTTTTTCCCCTTTCAGGAACCAGACATTAAAGATTAGGACATTCAAAAACAATTGCATATACTGAGAATATTAGAAAGTGATTGTGCATACCCAAGGAAAGGCTCAGAAAAGACCTAAAAAGACATTTAGTTTGCATGTCAGGCTGATCCTTGGCATAGAGACAGCCTATAACAATCAAAAAACAAAAATGATCAACAAAAACAGTAAGAAAATACAGAAAATCCTGCAGAAGGGGAAGAATCTGATTTCTAGAGTTACCACATTATTAGATTCAAATGTCCAGTGTTCCACCAAAAAATCACACCAAAAAAATCACAAGGTATACAAAGAAACAGGAAAGCATGGCCCATTCATGCTTTAACAGCACTATGCTCAATAGCCAAACATGGAATCACCCCAAATGCCCATCAATTGATGGATAAATAAAAGGTGGTATATACCTATAATGGAATATTATCCAGTCATAAAAAGGGATGAAGTAGTGATACATGCTACAAAGCATGGATGGGTCTTGAAAACATTACGCTAAAAGAAAGAAGCCACATACAAAAGGCCACATATTGTATGACTCCATTTATATGAGATATCCAGAATAGGAAAATCCATAAACAGAAAACAGAGTGATTGGTAGGAGCTGAGGGGAAGAGGGAGTAACTGCTTATTAAATTACAGTACTGCTTATTAAAGGTATGTGGTTTCCCCTTGGCGTGAGGAAAATATTCCAGAAATAGATGGTGATTATGGTTGCACGACATTGTGAATGTACCACAGGCCACTGAATTCTACACTTTAAAATGCTTAAAATGTGAATTTCATGTTATGTGTATTTTACCACAATTAAAAAAGAGTGGAATCCCTTGAGACACTGAAAAGATTTAGATTCTGCCCAGTCCCCAGGGCTGTCACAAAGCCTGCCTCATTCTACTAACCACCCTAGATCTACCCAGACTTGTCCCTTCTTTGAACAACCATGAGTCCTAATGCTGGCTGAATTCATTTGAATTATTGAATCACATACTTTCTTTTGACATCTCAACTTTTCCCCTGTATTAGATAAGAATTATTCATTTTATTCCTACCACTTCTTTATGTAATTGCAGGATTGTCATTGGAAGGTTCACAATGTCACCTATGAAGCCTATCAAAAAACATTTTTATGTTCCAGTTTCACAACTCAATAAGATCACAAGATCCGCATTTACCTACATGGCATCTTTGCTGTACTACTGATGTTACTCTGTCGCAGAGGTCAGCAAACATTTTCGGCAAATGGCCACATAGTAAATATTTTAGGCTTGTGAGCCATACAGTCTCTGCCACAACCACTCAACCCTGCCCTTGTAATGTGAAAGAAGCCACAGCCATAAATGAATGAGCATGGCTGTGTCCCAATAAAACTTTACAGACACTTAAATTTGAATTTCATACAATTTTCACATCACACGATAGTACTCTTGATTAGTTTCCCAACCACCTAAAAATTCTTGAGTTTGTGGACCATAAAAAAGCAGGCAGCAGGCTGCATCTGGCCCATGGACTGTAATTTGCTGACTTCTGCTCTATATTTTCCCTGATGTTAACATATTTATTTCTACTATTTCATATGAGTGTATAGACATTTTATAAACCTCACATATCACTGTTAAACAAAACTGAATAAATGAACAACTCACCTGGGATGTGATCATTTCTACTGGTCCTGAAAGAGTCTAGAGAACTGTAGGGTACAGCTGAGAAAAGAAAAGATCACAAGACGTCACTGCCAAAAAAGCTCCATATAGCCACCGGCAAAACACCTCTGACTCTGACGGGCCAGCCCAGTGGCGTATCAATTAAGTTCATGCGCTCTGCTTTGGCGGTCTGGGGTTCACTGGTTCGGATCCTGGGTGCGGACTGACTCACCGCTTATCAAGCTATGCTGAGGCAGTGTCCCACATAGAAGAGCTACAACTCTACAACTATAACACAGTGGGGCTTTGGAGAGAAAAAAGAAAAAGAGGACGATTGGCAACAGATGTTAGCACAGGGCCAATCTGCCTTAAAAAAAAAAACAAAATACCTCTGAATGGGAGATGCCTTGAGAAGGGGCAGAAAGGATAACAGTGAAGGGGGGAGCATCCCATGTCCACGCATGGCTCTGGTATGATTATGTAGTGCTTGCCAGTTTTCAAATATAAAAACATTTGTTTTCTACTTATTAACAATGCATGCTCTAACAGAAATATATAACAACACATTAAACTAATTAAGAAAATTAGGAAAAGCCAAGGAATGAAATATAATGCTTTCATTAAAACTGATGCTGAGCAAAGATACTCAGGTTGTAATGCTCATTATAAACCAGAGAATCCCAACAAGGTTCTTAAAAAAAGGCTGGGTGTTTTATGGGCTGTTCTTTTTTGGAACGAAGAAAAGAATTTGCCCTAACTTGGTTTCAGATTCTCAAAAGTATCTTTTGAATTAAAAAACAAAACAAAACTGGTTTTGACTTATTTGTTGTCAAAGACAAGACCTGCCTGGGCCATCAAGAGACTCAACGTCTGCTCTTGATTCTGTCACAACAAAATCTGTGACCATAACCAGCACTTAACATTTTAAATCCACTTCACGCCCACCTCATCCCACCTCCATCTTTTAAGTAAAGCAGAAATAGACAAGACTTAAAGACCTTTCCTGCAGTACCATCTCTGATTCCATAGGATCAGGATGGAGGAGGTATCAGCATATCTCTAGTTGCGCTGCAGTGAGCGAGCAGTTGAGAATCTAGGAGTGGAGTGAAGACCGAAGGGATGAAGGAGGTGCTTGCCTGTGGCTGGTAAGCTCTTCCTTCCCCAGGATGCCTTCACTACTTCCAAGCAGCAGTATTTTCTGTTCCTTTTGCCCTGCCCTCCTATCCCAGCTACAGCTTACATCTCTCCTGAAAGTCAGCCCAAAGCTTCCACCATCACCCAGTCTGTGAGAGACTCTGGATACGACAGTGGTTCTAGCAGGAGGACCCGAATTTCTTCTGGCTGAGCAAGAGTCTTCGCTCCTTCCACCTCGCTCTGGATCTCAGGCCAACTGACGGACCGTGCTATGCGGGATTCCTGCTCCTGGAATTCCCTTTCTTACCTCACAAGAGCCTGCTTCACTCCAAGAAATCTACCTAAGTCAGAATATTCATCCAAGATCTAAAGCTCTTGGATCTGGAGCTTCTGTAAATGCAAACTGTTGCTACCGAGGGTACAGGCAAGGCTGGAGGGTGTCAGCGAGACCTGGAAGCCTCCATTTATGTGCCAGATTCACAGTCTTTAGAAACAGGAATTCCCAAATCGAATGCCACCTTCACTTCAAAATTATTCCTTGAGGAGTTGGGGTCATGGAGCCGCTAAGTGCCGTGCCTGACTCACGCCCAGGTCTTACGCGCGCGGAGAAGGAGGGATGGAATCTATCCCTGCTCCGTTCGCCACTTGGGATTTCTATCCCCTCTCCAAGCCTGTTTCACCGTTAAAAGAGGGACGCGACACAGACCACAGGTGGCTGGAAGGATTAAGCGAGACCCCGAGTGGAAAGAAAAGGCATTCCCCCAGGGAAAGAAGCGCACATTCACGCAGCGCCGGGAGGACGGCTTCCGCGCGGTCTTACCCAGGCCTCCGACGACCCTTCACCCTGGGGATGAGAAAAGTAAGTTCACTGGGCAACAGCGCCGGGACGTGCTGGCTCTCATCGGGCGCCCAAAACCGAGCGAGATTCACGCCAGGCCAGGCGACAAAGCCGCTTCCTCCTCCCCCTGCCCCTCCCGCGCGGAGCCCCCAGGTCCACCGACCCCAACCCTCGGGGGCTCAACAGCCGCAGCCTCCTCGCCTGAGCCTTCGTCCTTAGCCGCTGAAGGCTCCGGGACCCTGTCCTCGCGAGGCCGCCGCCGCCGAACGAGAACAGACCGGGGCGGGGGGCGGGCGGGCGGCAGCACACATGCGCAAAAGGCCCGGAGCGGCTCCCGCGTCCTGCGGCAGAAAAGGCGCAGTACGTTTCCCGTAAGCCCTCGCGCCGCCTCAGTGAGAAAAGGGTCTGCGATCTCGGGCATATTGGGTAGAATTGGCAGATTTAACAAATCAAGTACAAGCATGAGACGTACTTATACTACAATTTTATTCGTTATCTTAAGTAAATATAAGTATCTAAATTACATACCTCTTTCATTAATTATATTTCCCTTATGTACTCTCAACTGTGTTCAAGAGAGCCAGTGGGTTTCTGAATGCAAGAGAAATGAAGAATACTGAATGTCAACAAAAATCCTTCAGTTAATTCAAACACTATAAAGGCTGAAGTAAGAGAACAATTTCATGACAATTACTTCATTGTGAACAGAACAGCAGCAGCTATTTGAACAGCAAGCATGCGGAATATGGGCAGGACAGCCAACACCTTCCATAGAATCATGCATGCTTGTTTGAACTTGGAATAAACGTGTCTGCACCTTTATGCAAACATCCACCAAAATTTGTATTTGTATTACCTCCACCAAACCAGTGTAGAAGCATGGGGAAAATATTTATTTCTGCATTGTGATTGCTTGTACCCATGGCTATGCTGAAAAAAGGTGGGGCATTTAGATCATTCATAATCTCTGTGATCATAAGTGGAGCTATTATTTTTGTTGTCCTTGCAGTAGATTTCATCCTGGCACTTGAAATTTTGATTGCAACTTTGGAATCAGAAAATACTTCTGGCAGCAGAACATTCAAACAGTCATTTGAGCTGAAAGATTGATAGTGATATCCAGCGTGCAGGGTATATACAACTTCTGCTGCAATTACTATATCCCAATCTGAATTCCTCTTAATCAAAAATTTATTTTATCACTTTCTATAGTACTGAGGAAATACATCTCTTACACTTAGCTGATAGTATATGCTGGTTTAAATCTGCCTTACTACCGTTTTTGCATACTGCACAAAAGGCTTCAAAGGAAATTTTTCTTTGTTTAATAAATGTCCACTTTTCAGAAAATTCATCACAAAGTTTATACTTGCATTTTGGCATTTTTGGGTTGAAATATACACAAATAAAAATAGATAATAGCAACCACTGCAAAAATTGAGATGATTAAATTTGATAATCTCATGACTGCATTTGTGTGTCTGTCACTCACAAGTCTGAACTCATAACTAACCACAAACAAGGGTTGAACCACTGAAAGCATTGCAGACTCACAAACTAAAAATAAATTGAATAGTGTTGTGATGTAAGTGGACTGAGACTGTTCTCCTACAGAAGGCCTGCTTGTAAGGTTGGTATCTGGGAACATGGATTTTGAAAGGGTTTGGGAACTTGGATTTCTGAAGGATTCCTACCATTATAACTGATAAAGAGTGGCTCACTGTGGGGGCCAGCCCCTGTAGCCTAGTGGTTAAGTTCAGCGTGCTCTGCTTTGCTGGCCTGGGGTTCCATTCCCAGGTGCGGACCTATACCACTTGTCTGTCAGTGGCCGTGTTGTGATGGTGGCTCACATCCAAAAAGAGGAAGATTGGCAGTGGATGTTAGCTCAGGGAGAATATTCCTCAGCAAAAAAATAAAAATAAAAAAGTGGCTCACTGTGTCTAAACTTTTTTATGCAAACAATATGGTTTCTGCTGAACACCTATTTTCCTTCTGAGAATCTGGAATTTTAGTATGTGCCAGGCAGAGGGTGCCCATAAAAACCTTGGGCACTGAGTCTCAAGCTTCCATGGTAGAAAACATTCCACATGTGCTATCACAATTTGTTGCTGGAGGAATTAAGCACGTCTTATGTGACTTCACTAGAGGAGGAGCTGGGAAGCTTATGCCTGGTGATGGTGTTCAAAATCAACATGCTCTGGATGTACTCACTGCCCAGCAAGGAGGAATGTGTGCAATCATTGGTGAAAAATGTTGCTTTTATGTGAATCAAACAGGGCAAGTAGTATCTAACTTAGGTCTATTAAAAAGAGAAGACTGACATTTTCCATCAGATAAACGAAGCTCACACATTTTATTGCACTGACTTATTTCCAGGATTGGGGGACTGATTTAATGAAGTGTGGGGAAATGTGCTCCTATTTGTTCTTTTCTGCCTATTTATCCTCATTCTAATCTATGTTATTTTCTTTCTTTGCAGATTTCTTATCACTCGGATACTAACCCGATTCCTCTCTCCACAGTCACCAGCTCAGCTTTTAATACGTGAAACTTCTAGGGAGTTTCAGAGGAGGGAACTGATGGTGTTCCGGGCAGGCCACCCCACGATGTGCCACTCTGGTATGTGGATTATTTCGAGCTAAAGACAATAAAGGCTCAGAAGACTCAGGAAGAACATTTGAGTTTCCCCTCCCAAACTCCTGAAGAATTTCACATAGAAGATCTGTTTCAGGAAGAAGCCACTACCATATGATGGCTGTAGTATAAGGTAAAATAAGATGCTGCAATAGGAAAGATAGGAAAGGCACCAAGTCCATCTTATCAAAAATTCTGCCTCCCCTCGGCCACATTCTCTAGGTGGCCCTGAAAAGAGTTGTCAGACAAACATTTGCATTTCCATCTCTATGTGAATTGTCTTCTGAAAAGAGTTGTCAGACAAACATTTGCATTTCCATCTCTATGTGAATTGTCTTCTCCTCCTCTGAAATCCCAAACCACTACCCCCCCAACATCTTCCACGCCTTTAGCTAAAATACTTAAGCAAGCAGCTTAGATAGAATGACGAGTTGCTCAGTTTTGAGTTTCTCCCATGTATACATGTTATTAAACTTTGTTTGATTTTCTCCTGCTAACCTGCCTTTTTAATTATTTGGACAGCAATAAGAACCTTAAGGGAAAGGGCCGAGGGGAGATTCTCCCTTTTCCCCAACACTGGTTTCCTCTGGACATTGCCCCATGAGCCTTTCCCCTTGCTGATTTTGCTGGAATAGATCTTAGCCATCAGGATGACTATATGCTGAGTCCTGTGAGACCTCCTAGCAAATCACTGAACCCAAGGATGGTCTTGGAGACCCCTGACACATTGACATCAGAAGTGGGATTAGCAAGAACAACCCTGACTCACTGAAATATGGCTAAATCATTGTTTTGTCAAAGAAAAACCAAAGCAACACACTAGTTAAAGCTGTAAAAACAGATTTTATTCAGAACTATTGCAAAAGGGGAAACGAGATCTCAGTAGAGAACTGGGCTCAATTCCAAATACAGCAGGGGTAAGTAGAAATTTATAGTCAAGGAGCAGGGTGGGGGTGAGTGGATAGAAACTACTAAGAGGAAACATAAGGTTAAGGGGAAATATGGCTAAACCAACCTAATAGGATTCTTGCTAAAGACAGGCCAGGGTGATCAGACATCACCAGGAGGATGGTGAAAGATGAGGAACTGATCAGATATCCAGACTGATCAGATATTGAGAGTGGGGGATTCTGGTTAAACTGACAGCTAAGAAGGCTATCCACATATTGGGAATCAGAAATTACTGGACTTGACATTTGGTCTCCAATCACCTGTACCCCACCTTAAAAATGCTTACTCTGCTGATATATTCAATCTCAGCTAACAATGTCATTGCCCCAGTTTTCTCTCCTATTGTATGCCCTACTGTTTTTCTACCTCAATTGCTCCTCAAGGAGTAACTCAGAGATCCATTTAGGTGTCCATTTGCTGGACCAAAAT
Organism: Diceros bicornis minor; assembly: GCF_020826845.1. NCBI lineage: Eukaryota > Metazoa > Chordata > Mammalia > Perissodactyla > Rhinocerotidae > Diceros > Diceros bicornis. Next base: position 16,940,569 of record NC_080745.1, on the reverse strand, counting down.
TTGAAAAGGAGTTGTTTGAGAAGACAATCACAGTCAGCCCTCTGTACTTGCGGGTTCCACATCCACAGATTCAAGCAACCGTGGATCTAAAGACCTACGATGGTTGCAACTGTACTGAACATGTACAGACTTTTTTTCTTGTCATTGTTCCCTAAATAATACAGTATAACAACTATAGGCATAACATTTACTTGGTATTAGGTATTATAAGTAATCTAGAGATGAGTTAAACTATACAGGAGGATGTGCATAGGTTATATGCAAATACTACACTATTTTATATAAGGGACATGAGCATCCTTGGATTTTGGTCTCCGCAGGAGTCCTGGAGCCAATCTCCCATGGATACCAAGGGACGACTGTATGTCTCTCTGTTACACCAACTATCTGGAATCTATCAGGGACATGAACGTTCTATTGAATGCCTTTTCCAGGAGCCAAAAATTGTGTATTTTGAGAAGTAAAATCTATGCCTTGCTTACTATTAGTGATGTCTATGACTTCAAAGGGAAAAAGCAATGTCCTTTCAAGACTTTGTATTGTGGCCTTAGTGTATGTAGAGGTGTGTGATTTTGATATATATAATTAATTTAAATTTATATTTTGGGTATCTGTGAGGCAGGAGATTCCCAGAGTTCTTTATCCTGAAGGGGTCAACTCTTAGGCAATGTCCCAGTAGTCCTAATATATGTGAAGATGGGACCATATTTGGCGAGGGCATCCAGTGCTAAGATGAGTACCTGAAGTTTGGCTAATTTTCTGGATGTTTGGATCCTGTCCTTTATCAAAGACATCCTGGCTAAGGGATGGAAAGCCGCATCACTCCACTGAGCTCTATCATTTTTATGATGGTTGGCAGTACCATTCATATAGCCAACAATTTCCTATTGCTGTTTACTCAGTTAATCCCAAGTGGCTACCCAGGTAGCTCAGGGTTCTGGGGGAGGGGCAGGCTCCTCTAGCACCATGGCATCTGGCAATGGACTGAGGACAGGGGAGGCCACCCCTTCCTGCAGGTGGATTATGCCAAAGAGCCCAGGTTTGGCGCCATCCTGTATTAAAAAGGCTTTGGGAGCTGTGCCAAGCTATGTGGTTTGTTTCCATGACCCAAAGTATAATGGGCAGCTGGGTGTGGAGGGCCACAGGCTCAGAGTCTGAGAGAGCCTCTATTTCCAGGAGATCCCAGGATATAGCCAGTCGTTTGTTGTTTTAATGGCATATAGCATGAGGCCAAGAGGGCACTCTCTTGCATCAGAAGTTCTTGGGCAATTTATGGCCATCCCAAGTGGTCCAGAGACTCCAGGAGGCATGAGAAGAGATTGCTGAGGTCTCTTTAGTGAAGCAGTCTCTGAGGGCATTAACAGGAGTGCCTGTTTATTTTAACTTGGATAGATTTTAGAGTTTTTTTTTGGAAGGAGTCCCATTTGAGGTAAGTTGATTTGTAAGAAGCAGCAGCACTGAGATTACACAAAATTTACAAATGAGGAATATGTTGTCACCAGAACCTAAAAAAGACTAAAAGATGTTGGATTTGTATGTCTCAAATGAGTGTGTCAAAAAAATCTCCTTGTAGGAGGACGTCATCAATGTAATGTCATATCAGTGCTGTAATGTCATCCACCTGGAGGAATATTGCTGCACTTAATATATTTTCTGGAAGGATTGTATGCAATGGCAGAGCCATTGAAGCACACCATGAGTGGTCTGGAAAAGGTGCATTCTGCCCACTCACAGACCCTTAAGGAATGAAGGTTTGGGTTACCCCACCAGGTAAAGAACCACGACCAGCTGAGGTGCTTGCTAAGGGCAAAGGGAATATAGAATGGGTAGTAAAAGAAGGTCATTATAGATACCAACTGTGAAACTGTGACCAGTTATAGAAATAAGGACTGTAATTGTCAGGAGTATTTCTTACTTTTGTTAATACATGTGTGTTAATAATATGTGTGTTAATAATATGTGTGTATATATGCTTAATACATACATATATACTTATATATAGCAAATATCTTTGTCTTCCTTCTCTATCCCCTTACCAGTAACAAATGATGTACTGATTTTATATCATAGTATTTAAGTATTGTTAACTTTATGTCACACTGTTTAAGTTGCGGGTTATCAAGAAGAGTAAACATCACCCAAGGTCTTCGCATCCATTTTAGGGATAGGGTAATGTGTTTTTGGTTGTATCCAGGATAGTTGTATCATGTTAGGTGGAAATATGACTTCATTATCACCTTTATTTGAAGATTAAGTACAGTTTAAGATGTGTATGGACGCCAAGTTGACAAAGGGTGGACTTGTGATGATTAATTTTATGTGTCAACTTGGTTAGGCCATGAAACCCAAATATTTGCTTACATTATTACAGATGTTTCTGTAAAGGTATTTTTTATATGAGATTTGCATTTAAATCAGTAGACTTTGAAAGCAGATTATCCTTCATAATGTGGGTGGGCTTCATCCAATCAGTTGAAGGCCTTAATAGAAAAAGACTGACTTCCCCAAGAAGAAGAAACTCTGCCACTTTTACCTGGTGAGAACTGCAACTCTTCCCTGGGTCTTCAGCCTGCCTGCCTACTCTGCAGGTTTTGGATTTGGCCAAGCCTCCACTTCTTGTGAGCTGATTCCTTAAAGTAAATCTCTCTCCCTCTCTCTGGAGTTTAATTATGCATAATTAATTTAATTATAAGGTAACAATAACAGCCAAGAAACTTTTAAATACATGTGTGTATGTATGTATGCACACTTGTAATTACAAGTGAAATCCTCCTGGACTGAAGATACCTCAGTCTCCTTAGCCTCTATTTTATAGATGGCAGAACCTGTGAATTTAGCTTGAAGGATTGAAGTTAGACAGTAGAAGGAGGCAGAACTGAAGGAAATGAAAAAAAATTCTTCTGTGTCAGACTGATAAGAAGAAAGTTTCGAAGGAAGCTTCAAGGAAGATGCATAAAACACAGCTTAGCATACACTCTGCCCTGCGCTCCCTGTGGAAACTATTATTACATCCTGCTTTTTTCAAAAGAATAAAAGTTCAAGTTCAAGCTTTCTCGATATAAGATGCTTATTCACTCTCTGATCTCTCGTCGCACATTTAACACCCAGTTATATACTTACTCTTGCTGATTATGCCTCTTGCCTTTGTCTCTTATTTAGAGCCTCATCAGAACCATTTTCTCATACTGGGCATTCATCAATTCTCATATAAATTATTATAATGGACTCCTGCCTGGTTTCCCTCCCTTAAATGCCCTTCAATTCATCCTGTACATTCAATTAAAAAAATTTTTTTTATTACTAAATAAAACATGTATGTAGAAAACAATACAAACATATAGCATAAATAAATGTTATGAGGAAAACATCCTACTAATCACCACTACTAGGTCAAGAAATATAACTTTACCAGCCACCCTAAAAGCCTTTCCCCACGCCCAATCCCAATATCAACCTCTTACCTCTCCCCAGAGTAATACCATCTTGAATTTTAGAGCCATTCTTTTTTGTGTGTTTCTTTATAACTAATGTTGTGTCTAAGTGAGTGTGCATCTCTAGAACTATATTTTAGTCTTGCCCATTTAAAAAAGCAAAAACTCACAATGGCTTTCAATGTCTTTCTACAGATTGTCTTCTATATCTTCCTGTTCTTTGAAATTTGGCTTTGAAAAACCTGGGGCATTTGACATGGTGCAGTCTGGATTTTGCTGATTACCTATTCGTGGTGCAGTTGACCATGCTCCTCTGGCCACCGTATTTCAGCAGCAAACTGGCCGCTGGGTTGAGAGGCCTCATCACACTCAGGGTGATCACCTTAGCAAGACTACATGTAGCGTGTGTTCTTTCACCAAGAAGCATATAATTATCTGGTAGTCTCTCTCTCTTTGTGATGCAGCAACTGATGATGCCATTAATTCATTGGAGGCTGCAAAACAGTGATGTTCTAAGTCTATCATTATATTTTATTAAAAGAGACTTTTAGATTAATTTTAGATTTATAGAAAAATTGAGAAGATAGTACCAGGAGTTCCCATATAACCCACACCATCCAGGCCCCCATATTATTAACATTTTATATCAGTATGATACATTTGTTACAATTAGTGAACCAATATTGAACATTATTATTAACTAAAATCCACACTTCAGATGTCCTTAGTTTTCACCTAATGTTGTTCCTGTTGCAGGACCCCACCCAGAATACCACATTACCTTTGTTTGTCGTGTCGACTTAAGCATTTCTTGTCTATGACAATTTCTCAGACTTTCATTGCTTTGTATGACTTTGACAGTTTCGAGAAGTACTGGTCGGGTACTTTTCAGGATGCCTCTTACATGGAATTTGATATTTTTCTCAAGATTAACTTGTGCTTGGGGATTTGGGGAGGCAGAGCGTGAGGAAAAGTGCCATTTCATCACATCATACCAAAGGTACATACTACAAACATGACTTACCACTGTGGATATTGACCTTGATCACCTGGCTAAGGTAGTGTTTGTCAGGTTGCTCCATGGTCAAGTTATATTTTTATTTCCTTCTTTCCATACCGTACTCTTTGGAAGGAAGTAACCATGCACAATTACACTTAGCGAGTGGGGAGTTATGCTCTCCCTCCTTGAGGGTGGCAATCTACATAAATTATTTGGAATTCTACATAGGAGATCTGTCTCTTCTCCTCCACTTATTTATTCCATAATTTATTGATATCAGTATGGACTCATGTTTATTTTATAATAGGGTAATAAGATAATACTATATATATTTTGTTGCTCAAATTGTTCTATGTTTGGCCACTGGGAGCTATTTCAGTTGGCTCCTACGGCCCTTTGATATAACCTCATGAATGTTTTTTGTCTTTTAGCACTGCCTTACTCTCTGGTACTATAAGATGCTCCAGGCTCCTTGTATATATTTCCTGCCCCAGTCCTAGAATCAGCAATTTCTCCAAGAAGCCCTGGTTTCTTTTACTGGAAGATGGTATTAGAAACCAAGATCTGGCCGCTGTGTGTACATACTGCAACTAGGGTGTTGGTGCTTTTATATTCTCTCCACTGACAGAGCAAGAAAATATTTCGTGTATACTAACGTGTGTGTGTATATATATAATTCCATATGTAATCATATGGATCTGTATTAAGTTAAATAAATATGAGTTCATACTGATGTTTCCAACTCTAATCCAATATCAAATGGATCATTCCAGCCTCCAATGCAATAGTGATAAACCAGCCTCCCCCGACTTGTCATCCATTTACTTATTTGTTCCATTCCAGTATAAATGTACAGCTGTATCAAAATTGTTAACCTGTACCCCATGGGAAACTACTTTATCAACTAGAGTAGAGTGCTTACATGAAGTTCTTTTTGTCTTGAGCCTTACAGTTTCCACTTATTTCCAAAGTTACTCAAGTCAGTACCTTTTCCTCCCATCTCCTTCAGTGAGATTGTTTCCTAGATTCTCTTGCCATAGTTTGCATTCCTTCCTAGTGTCCCTGGAACTCCTCAATGATTTTTTTAATTTGCCTACATTAAGGTTCCCTATTTGTGCTGTAAAATTCTATGAGTTTGGACAAATTCATAATGTCACATATCCATCATTATGGTATCATACACAATAAGAGCTCCACCACCCAGAAGAAATCATCTGTGCTTCACCTATTCAACACTCCCAACCTCCCTCTGAAGCCCTCACAAATAGTGATCCTTCTATTGTCTGTATAGTTTTGCCTCTTTCAACATCATATAATATGAATCATACATTGTATAGCCCTTTCAGTGGCTTTTTTCACTAAGCAATATACATTTAAGATCCTTCCATGACTTTTAGTGGTTTAACATCTCATTTCATTTTATCATTGAATAATATTCCATTGTATGGATGTATCACAGTTTGTCTATCCATTCACCTATGGGAGGATATCTTGGTTGCTTTCAGTTTTGGAGATTATGAATAAAGCTGCTATAAATATTCATACGCAGGCTTTAGTGTGAATGTAAGCGTTCAAATAAGTTGAGTAATTACCTAGGAGTCCAATGGCTGAATTGTATGATAAAACTATGTTTAGCTTAGTAAGAAACTGCCAAAGTTTGCAAGTATGTTTAATCTCAATTATAGCAAGAAATACATTTTAATTCATGATACAATATAAACACAACATTCATTCATTGAGTATTTATGTTGAGTGTTTACAATGTGCCAGTTCTAGGCACTGGATTTACAGTAGTAAAAAAGAAAAAAAAAATCCTAGTTCTGATGGAGTTTATAAATATAAAATAATAAAGAAAATAAGTAAACTATTTTGTATGCTAAATGATACCTTGGTGAAAAATTAAAGTAGGAAAGTGGGATAATGAGTTTCCAGAAAAGGCAAAACTATGGAGACAATAAAAATATCAGGGATTAGGGTGGAGAAGGAAGGATGAATATGTGGAACATAGGATTTTATGGCAGTGAAAATACTCTGTATGATACCATAATGATGGATACATGTCATCATACATTTGTCCAAACCAATAAAATGTACAATATCAAGAGTGAACTATAATGTAAACTATGGACTTTAAGTGATTATGATGTGTCAATGTAGGTTCATTAATTGTAACATATGCACCACTCCGGTGGAAAACGCTGATAAAGGGGGTGGTTAAGAATGTGTGGTGAAAGGGTATATATGGGAAATCTCTGTACCTTCCCCTCAATTTTGCTATGAACCTAAAACTATTAAAAATGGTCTTAATTTAAAAAAATTGTCAGAGACTGATTCAATCTTTAATACACATACGCATTAGTCTGCTAAGGCTGCAGTCTTAGTCTGCTCAGGCTTCTATAACAACATACTACAGACTGGATAGCTTATAAACAACAAAAATTTACTTTTCACAGTTCTGGAGGCTGGGAAGTCCAAGATCAATGCACGAGCATGGTCAAGTTCTCGTGACAGCCCTCTTCCTGGTTAATAGCCAGCACCTTCTCACTGTGTCCTCACATGGTGGAAGGGCTGGGGAGCTCTGTGGGATCCCATTCATGAGGTCTCCACTCTCATGACCGCATCACCTCCCAAAGGCCCCATCTCCTAATACCATCACATTGGGGATTATATTTCAGCATATGAATTTTGCGGGGAAAATAAACATTCAGACCATGGCAGCTGCCATAACAAAATACCATAGACTGGATGACTTAAACAATAGAAATTTATTTGCTCACAGTTCTGGAGGCTAGAAGTCCAAGATCAAGGTGTTGGTAGGTTTGTTTTCTCCCGAGGCCTCTCTCCTTTGCTTGCAGGTGGCTGCCTTCTCGCTATGTCCTCACATGTCCTTCTTTCTGTGCATGCACATCCCTAGTGTCTCTTCCTCTTCTTATAAGGACATCAGCCACGTTGGATTAGGGCCCTATCCTTATGACCTCATTTATCTCTTCAAAGGCCCTATCTCCAAATACAGTCACATTGGGGTTAGGGCTTCAACATATGGATTTAGAGGGGGAAAACAATTCAGTCCATGACAATATATAATTGATTATATTTTTCATGAAACAATGTTTACCTATATCTATAATAAATCCTGATATCTATTTTATTCTATTTCTTTAAAAATATTAGCCCTTGTGGCCAGCCTGGTTGCATAGTGGCTAAGTTCACACACACTACTTTGGTGGCTCAGGATTCGCAGGTTCAGATTCCAGTCGTGGACCTACACACTGTTCATCAAGCCATGCTGTGGCAGCATCCCATATGCGAAATAGAGGAAGACTGGCAAAGATGTTAGCTCAGGGACAATCTTCCTCAAGCAAAAAGAGGAAGATTGGCAACAGATGTTAGCTCAGGGCCAGTCTTCCTCACACACACACACACATATATAAATCCTGATTCACTGAAGTGATTTCACAGTTCCTTAATAGGCCAATGTGGTTGCTTTGTAATGTGTTACTTTGGCTAGGCTGAACTACATTTCCAGAGTTCCCTTTCTTGTATGTTTCCCATTGGAGTGGACCAGAAAAGAGATCCTTGTGCAAGATCTGGCAGGCATAAGTGATGTAGCACCCATTTTGCAGCTCACACATGCTATGCTGATCTTCTGACCACCTCATTGGCATGGGATAGCACTAGGTCTGTGACTGTTTCACCTGGATCCTTCAGCTTCTCCAACGCCTGCACCAGGTCTGTGTGATTACCTCTGTGACTAAGGGCCCCAGCTTCTGCACGACACCACACCATCAAGGTCAGAGGCAATGAGAACTGACTCAAGTTTTAGTCTGTCCTCTGAGCTCCACTCTTGGCTGCGGGTTCTAGCTTGCTTTTGCTCTCTTCCATGTCACATCCATCTTCCTTTCCTTATTGTCTGTCCTGTGGACTTCAAGGGCTTTCATCAGCCATGAAGATGACAACCTTAGAGTCTGCTTAACCAGTTCCCACAATTGCTAAGTTCAAAGCCCTGTAACAAATCCCTTTACACATACACACTCTCCTAATGGTTCTGTGTCTCTAACTAAACCCTACCTGAATCATAAACTTGTACCAAATTGGGTCTGGTTTTTCTCAATTGGATCTGTATTTTCTGGATTAGATTCTGTAATCTGATTAGATTTAGATTTAAAACCATTAATGACCCTGTTTCAGTGGTAAAGGGCACTGATAGTTCATGGTAGGCAGTGGCAATACAGCTACTCAAATTATTATCTTTAGATACCTGTAATTAAGTACCTATAGAAAGCAAGGCTCTGCGAGGGATCAAGTATTTGCTCCTCTAGTTATTTTAGTGAACCTAAGGAATATCATGGGATTAGTTGTTTACTTCTAAATGTGCTAGAGAACTTGGGGAAAGAACATGAGAAGCTTGGGGGTTTAAATTTCCAGCTTGAAATCCACATAAGGGACATTAAAGCTTCTGTGACTACCCTGAAAGAAGCTCTTATCCACTAAAGCCTCAGGGCTGAGATTTAAGAAAACCAAACCCAATGACAAATCCTTTGGGTGGCTTAATTACAATGCAAATTGAATTCCCAACCTTACGGGGGTCTCGTATTAGTTAGGGCACTAATAGGGAAGGAATGGGATCCTGAAAACTGGGATGGGGAAACATGAGTGGATTTCAATGGAGCTGAGGATCTTCAATGCCTATAAATACTTCCAATGTATTTGCTAAGCCTCGTTTTCAGTAGAACCAACTCTTCCACTCCTACCTTAGGAGTTTAGCCTCCCTCGGCCTTAAGAACCTATTATGGCCTTCCCTGTCATAGTTGGCTTGCAAAGAACTTTTGATCCTCTTCAGGACCTACCTCCATTACCTCTCCTTGCTTCTAGAGCTATAACCAGACATAAGTCTCAATAGATGCCAAAAAGTACAAATTGTGATCCACAAAGTGTTGTCACATATATCAAAAGAAGTGTATAATTTTACAACTTGATATTAACACAAACCCCTGGGAATATGTTTGAGATCAGAGTAGAAAGAATATAAAGTTGGATGAGGCTGAATTCATTGACATGGGCCCACTAAGCTACTCTTCTGGATTGAATATTTTAGCTCAAGGGGCTAGTAATGGCTCTAATTGTTCACTTGATCAAAATATAGACCTACAGTAAAGAAGTCGAAATGCCAAAACTTCCTTGGTATACTATAGAGAAAAGTATCTAAAGGCTTAGGAAGATTGGAATGTTACAGTATATTTATGTACAACTTGCTCACCAACCTCAGAAGGCCCAGAGGACATTCTTTTTGTCAGGCAAGCCCCAGAATCCTTGAAGAGTCTTGTGGTTGCTCTTCTCTATAAATCAGAAATTACAGGGAGAACTGCTACCTTCAAATGCGGATAGGTAAGTCCAATGGGGATGCTGACATCCCAGGGTGGCAGGAGCCAAGTATGGCACTTAATCATCAAAAACATGGACATGGTTACTGTAATGGACAGTAGAGCCAAAGCAAATCAGAATAGTTTGGCTTGCAGACATTTGGTGTTCACTAGTTGATCGTGGTATAACTAGAACTAAAATAGATGGGAAGCCCATCAAAGTCTTCATCCATCTAAGTGGAAAACCTCTAGGTATAATGAACAGAAGTATGACTTGAATCACCAAAAGAGTCAATCAATTCCCAGCCTTGAGCCAGTTTATGGACCCAGAGCGCCCCTTGAACAGAGTATTATCCAGGTCTTCTTGAGGAAAAACCCATTACACAGCCAAAAATGTATACTGTTAATCTTCCACCCAGCGTTCCGCAAAGGAACCCACATCCATTTACCAGTGTGACTGTGCAATGTGGTAGGGGTAAATAATCAAGACTTTTGGGAGATTCCCAAATGCTGGCTCTGAACTGATGCTAATTCCTACTGACTCCAAAAGTTACTGCAATAAACCAGAGTAAGGGCTCATGGAGGTCAAGTGATCAATGGAATTTTAGCTCAGGTCTATCTCACAGTAGACCCAGTGGGTCCCAAACCCATAGTGTGGTTCTTTCCTCAATTGTGGAATGCATAATTGGAATAAAGACACCAGAAATGTTCAGAATCCTCACATTGGTTCCTTGACCTGTCAAGTGAGAGCTATTAGGTAGGAAAGGCCATGTGGAAGTCAGTAGAACTGCCTCCACCTATGAAGATGATAAACCAAAGACAATACTGCAGGGCCGGCTCCGTGGCTTAGCGTTAAGTGCGCGCGCTCTGATGCTGGCGGCCCGGGTTCGGATCCCGGGCACGCCCCAAGGCACCACTTCTCCGTCTAACACGAGGCCGAATCCCACGTACAGCAACTAGAAGGATGTGAACCTATGACATACAACTATCTACTGGGGCTTTGGGGGGAAAAAATGAATAAATAAAATCTTAAAAAAAAAAAAAAGACAATACTGCATTCCTGGAGGAATTGCAGATATTGGTGCCACCATAAAGGTCTGGAAAGCTCCAGGTGGTGATTCTAATCACATCTCCATTCAGCTTACCTAGTTGGCCTGTGCAGAAGACATATGAATCTCAGATAATGACAGTAGATTATCATAAATTTAAGCAGGTGGTGACTCCATTTGTAGCTGCATTTCCAGATGTGGTTTTGTTGCTGGAACAAATGAACATCTTCCTTGGCATCTGGTGTGCAGCTATTTAGTGGAAAATGCTCTTTTTCCTCTATACCTGTTAGTAAATACCATCATACACAGTTTGCTTGCTGCCGGCAAGGCCAGCAATACACCTTCACTGTCCTGCCTCAGGGGTCTATCAACTCTTCAGACCTACATCATAGTCCAGTCTACAGAGACCTAGATTGTCTTTTTCTTCCACCACACATCTTGCTGGTCCATTACATTGAGGATACAAGGCTGACTGAAGCTACTGTGCAGGAAGTAGCAACTACTCAAGACACACTGGTAAGACACTTGTGTACCTGAGGGTGGGATATAAATCCCACAAAAACTCAGGGATCTGCCACCTTGGTAAGATTTCTAAGGGTCAAACGATGTGGAGAATGTCAAGATATTCCTTCCAAGGTGCTATATCTGCCCCCTCCTACCACTAGGAAATGGGCACAACTATTGGACCACCTTGGATTTTGGAAACAGCATATGCCACATTTGGGTCTGCTACTCCAAGCCATTTGCTGAGCGACCAGAAAAAAGCTACCAATTTTGAGTGGGGTCCAGAACAAGAGACTGTTCTACAACAGATCCAAGCCACCAAGGAAACTGCTGTACCATTTGGGGTATATTATCCAGCAGATCCAACGCTGTCTGAAGTATCGTAGTGGAGGATCCTGTTTAGAGCCTTTGGCAGGCCCCAATATGTGAGTCTCAGTGCATATCCGTAGGATTCTTTAAGCAAAGCCATGCCATCCTCTCTGAACAACTATTCTCCTTTTTGAGAAACAGCTTTTGGCTTGCTTGCTAACACGTCTTAGCAGAGACTGAACGCTTAATCATGGGCGAACAATTTACCATGCAACCTGAGCTGCCCATCAAGAACTGAGTGCTGTCTGATCCATCAGGCCATATAGGTAGGTGTTCACAGCAGCACTTCAACATTAAACAGAAATGACATATAGAAGATTCGGTTCCAGCAAGTCCTGAAGGGACACATATGCCCATGACCCCCACTAGTGCTATATTCCATTCTCCTCTCTCACTCCACAGCTATGGCCTCATGAGGAGTTCCCTATGACCCGTTAACTGAAAAGGAAAAAAAAAAAAAATCAGGCTCAGGTTAGATAATTCTGCATGGTATTCAGCACCATGCTGCCACTCCCACCCCTCCTGCCCCGAGATGGCCTGAAAGCCAGTGGTAAAAGGAAATCATCCAAGTGGGCAGAAATTTGAGCAGTGCATGCAATTATTTCTTTTGCCTGGAAGGAGAGATTGGCCAAAATTATGGGACTACGCTTTATTCATGCACCGTGGCTAATGGTTTGGCTGAATATCAAGGACTTGGAAGTATATTGGAAAATTTGTGAAAAGGAGTTCTGGGGAAGAGGTGTGTGCACAGCCCTTTCCAAGTGGGCACACAGTATGAAGGTATTTGTGTCCCATGTTAATGCTTACCAAAGGGTGACTCACCAGAGGAGGATTTAATAATTCAGTGGATAAGAGGATATGTTCTGTGGATGTCAATCTCCTTCTGTCAGTCAGCCCCTTTCCCCAGACACTTCTGTCACTGCCCAAGTGGGCTCATGAACTAAGTGGCCATGGCAGCAGTGAAAATTATACATGGGATCAGCAACATAGACTCCAATTCACCAAGGCTAGTCTGGGAAAAGTCACTGTTAAGTGTCTAATCCGCCAACAGCAGAGACCAACAATTAACAACTAACTTGGCATCATTCCCTGGATGGACCAGGGGGCTACTTGGTATCAGGTTGATTACATTAGACCATTTCCATCATGAAATGGACAGTACTTTGTACCTACTGGAAAAGATATTTACTCTGTACGTGGATTTGCCTTTCCTGCCTGCAATCCATCTGTCAAAACTAACATCAAAGGATTTATAGAATGCCTCATCCACCACCATGATATTACTTATAACCTTGTTTTGTACTCCAGGAGGCGTGAGAGGAGGTTGCTACAGCCTCCACAGTTAAGGAGTCTCTGGGGGCACTCATGGAGTACTTATTGATTTCAATTTGCATTGATTCTTGAGCCTGTCTTTGGAGGGGACCCTATACAAGCTGGGCCGATATGAAAGTAACGGTACCTGTGAGATTAAGTCAAATTTGTAAGTGGGGAATATGTTGCCTTCAGAACCCAAAAAGGTCTAAAGATGTGTTTGTATTAACACTGTGTGCACTACAAACACAATAAAAAAAAAAAAAGTCAACAGCTGTTTCTTGACAGTGTCAGAGATGGAGCAGCCCTCAGTTTACAAATAATTTTCAGGAACTTAACTGAGGTGGCAGATTTCTGCGTTATATGTGGGAAAATGACTTATCCCCTTTTTGTGAGTTCTTTTGTGGGTATTTGTATATCCTTAATGAATCTGAGAAATGAATTTTCTCAGAGGAGAATGTCATCAATGTAATGTCTATCTGTGCTCCTGGAGAAATCTGGATGTAGTTAAGGCACTGCCTGCAAAGACCATGTGCAATGGCAGAGATGGTGAGGTTCCCATGGGTAGCTTGGTAAACGCTGGAGGTGAAGGCAAACTGGGGCTCAGAGGATGCTGAAAAGAGCACTGAACAGAACATATTAGCCAAACCTGTAATAACAAAATGTTTACTAGTTGCTATTTGGATGGAGGCACTAATTTCAATAACATTGGGTATTAAGTCCTTAATAGATGGGCCATGGCATTAAGGTGGTAATTCAATGTGAAGCACCATAAGGCTTAAGAATAGGCTAAACTGGACTATTAAATGGAGATGCAGTGCTGATAATCACTCTTCTCTAAATAGGTCTTTACAATGGTTTCAACTAGGGTATACGGTACATGGCGTCCCATCTTGTCAATTTGTAAGTGCCAGAAATTTAATTTTTTCATTCATTGGATCAGAGCAGCCATGCCTTCTATGGAACTGTGCTAAAATTAAGTCAATGGATGCTATGATCATGGGGAACTTAGGCAAGAGTTCTGTTGGTCAAGGTGAAACTTACCTATTTGTCCTAAATGTCTCAGTCTGTTTGGGCTGCTATAACAAAATACCAAAGACTGTGCAGCTTATAAACAACAGAATTTTATTTCTCACAGTTCTGGAGGCTGAGAAGTCCAAGATCAAGGTACCAGCAGATTCGGTTTCTAGCGAGGACCCACTTCAGGGTTCATAGATGGCTGTTTTTTCCCCTATGTCCTCACAAGGTAGAAGAGTCAAGGGAGTTCTCTGGAGTCTCTTTTGTAATGACACCAACCCCATTCACGAGGGCTCCATCCTCATAACCTAAAATGCACCCCCCAAAATGCCTCAACTCCAAATACCATCACATTGGGAATTAGAGTTCAATATGTGAATCTCAGGAGGACACAAACATTCAGTCTCTTTCTTTTTGCAACACTGGAATAGGCAGCAGAATGGTGCAGCAAAGGCATACTAGGCCCATAATCCAGAGGTTGGTTCTTTCAACATCCTCTGTTATGGCTGCCTCTTTTTTCCTGCAATGCAGGTTTCCTTCTCTCTCTCATTTCTCTCTGTATAAATTCTCTCAGATTATTTTGGATTTCTAGCAACGTAAAGTCTTGGCTTTCAGTTATTATCTCCATCCAAATACCCATGGCATAGACCTTCTGTATGGTTACAAGGGAAAGTACAAGAGCCCAGCAGCCAGCCTAATAGGTAGCTGCCTCCTCCTTCAGAGAATGCCAGTCAATCTCTCTGGAGTCAGGGTTCACAACAATAAGGTCATTTTGTCTATGGCCTGGGTCAAAGCCATCAAGCCCCATGATTGTAAGATTAGTCCTTTGGTGTGTTTGTAAACAGCAAGGCTAAGAAAAACCCAGGTACATTGGATAGGAGTTTTGTGTTGGAAGAACAGATGAGTTACCTCGTCTGGTAATTTGAAAGGGACTGGTCCCCTTTTCTTTTCTCATCAGCGTTTGGGCTACAGGCCACCACGAATGTGCATCTCAATATCCTTGGGCGTCAGGCGAGTGTATGCCATCGCAGCAATGGCAAGAGCAGCAGAGAGACAGGAAAGGCTGCGACCCTTGCCTGAACAATAGATCATTAGGCAACTGGGGTACCATGCTTAATTCTCTAGGAGTGGTAGTCTCCTACCTTTCCACAAAGGGGTATCCATATGCCCATCCCAGTGGTGCACAATAACAATGGTATGTACGGGTACCCCGAGCAGCCAGGGATGGTCACCTGGCTATATGCAGTAACCAGAGAGCTCTAACCAGACCCCTGGCAGGTGGGGCTCAGTGCTGACCAGTGGGGTAGGTTGTTGTCACTACCTTTACAGGCGGAAGCCTCAGAGACCACCTGCCAAACAGATTGAACCCAATGGCAAGTCACACAGGGGTAGAGCCAATTAACAATTCTTTTAAGGACAAGAGCCTTTTGGGGTGGGAAGAGATAGTGACACTCAAAAAAGAATGCAGTGCAGTGCAGGCCAAAGTGCAAGCCTGCCAGCAACTGGTGGTTCTGTCCCAAGTGGCCTTTGCCAAATCACGGATTCAGTTAGCTAAGAGTAATTAACTAACGATGACTAGGTGACCTTGGTCTTGGATGGACCATCCTGTTCATGATGCCAATTGTATTAACTGCCTCCATTCACTCTGTTGGTAGGATTCCTGCCCTGGGGTTATGGAATGGCTGAACACAAGACACCTGGCACTGGACAGATGAGATCTACATAAGTTTATCAGTCATACACACTGAGAGGCCAGGCGAGGAAGACACCACATGCCATGCAAGGCCACAGAGGTATCACATGAGGGAACAACTAGGGGTTGCGGGAAGTGGCTCTGTAGTATCAAGAGGGTACAGTGACCCCTGGTTCCTGTGAGAGGATGTGAATAGCTTGTTTGAGTAATTCTTCCGGCTCATAGGGCAGTGGAACTTGCTACTCAGGGATAAGCAACACCGCCACCTATGCCTGGTCCCCTTGATAAAGAAGGAGGCAATATTGTCTGACTACAGGACCTTATCTGTGGGAGGAGAATGGGGAGGGAAACTTGCAGTTAGGCTATTAGAGGCCCTCTCGGTTTCAGACGTCAAGAGAGTCTATTACATGGGTCTTAATTTCAGGCCACAGTTACTATAATTTAAAGTATTTTGAAGACTGTAAAAACAATTCAAATGTTCACTAGTGGTGATTGTAGTTGCAGCGCAAAAACATATGACTAACAAAAACTTCAGTACAGAAACAACATATAAAGAGAGATAAGGAATTTAAGATAATTCCAAAAAAGATAATAAGGCTTAGAAAAGCAGAAAGCTATAACTGAAAATATGCTTTAGCGGTTGTCAATATGATTTCTGAGAATGCATTTACCCCCAACGTGGGAAAATTGGTACTGAACGATGTGAGTTTTTAATTTTATAAATATATAAGAAAACATCTCCACAGACTTGTCTACATTGCTATATGCAGGAAGGGTTATTTAACACACTTTATTTTTTAGAGTAGTTTCAGGGTTACAGAAAAATTGAGCAAAAAGTACAGAGAGTTCTATGCACCCCCTTCACCTCTACCTGCCTCCATAATTTCTGCTATGGTTAACATCTTGCATTAACGTGGTATACTTGTTACAACTGATGAGCCAATAGCGATAAATTATTATTAACTCAAGTCCATAGTTTACATTTGGGTTTACCCTTTGTGTTTTACATTTTGTGGGTTTTGACAAATGAATAATGACACATATTCACCATTACAGTATCCTACAGAACAGTTTCATTGCCCTAAAAATCCTGTAATCCACCTATTAATTCCTCCCTCCCTCCCTCGCTCTGAACCCCTGGCAACCACTGATCTTTTTACTGTCTCCACAGTTTCGCCTTTATCAGAATGCATTACACTTGGAATCATAGGGTATAAAGCACTTTCAGAGTGGCTTCTTTCTTTTAGCAATATCTTTTGTTATTTGATAGCTCATTTCTTTTTATCACCCGCCCAACCATCGTATCCTGTAACCCTGCTATAATTGCTTACTAATGTCAGGAGGGCTTTTTTTATTGATTCTTTGGAATTTTCTACACAGACAATATGTTATCTGTGAACACAGAGTTCTCTCTCTTCCTCCCAAATCTGTATAACTTTTATTTCCTTTACTTGTCTTACTGCATTAGCTAGGACTTCCAGAAGGATGCTGAAAAGAAGTGGTGAAAGAGGATCTCCTTATCTTACTAGTTTCTCACCATTAAGTATGATGCTAGCTGTAGGTTTTCTGTAGATGTTCTTTACCAAGTTAATGAAGTTTCTAGTTTGCAGAAACTTTTTTTTATCATGAATCGGTGTTAAGATATTCTGAAATGCTTTCCGGCATTTATTGATATGATCATGATATTTCTTCTCTAGCCTGTTGATGTGATAGGTTACGTTAACTGGTTATCGGATGTTGAACCATACTTGGAATAAGTACCACCTGGTCACAGCGTATAATTCTTTTTATACATTGTTGGATTCAATTTACTAATATTTTCTTGAGGATTTCTACATCTATGTTCTGAGAGATATTGGTCTGTAGTTTTCCTTTCTTGTAATGTCTTTGCCCCTTTTTGCTACTAGGGTAATGATGGCCTCATAGAATGAGATAGAAGTATTCTCTCTGCTTTTACTTTCTGGAAGAGATTGTAGAGGATTGTTATCATTTCTTCCTTAAATGTTTGGTAGAATTCACCAGTCAACACATCTGGCCTAGTGCTTTCTGATTTGGAAGATTAAGCATTGATTCAATTTCTTTGATATATGTCTATTCAGATTTATCCTTCTGCAGGTTTTGGCAGATTGTGTATTTCAGGGAATTGGTTCATTTCATCTAGGTTACCAAATTTGTTGGTAGAGAGTTGTCCATAATATTCCTTTATAATCCTTTTGATGTCCATGAGATCAGTAGTGGTGGCTCTCTTTCATTTCTGATACTAGCAGTTTCTGCCCCCTCTTTTTCTTAGTTAACCTGGCTAGAAGTTTACTGATTTTATTGACCTTTTCAAAGAACCAGCTTTTGGTTTTATTGATTTTCTCCATTTGTTTTCCGTTTTCAATTTCATTGATTTTCACCCCAATTCTTACTATTCTTTTTGTTTTGCTTACTTTGGATTTAATTTGCTCCTCTTTTTCTAGTTTTCTAAGATAGAAGCTTACACTACTTGTGTAAACTAAGATTATTAGATTGTGTAATCTTAGATTATGTGTAACCTAATTATTTATGTAATCTGATCATGTGATTTAGTATACCACCTTTACACTGCCAATAAAAGCCCCACTCTAGCTCTACTCTGGTCCTGCTCCAGCCTCAATTCTCCTTCTCATATAGTCAAAAGTAATTAAGGACCCAGATGCCCCTCTGCGTATGTCGGACCCCTGAATTTACAGCCCAGTTTACAGCCCTGGGCGTCATCTAGTCTGTCTGAGGCTTCTTTCCTGGACCCTGCCTTGGAGGGCAGTAGCTTTCAGAGGGTTTGGAAAAAATTTAGGCTGAAGGCTAGAGTATTCACATACATACACTCAAGGCAACTCATGGTTTGGGATGAACCATGGGTGAAAAGAGAAAGGGGGCAATGGGACTAGGGCCTAGATATTCCCATGCACAGAATACATTTTATTTAACATTTTGTTCTTTTGATTTATAAGTTTTAAATGGTTAGATGTTAGTTTTGTGGACATCCTTTTAAACTATTGCTCCAGGCCCTTCAGACATGAGAGATGTGTATGACATTGTAACAACTGCTCAACTAGGAGTATTTATTTTCTATTCACAATTATAATAAGTTC
This sequence comes from Diceros bicornis minor, assembly GCF_020826845.1. Lineage (NCBI taxonomy): Eukaryota > Metazoa > Chordata > Mammalia > Perissodactyla > Rhinocerotidae > Diceros > Diceros bicornis. The sequence continues at coordinate 16,921,722 of NC_080745.1, read as the reverse complement.
CATTATGCATATGAAACACATACAGTTTATATAACATACCATTTGTACACAAATAAGTCCTGTGAACTTAAGGGATATTTCACTTATGCATTCAATGCTACGGCCCTGATTATTCAATTTATCTCTGCTTTTAAAAAGCTTCATATTCAAATGATTGCCAGGATTAGGGTGGCAGAAAGGGTGTGATTATTAACACAAGGAATGTCTTGTGTTGAAACCCTGATTCCTTTGTAACCTTCATGCAATATAGATTCCAGATTCCTTTTTGATTTTGTTACCTGATTATGTTGATGATTACTCTAATCTACAAATGATAAAATTTCACAGAAATACACACATAAACACAGAGTGCATGTAAAAACTGGTGAAATCTGAATAAGGTCTGTATCTGACTTAGTAGTAAGGTATCATCAATTTCTTGTATTTGAGAACACATTATGCTTATGTATCATATAATTATTAGGGGAAGCTTGGTGAGGAGCATATGAGAATTCTATGTACTATTACTGTAATTTATTCTGAGTCTAATTTTGCATTTTACTATTTTTTCTTTTAGTTTTTAAAGCTTTACATTGCACAATACACATCTATAAATTACACTTTCTTATGTTTCCTAAAAGTAACTATGGCATCAAAACCAAAACACAACTTGTAATGTTACATTACTTCTAAAGAAAATCTTCAAGCTACATGTCTCAAATTGACAGATTTCTTCTCAGTATAAATTGTGACATAACCTAGCTTGTATTTTTTGCTAGAAACTTTTACAAAATCAAAAAATCTGTAAGGTTTTATACTAGTATTAGCTACGTGACACCCAATGAAACGTTACTTCTTAACAAGACTTCCTATATTTGTTGTAGTTCATGGATTTGTCCCGTTATCATTAGTTTGGAGTAATATAAGGCCAGTTTGTGGATGAAGGTTACTGAACGTTCAAGTGTCAATACAGCTTTCTCCACAGTGTGAATTCTCTAAAGTGTAGTGGGTGCTGAACTGTGGCTCAACATTTCTAATATTCACTTCAATCATAAGATTTCTCTCCTGTGTGCGTCCTCTGATGTACAATGAGGTTTGACTTCTGAGAGAAGGTTTTTCCACACATGTTACATTCATAGGGCTTCTCCCCTGTGTGTGATCTCTGATGTTTAGCAAGGTCTGATTTACGGTAAAAAATTTTCCCACATTCATTACATTGACAAGATTTCTCTCCTGTGTGAGCCCTGTGATGCACTGTGAGGGATGATTTGTGACTGAAGGATTTCCCACATTCATTACATTCATAGGGTTTTTCCCCTGTGTGTTTTCTCTGATGTAAAATAAGTCCCGACTTCACGCAGAAAGATTTTCCACATTCATTACATTTGTAGGGCTTTTCTTCTGTATGAGTTCTCTGGTGTACAATTAGAGCTGACTTATGGCAGAACGCCTTTCCACATTCATTACATTCATAGGGTTTCTCCCCTATGTGAATTCTCTGGTGCTGAGTGAGTTGTGACTTCTGGCAGAAGGTTTTCCCACATTCATTGCATTCATAGGGTTTCTCCCCTGTATGTGTTCTATTATGTTTAGTTAGGTAGGATTTATTATAGAAGATTTTCCCACATTCATGACATTCATAGGGTTTCTCCCCTGTATGTGTTCTATAATGTTGAGAGAGGGTTGACTTATGGCTGAAGAATTTTCCGCATTCAGGACATGCAAAGGGTTTCTCCCCTGTGTGAGTTCTCTGATGTACTGTGAGATCAGACTTCAAGCAGAAAGTTTTCCCACACTCGTAACATTCATAAGGTTTCAACCCTGTATGAATTATCTGATGCCTGGTGAGTACTGACTTGTGGTAGAAAGTTTTCCCACATGCATTACACTCATAGGGTTTATCCCCTATGTGAGTTCTCTGATGTTGTGTAAGATGCGACTTCTGACAGAAAGATTTCCTACACTCAGGACATTCAAAGGGTTTCTCACCTGTATGAGTTCTCTGATGTACTGTAAGGTGTGAATTCATACAGAAGGATTTCCCACATTCATAACATTCATAGGGCTTCAGTCCTGTGTGTGTTCTCTGATGTTTAGTGAGGTCTGACTTCTGGTAAAAAGTTTTCCCACATGCATTACATTGATAGGGTTTCTCACCTGTATGTGTTCTCTGGTGTAATGTGAGGGCTGACTTGTGGCTGAAGGCTTTCCCACACTCACTGCATTCAAAGGGTTTTTCCCCTGTGTGTGATCTCTGATGTTTAGTGAGGTTTGACTTCTCCCAGAAAGTTTTTCCACATTCATTACATTGAAAGCGCTTCTCTCCTGTGTGTATCCTCTGATGTCGAGTGAGGTGTGACTTTTCCCAAAAAGCTTTCCCACATTCATTACATTCAAAGTGTTTCTCTCCTTTATGAGTTTTATGAAGTTGTGAGAGGTATAACTTCCCCCTGAAATTATTCCCACTTTCATTACATTCATAGTGTTTCATATGTGCTCCATGATGTTTCAAAAGGGTAGACCTCACACACACAGATTTCCCACAATCACTAAATCCATAGTGATCTTCCTTCGAGGGGGTTATCTCATGGAACAAGAAGGATGAGTTATCACAGAAAGTTCTCTTGTATTCATTATATCCACAGTCAGTCCCTTCTGTGATCTCTCTCTTGTGTGTATTGTATACTGTCTTTCCAAGGAAGGTTTCATGATGTATGTTATACTCAAAATTTTGCTCTAAGGTTTGTATCTTCTCATCCTGAACAGGGTCCTCATTATGACTGAAAGTCTTCCAATTTTTTAAAAATTCACTTTTCTCTCTAGGATGAGTTTTCTCATGTTTAATATTGAGCAGCAATTTTCCACAGGCATTACATTCATCTGTCTTCTTTCCTAAATAGTTTTTCTTATTGATAACCAATTCTGAAATACAGTTGAAACTCATCCCACACGAGTCACACTGACATAGTATTTTTCTGGAAGGAAAAGAATTTGTGTCCAAGTTAAATGGTTTTCCTACTACATTACCTTGTTCTTTAGACAGCAATTTGTTGTTGATGAATACAACTTCCCACACATGTTTAGGCTGGTTTTCTTGGCTCATTTCTTTCATGTGATCAGTTTTCCAGACTTCTAAAAATAAGAAAAATTAATCTTACCATATAAATATTAACACATTTCTTATGGAATGTGACCTATATACAAATGGAATGTGACCTATATACAAATGTCCTATGTTGTAGCTGACTTTGATTTCTTGTCTAGTCTCCAAGGATGAAAATAACTGCAAATGTATATTTTTTTCTATTTCTAGGGTTTGAGGTAAAAAGAAAAAGAAAAACAAGAAATAAAAAGCCTGGCACAGTGGAAAAGGGAGAGGAAATTGGCTATTTGGACACATACATTTGGTTTCCATGTCTAAAGAATAATAGCAACTATTTAAATCTGAATCTCTCTGCTCATCCTTGAAAAAACTATGAGGATTAATATAAGGAAAGCAAATAAAATTACCTACAACAACCCATGACTTTAGCATAACTAGGAGATGCAGAATACTACTAACTTCAAATCACCACTAAATAAGGAAATAAGTATTCAAATATAAAAGAAAGTGATACAGAACCCACATCTATAGAAAGAGTCAGCTGGAGACTGTAGCAAACACATGTAAAAGAAGAGACAGAGAACTTACAGATATTTAAACACAAATAAAATTACTCCCAGGAAGGGAAAGTCCCATTCTGAGTGGGAAAATACTGAGATGATGTCTCAGTTCTGACAGATGAGAGCTCAAACTACCAGGAAATCCAAAAGAAGGGATTTGTAGCATATGGGAAATAAGAAGGCAAGGGCTGATCAAAGTGAAGAGTAAAATTGTAAAAAGAACAAAGCGCTCTTAGAATAGGATTTAAATTACAAACAGCCTGTGAGGGACTGAATTGCGTCCCCTCCCAAATTCATATGTTGAAACCCTAATCCCCAGTGTGACTGTATTTGGAGACAGGGCCTTTAAGGAGGTAATTAACCGGTGGAGTGCTAATCTGATAGGAATGGTATCGTTATTAGAAGAGGAAGAGACACCAGAGCTTCCTTGCTTTCCAAGTGTGCACAGAGAAAAGGCCATGTGAGGACACAGCAAGCAGGTGCTGTCTACAAACTGAGGAGAGAGACCTCACCAGAAACCTAAGAATAAAGGCATGATCCCACTCAAGAAAATTGTACACTGATACTATATCATCCATCATACAGTCCATTCAAGAAGAGCAGTATCTTTGAAAATATGCATGTGCGTTTCAACCATACAAATCCCTTCCCTTCACTGCAAAATCCTCCAACATTAGAAGTATAGCTATAATGAAACTGGATTTAATCAAAATTATTTTCTTTAAAAATTTTCCACGTTCTAAAATTTATTCATATATTATACTATAAGAATATTTCTCTGACTTGCTTTTTTCACTCTAAGTTTCCAAAATTCATCCACACCATTGCACATAGATATATATAAAAGACCACTAAGAGAAGATACTGTAATGTACATACTGATTCCTATATTTGATGGACAGTCTGGTTGATTCTGGTTTTCTGTTATTATGAATAATACAGAGACAGGTGAACTCTACACATCCCCAGTGAATAATTGGAAAAGTGTCCCTAAAGCAGTGGTACTCAAAAGTGGGGTTCGTATATCACGGCCAATAAACATAATGTATTTAACAGGTATATGACGAGATAAATAGAGAAACTGAGAGCAACTATTTGGAAACTTCCATGGCAATTTCAAAATAGCTTCAGTGAGGTATAGTTGATGAATCAACTGAATATATTTAAACCATATAATTTGATAAGTTTTGACATTATGATTTATATGAATGGATTTACTTCTGGGCTCTGTATTCTGATCCACTGATCTACGTGTCTGTCTTGATGTTAACACCACACTGTCTTGTTTAGTGTAACTTTATAATAGGTCTTCAAATTAGTGTTACCCCTACAACTTAACTTTTATATTTCCAAGTTGTTTTAATTACTCTAGCTCGTTTGCACTTTAATGTAAAGCTTAGAATGAGCTAGTCAATTGCTATAAGAAAGCCTACTGGGAATTAGATTGGGATTATTCTGAATTTATAGATCCAACTTTTAAGGAGTAAAACGTTAACAATATTGAGCATTCTGATACATGAACACGGTTCTCTCTCTCCGTTTATTTAAGTCTTCAGTTTCTCTCCACAATGGTTTACAGTTTTCAGTGAGGTCTTTCATATCTTTTGCCAGAAATATCTGCAAAAAATATTTTTCATGCTATTGCAAATATTGCTGTTTAAAATTTTAATTTCCAATTTATCATTGGAAACTATATAGAAATAAAATTGATTTTTGTATATTGATTTTTGTCCTCCAACCTACACTTACTTAACAGCTCTAGTCATTTGTCCAGAGATTCTACTGGATTTTGCACATAACCATATTTTTTTATGAATAAAGACAGTTCTACTTCTTCTTTTCCACTCTGATCTCCTTTTCTGCCTTTTTCTTTCCTGATTACACTAGCTAGATTATATTACATTACTGAGTGTTAGTGGAATCCTTGTCTTGTTCCTGATATTGGAAAGAAACTATTCAGTTTTTTACCATTAAGCATGACATTAATTGCAGGTTTTCTATAGATGCCCTTTATCAGGTTAAGAAAGGCCCTTTCTATTCTTCATTTGAGAGTTTTAATCAGGAATGGATGCTGGATTTTGTCAAATGCTTTCCCTGCATCTACTGAAATGATCACATAGGTTTTTCTTTTGTTTTGAAATACAGGTCAGGGGTGAATGCATAATTGATGGGGGCCAGTGAAAAACGAAAATGTGGGGCCATTGACTCAAAAATCACACCCAAAAGTATAGTTAAAGGTAATAAAATTATGCTTTCCCTTAAAAAAGAATACATACAAAACTTAGGTATAAAAGTGATAGATGAGTAACAGCATGAACTTACAAATGCAAGACAATATTTCTGGTACAAAAATTTCATATAATAATTACTAATACTTTATTAATATAATCTCTTGATTGATCATACGATTTGATTGATCATAAGGTTTTTCTGGCATTTCCTTCTGCAAATACACAAGTCATCAAAATTCATACTTTTAGAAACTTCATTTTCAATAGATGTAATTGAAAGTAACATTAATTATTCTTGGCAAATGCAAGATAATTTTTTCTGTTAATTTTGAGAAGGTACTTTTGCAGATGGTACAACTGCTACTGGAGATGTTAAAAGTTGTTCATAGGTTGTGACAACACGAGCTAAATTTCTGATACATTATTTCACAGCATAAATTTTAGTATACCTAGAGATTATTCTTGAGGAACATTTTTCTAAAACTAACTTTTCATAAAATAGTTTTGTGTAAATCTTAATTTCAAATGTAAATTTATACAATGGCATTTTAATGTTTCCTCTGCCATTTCCTGTAACTTGTACAAGAGGCCAAAAACGGCTTCATGATTTGTATATAATCATGAATATATATGATAATATATCATTTGTATATAATCATGTATATAATTCAAAATGCCTATTTATGCAGCTATTGCTATATCTTCAAATACAAGGAAAACTTAATTTCAAAATTGACTTCCTTGGTTCCTTCGTTCACCCAGAATTACATATGAAAATAATGTTCTCTTCCATCAAGTTTAATTTCTTTTTCTAAGCCTGTGAACACCTGCTTGGCAATGCTGTAGCAGTTTTCAAGACCAGAAAGGCTACACTCTGAAGAATTCTAGCAACTGCCTGGTAGGCCTTAACACAATGTCAATGAGTATACTTTTATTACGTAATACTTTACTGACTATGATTACTGCCCGAGTACTGGAGGTTACTGTCCCAGTACTCAGACCAGAAAGTTAATATTTTGTGCAGGTGCCAAAAGGACAGGCTCAAAGGAGAGACAAGCAAGCCAGCCTCCCACTGTTGCTTCTCTTTTGGGGCTGCAACCACCATGCTTCTGACACTGGTTTTGCTGCTGCTGCAAACCATACAGACATGAGTCTCACCTATTCAGGACTACAGGACACCAGATTGTGCCAAGCAGCCACACGAAAAACTTAGTGAGCACACTGCCACTCAATGTATCCTGTTGGGCTCACACACATATTCCATGGTCTCATCAGACTTTACTTTTCTTATATTAATCACAAGTTCAAAGGCAAAATTGTTAGGAATTTCAAGATGGCAACAGTAGAGAGTTAAACCAAGTCCAGGGCTCCTTCGGAGAACACGGTACTGTGTGACTACACAGGTTGCATTTCCAAGAAACTGGCCCTGAAACAGAGAATTACACTGATTGCTTTCCAAATGTTGAGAAAGCCCTCTCTGGGATTAACTCCACTTGGTCATGATATATTAGCCTTTTTTTTTAAGTTTATTTTTTAATTGAGGTAACACTGGTTTATAACATTATATAAATTTCCATTGTATACCATTTTATTTTGATTTCTGTGTAGACTACATCATGTTCACCGCCCAAAGATTAAAACCATCCATCACTGTACACATGTGCCCTTTTACACCTTTCCCCTTTCCCCTTTCCCTCTGCCCCTCTGGTAACCACCAACCTAATCTCTATGCCAATGTGGTTTATTTGTTGTTGTTTTTATCTTCCACATGAATGAACTCATATGGTATTTGGCTTTCTCTGACTTATTTTGCTTAGCATAATATTCTCAAGGGCCATCCAGGTTGTCACAAATGGCAAGATTTCATCTTTTTATGGAGGAGCAGTATTCCATTGCATATACGTACACCACATCTTCTTTATCCATTCATCCATTGATGGGCACTTAGGTTGTTTCCAAGTCTTCGCTATTGTGAATAATGCTGCAATAAAACAGGGGAGCAAATTTCTTTTCGAATTAGCGTTTTTGTGTTCTTTGGATAAATACACAGAAGTGGAATAACTGGAACACATGGTAGTTCTATTCTTAATTTTTTGAGCAATCTCAAGTGTTTATATATTGTTGGTTTTTAACCACTAAAATTTTGTTTAGAGTTTTTGCATTCATATTCATGATGGACACTGGTCTGTAGCTTTCTTTTCTTATAATGTCTTTGTCTAGTTTTGGTATTAGGGCAATGCTGGCCTCAAAGAATGAATTAGGAAGTATTTCTTCCTTTTGAGTTTTCCAGAAGAAGTTTGGGTAGAATTCGTATTATTTCGTGTTTGGTAGAATTCATTAATGAAGCCATCTGGATCTAGGGTCTTCTTTGTGGAAAGGTTATCTATTTCTTCTGGAATAAGCTTTGGTAGTTGTTTCTTTGAAGGAAATTGTCCATTTCATCTAAATTGTTGAATTTATAAAGTTACAGGCACAATATGCCTTTATTTTCCTTATAACATCTGTAGAATCTTTAGCGATATCACATTCTTATTCTTACTATCAAAAATGATTCATGTAGAAGTTTGTCAATTTTATTGATCTTTTCGAAGAACCAGCTTTCAGTTTTACTAATTTTCTCCATTTTTTTTTTTTTTAAATAATTTTATTTATTTTTTCTCCCCAAGGCCCCAGAAGATAGTTGTATGTCATAGCTGCACATCCTTCTAGTTGCTGTATGTGGGACGCGGTCTCAGCATGGCCAGAGAAGCGGTGCGTCGGTGCGCACCTGGGATCCGAACTCTGGCTGCCAGCAGCAGAGCGCGCGTACTTAACCACTAACCCACAGGGCCGGCCCATCTCAACGGTTTTTGACTACACTGTTTATCATTTTATTCTTTATTATTTCATTTTTTTCTACTTACTATGGGTAGTAATTTGCTCTTTTTTTTCTAGATTCCTAAGGTGGAAGCAGCTAAAGCCACTGATTTGACTTTCCTTCTTACCTAACACAAATTTCATACATGTGTGTTGGATATATATGTGTGTGCACACACAAAGACATATGAAATCCCATATGTATGATATTTATATATCATATATTAAGTATATATTATATATTATACATTTCCATAGATAATAAATTTCATACATGTATTTGTGTGTGTTGGAGATACACACACACACAGTATCTTATTTGTGTTTCATATGAAGAATGGTTGCAAATCAATTACCTCAGATGCTTCCACCTTAAAAAATTAGAAAAGAGCAAATTAATCCAAAAGCAAGCAGAAGAAAGGGAGTAATAAAGAACAAAATGGAAAATAATAAAAGGAATGAAGTATTATACATACGTTTCCTACATAAAAATTTCCTACATGTAAATTTCCCACAAATTCTGTTTTCATTAACACTGAGTTCAAAATAGTTTATAATTTCCCCTTTGAATTCTTCTTTGAAATATAAGTTATGTAAAAGTGTGTTAGTAAATTCCTAACTATTTAGGGATTTTAGAGATTCCTTTGTGTTACTGATTTTTTTTTTTGGTGAGGAAGATTAGCCCTGAACTAACATCTGTTGCCAATCCTCCTCTTTTTGCTGAGGAAGATTGGCCCTGGGCTAACATCGATGCCCATCTTCCTCTACTTTATATGGGACACCTCAACAGCATGGCTCGATAAGCAGCGCATAGGTCTGTGCCCGGGATCCAAACCTGCGAACCCAGGGCAATTGAAATAGGAGTGCACGCACTTACCCGCTATGCCACCGGGCCAGCCCCTGTTACTGATTTTTAATTTAACTCCATTGTGGTAAGAGAAAATATTGTACATGATCTGAATCCCTTTAAATTTATTGAGACTTGTTTTCATGTCCAGGAATGTGATCTATCTTGGTAAATGTTCACATGGCTTTGAAATATTTCACTGGTTTGTAAGTATGTGGGAGAAGTAGTGGGATGGGAGGAGCAGAGTATTTTATAAATGTCAATTAGCTCAATTTGGTTACTTAGTGTTATTCAAGTCTACTATATCTTTGCTCATTTTCCATTTTCTTCTATTAATTATTGGGAGAAGGATGCTGAAACACCTGACTATAATTGTGAGCCTATTTCTCCTTCAAGTTTATCAGTTTTTGTTTTATATACTTTGAAAAACAGTTATTAGCAAGCATAAAAGTCTAGATTATTAAGTTCTCTTTATAAATTTATCTCTATCAATAAGAAAAAATCTTCTCTTTCATTAGCAATATTCTTGGCTTTGAAATCAATTCCATCTGATATTGACACAACACTGCAGCCTTTTGAATAATTTTACCTTTGTGTATCTTTCTTTTTCCATCCATTTTATGTTCAATCTGAGTCTTTGAATCTAATATGTCTCTCTTATAGGCGGCATAAAATTGGATCTTATCTTTTTTTATTTATCTCACCTGGCAATCTCTGCCTTTTATATAGGGGTATTATACCATTTACATTTTCTGTGATTATCAATCAATATGGTCACTTCTTTAATTAGTGTATCTTTAAGTGATATTATTGACATCACATATAGTATAAGAATCTTACAATAGTCTACTTTCACTTCTCTCCTCCAAGCCTTTAGGCTATAATTGTCATATATTTTACTACGATGTTACAAACCTCGCAATACATTTGTTATTGTTTTTGTTTAAAGTAAATATATTTTCAGAGACTTAAAGAAAAATGTCATATATATATCCATGTAGTAACCATTTCCTGGTCTTCATTCTTTGGGGTAGATCTAGATTCCCATGAGGTATCAAAATATTTCTTGTAGTGTAGGTCAGCTGGTGATGAACTCTTTCAGCTTTCATGTATCTGAAAACTTCCTTTTATTTTCACTGTTTCTGACAGCTATTACTGCTGAGTATAAATTTCCTACTTCATAGTTTTTTGTTTTCTAAACTATTAACTTAATGCTCCACTATATTCTCTCTTGCATCATTTAATGAAAAATTTGCTGTCATCCTTATGTCTTTTGTTGCTAGCTGCTTTAAAGATTTTCTCTTCAACAGTGGTTTTACAGCATTCTGATTATGATGTAATTGTGTTGGTGTAGTTTTCTTCTCATGCACCTTTGCTTGAAGTTTGTTGGGTGTCTTGGATTGGTGGGTCTGACCAGATTTGGAAATTTTTAATCATTAATTCTGTAAGTATTATTTTTTGTTCCCCGCTCCCTTCTGTTCAAGGACCCCAATAACACACGTATTAGAATACCTGAAATTATCATACAGCTCACAGGTGCTCTTTTCATCTTTTCAAAATCCTTTTCTCTGTTTCATTTTGTGTGGCTTCCATCACTACGTGTTCAAGTTTACTAATTTTTTTCTTCTGCAATGTCTAATCTGCCAATAATTCTTCTCATTTTTCATCTCAAACATCTCCAGAAATTTGATTGTTTTTAATAGTGAACTTTCATTTGTGTTGGTTTTCTATCTTCCATGTTTCTACTTAAGTTTTAGAACACATGGAATCCCATTACAATAACTTTTAATGAATTTGTTGGATAATTCTAACATCTATGTCAATTCTGAGTCCATTTTGATTTACACATTAGTCTCCTCAATGAGGCCCATGTTTTCCCACTTGTTTGTATATCTGGTAATCTTTCAATGGATGGATGCCACTGTGAATATTACATTATCGGATGCTGGGTACTTTTGAATTCCTGTAAGTATTTTTGTGCTTTGTTCTATAATACATTCAAGTCACTTAAAATAGTTTGATACTTTTAGGTCTTGCTTTTATGAATTGTTACACATATCTGGAGCAGTATTCACTCTAAGGTGCATTACTCCTCACTACTGAGACAAGACTTTTCTGAGTATTCTACCCAGTACTCTGTGAATTATGAGTTTTTCCACTCTGGCTAGTGGGAACAGTCCTTTTTCAGGCCATCTGTGAGTGCTGCACACTGTTCCCTCTAATTATTTTCAAAAGGTCTTTAATTTCCTCACATACGGGCTGATTAATATTCTGCTGAATACTCAAGAAGGACCCATTGCAGATTTCCAGCTTTTCTCTCTATGCAGTAATCCCCTGTCTGGTACTCTGTCCTGTGAATGGTAAGCAGCCTTAATATCCCTGGACTGTCAACTCCAAATCCTAAATTTAGTGAGTGTGCAGGGCTCTACCAGAGTTCACTGCTCTGGCAGGGCTACCATAGGGCTCAAGTCCTATGTTTCTTGGCTCTAAGTACTTTCAGTCCTTGGTTGGCTAATGACGACTGTCTTGCAATTCACTGTTCCATATATTTTGTCTTATTGTTTTGGTTGTTTCAGAAAAGAGGATAAACCCAGCTCCTATTAGTCCATCTTGGCTGGGTGTGGAAGACGATTTTTTAACAGAAACTTTCAAGTGTAATTTTACCTTTGAATATAATAACAAAAAAGTGAGGCTTCTATTTTCTATGTCTTTGCTTTGTATCTTTTTATTATATTTTATAAAAGTATTTGTCAATGATGTATTAAAAATATTTAAAGGGGCCGGTCCGGTGGCGCAAGCGGTTAAGTGCGCGCGCTCCGCTGCGGCGGCCCGGGGTTCGCTGGTTCGGATCCCGGGCGCGCACCGACGCACTGCTTGGCAAGCCATGCTGTGGCGGCGTCCCATATAAAGTGGAGGAAGATGGGCACAGATGTTAGCCCAGGGCCGTCTTCCTCAGCAAAAAAAGAGGAGGATTGGCGGATGTTAGCACAGGGCTGATCTCCTCACAAAAAAAAAAAAAAAAAAAAAAAAAAAAAAAAAAAAAATATTTAAAGCAAAACAAAAAAACCAGTTCCTCATCACAGTTTGAGACTTAAAAGTGTATCTCAAAGATATAAGGTATGAAACTAGATCAAAGATATTATGTTCGACCACACAAGATAATAAAAAACTATTTTCCAAAGTGGTTTGACCATAGCATTGTATAAAAATATCCATTGCTCTGCATTATAACCAATATTTGGTTGTGCTGGGCTCCTTAGTTCTTTTCATTTAAATAGGTATAAAGTGGTATTTAACTCTAATCTTATCATGCATTTCATTATTATCAATGACACTTTGCATTTTTGCCTTCTGACCATTTTTTAATGGGGCTATGTTTTTTGTATTAATTTATGAGAGGCCAATATTCATCATATTTTTGAGTATTTACTATGTGCCAAGCATTGTTCTATGAAGTGGAGATACAACAGTAAAGGAACCAGGCAAAATGTCTGCTTTCATGGAGCTTGGATTCCAGTGGAGAGAGACAGTAAAAATACATATAAGTAATAATGTTATGTGCATTAAGTGCAATTCAGAAAACTCTCATCTTTTGCCAGTGATTTGCAGTGGCAGATCTATCCAAATATCAAGTTTCCATACATAAAAAAGTCATCCTCCAGCCTCTTCTTGAATTAAACCAACAAACCTAACTGCCACAGGCTTACACATCTCCATCATTTTCTGGGTTTAAGCTATTAAGGGGTAACTTAACTTCTCGAAAACAAAAACACAACATCAAAGCTCGTAGGAAGTCTAATTAGAATTAATTGAATTGAATCTACATGTGAATTTAGGGAGGAAAGCATCTTTATGATGCTGGCCCTTCCAATGATCAACAAGATACATCTATTCATATATATAAAACTTCTTTTAAGTTTTTCAATAATGTTTTACACTTCTTATACAAAGGTATTGCATATGTTTATATCTAGCTATCAGAAACAGTCAGACAGAAACACACACATTTCCTACTGAGCATAATGTATGGTGTCACTTTGAGAGAAGCAGGACACTGTTCTGGCTCCTGGCTCCAGAGCAATGGTGCAGTGCTTTTACCCAGAGATAGAGGCAGGTCATAAGAACAGAGAGCTCTGAAGCTCTTCTCAAGAAAGTCCACTTTGTGTGTAACAGAGTGTGGGTAAGGTTACCCTCAAAAACAATGGAATTTCAGTGATAAGCAATTAGGAAGAGGCTGGTAGCTCCATGAGAACAACAAGCTAAACCACAGGCCAACTAAAAATATACAAGAAGGAACAAAGGAAAGAAATAAGTAAGAAGAGGCATCCTAGCCTATTAGTTTGTTCCTATCTGCCAGAAACATTCACTCAAATACACTCAAAGACACAGATTTTCTATAGTAATGATTTTCTTAAATTATGTCTAACAGACGATTTCCAAAATGGCAGCATGAGGGGCAATGCCAAAGACTGGCCTCAAAGACTACCCCTCTGAAAGGGGTTCAAATTTAACTGGACCAATCAGTAGAGCAATATATGACCCAGTACACTGTTGGAAACAATCAGACAATCAATTAGTAGAGACTAAAAGCAGAGTGTGATAGCAACAGAGGCAGATAACATAGAGATCAGAGAAAGAGATTGTATTTATCAGGGCTCTCCAGAGAAACAGAACCAACAGGATATAGAGATATCCTATATATGTCCAAGAAAGAGATTTATTAAAGAAATTGCCTTATGCAGTTATCGAGGCCAAGTCCCATAAGCTGCCATGTGCAAGCTAGAGAACCAGGAAAGCCAGTGGCATAATTCAGTCCAACTCCAAAGGCCTGAGAACTAGATTCAATGGTATAACTCCTAGTCATGGTCAAAGGCCTGAAAACCAGAGGGCTGCTGGGGTAAGTCTTGAAGTCTGAAGAACCAGGAGCTTTGATGTCTGAGAGCAGAAAATGGACATTCCAGCTCCAGAACAGAGAGAATTTGCCCTTCCTTCACTTTTCTGTTCCATTCGGGCTCCCAACAAATTGGATGATGCCCGCCCACATTGGTGAGGGTGGATCACTTTACTCAGTCTGTTGAATCAAATGCTAATCACATCCAAACACCCCCAAGACACACCCAGAAATGACATTTTACCAGCTATCTGGGCATCCCTTATGCCAGTCAAGTTAACACATAAAATTAGCCATCACAGAGACACTCAAAGAGCATCCTGTTAACACAATTGTCATTCTAAGAACAGTGTGAATGCTCAAGGCAGAGCTCTCTGAGAAGCAACATCAGAGACAGTACACTATGGGAGGAAAAGACATCACTCAAATAGTCCAGCCAAGTCACCAAACAAATAAATTAGCAAGCAAAAATAACAAGAAGCCCTGGAGAGAGAAAAAGAATCAGTATCAGGGGACGTACAAAATATTATCTAAAATATCCATTGTCCAAAAAAAAGTTACAAGACATACAAAGAAACAGGAAAATTTCACATATATAGGAGAAATAGCAGGCAAAAGAAACTGTCCTTGAGTGGGTCCAGATATTGGACCTAGCAGACCTCAAAACAGCTATTAATATGTTCAAAAGGAAACTATGCTTAAGGAAGTAAAGGGAGGTATGTCACTTCATCACATAGAGAATATCAATAAAGAGCAAGAAGAGAATGAAATAAAAATCCTAGATTTGAAAATTACAACAATTACAATGGAAATTCATTAGAAAGGCTCAACAGTAGATTGCAGCTTGTAGGAGAAAAAATTAGTGAACCTGAAAATACATCAATAGACATAATGCAATCTAAATAACAGAGAGAAATAAGAGAAAACTGAATAAAGCATCAAATAAATGAAGGACACCATTAACTGCACCAACTTATTCATAACGACAGGTACAGAAGGAGAGGAGAAAGAGCAAGGAGCAGAAAAAACATTCAAAGAAATGATGGCAAAAATCTTGCAAATTTAAAGAAAAACATTAATCTGCAAATTAAAAAGATAAACTCCAGGTGGGACAATCACAGAGATCCACACAAAGATGTATCACGGTAAAAATATTAAAAAACAAAGACTTCTTAAGAAAACTTTTTAAGCATCAAGAGAAATAGAATTCATCATATAAAAGGGAACTCCAGTAAGATTAACACCTGACTTCTCATTAAAAACAATCAAGCCAAGGAGGTGGGATGATACATTCAGTGTGCTGGGAAAAAAAAAGAAAAACCGTCAACCAAAACAACAGAAGTATTTTTCAATACTGAGGGTAAAATAAATAAATCCACAGATTAAAAACCCAAAAGAAAGCCAAAAAAACAAGAATCCATTGCTAGCAGACCAACCTTACAAAAAATAAAAGAAATTTTTCACACTGAAGGCAAGTGATCCCAGCCACTAGTTCAAATTCACAAAGATTGTGGGTAAAAGTAATTATGTAATATTAAAAGACAGTATAAAGGTATATTTCTTCTCCTAAGTATTTTGCCAAGGCAATGCATAAATCAATATGTATGAAACTGCATTATTGGGCCTGTAACATATGGAAATAAAACACATTTGACAATAAAGCAAAACGAGGGAGAGGAACAAAGTTACATTGAAATAAGGAAATAACCATGAACAGTAATTTGAATCCACAGGAACAAATGAAATGAGGCAGAAATGGTGACTAAGAAAGTTAATATAACAAACTCTACAAATAGATACTTGCTATCCTTTTTGTCTCAGTTTCTTTAAAAGACATGAAATTATATAAAATAATAATTAAAACAATGTATTGTTGGGATTCAACATATACAGATGTATTCTGTACAAAAGTAATACTACAAAAGTAGAGAAGAAGAAATAGAAGTATATACGAGTAACATTTCTATATCTCACTGAAGGTAAGGTGGTATAAATGTGAAGTAGATTCTGGTAAGGTAAGATTTATTAGGTAAATCCTGTAGCAACCAGCAGAAACATAATTCTTTAAGTGAAATAACCATTAAAGGAATTAAAATGTTATACTAAAATATATTCACCTAATGAAAAAGAAGGCAGTAATAAAAGAAATACAGGATCAAAAAGGTATGAGATAGATAGATAACCAAAAAGTAAAATGGCAGGTGTACATCCAACTATATC